>NW_022983483.1:29470-629470 GCF_010015735.1 Aaosphaeria arxii CBS 175.79
TACCCTTAGACTGTAGTAGCATTTACAAGTGGCCAATTAATACCCTTATCCTTTGCTCCAGTATTTCCAAGTCCTGCGCAAGCATACAGCCCAACAGGATTGTTAGGGGTAGCTCTCATATACTGGAGGTCAATACATTGCTCTGTCTAAAGGTTAACCTTGATCTATGATTGCGCTTGTATATTTCTTACGAGGGCTCGACTTGACTAGGGCAATTCGTCCATCGGCCATGACATTCCACTGCTGGCCTTCAACAGTATCGGAACAATCTTTCAACCAAATCTTTCCCATGTCCTTCCAGTTACCTGTAGATACTCATTAGTGCCTCTTTGTAAAATTGACACTGGGCGCTCTACTCTTTTCTCCTGCATCAAGGCACAATTGCGTGGCAGCCAGTTGAATCTTGCTTGCATCAGCCTTGAGATACCACTGTTGTTCTGGTTTGTTGTTGAGTGTTTGCACAACAACGGTATTGCCACTCTTTGGAGGTGATGGGGCAGCTGGGACGACAACATATTTGGTGTCTACCATCGAGGTGATATAGACAGTGCGATAGCCTTCTGGCGCCTGCGAGAGACCCAGCCCTGCGACCGAGAGGATGAAAAGGGCAGCTGTTAGCATCTCGCCTGTCGTACGTGTGATATCGTAGCTGTATAAGAGCGTCTGGATCAAGCGATAACAATTTTGTCGATAGACGGGCACTGGTGCTATTTAAATGGGAGCAATACGGCTGCAAGATCTAACTACCGGGCACTGGCCTTGCTGTACGTGCACCTTCATTTGCTCTTGAGTAGTGAATATATTGCGAGGCTTGAGCAGCCATTTAATTGATGACAAACCCGAGAACAGAGGGCAGGTGTTTCTAGTCATAATGCAAGCTGGAAACCTGACATGTTCATTCCTTTCCTACCATGGTCACCTGCAGAAGGATAGAAGAACAGAATCAATGTGTAGGTTGCCTGTAAGAATTCTACATAGACTGCTAATGTGACGGAAGTTCCGTAGAGCATTGCCAGCTGAACAATAATTTCGTGGGATTCAGCGTTCTGCTAAATATCTCCGGCATTTGCCGGGGTTTTCGTCTGCCGGAGGACTGGGAGATAATTTAATAAAGTGGACTAGCTCTACCGAGTAACATATACAATGATGATCTGGCTGTCAAATGAACGATTGGGAACTCTCAAATAATCAGTGGGTAGTTTATACGGTTGCTGGGTAAAACCACCGGTTCTGCATAATCGGCAAAAGACGTAGGTAGGATCCAGCCATTGCTGTGAATTTCATTTTTCTCTGATGAGTAGATCCGTAATGCCCACATTACAAGATTAGCATGCACAATGCGTGGCGTGCCTGTTGTGGGATCAAGCTTTGCGGGGCCGTACGAGCTGCTTCTATTTGATGCACATTCATCTCCACAAGGATGTGCTTTTCTGATCCTTCTGATAAACATGATCGGATCTCGCT
This sequence comes from Aaosphaeria arxii CBS 175.79, assembly GCF_010015735.1. Lineage (NCBI taxonomy): Eukaryota > Fungi > Ascomycota > Dothideomycetes > Pleosporales > Aaosphaeria > Aaosphaeria arxii. The sequence goes on from NW_022983483.1 coordinate 30,935, forward strand.
GCGAAATGGGACGGCAGCAACCGGAATGGATTCATCTTGCTTCTTTTCTCGCATCTTTCGGGAGCGAACTCGCTCCCTCAATAGTCCAGCCGCTCTGTTCATTCGTATAACTATATTTCTTTGACTTGTGAGTATTCAATCTCGCATACTGCCCCGGTCTGTGATTTGCCTGGTAAGAAAGTCAATCACCATGTATCTAGAAGACGGTTCGTTTCTTGCGTACTGGAATTGTATGGCCGTGTAGCCTTCGTTCCCAATGCAGAGACTTTGATGTCTGGGCAGCTACACGCTTTAAGTTTACAGAGATCTTGTGACATCTTGCATATGCCCTCGTAATTGCTGATGCCGACGGTATTTAAGTGATCAGTGATTACCTGGTCTCACCACCTGCGCCGGCTAGAATTGATCCCCCTGAAAGTGCAGACCATCGCCAGCCTGATAGATTCTTTTCTTTTGTGCATTTCAAACGGATGTAGTCGTACCATGCATCTGAAGAAGTCTAATTTGCCACCATCCATCTTTCGAATCCGTATATGGAACGCTTTACTCTGCGATTCAATTGGAATGCGAGTCAACACCTCCTGCTGCAGCGTCACGACCCCGTCCTCTGGAGTCTTTATGTCTATGACCCACACACACTGAAATAGCGGTACGTGTACGGAGTACACTAGGAAATAGCAGAATAGCGAGGCAGTTCGATATTATGAATTCCTGATTGCATAGAGGGATTCCGCTATATTTATTCCGAGCACCCCTTGAACCTTGAACCTGTGGTACGCAATGGGTCCCGTGGACAGTCACGACTATCACGTACTAGTGGTCTGCCTAAGTGAAAGATAATCCTGGTGACACTTAGTTACCACGTGTGCAAGAGAACTGGATTTATGTAACATCGTGACATGTCTGCGAGGATTGCATCAGAGTCATTGCCATGTTCGTACAGATGCCTGAAATATAGCCATGAAAGACTCCACTCCTCGTCCGTTCTCTACGCCAGTCCCGTTGCTTTTGTAAAATCGGTGAAGATGGACTGGCTTTGAATTGAACCCCCGTTCTCCCTAGAATCATGAAATCTTTTCCCCTCTGAAAAGGATAGTTGCATAAAAACAGGTGATTATTCGTCCGTACTCATCCGCACTACTACATTAGGAACATGATCAGAACAACTTGCTAGCAAATCCTATTATTTTCATGAGATAAAAGTGTGAGGTGTACTGATTCATGAGCGTATTGCTGATTACTACCGAAGATACATAGCATAGCTGGGATGCATATCAACAACGAGCAAAGCAGGTATCCGAACAGGCAGCTAGAGACGTGGCAAATTCCAAGAACCATCGGATTTGCCCTATCAGTGTAAAAATAGCCCCTCTGAGCCTGCCCTTGCAAGAACACTCATGATTGAATGTTGTGCTACGAGCAGCTTGTATACACTGCGACATCATGGGCGGCTTGACGACCTTTCTGGTTGCACTAAGATGAAGTAATCCCTTCTTCTAAACGTTCCAGAGGCATGCAGGACAATCAAGTCGTACTATACAAACAGAAGTAAGAATCGACGAGTCGGGCATTCACTGGCAGCGCTAAATTGGCTTTGAACCGAACACCTCCTTTGTCGCAATGCTCATAGAAGATCGGCAGAAATCAGGGCTTGTCGTCGGTGGGTCGTTCGTGTTCTCGCTCTGCACGTACGTTACAGTCATTTGGATTTAATGCATTGGTATCGTGAGTAACATTCAGTGCCTGTGTAAATTTTAGATTAGGATGGTAGGCTCGTGGTTGCCGTTTCTGGGATCGATGCCAGATATCGAAACTGCGTGTGTCCGTAAAGGTAATTTTATTATCTTGTCTACGAGTGGCTGCAGGCTGAGCTTGACTTGGGAATGATATTCGAGGCGCATCATGTGTACGATTCTGGCTGTATATTTGCCAAATCGGAGTCGAATTTGTTCCGAGGCCTTGAAGTACCGGCTGAGTGTTCTGTGCATTGGCCCCCTCTAGTGATGGCGGTAGTTGCAAAGGTGGATTCGACGAAACATCTGGGCGTGCGATAGGGCCAATGTATTGTGCTTCGAAGAGATGGGGTTGATCGTTTACAGGAAGAGACTTTGTGTCTAGAGAATGAGAGCACTTCTTTGCGTCATCACTGCACTCTTCTGCTTTGTACAAAACCCGGCTTGGTGGCCGAGCTTTTATGCGCTGCATGTCTTTGAATAGACTGGCGTCTTCCCCGACGAATCCAAGATTGGGCATCACTGGCTCAATCTGCCCGGATATTTGAAAGGGGCAAATCTTCTGTCTTCTATTCTCCATGATCACTTCTGTTCTCCCACAGTTATACGGTGCGAAGGTACATCTGTTGACCGGACGTTGATTGAGCGATTTTCGATTTGTAGTGAGATAGCGTTCGCGGACGGTCCGGCAGAATTTAGAGACAATATCTTGTGTCTCGCGTGTAGGGCTAGACAGGTGCTGATCCCATAGTTCCTTAGTTGCTGTATTTGTTCAGTTAGACCGGTCGAGGTAAAAGGAGAATGATGCTTATGGGATAGGGTAATTAATACTTAAGAAGGGCAGCAATGTATAACAATCTGGAAGAGGCTCCATCGATTGTTTTGACGGCCTCGTAGCACTCTGAGAACGTTCGCGAAGGTACGTGGCAGATTCCGTGATATTAGAGTCGTGTATAGCGCTGGCTTTGCGCCTCTGCCAAAAGTTATCACTGTCCAACATTTCCTGTCGCATTAGGATGTGTCGGAGTTTGCGGGTCGGGTCTGTCTGTATTGGGTACATAGGTGATAGACCAGGTGATTTCATTGTCGGATTTGAACGCCTTGAAGGCATGTGTAGTTGTAGATGCTTGAACGGCGTACGCGCTCGTAGAAAGCCAAGCAGTAGATGAATGAAAACAGCTGGCTATGATAATCGGGCTCGGAGTGTAAGATGATATGGTAATAGTCGAATAGACCAACTTTTGTGCCAGACGTTGAATTCCTGAATAACAAAGATTACGATCCAAGCCAAAGTTTGAGTAGGTGAACGGACAACCGTGACCAACTACACACTATGACTAGGTAGCAACGGATCATTACGCTGCACCGAGCACCGAAGAGTCAACCACGGACTCACTTGAGAGAACTGTCGCCTGTGCTTCAAAACTCGACAAATGACATGCTAGTCAAATTGAAAGAAAGCCAGGTTCCCGTTGGCCTTTGGGCATCATTGGCCAATTTTACCCAGCAACTTCCACGGATATAAGTTGTTGAACAGTAGTAAAAGCGAAGCTAGTTCTAATATTGACTTCGAAATCATATATATTGACCATTGTTGTTTGTGAACCTTCTTTGTATTGAGATCGGAAAAGTTCGTCCCAGTCAATCTATCTAATTCTACTACTAAGTCTGAATCATGGCGGCGCCAACAGTACTTCTAGAATCCACAGCTTCTAAAATAAAAACGAATACATATCTAGTCATGCGTACTTAGGTAATTATACACCATGGTACTTTTAGTGTGTTAGCATCAGAGAAACCTGAATGTTCTAACCCGTATGTCGCGAATTGGGCAAGCCAACAGCCGCGTTTCACTAAAGGACTTTTACGAGCCATGTTAAAACATGCCCAGCATTAGTATGCTGGGTTGTAGCATTTCTCAACCTCTGTTGTAGATATCTACAGGTGGTTCGCTTGATGGTCCGGGAAAGGACTGGGTGTTTTACGACCACTCGCTAGAAGCTGAGCACGAGGATGGTACCATCGAGACTGTTACTGAGTCCGTGCAACCTTAGTTAGATACAATCGGAGAACAGAAGAACGAGGCATTATCGGCAAACAAGAGAAAGCCAACTTCTAGATTTGATGTGATCCTGAAAACATACATCGAATCGCAAATTAGATTAACAGCATAGCCGGTAGCCGGTAGAACGTTGCTGCTCCTATCGGAACGAAATTCGACATAACCTCAGCCATAGATGCCTGGCGCTCTTGCACTCCCGTGATTCGAAATTAGTCGTCGGACTGCCCCAAATCAGATACATGTTAAAACCTGATGCGGAAACATCGAAAACGTACATTTTGAAAAGCTCATTGGCTCTTGATCCATCTTCCACGCTTCGAAGGCAATCCTTGCGACCCAAGATGACACCAGGAGATCCATCTCGCACTCGTTCACTTTTCCAACAACTTTCATGTTACGTTCGTTGTTATCATTTGTTTGTGATACAACATTGTTTTCCAGGCTCAGAATCTCCTTATTCTTTGATTTCCAAGTCCATGCACCGCTTTTCTTCTCTATTTTCCACACCTCCACTGTGTCGGCTAGTTTCCCAGGGTTCCAAACCTCATTACTTGTACAAACTCTCCATGAGGATTGCGTTGGAAGCGAAACCAGATACGCGGATTTGAATGACTGCTTCCTCGCCCCTTCAAGCACGACGGTGTCACCTATCGTCTGCATCCAAGGCTTCTTGATGGTATATATCTCTGTGCGGTGGTATGTCACGCGTGGAGCATGATCGAGGGGGGACGCAGAACCAACATCCAGCAAAGATAATTTTCCTTCGGACTTCACTGGACTGGATGTTGTAGATCTCGCACCTTTGGTGTCATCATCGAGTGACACTGCGCTTTCAATATCTTCATACCGCGGTGGCTCGACATCCTTTATCTTGTATATGCATTTTTCGATACTTATCACCTTGTGTTTGCCGCTTAAGGTATCTGAGGAAAGGTGGTATAGCGTCCGAGAGGGATTGTCAGTCGCGAATATGCGGTTGCCAATCAAGACAAAGGTGAGATTTGTGCTGGCGCTAGGTTCGGATGGCTTTGAAATATCCTTCGTTGTGTGCTCGTATGCTGGAGGCTGCCATTGCCTTGGTTGTAGGTGCGCGGACATGGTGACATGGCCTGATACCGGTAGAACCTTACTGTGTGTAGTAGTGAACTCGATGCAAGGCGAAGGAGATACTTTTATAATAGTCGGATCCGGCACGGCTAGCGATTTTCCGGTGAAGCGAAGTTGGGAAGATCGCTTATACAGGTCACGGCAGAGAAGAGAGGCTCGGCCATGTTTGTATCCTAAATGAGGCAAAGGTTGCCATTATTGCTTGGAGGGGAAGGATCAATCTTGGCGTAGCTTTGGCTTTGTCAAGATCACGACCAGAATCACGATAACTCGTATGGACAAGGGGTAGAACACAATAATGAGGTACGCATTCTTGGAGGGAGAGAGAGAGAGGGAGATTAGATGCGCAAGGCTGGCACGGTAGGTGAGGGAGGGCTACGAGTACCTCCAGCTATAGTTAATGTGTGAGTAGGTAGTTACCTTGAGTTCCAGGTACCTAGATAGGTACCTAGAGTGCTAGTAGGTATAGGTACCTACGGCCCCCCAATTACGTCACCATTCCTTTGGCTAGTAACCACCCGCCTACACCTACCTATAGGTACCTCCACTATTCTCACTACTCCCTTTTCTCGATACATCTTGAGCTTCTAAATCGCTGGAAAGGCTCTGGTGAATACCCCGAGACTCTTTCTGTCATGTGCAAGAAATACGAGGTATTAGCATAATGCTTGACCCTGCAGTTGTAGAGCTTCTGAAGCTTGACTCTGAAAACACCAGCGCATCCTCCGCCGGCGGAGGTGGTTGTAGTTCGGCTTCAACATACAAGATTGTGACAAAGCTCAAAGATGGCTCAAAAAGGTCCTATTTCATGAAGACTGGGAGAGGGAAAGATGCGGCGATGATGTTTGAAGGTAGGTATTTTGAAGCCCCATTGCCTCTCCTTTACAACGAAGACAATCGAAAACCGGGCCAAGTATCTGATTGGAAAGTGTAGGGGAGCATGCATCCCTCGAGGCATTGCACGCCGTCGTGCCTTCGTTAGCCCCACAGTCGTTCGGCCATGGTCAATTCTCTGGCCAGCCATCGACATACTTTCTAGTGACTGATTACCTCAATCTTAAACCTTGCGCAGCAACAAAAGCGTGCGGTCGTTCCCTCGCGTCCAAGCTGGGGGAATTGCACACTACGCCTGCGCCCATACCGGAAGGCTATAGCAAACCCGTATTTGGATTCCCAGCCACGACGTGTTGTGGTGATACTCCTCAGGATAACAGCTATCAAAGTTCCTGGGCTGAATTTTACGCTGAAAATCGACTGCGGTTTATCTTGCGACGGTCCGAGGAGTCAAATGGACCAGACCAGGACCTAAGCGCGCTTGTCGAAGCCACGGCATCCAAAGTTGTCCCGAGGCTTCTCGGGGATGACCACCTCAATGGAGGGAAAGGTGTGGTCCCGGTCGTGGTTCATGGAGATCTTTGGAGCGGCAACGCGGGCTTCGGAATACTCGATTCGCGGGGAGGAGACCCTGAGCCTGTTGTATACGACTCAAGCGCATGTTATGCGCATAGCGAGTTTGAACTAGGTATTATGAAAATGTTTGGTGGTTTCGGCGGAAGTTTTCTCGACGAATATCATCAGATCTGCCCCAGAACGGAACCTGTGGAAGAATATGAGGATCGGGTGCGACTGTACGAGTTGTACCACCACCTCAATCATCATGCTATATTTGGCGGCGGTTATAGATCGGGAGCCATCGCTATCATGAAGAGTCTGGTGCAAAAGTATGGAAAAGATTAGGTGAATTAGGCACTTGCGGGTAATCATGAGTACGAGTGAGTAGTTTCAAGTACGAGTCGCTATTTGATGATCTGACTAAATGGTACGAGGGTATTTAGTTAGTACCTTGTATGAGTAATTCTTAGTCGTCCTCAGAGCAGGTGGTGCACTTAAGTCTTGAGGTATCCATAGCGCACAGTATTTGGTTTGAATGGCTAGAGAATCGTTATAAGTGACTGGGAGGTATTCACCTACTATATGAGTATTCCCTACCTACCAGACTACCTATCTAAGATAGGAGTAGGAGCAGAACTGGTGATTAACTTTAGTGGTAAATTTGATTACTAATTATCTATCAAACATTAATACCGTTACTGATTGGAGGATTCATTTCAATTCAACTTGTTCTGAATTAGTCAATAGTCTAAACACCCATAGTTCATGTGGACTTAGTGTACCCCTCCCCTCCACAGTCCTACTCGTATATCTTTCCATCTTCAGATCCACCCTCCATCCTCCATCAATCTTCTACTGTCTCCCCCCGTCTCTCTCCCTTTAAGAGAATCTGAACAAGCAGTATCTCATCTACGGAGAAAAAAGGTATTCATTGTTGGCATTCGCATACATATCTGTACACACATGCTAACCAAGTTCAAAGAACACCTCATCGTGCCAAAATGCTTATCGAAGAATCTCATCGAGATGTACCCACCGTAGCAGGGAATGACATGAGTGAGCTCCAATTGAAGTACACTCTCGTCGTAGTTCTGGACTCACAATGGCATGATAGGAATATTTCTATTCCATCCGACCATCGCAAATTATCCTAAGGCCAAGTTTCCCGGTGTGGTGGTATTCAGCGAAATATATCAAGGTAGGTGCCTCCACTCCTATTCGTTTGCAGATATGGTCCATCATTTTCTCGCCTTGCTGAATTGTTTCTCTATGTTCTTTCTTTTCTTTTTCCATCATTTGATCTATTCTTCCTTTCCTTGCCCTTCGTCTCAGCAATCGACACAAATGCACCTCCTACGTGATTCATCAGCACCCTTTCTACTACTTAGCTTTTTTGCATCCATTCAATTCATAGATCGTCACTATGTCTTGTTTGCACTAAATACAACTTGGAAGCCTACTCTGAACCTCTGCAAAGAAATCACTTTGCAATTACACCTTCCACTAAAACCTCCCTCCAGTGACCGGACCCGTCGCTCGATTTTGCCGCCAAATCGCATCACAGGGCTACATCGTCGCTGCACCTTCAAGCTACCATGAGTTCACCGGCCCAGAACCCCTAGCCTATGATGGCCCAGGAACAGACAAGGGGAATGAGTGGAAAGTTGCAAAGGTAATGTAAACTCAGAACAATACCTTCGCCGATCAACTATTCTCCGCCTCACCAAGCGCCCTATCCCCACCCACCACACATCTAATTCGACACCCACAGAAAGTCTCTGCCTACGACGAAGACGCCACCCTCTCCATCGACCTCCTTTGTTCCCTCCCCACCTGCACTGGCCGCATTGGCACGACGGGCATGTGCTTAGGCGGTCACCTTGCCTTTCGCTGCGCTTTGGACCCGCGCATCTTGGCAGCTGTGTGCTACTTTGCGACAGATATTCACTCCGCGACGTTGGGCGAGGGAAAGAAGGACGACAGCCTTGAACGTTGCGGCGAGATCAAGGGAGAGTTGACGATGATCTTTGGAAAGATGGATACACATGTTCCCCCGGCTGGACGTGATTTAATTAGGAAGACATTGCATGAGAAGGGGATCAGGTTCACGTTTTTCGAGCCGGCTTGGGCGCAGCGTGAGTTCCTTCCCAACTGCATTGCTTCATAAGTTTTTTTTTGACATTGCTGCTGACCCTTGTTCGGCTATTCAGATGCCTTCATCCGCGATGAGCTTTCCAAGGGCAGGTACGATCCTGCCCTCTCGGGAATCTGCTTCGAGATGCTCAAAGAGTTATTCAACCGTACGCTGCGTTCAGATCTGGGCCCGAGGGATGGAGGTGACGTCGAGGTTGAGGATGTTTGTTAAGAAGATGGGTTTTCCTGTGCACGAGACCTTCAGTTTCCGGCAAGTCTTCAGCGCAACAACTCAGCGCCACTGTCCAAGATAAGAATGGTTAGAAAATGTCATTCAAAGAAGGAACACTGGACCGACAGATCTAAGCATGTAGTGTGTGACTATGATTTTCATTACATATATGGCTTTTCTTCATCTCGTGTCGCCGCTGTTCTACTAAAGTTGATGACCACCAGGCCATGGTATGGAATGGGTATCATCGTGCTCTAGTACCTCCTTGGCCCTCCGTCTCTCTCTGCCATCCCGCTTCAGCTTTGTGACCGATGGAATAGCGTATCACGCGGCGCCGTGCATACTTTCTCATCCACATCACCAGCCCTATCCTCATCTTTTTGCATGCAAATGCCGCTTTAAAGAACTTTTGTATCTCCTCCCCCAAATGCCAAGTCCGAGGTGGATGTAGTGGTTTACATGACGGAAAAATAGTGTTAAAGATTTAGTCGTTAATGGCTCCCTCTTCAAGCCTCAACGCGCTGATAGAAGAGAATGTACGCCACTTTGTTGTCCCGCACATTCTCCTTCGGCAGCGGCGTTCTCTTTCCAGCACTCGGAGGGGTAGCAGTGCCGTTGGCAATGGCGCTCCACTTCTTCTCGGAACCTTTTTTGTCTACACCGTTGACTTTGCTCCAGCCTCCCCCATCCTTCCTCTCCTGTTCCTCACCCCCCAGTTCATAGAAGTTGCGGCCCTTGCTTGCGTCCTGCTTGTGTTGCTCCAAAGCAGCAGCCAGGGCCTTGGGGTCTTCCTCAGCACCACCCTCCGCAACGTCCTCAGGGCGAATACGACGGATGATGGTATCGTCCATCCGGACCCATTCGCGGCCTTCCTGGCGACGGAGATCGACAGTGTAATGCCCACCACTGGCGTTCTTCCCGTGGTGGTAAACGACCGCAGTAAGGCGATAGCGGGGAAGACCCCCTCGAACGCCGAAGCTGCCACGCATGTGCTGCGGGAACACATCCTTCGGGATCTCAAGATCGAGTGGATATCCGATCTTCTTCCAAATCTTTTGAGGCCCGTTGGCGTCGTAGTGGAAACGCTTGAGGTGCAAGATCAGCACCGGGGGCAGTGATTCAATGAACACTTGCTTGGTGGATGCGCGAGCACCTCGGGTGGATCCATCGAGCGTCTCCAAATGGGTCATGGCCTTGAGGGCATCCGAGATGTTGTTGATGGCAGGTGAGCTGATGTCCAGCTGCAGGGGCTGGTATGGCTCGAGTGTAATGGAAGGTTTCTCGCCAGGCTTCCTGTATTCGGAACGAAGCTTACCGCCGAATATCTTGGTCAGAGGTGTTTCAATCTCAATGGCGCCCGACGATTGAGTGACTGCTGACTTTTGCTTGGGTCCGACCTCCTGCCACCCGCTGTCGACAGAGCCTGAACGTTCACTCTTTGGGGATGTAAGAGCTTCGGCTGAGACGGATGGCCGCCGTCCGCTCTTGATGACGTGTGCGCATTCGTCGTGTAGACCAGCCAGCAAGAAACCCAAGAACTCCTCTGCGTCCTCCTGAGAACCACGCTTCATATTATCAAAACGAGGAAGGCGCTTGATTACATCGTACACATACTCTGGAGACAGCGGGTCACCATACTGCTCCAGCTCGTTGTCCTTGAGGCGCATACGAAGCTTCTCAGCCGACTCTGCGGAGTCGATGACCTTGAAGTCGCGCATGAACATTATCATTGCATCGATTAGAGGGGTCTCACTTTTGAAGCTATGCACTGCTCGCTGTGCAACCTTGTCTAAGAGATCGAAGAATGGAACGCAGAAAATCAATACTTGAAGAATCTGGGCCAGGGATCAGTCAGTCGCCTTGGTAGATGATATCCATTGTACTCACAGAATTCATATAACACAGATTGCCAGAATTTACAAGGCCGCGAGGCTCGAGAAAAGAGATCTTCTTGTCGTTCTTGACAGAGAAAGATGCGAGTACGTCGGAAAGGGTATTTCCCTTCGACGCGGGGGCACCGTTGGCGGCGATAACGCCGTGAGGAGGAACAGGAGTCTGGCCGGCTGCAGCACTGGCTTTTGATCTCAGCAGCGCAGCCCACGAGCTCACAGGTTGTTTCGGCGGCGGAGAAGCTTTCGGGGTTTCGTCAGAAATATTGCTCTCCGCAGCGGGCGTCGCTGCAACTTCCTCCGTCTTCTTGAGTCCCTCCTTGTCTACCACAACCGATTTTGCTGATTTTTGGGTCGTAGAACCGACACTCGGCGCTTTAGCTGATTTGATAGGGACCAAAGGAATAGCAGGAATCGTAGCAGTTCGGGTATGTGAAGAGATTGGTGCTTTGGTCGGTTGAGTTGACTTCGGTGACGATGCCGAGAGTGTTTGTGCATATTCAAGTTCAACTTCTGACGGGGCTTGGGAGGTTGTTGGCGTATCCACGTCCGGGGTAGCAGCGATGGTAGAAGAATCCGATTCTCTTGCACGCGCCGTGGGAGACTGTTGTGCATCCACCTCCGCTTCTGTTTCCGTTTTGACCGCGGCATCGTCGCGCGAGGGAAATGCCGTACTATCCCCATCAGCAGACACCGGAGTCCGTCGTTTCCTTCTTCTTCGAGCAGATCGTGGCGGAAATGGTTCATCAGGGACAGACAGCCAGGGCAGCTTAGGGTAGTATGGCATTCTATGTGTCTCAGTGGGCGATGGAGGAGCGGCGGAAAAGGAAGGCCCGGAAGGCGTGATAGGCGGAGGGGTGGGAGTTGTCATATCGGTAGGCGGCGTCGGTGAGGAGACATGGGTGTGCGATGTCACCGATGGGGTCGAGGGTGCGGGTTGAGGCGTCTGGGTCCTCATGACGGGCGGCGTCCGCGAGTGGGCGATGGGGGGAGTCTGTCCAAGCGAGCGGTTGACGGGCGGCATAGGAACCATGGCATGGGGATGAGAGGAGACGACGATCGGCGAGCCATGAGGCTGGAAGGGACGAGGGGGCATAGCGTACTGGTGAGGTTGGTGATACGGGTTGGGCTGATACCATTGCGCGACCTGTTGTGGGAAGGGCGTTACGTGCGGAGCTCCATAGTGATGCTGCGGATGGTATTGAGCGGCGTATGGATTGTGATGGTGGTGATGGTGGTGATGGTGGACGGGCGAGTGAGTCTGAGGGGGAAGTTGATAGTGATATTGATGATCCCCTTGCCGCCTACCTTGGTGGTGGTGAGGCACAGTCGGCGGGATATGGGCGCCTGGCATCATGGTCGTTGGATGTCCAATGTTGCCGTCACAGTCAGCGCCGGCCAAGCGACCAAGCGACCAACTTGTGAGGCAACGGGGGAGGGGATTGCGAAAAGCGCAGACGTCTGACGGGCAACGTCTACGCAATGCTTATCCAAAGCGATCGCGAGGGAGTGACGATGAGTGGGGATGGCGGGCGCGGGCGTGGCGGAGGCGGAGGCAAAGAAGGGGAGAGGGGGAGGGTTGTAGATGAAGAGGAAGTGAGGCGGAGGATCAAGGTTGTGGTGGTGGAGATGTTGGTTATGGTTGTGGTGGAGGTGGTTGATGATGATGATGATGGTGGTGGAGGTGGTGGTGGTTACACTTAGAGAATTATTGCTGGGGGGGGGGGTTTCCGGTCGGGTCAGCGGTTGCATACTCTCGGCGGATGCGGGTACTAGTGCATGTACAACCTTTAGTTACCAGGTAGATACCTAGGTAGGCTGCTCCTGATCACCTTTAGTATTAGAAATATACAAGTACTAACCAGAGGATGCAACAATAGCTCTCATCCGGTTTGTTACTTTACTGTCTGTGTCTGTGTAAGATGACAAACACAGCGCCATAACTACCCGGCAAGTCAATATGATCTCGAATCACGTGATACTATAGATTACTGGGTAAGTTCCCAACAAACGGCCTAACGTTCCCAGGTTACTATGATTGCCCAATAGTGCTACTCCTATGTACAGTGCCTTCGCTCACCTCGTATATCATAGACAAGTTTGATAGCAGAGGGTTGGGTTTGGGATTGTCTACTTGTGTACTACGTACTGCATGGGTGGGTACCTAAGTACCTACCCTACCTAGGTAATTAGTGCAGTTCAGCGAGTGATAGATACATATGTAGATACACACACATAGAAGAGAGAAAAAGAGAGATATGTGTACTCGTAGTATAGTGCCTTTCTGAAAGGACAACCTGACATGTACCTCGTAGATATATCCTGGTGGCTAGAGCCTAGGTCAACCCTAATTACGGAGTACATACTTAGGTCGGTACCTAGGTATACATATTGGACAGCTAAAGCACCCTTGCCTAGCTAGGTACCTGGGAGGTATACTCCGTTCCCGTACTGTATGGTGTACCTAATGGTCCTAAGACTCCAAACCCACCTACAAGTACTCGTAACATAACTATCCACCTGCCATTTAGTCAACTCATCCTTTCTCTCCATCCATCCCCGCCCATTACCTACGTTACAGAGTACACAATTCTTTTCTTTTCTTTTCTTTCTTCTTTGCAAGATTATCCCCTCCACAATAATAATAGTCTTACCCCTTTCTCAGCAGCCTCCTCCTTTTCCTCCTCGGCCCGAACCCGTGTCCCTTCTCTCATACAGTCAGAGACGGTCCTCTAAACCCGCCTACCGCCCCGGCCCGTCTCCCACCAACATCGTCATCGCCCATTCTCGAGCGCTGTTGGTGGTGACAGTATCATGTCTTCAAACCCACCAACCATCTCGACCTCCTCAAAAGCAGCCGCACCTTCAGGGCAACCCTCTCCAGCCCAGGCACAACCATACTCAATCGCCACAGGGGATAGCTACGGACAGCGCCGAGGTGGAGGTAGCAGCTTCGGAGCGGGGGCTTCGTCACGATCTTCATCCTTCCCCCGCAACAACCAGCTGGCCAAGAGGCAGCATAAGGGCTCCAGGCGTGCATTTCGTCAGGCGGATGAGGATGCTATTGCAGAGTCGGTACGTCGGCCACCATGCAGGTACTTGCGACCTGAGCTCTCGACTGATATGGCATGTAGCTCGCCATGCGTCCCTTCAACAGTAGAAAGGGCCAGACCTCCATCACCCATCTCATGAACTTCCAGCTTCCCCCCCGCCCCCAGTCACACCAGCAACATAATCGGGGAAGGAATTATCGCCGCAATCCTACCTGGGGATTGGGCTCGGGATATCACGCTGTCGACAAGGCGAGGTGCGTGCGCCACCCACCGGCGAAATCTCCTCTCTGACTGGTCGCAGATACGTTCACGCAAACTACCGATTCATCGTCGATCCGCGCGGTGACTATCGAGCCCAAAGTGTCGACGCAGACGTTCACCTGGAATGGGATCAGGTCTTACAAATACTAGCATCCTCCGAGTCCCAGGACGCTTCATGCCCCATTTGCTTGGGGACGCCGGTGGCACCGAGGATGGCAAGGTGTGGCCACATATTTTGCTTGCCCTGCCTCATTCGCTACATGCACTCGGAGGACGAAGGAAAACCCCCGGAGAAAAGGGCACGATCGAAGAAGTGCCCCCTGTGCTTCGATACCATCTACATCTCAGAAACGAGGCCAGTGCGATGGTACATCGGACAAGAAGGGCCTCCTCCTCGTGAGGGTGGAGATGTTGTCCTTCGGCTAGTGATGCGGTCAGCTGGAAGTACGCTGGCTATGCCGAGGGACGGGGCCGACGCTCTGGGGATGGACGAGGACATCCCATGGCATTACGCCGCGGAGGTCATGGACTATGCCAGAGTCATGAGGGGAGGCGAGGACTACATGCTTTCCCAATATGACGCTGAGATAGTCTTCCTCGAGCAACAGGAGAAAGAAGATGAGCTGATGTTCGGCGAAGACAATGTACAATGGATGCGGAAGGCTGTGCGTGCCATTCGTGATGCAAAAGAGAAACTGAAGGGAATGGGCAACCCACCGGAAATACCGATCAAGCCGGCAGAACCAAAGCCAAAGAGGGCACCGATTGTATTGAACGAGAGTCAGGCCGACACTCCGGACCTGTACTCACTCCAAAACTCCACTAGGCCAGGCCAAAGCCTAAACAGCACCCCTCAGATGCAGACATCAGCACCAGAGACTTGCCTGCTTCCGGCTGCAGCAACCGATCCAGAACCTACTGACCATGCCCCACACAGCAGGAAATTGTCCATCTCGTCCCATTCGTCGCGAGCTAGTCATGGGATCGGCTCTACACTGGCTGAAATTCGCAATCGCCAACACCACGATCATCAACATACTCCGTCCGAGTACTTTTTCTATCAAGCGCTATTACATTACTATCTTTCGCCGTTGGATATACGGATTCTGAAATCTGCATTTGGCAATTTTGCCGCCTTCCCTTCCACCATATTGCCACGCGTGGAGCGTGTTTCTACTGGCCATGTAGTTGATGATGATCTGCGCAAGCGTACCAAATATCTGGCACATCTACCCTATGGGTGCGAAGTGAGCTTTTTAGAATGCGACTGGACCGATACTGTTGCACCTGAGATACTAGAGCGATTCAAGCCAGAGATTGAGAAGAGACGACAGAGAAATATGGACAAGGAAACAAGAGAAGAGAAGGCGCGTATTCGAGCGGAGAAAGCAGAATATGCAGAATTTGCATCGCAGAGAAGGAAGCGACCTAGCATATCTGAGCGCTTTACAGCAGACGATTTCTTGCCATTAGCATCAGGAAGTATGCAAGATGATGCAGCAGAAGCAGTAGCCCAGGCTGAAGCTGAGGATGAAGCTGTCTCGGCTTCAACATCTCCGCCATGGCCCCCCCGTAGGGGCCAGGGTTTCGCTTCCCTGGCATCACCATCTACCAGTCCTTCAGCGCCGCGTACTGTATGGGGCACGGCAGCTGTTGCATCGTCAGGCTCTCCGACTGTAGGCCCACAAGATCATGGAGTCCCAGACGACGGATGGCTCCAGGGCTGGGAGAAGGATCTCTTGCAGGAAGAAGACATGATTGCGCAGGCACAAGCAATGTCTCTGGAGGAAGGAGAACCCGCCAAGAAAGCACCAGGCGGAGGGAGGAAGAAGAAAGGAAAGAAAATCACACTGATGAGCACAAATGTTAGAAGAGGCGCATAGCAAGGCTTGCTTATATAATCCGCTTTATGAGTTGTACATGGCAGATGGATCAATTATACTTGCTCAGTTCTACTTACTAATTGTACTTGTGCAGTGACATAAAAGATCGCACACCAATTGTTGATTGTTCGCCCTTCATTGAACCGCAACGACTTTTAGGGTACATTTTCCCGATTAGAACAGACACGAGACAGTCCAGCAGGCAACTCACTGTCAAACACATTCACACTGACGCCATTATAGACATCATTCCCCGTCGTCGCCCCGATTATACTCACCTCAGCCCGCCATAGCCCCACCGTTCAGGGACGGATGTTCCATCCCAGCTAAATATGATTCAAGGCTCCAAACCGCGCGCCTCAACAGCAGCTTTGTGTGCATGAGAGAGAACGCCCCGTGACAAAAACGAATGACGCTATTAAAGCTGAGACGGTCTGAGGGGACGGTCTACGAAGCACCGAAGGACAATGCTGATGAAGTCTTAGGCATAGTGGCATAGTCCTCGAGCTTCTTCAAGGCCTAGCGGTGGAAGGTCGAGACGCTCATTGAGAGATATCGCTGTATCATATCTAGATGCCATCGATATAAGTTGGTGAATGGAAAATGAAGAAAACTGAAGAACTTTTGAGGACTGATGACGGCAAGATATACATACGATTGAGAGATCCTGTGATGGACCTAACCGTATCTTATGTCATACGGTACGCTCGAATCACTCCGTGTTCTAATCGGCGAGCGAATTGGGGAGAGGGAGCATCTGTGGAGTAGTATTGGAAACCTGGTTGTTAAACTTGTCATTGTGAGAAAGGACATTTAGTAAACAGTGTGACAACTTCAAGTAGAAACATCGTAACATGGTCAGATTACGAACGTGATGTATCTACTTGCTAGTGCTACTAAGTTGCAGAACTCACTGAATTTGCCCGTCCCCCAATCTCGAACTGTAAAGATTAAGACGGCTCGAAGCGGTTGTAGCGACATGTGCATCCGAATTGGTTCTATCATTGCTTGGTTCCAGAATTCATTTCACAATGACATTCGCTGGCGATTCATCAAGAGATATTGACTGTAGGAGTGAGGTACAGTGACTACGGCACTCGCTGCAACAACGGAGTGCACAGTGCTTGACAAAATTGGATCTACTTTAGCACTTGGAGAGACGGATGCTAATGGAGGACCCTGAATCAAGATGATACTTGAAGAATTATGCTGTGCAGAATTCGTCTAGAACATAGCTGAAAGATTGTCGAAAACGGAGGGTGATTATCTCATTCTCCAGAAAGAAATGCCTGCAATGTTAGCGGGCGCATCATGAAGCAACGAACCCAAAGAATGGAAATTGGGCCTGCTGTTGATACTCACTGCTGGTAGCTCAGCATGTTCCCAGTTACGCATCGAGCGTTGCCATTTAAGAGGTCTTTGTGATTCTATGAAAATATGCTCACCTAATGGACAAAGGAAACACCACTCTCGGGTCGCCTTATATGTTTAGCTGTTGATTTTTCCTCATCCGTGAATCAGCCTATAATCTTTCGCCCGCCTGGTCTCATCTTTAATCATGACGTCAATGATGCCATTCTTCTCACATTTGCTAATGCATCGGCGTGCTTGAGCTTCGCAGAACGACCAACCGATGTAACAAGCCGTTTCATGTAATGCAGTATCTCGAACAATGCGAAAGGGCGAGACTGGTATAGAACTAATACAATCGTGCAGGGATGTGCGGCGGCCTCTCTTTGTGTGTGTGCCTAGATTAGTCTATGAGTGTGCAGTACGCAAGTCGGCCAAATTTTACCAATAGCAAACTCTTGCTATAAGAAACAACTCCATCGTAACGTCAACTCTTCGAGGAAAGCCTTACACAAGATATACGAATAAGTTCCATATTACTAGATAAATTTGCTGATATATTCATTCTAAATTTTGGATTCTGCGCTTGATCCATGGCAGGAGTCGCCGCCTAAGTTGATACCAATGGATCATTTGTGCTTCTTCGAATCATGCAACAAGCTCGTTGCTGTTCCTGTGTTCAACTCCGAAAACCATTAGCTTCTGCAATGTTGACAGCCAGATCGAAGATACATGCGTTAACTCTAGCTGATTCTTCGGATGATCCTGGTGAAACCATTTGCCGAACATTATGCACTGCTATTTAATACACAATGAGCCTTATTGTGAAGACTCTTAGCTACACAATGTGAGTTGTGAGCATTAACAATGACGGGAAGACTTTTCTTTATTTTCACTACGCGAGTTCATAAGGATTGTGAACACAAAAGTCTCTCCTGCCGATCTATAAGAGTTCAGGAAGAAGACCTCATTAACGGGCCTGGTTTTATTGTAGCACTTACAAAACCTGCTGAACCTGATTGTACCCGAGACAATTCTGACCTCCTCGAATCGAGTTCATCCTAGTCAACCCCTTCTTCCGTCAGCAAAAATGACTGGGTTTCCACCACCCACAGTACCGGAGTCAAGCAGTGAGGTTACCTGCGCGCCCAATGAACAGAACCGTGAAGAGCCCGCTACTGAGACAACGTTCAAATGGCCAGGCCCAGATCACTACCTCAATGGCATAATTCCGTCTATCGAGATTCACGAAGATCAAAACGGCCGTCAGACGGTTCCCTCGCCGTTGCCAATATTCCCAAAGCCACTAGCGCTGTTATATCAGAACTATAGTCAGGCATACCAGCATAAGCGGAAGACGTGGGACTACGTTAATCGCACACTGCCCGAGATAGGTAGCAGGCTTGCTTCAAATCTGCTACGCCATTATTTCCATTCCCCGCAGTTCAGTGTGAGATGTCCTAAGAGTGAGATTTGTATCTTTCAGGATGATCAAGACTCAAGGAGTGTCTACTGGTTTGTAACGAAAGCGCCTCAAAGAGATGAACCCCCAAAGCCAACATCACCGCCTGAGAAAGAAGATATTCTATTGACCAAAGTAGATTCATCGAGCGAAAGAATTGTCTTGATTCTTGCAGTCGAGACTGAGGCTTCTCGAGCCGATATCCTAAGACGTGAAGTTGGTAAACATGGTGGGTTTTCCTTTCACGCGAGTCGTCGTCAACACCGCTCAATTGAGTTTCAATCAAGGAGCTGGCACTCACTAGCTTTATCAAAGAGAGACGCCCACTTTAATGGTGGTAAAATTGTGATTCTCGGGAACAAAGATGGGAAGCCTGTCGTCGAATTTTACGACTGTATCAGGATGGACGCCAGCCCCCCCATTGCTCCATGGGGAGGCCCCGAGGATAAGTCCAATGCGTACTCACTAGAAGAAGATCTGGAAAATGTCGACAGGATGTTCAGAACGATTGTGGATATCTGTGAATAGGGCAAGCATAGTGCCACCCGAACTGCTGTAAACCTATCCCTGGGTTGTCTCTGGTAAGATGGTCTCTGTGCGAAAGCACCTTGATCCTGAGGATTGTCAAAAGGTAGGTAGTTTACATGTATATGGCCAATATCATAAATGTTATAAGAAAGTACGTGTGATCATTGTCAAGTGAAGCTATATCCGCAACATTGAATTACTTCCGAATGCAACAACATATATAACCACTAAGTTCATAGCTATCACTGCTCATTGCCCCACGGTGGGAACACGGAGGATCGGTCCCCACAGATATATTTTAGAAGGAACTGGCTGGTGATACTAGCAGACGGATTCAGTGCATTCGTCTTAAGTAGCGCACGCCCGTCCGGGGCGAAAATCCCGACATTGATTTCTCCCGCCCCTTGGTAGTTTCCGCCCATGACGCGAACGGGGAAGTTTTGACCTTTTTGTAGAAAGACCGTAGTGCTTACTGGCGTCTGCGTGCCGACAACGTACGTCTGCTCTATATCTACGTTTGGTCTGGTCCAACCGCGGTATGCCTTGGCTCCCAACCAGATCTCGGTTATATCGTCTGCGGAGATAGATGAGAAGACATAGTTGCCTGTCATGGGCGCACAGAGGTAGAATGTGTGATCAATGACCAGATCCTCGACCGGTTCGATTGGCTGTCCGTATATGGAAGCTGCGACAAGGGCCTTGTACCCTATATACGTTGTTGTCCCATTGTATCGTGGCCGTATAGTTTTGTACTCAGCTGGCCTAAAATTTCTCGTATCACCCGGGCCTGGAGGCCTGTAGAAGATATTATCGTATTTTGCGTAGTTGATACCGATATTGCCGCAGGAAGTGTCGCATGTTGGGATTCCATAAGGAAAGTGGGAGGTATCGAAACCTCCAAAGCCGTAGTTCTTATGTCCATGGCCATGGCCTTCGTGGTGATCATGGCCACCTTCATGTCCGCCTTCGTGTCCGCCTCCACCATGCCCTCCGCCTCCACCATGTTCTCCGCCTCCTCCTCCTCCTCCTCCTCCTCCTCCTCCTCCACCACCGTGGAATCCTCCGCCGCCGTGTCCTCCCCCTCCTCCGCCGCCGTGTCCTCCCCCTCCCCCTCCTCCATGTCCTCCTCCACCACCGTGCCCACCACCGTGTCCGCCACCTCCCCCGGCCTCGACTCGCTTTTGAACGAGATCACTGCTAGCGTCGTTGCCAAGATTGACTGCAGTAGCCGCAGCCAACAATGGCAACAACAGTGTGGTTAAAGAGTGTACGATTCCCTTCATTTTCTCTCCAATATCGACCGAGATGGAAGCTGCTCAGAGAGTGGAAGAGATAAGATATGTCCAATACGAGAATCCACGTATAAGTTGAGACAATAGCATCTTGAAAGGGAACTCCAGAGCTTTAAAGTTTCACAGTGCAATCAATGCAAAAGAGGAATTCTCCATTTCGCATGGCATTCATTCTTCGCGATCACAATGTTTTGCATTCCGCTCCTACTTTCTGCGAGGCGATCTTGCATTCTGAATACTCGTCATCGTTAGAAGCCTACATTCCTGTGGCACAGGTACTTGCTGAGTAGGCTCATAGCGAGAGGCAACTTATGAAACCTAGCTAAGGAGCTCTATCCACCAGTTGAGGTTGATATTTGCATGTACGCTATTCTTCGCTAGGTATACTACGATGTACCGAGGGCCTAATTCTACGGGGTTTTTCTTATAGTGTGGGGAGCCGAGTGAGATCTACAACCACAATTCCGGCCGAACTCTAGCGACCTGTGTCACAGCTTGATAAATACCAAGGATTATTCCAAAGCATTAAATAGGTATCTCTAACCTGGAGATCTATCAATCTCCTCGCCATCTCGTCCGGAGTCTCATTCTTTGCGATGGACAGACCTTCCCCAGTGAACAGGATCATTACCAATGCGAAGCGTGATGGTATTGATTTAACAGTACTTCCATTCCTTGATGATGCACTGGAATCTATTGAAGCAATATCTCAATCTATCAGATCTGATTTGCCCGATTTTGAGAATGCAACGAAGATCGATACTCACGTTCATCCAGTGCCAGACTGGTTCCGTGAGCTGCAACCTCTTGCTGCCGGCCGCAGAACACCTTCATGGGACGTAGATTCGCATCTAAACTTTATGGCAGAGCAAAAGATCAAACGGTCCATACTTTGTTTCAGCACCCCTCAGGCAAACGCTTTCCCCGCCGATAGAGCGAAGACAATCGCATTGGCGAGGCTTTTGAATGAATTCAATGCTGAGTTGGGATGCGCGTACCCGCAGCGATTTTCCTGGCTTGCAGTGACTTCATTACCATATCTAGAAGAGGCTATAAGAGAAGTGCAGTACTGCCTTACAGAATTGGGTGCGCTTGGTGTTGGTATATTGACGAATCATGAAGGCATTTATCCAGGAGATAAGTCTTTCAACCCTCTATGGGAGTATCTTCAAAACCAAGAAGATGACAGGGCAGTCGTCTTCATTCACCCAACTGATCCAGTCATTCGACTCGAGGACGGAAGATTCCTTAACTCCAATCCATGTGAGTAGTTGGTCATGTGCTGTGGTTGTGGCACGCTTAAACTCCAATTGCTAATTAGGATTTACAGCACCACTACGCGCTGGTCTGGGCGAGTTTTACTTCGAGACCGCCCGGGCAATATCGAGTATTACAGCGAACAGAACTATCTTAGAGTATCCTAACATTCATTGGCGAGTATCGCATGGGGCGGGAGCCTTCCCAAGTATCCAAGATCGCTTCTTGATAGGATTTCCAAAAGACGCAGAAGATGTAAGAAAGGCATACGCAACAAGGTTTTGGTACGATAGCGCCGGTCCTGTGTATCCAAATCAGATCAAGGGGTTGATGGCAAACGGTGTACCCACCAGTCAATTCGTTTTTGGAACGGTGAGTACCTATACACTTTTGGCTTCACTTGCGTACGATTGCCCTCCTTAGCTGCAGTGACTAATACTACCAAAAATCAGGACTACCCATATGGAATGGGCTTTTGGGATGTCAATGCAAATGTTGCTGCCCTAGTTGATGCCAAATTCCTCTCTGACGCCCAGAAGGAAGCGATTTTATTTAGGAATGTGGAGCGACTTTGGACGAGCAGATTTCATCTGCAGTAAGGGCGCGACCTCCTTCGGATGGGATGATTCCGTGGAATCGATTCACTTCTTCTTCAGGATAGAAAAAATTTGTTCTCCAAGATTGTCAAAGCCATTTTGAAAGACTTTGCGGCCCGCCAGTTCACTTGCAAACGCTATCTTCCGTCGCAATGACCATGTTTGGCGATGAAGAATGCAGAACAGAATTCCAGCGATAAACGAATCACCCGCACCAACGGGACTGCCACACTTAGTATCCCGGACTTGATTGGTCAAGATCGTAGTCACTCACTCAATTACGGAGTCCTGGTTAGAAGAAATGTCTCCCTCCTGACTTGACGGAGGCTGCCATGCCTCAGAGCTTTCCCACAGCTCGCCAGCACCCTTTGTCATTCCTGTTTGAAGAGCAGTTGCACCTTCTGCCCCCCATGTGCAGATTAATAGTGCACCAGATCTTACGTTGCCCACTTGAGCTTCTAAGAATGGTCTTGGACCCTCAAATCCATGACCTTCAGCCCACAGTTTGGAATAGAAAACAACATCTGCTAAAGAGGCTACTTCAATCAACCCAACACGATCTGGTTTCTCCAACTCTACACTGAATTGACAGTGTGTGTCGTTATTCCGTATGTGCTTGACGCATTGGAGGAGAGTATCTGAATTCCGTCCCTGCCTTGCGGTTAGTGGCACGCGCATTCCACCGTAAAAAAGTGATACGACCGGAGCCGTCCAAAAATCACGCGTTGTGGGGTGCATGTATGTACATTACCTCGAAATGGTACCATGTTTTCGTGACGAGGTCTAGAGAAAGAGCATTGAATCTTGAAATCTGTTCGTCGAACTCTTTGAAAGTCATCTCCGGCAGGCCATTATAACTGACGATGGTACGAGTTCCCTTAGATTCGTTCTGAATAATATAGCTAGATGCAGCATGTTGCATGTTAGAGCGAAATATTGAACAGGGTACGAAACTTGTGCCTGGCAAGGACTCCCTGATGAATTTGACGTCTTGAGATTTGAAGTCCGGAAGAACAGCGAGTAAGTGCAGTCGGCCAAATGTGCCTTCAATCGCTGCCCTTCTACCCTCATTATCCTTGGGACGAAACGGATCCCACTCGATGAGTTGCTCGAGGACTTGTAGCGAATTTGCACAGTTGCCGCCTCGTCGTCGGGTTTGCTTGTGAGCACGCAGCTTTTCGTCTTCTGCTGGGAAGTGGGGAACAGAAAGAATGGTGTCTATGTAGACAGCGCCTACGAAGACAATATAGGAGCTAGTAGATATTGGCATTGATATGAACGATATAGTATGAGATATTTAAAAGCAACACCGATCGTGCAAAGCGTTTGCTAATTCGTACTTGATGGAGCTTGAGATGATGTGGATGATTGATCGTCACATACGGCGAGCAAAGCTCAAATGGGCATAGTGTGATTAATGGAGGGGCCGTTATGCTACTGCTACACTTGACTTTGTACACTCCCAAAGTACTCACAGCCTATCCCAGCAATGGTACGTTTTTATTGTGGTTCTATATAGTCCTCTCTTTTTCTTTTCTTTTTTTCTTTTGAAAAATAAAGTAACATTTAAGTCAAGGGGCGAATAATCGTTGCCGTGGCGTTCTCGACGTCAGTAATGTACGTACTCTTCATCTCCAACCATGTCCTCGAAGGATCTCAATTGAACATACATTGCAAATCTTTGACACAGTATTGAAGAGAAAAATCCGATAAATGTCTGGATTCCAAGGAACCAATCATGGGAGACCAAGAAACGAGTCGTTCGGGCAATTGACTGTCGAGTGAGAGAGTTCGACGTCTGGCCGCTCTGGTGGAACCTTCTCACTCCTATAGGTCATTCACCAGCGCCCACTGTTACTAACAGTCGGCCATGCAGCATCTGCCCGAGAACAAAAGAAATACCTTAAATATACAAGTGTCGTCAGCCGAAAACATTCGGGCAGTGGAATCTCTCGCCCCACTAGCAATACAACGGTTGGTCAAAGTCCTTCGTACGGCTTAGCACGTGATCAATGCCGACGATCTTCGGATTGTGCTCGTCATCGTATATACAGACAGCCTTGGACTGTTTGCCTTCTTGAAAACTAAGCCGATCTTTCGAACTCCTAACTTCATTCCATATCCCATGGAAATATCACCAGACAGGGTGTTCTTCACCTCTCGAGCATACAGACTTAAAGCCCATCTTTATCGTCCCAATGTCACAACACGTGACCAGAAGGGAGCTGCCATTGTCATCGCACATCCATGGTCCTCGATAAAAGAACAATCCCCCGCCAATTACGCACGTTTGCTTTGCAAAGCAGGCTTCTTCTGTCTTACATTCGATGCAGCATTTCAAGGCGAATCGGAGGGCGAGCCCCGCTCACTCGAAGACCCATATCAGCGTGTCGAGGATATTAAAAGTGCCGTCACATACCTGGTGGGGCGCAGAGATGTCGATTCTGACAGGATAGGTGTCTTAGGAATATGCGCCTCTGGCGGATATGCCTCATTTGCTGCACAGACCGACCTTCGCATCAGAGCGTGCGCAACAACAGCCGCCGTGTGTGTTGGGATAATGGCGCGCCGTGGATTCGATCGGGATTCAGCCAACTTGGATACTCTGAAGGGGCAGCTAGAACTTGCTGCAAAAGATCGGAACAGTGACATTGGAGGGGAGAAAGTGGATCTAGTGAAACTGATCCCGTCGACGCTTGAAGAAGCAGTCGGGCTGACTGAGTCGTTTCAAGACTTGACGCAATACTTTCGCAAGAGGCAACCCCACAAACGGGCGCCGAATACTTGCCTTGCAAGGAGCTGGGATATGATGGCTAATTTCGACGCTTTCGCTTTCAACTATCTGATTAGTCCGAGACCGTTGCTGATGATAACGGGATCAAGGGCAGCAACAAGGTGGTTCAGTGGATATGGGATCGTGAAAGCTCGAGAGCCGAAAGAATTATATTCAGTAGAGGGCCTCACACATGCAGATCTGTACGATCATGTTGATGAAGCGGGCGCAAAACTGGTCGATTTCTTTGAACACTCTTTTCAGCATGTTGGCTCGTAGTGCGATAATGCTTGAGTGTGATAGGGCAGTTCTCGGGCTCTTTCATTGTAGGGGTCAGCTATCATGCCATCGCCAGTGTTGAAAGCTGCATATATTCTCGTAAAGAGCACATCTTGCTAAAGTTCGGTCATTCAACTATATGCTAGTCAAAAGGTAAAACGGACAATATACGAGAGTGAGTTAGAGCTAGGTATACCTAAATCAGACTTCTTCTGGCTTGAAACGTGCTCAATAATCTTACTATTGTAATGAAGTATAATCTTCGAGGTTGTCTCGCACATCTTTCAAGGTCAATCACCTAAAACAATTACTCAAATGTGACAGTAGCACCGCCGGGTAATTCCTTCAGCCCTGGGATCGAAGTCAGCTTTGCACCATGGCATCTCACAATGGCACTTACAGTTGTTTGAGCCGACATCTTCCTTCGCCATTTGAGCCTTCGTGCAGGCAATGGCATCATTTCCGGACTGAATCTTCAAGGCTGAAGTGCAGTCCTCGCTACCGCATTTATTTCCAAGCGCATCCATGCCTCTCTGCAGTGCATCACCCTCCCAGCCAAATAGATAATCACCATGTGCACCATAGCCAGTACTTTTGTAACGGTTAGCCTGGTCCAATCACATAGTTCGTAGGACAAGACTTACGCATCGCCAAAGCTGTATACCAAGGGCTGCTTGCCGTTTTTGTAATACTTGGGATCAGCAAACCCGGATGTGTCGAACATAATCTCATACCTAAGACATATGTGAGCTACTGCTATCTTGGTGAGCTTCATTGGTGATCAATTCAATAGCACTTACATAACCTGCGGGATTCGAACGGGGTGTGTACTGGGGCATTTATCACCAGCTAGTGCACCACTCCCCGGTGCATATGCAACATGACTTCTGTGATCCGGACTGTCCAAATTCTTTCCGTCCCAGCAGGAAGGAAAGATAATGGTAGCACGAATGCCACCTGGGCATGGGGAGGATGGGAAAGCAGCGGTGTCCTTGGAATCGCAAGGGGCTCCATTGCCACCCATCAAACGATCTGCCTTGGAGAGACAGCGATGGCAGATTCCGGGGTATGTGCCTGTCTTGCTGCGGAGCGCTGGGTCCCCGGCAAACATTCTGAAGCCCTGTCATACGTCAACAAGATGTTTCGATTCACTTCGCAGGAGGTGCATCTACCGGCTTCATGGCAGTAGTCTTCTTGTTGCTCCCACTAAATGGTCGCATATAGTAGACAGTGAGTCCGCCATCTTGCTCAAGCAGCGTTCTGTTCTGTCTGCCATTTGCCATCTGAGGAACCTTCTTGAATGTTCCGTTCTCTGGGGACTGGAAGTAGATTGAGGCAGTCCAATAGTTACTGAAGTCCTCTTTGTATATGCAAGAGGTGCAAGTTGATTGTTTCGGTGGGTCTATGGTGTACGGGTCCATCTGCTCACGATTAACAATGTTTTCCGTATTCTGCTGTGAGACATAGAATTGCTGCGACATACGGTAATGTTAAATGAATTTCCGCCCACGATCTGGTGAGTATGCGGCGATGGATTCAACCCAGGAGTGACTAATGGGTCGGCGCGCTCCACAACGAGTTGTGAGCAGCCGAACCTCAGGAAATCGGCTGCTCCTGGACTTTGCTGTGAAAACACATCCCTAACAAACAGCGCAACGAGTGCAAGAGTTGATAGCGTCATGATTACTTGATCTTGGTGTTGCTGTCGGGAGAGCGGCGCTGAAACAGGACCCTTACCAAAAGGGCCCTGACCAGGCCATTTAAACAGAAACTCTCAGCTACGTACGTGCAGAACTCCCGAGTTTTGAGAATCTCAGCATCCAAGTAACCTTGATAAGTGAAATTAATCGGTAGATGAGTATGCACTTTATACTATATTATCCTCGCAGCGCGACCAAGCAATTGCCGAGCCGGGGTATAGGATCACTGTATCCCACCGATTTTGGACCAATCGATCGACACCTCACTCGTGAAGAGAAGAGAAAGTATTCCTCAGATGATTTCAATGAGCAAGGTTGTGTATCGTGTGCAACTTACATGACCCTTCCCCGGTTCGCGATGATCAACCGCGTAGGACCTATGTTGTGATTGTCCCCCTAGAAGATATTTGATTGGTGACGACGAAATACATTGCAAAGTGTAAGCTCATTGGATGAATAGGTAATGAATATTGGGTGTGGGTATGACAAGAACCCTCGGTCGTACATTGCCGGGCTCGACAAGGAAAAGGTTACCGAAAACCTTGCTCAGCCTGGACGTATATTTTTGAGTCGGGAGCCAGCGAATGAGTAATGAAAGCACCGATAATGGTGTTATCCAGAATGAGCGCCTGATAAAGGAGCTTGGAGGAAACTTGAGCGGGGACCTCGAAGCTACATTGGGCAAACGTTGGTTCGTATTGAAGTGGGAAGTAGTGCAAGTCATGACTGTTGGGTTATTTGATATCAGTCCCACATACGATGACTGGGATATATCGCATCCTGAATCTAGGATCAAGATAGTGATTGGAGAAAAGAGGCTACCATGCAGACATAGGAAGTGGCAGGCGGATTCCCCTGCCGAGTCAGAATCAGGAAATGACATGTATTGTCTCGTAGACAACAGACATACCTTTCCTTTCTAGTACCACCTAGATGCAAATTGAAGACGTACCAATTAGACAATATTAAAAAACAAATTCAACACGATGATGTTCCCAACGTCTTGCTTCAGGATCACAATGCAATGTTAACAAGTCGTACAAACCCACCCTATACTTCAAGTGGAATACAGTAGTCGCAGTCGTTGCAAGCCAGAGTCATGATACTGGATACATGTCAAAACGCAAAAAGAACAAAAAACCTACTCTAACGATAAAGGAAAGGGGTATTAAACTCGTGTCTAAACAACCCATGAAACTTCTAGCCCGCAACTTGGAAATCTTACATTGCGAAAGCAGTGCATAGTCAAGCCACAGGTCTCTCATTCTTCGATCTCCTCTCGCACTGATGGCTCCATCGATCTACCTCCCTCGTCTCGCGAATGGCGACGCAAATTTATGCACATCGACCAATATCAAACGCTGGCTTGTCCTCTAGTCGTAAAGTGCGATACTAGGCAAGACAGTTAAGCGCGGCAAAGGGTGTGCGTAATTCATAGAGGTAGTTGTTTCCAGTAGGAATTACTGGCCCTTCTTCGCTTTCTCCTCGTTCTCTTTCACAGGTTGGTAAGGGTATTTGATTGTCAAACACCAGATGTCTAAGTAGTCGCAGATGGTCCAGATAACATCAACCACGAAACTACCGTGAACTCCGACAGCGAGACCGAGACACATGAACACAAATGCAACCTGGTAGACATCGTCGCCGAGCGCACTAGGCCATCCAAAACCGATCTTGGCCTGTAGGAAGGGTCCAAGAGAGTCGATGACCCCGTAAATGAGAGGGTAAATGAGGACATTGCCACGCGGGAAGCGAGATTTAGTAAGGTGAGATATGATGATACGGCCGACAGAATAGGCATTCACGAGACCGGCGTAGAAGATGAAGGGAACGAGATGTTGGCGGAGGATCACGGGTTGGAGGTAGAGGTAGGCTGGGATCAACGTCCAAGCTGCCCCGAAAGTAAGAAGGCCGAGTAGGGCAACGCGAGTCTTTTGGCCTCGGGATCGGCGGGCTTTCATCACGTTGTGCGCACTAGTTGCCTCGTCGTCAGCTTTGAACACCGGAGAAGGATACAGGATCGTGGTGGGTGGCTTACCTAGAGATTGTATTGAAGACAAGGACAACGCTGCCGTATACCATGTACCATTCGTTCCAGGCTAGGTTGTAGATAAATCCAGGGATAAACTCGTAGCGTTGAACACCAACGCTCTCGAGCAGTGAGCGCTGCCAGAAGCTGCCACCTCCGAGGAAGGCGGTCGCGGCGTAGATGATGCAGAGGGTCAAGATACCCTCGACAGGTCCAGAGATGATTCCGAGAGTCAAAGTGTGGGTATGATACTCCTCCCAGGTTTGAACGTAGAAAGTCATGAGCGCTGTGACTATTAGGACCATGTCATCGTTCACGCCAGAGGTCTACTTACAAGCGAATAGAGTTAGGACGGTCTTCCACCCTTGTCCAAGGTTCATTGTTGCAGAGAAGAGCAGCACTTCCAGCGAGGTGTTGACCGCATCTACGCCATGGTCGAACAGCTCGCCCAGCGGACCACTCTGACCCGTCCTTCTGGCCTGGGATCCATCTACGGCATCAAAGGTCTGGTAAAGAAACAGGCCGATTGCCCAACTTGCGTACACCCACGGAGGGCAGTCTTTGTCCAACGTTGGGGTATACCAGAGCAGCGTCAAAAAATTGGCAACAACAAATCCAAAACCAGTCAAAGTGATCTGTGTATCATCTGAATATCAGCACGCGTAGCTTCGATATGCGGATTAAGGGCAAGGTGTGATGCTCGAGGGCAAGTTTGCGCGACAGGTATACGTACGAGATTCGGCCTACCAAGTGGTCAGCACTATACTTCTCCAATGTAATCTGGCTATTACTTACGCCATCCACATGGGAAAGCATTTGATCACGACATGTGTGTAAAATGGCTTCAGCACGTAGCGCGAGACAAGACTGTGGTCAACGCCAGAGTACTTGTACTCTTTCAGCTTCGAAAGCTTGTCCTGGCGAATGTAAACCATCTTCGCGATGCCGTTGAGGGTGCACCAGAAGATAGGAGTATCAAAGGGTTCTATGAAATGGGTTGGTTGTGTTGTAATGTGTCGGTAGATGGGGATGACAACAGAACGCACGATCAAAATTTCCAGGTTAGACGGTGATCGGCGTTTCTGTCTTGTGATTCTGTGATGACGTTGGTGGGGGAGGGCACGTGTCTCCGCGTGGGGACCAACAACAACAAGCGAGCGTGGATAAAGCAGCATATATACATACACAGCTATGCACCTAAGGAACCATAATGTTTATGCCTTCTCCATCCAATGCTTTCCTCCTCCTCCTTCATAGTATCTGTTCTTGCAGTGAAAGCAGGGTCAAATTGCACTGAGGTGGACGCACTTAAAGCAATTGATACCAAATCATATGCCCGACCGACGAATGGAAGATTATTGAAGCTAAGCTAACTAGGTACTGTTGATTGACAGCAAGTCCCTTGTGCTCTTCTTCCAGATATAAGTACTCGTACTTCAATAAATCCAATGGTGTTCTACCTACCTACCTCTTATATGTCCGAATATACCTAGGTAAGTACCTAGGTACCTAAGTGCTAGTTGATTATAAATGCAAATGGAAGTAGCCAGTGCGGTTTCCCGTCGGAAAGTGATACCGACTATGTGAATGGGCAAATAAATGTTCGTCAACGAATCGAAAGAAACCGTGGGTGGGATACTGTGGAGTAGTAAATCAACTACAGCAAATATCGACGAACGGGTGCTGCGTATCCGGCTCAGACCATTTTTGGGGCATGCTGATCCGCTAATGGCATTGCTTCTTTTCGTCCGAGCTTCTTCAAGACACAATGAGATATACCAAAAGCCAATGTATTTAAACTTGAAGGTTTGAATTCACATACAGGGTGTCGGGGGTACATACCTGCTTGATAGCCGACTTAGTCTGGCTATTGTTCATTTCCTGAATAGCTCATGGCGCTCCAAGTGAACATCCCTCCAGAAGCATACACCGCAGACAGCATCTCACTCCATCCTCACGGTCCCACTGAAGAGGATCTCGAATCCAAAAGCGACATCTCAACCTTACCGCCGACAGAAAGCCCGTACCCCGATGGTGGGCTCGATGCCTGGCTCGTCGTTCTCGGCGCTTGGTGCGCCATGATACCGTCCATGGGCCTCCTGAATACTCTCGCGATTCTCCAAGCCTGGGTGTCCGAACACGAGCTCCATGGACTTCCCGAGTCGAAGATCGGCTGGATATTCAGTTGCTATGCTTTTTTCCTCTATCTGCCGGGAGTGCAGGTCGGTAAGTTGAGCTTTTGGTTCGGTGGCTGAAACAAGTAAGGATGTAGAGGGCATTTATAAGAGTAGCTGACGGATACGTAAGGTCCAATCGTCGACAAGTATGATATTCGAGTCGTGGTCATTCCTGGGTCAATTGGAATTGTCACCTCTCTAGTATGCCTTAGTTTCTGCAAAGGTAGGGTACTACTCTGATCTCCGACTCAAAAAGTTATGCTGAATCTCTTCATCCCCCAGAGTTTTACCAATTCCTTCTTTCCTTCGGCGTCCTTGGAGGCATATCAGCATCGTTCTTATTTAATCCCAGCGTGGCCGCCATAGGCCACTGGTTCAAATGTCGTCGGGCGTTTGCTGCAGGAATCGCATTTACGGCTGGAGGGTTGGGAGGTATCGCATTCCCCTTGATAATGATGTACGTCGCGCCCGAGATCGGATTCCCATGGACAATGCGGATCATTGCGCTCATCTGCGCCGTCGTCCTTCTCGTGGCCTGCATCCTACTCCGAAAGCGTCTGCCGAACAATCCCGCAGCCAGAACGACCATCGACATCAAAGCCTTGCGGGATCCCAAGTTCGCAACGACAACTCTGGGCGTCTTCCTGATCGAGTTCGCAGTCTTCATACCGTACTCGTACATCTGTTCCTACGCATTGCACGCGGGATTTGAGCCTCACGACGCGTACATGCTGAATGTGCTCCTCAACGTCGGTGCCATGCCCGGCCGCGTGTTGCCAGGCTACGTCGCAGACAGATTCGGCACATTCAACACCATGTGCGTCACGGCCTTCGTGTGCGCAACGCTCCTACTGACACTGTGGCTCACGGCCGGTGGGGATGAACGCCGCGTGACGGCGTTCACGATACTTTTTGGGTTTTGGTCCGGCGCGGCGATCAGTCTCACGCCTGTGTCCATCGCGCAGGTCAGCAAGGTGGAGGATTTGGGCAAGAGGAGCGGCACGGCGTTTTGCATTTCCAGTGTGGGCGCTCTGATTGGTATTCCCATTGCCGGAGCCATCCTGGAGAGAGACGGTGGTGAGTATGTGGGCTTGATTGTGTTTGCGGGCGTGGCCTATGCAGTAGCTTTTGCGGCGTATGTTTTGGCGAGAGTAGTCAGTGGAGGTTGGAGACTTGCGTTGTTCTAGATGTCACTAGATACATCGTATTGATGGGGGATTTGGTGCCCCCACGCGGGTATCTCACCATTAGCAATACTTGCCCATATGGCTGTGGGGACTGAGTTGTATATCAAAATAGTCACCACCGGATATCTCAAAAAGAGACCTCAGCCCGAAAGGAACATCTTTTCTCTCATCGACGTGACGGTGCTAGTCAGCACCAGGTAAAAATAATAAAAGAACAAATTTCGCATCCCTCATATTACGTGGGATTGTAGTTATCAAATGGCGTATCTCATGTCGAAAGTTGATTCACTGTTGGAGATGATGTGATTCGAAGCAATTGTTAGTTACTTAGGTACCCATTTCTTGTCAAGGTTGCTCCTCCTTATATCTGTCCGTCTTGAGTGCACTATAGACGGAAATGTAGTACGAGTCTGGTTTTCTGCGGGCAAAGTTTTGTGTCTGGATGGGCAGAATGTTTGTTCTTGCTAGGTAACAATTCGACCTTGCCTCTGTACTCGACGAATGACCACCTGCGGTTGCGGAATTGACTATCTCTTCCAAAGCAATCCATAGTATGCTACAACCTTCACCAATTGCAAAATGACTACACCTTCCGACTTTGTCCATTGTGCTTTCCCGCCCGGTCCCATATTTCAGGCTAGCTAGTACACGAATTCTCAATGTCCTTTCCGCTCCTGTAACTGGACTTTACGCAACGGGGCTCCAGGGGCAAGGTACCAAGATCCTGCTCTTCATCGTCTGAATCAGAGGTACTGTCTTATGCACAGTCTCTCCCCAGCCCTCCACGCCCCAGCTCTGCTCTCGGCGGATCTTGCGCTCCTCCAAATCTGCGAACTGCCAAAGGTGATGGACCGTATTCAATTCGCCAATCTGCACGAACCAGGCTCCCACACCTTCCATGACCTCTCGGCGTGCCTTGAGGCCTCGCCTCCAGTGTGTCTCCCATTCGAGCAAGTTTCCGGGGTGCAGGGTGTACGAGCGCAGCTCGAAGAGACCGCCCAGATCGCGCGGAGGGGTGGTCGGCCAGAAGGAGAACTCCTGCATCAGGGACGTCTTCTTAGACGTGATGAGTGTCTTGAGCTTTCTTTCGAAATCGGGGTATTCGGGGTGGTGGTGGATGGCATGTAGTGAATCGTGGTAGCCTTCATACCGTTGGTATTCCCAAATGTGAACTGGTGTGAATCGCATGTCAGCGTACTGGTTACCAATGGGGAAAAGTGATTGCCAAAGAGTCATGCATACCAAAAGTATCGCAATCGCCTACTTCGGTCCTCCAGCTGCCGACGAGGTGGACCTTATTTTCAGGCACGGAGGCCATCTTGGGATACCATTGGCCAACAAGCTCCGTGTATTCGTCGACCTTGTCGGGCTTGACCTCGTGGAAGACGATGGAGTGGACGTATTTGCCTCGTGCGAGGACCTGAGAGAAGCTTCTCTCGATGTCCTTGTCGAGTTCGCGGCCCTCGGGGGTGCCGTAGATCAGGGAAGAGAGGGCGCCGCCCTTCTTTGACTTGCCATCTTGAGCTTCACGCTCGCGAGCCTCCTCTGCATGGGGAATTGTTAGTCAATGAGCTTGAGATATCCGCGACAACGAATTGACTTGGGGTGGCGTGGGTGGGGGGAGGTCCTAGCTACACACTACACAAGGGAATGGAGAAGGGATGGGATGGGACTGACTTTCTTGCTGTTCCTTCTTTTTGCGAGCAGCTTCAAGGCCCTCGCGGAACTCTCTCTGGCGCTTGTTGAAGGATGCGGCGGTATCGTGGGTGATGTCTGCGAGGGCGGGAGTTTGTGAGGAGCTCTGTGCAGCAGCGAAAGCGGCGAAGGGACGCGAGTGGGCGGGTGGATGGACGGCGGCCGCGGCGGCAGCAGAGGATCGGGCGCGCAGGCTTGCACAGGCACGGCGGGAGAACATGATTGTGGGGGATGGTATTGTTTGAGGGTGAGGGTGAGAGTGAGAGTGAGAGTGAGGGCGAAGGTGAGGAGTAAAGAGGGAGAGGGGAATAGGAAAGGTGGAAGGAAGGTGGAAGAAGTGGTGTTGGTTGGTGTTGTGGTCGTCGTCGTGGATTGACGTCAGGCCGTGACTCGTGGGTGAGCTGAGCAGCCAAAAGAAAAGCAAAAGCAAAAGCAAAAGCAAGCAACGAAGTGGGAGGGGGGGGCTGTAACCTAAATAGAAGATTGACGAGAACAGGAACACGAATTGGAACAGTTTATAGTAATCTACTCGTAATCTAGTTGGGTGGATGAGTCGAGGGGAGGTTGGAATTGAGAGTCTCGTGTCTCATGCGACGTGGAGTTGCTGTAGCTAGGTATGTATACCTGTTCCGATGGGCTTGTACTTATACCCGTATTGTAGCAGCAATCAGTGTGTATGCACATGTATATGTACATAAGCGGTACATAATAGTACATGTGGTAGATGCGGAGGCGCATCGAGCTTCCCCTCACTCCCCAATCGCCCACTAAACTACTCCCGTCTCTAGCCTAGTCACTCGAACTGACCTTGGGGTACCTTGGGTGCTGATACCAGTACCAGTCAGTACTAGTGTAAACTGTGTATTAACGTGACTTGGTTAGTCACTTTGGTGTACCTCCACCATCAGCCAAGTACCTCCAAGTAATCAGTTAGTCAAATCTGGGGCAGAACATCATCATACACCTACATGATACATCTAGACCACGCCTAAAGACCATCATCTATCCTTAACGGTACGGTGTGTACATACGCACCGAACCACCTATCTACGTACCTAATATAATAAGTAGGTCTGAACTTAACTAATTCTATCACAGATTCCATCTCCTAAGTCTTGATTCGCATGCAGTATAGGTAGCCTTGTTCCTCCTGCAACCATACCCATACGAGTAGATGAATCATGACTGACTTGCATATAGAGATACACACAAGCGTCAGTCAGTCTTTCTACACAGTATCTACCGCCTAAACACTGTGTAAGTTATCTGATGATCTCCGGGCTGATGATCATCTGCCCTCGCCTGGATCGACATGACTTTCTTTCATTTTCCGCGGCCGACAGTTCATGTCCATCATCCAATGCATTGTTCCACTGTGGTGGGATGGTACGTTTTACCGACTCCCACTTATGATCACAAGTAATAGACGAACAGTACTCGTACTCTTCCCACTCAAATACCTATTCCTCTTTATCTTCTTATTGTCATTAAATAACCAGTGTTGGGTGTTTATACTAACTATGGTCCTCTCTTTATGTAGATACCTATAACCTACCTAGGTAGTCAAGTAATTATGCTACATGTACATACATGAGGCACCTAGGTACCTGCGTACATCGTCAACATCATCCCTCGTACGCTTGTATCATTCACTTATTGTAGACGAATACCTTCCCTCGCTTGCTTGTTCAGGTACATCCGAGTTCTACAGAGAGACCGCACTCCTCTTCTTCCTCACAGCATCATCATCGCTAGTATAGCACATGTTCATGTTGAACTGCTTACACCAAGTATCTCACTGCGGCCTCAAATTCGTCCCTGAACTGCAATTTCCTAACCCACCTATCCGGAATACCCTCAATCCCAACCTTCGCCCCCAACATTCCTCCAACAATCGCTCCATTCGTATCCGTATCCCCTCCAAGTCTCGTCACATCAACCACGACATCCTCAAAGCTTCTCCCGTCGAACAAGGCTGCAATAGACAGTGTGAATGCACTCAAGACGTATCCTCTGGTCAAGTCCGAATGCTCCGACCCAGGCCCTTTCTCGGCAAGCATCTTCAAGTCCAGTCTCCTCCCTCTCTCAATCGCCTCGTCCAAGATGGGTGCATCCCATTCCTCAATCACCCTCTTACCCTCCCTTATGGCCGCTTCCACCGTCTTCCCATCTATCAGTGCGGCCACAATCTCGTTATAAACCATGCATGCTGCCCTGCACCGGAAGTCGTTGTGCGTGATGGCGCTGATCTCCCAACTCTCCATCACCCTCTTATCTCTCGACTCCGCAAACAGTGCCGTCGGTATGCACCTCATCAGACTTCCATTTCCCGCCTGGTCTCGTCCCGCTCCCGCCCTCCTCGGATCACCTGTCTTTTGGTACAATTGCAACCCCACCTGGGTCGCATTGCCAATATCGACAGGAGCGCTCCCAGGTTTACGACCTGGCCATGATCCATATAGCCAGTCCACACAATGATCCGCCGTAGACCGCACCACGTCGAAGTCATGTGCATGTTTCCCACCCGTGGTCCTGGCCTTTTTACGATCCACGTAGGCTAACACTGCTGCCCGTGTGAGATCAGTATCGTCTGTCGCATGTCCCGCTGGCCATCGGAATCCACCTCCGCCGATAATCTCGCGCAGTCCATCTGGATATTTCTTTTTTATTTGATGGTAGTTTTGGAATTCGAGAGTTGCACCCAGTGAGTCACCTGCATGGACGCCTAATAACGCGCCGAGTGAGCGAGAGACCTGAAAGGCTCTGATCTCCTTTGACATGGTAAGACTGGCAATATAGTGAACCGCGTAGATTCAATGGATGGTCAGATGAAAGGAAAGAAGGTTTCTTCAACTGCGATGCCTTTTGGGGGGGTTCCTGTACTTTATTCCTTGTAGCTCTCAGCTGTGAGGATGCGCCACTGCACCGCCCCTCACTGCCCCACACTTTTCGATCTCACAACAATAACAGGAAAGCCGCATGATCGCATGCCTGGCGTCACTCTTCACTGGAGAGCAAGTGCCAGGAAACCAAGAAATGCATCCAGAAAGAAGGAATAGAAGTTTTATCTTTGAGCATCATGGCTAACTCGAACGTTCAGTACAACCAATTCCTGACACTAACTAGGAATGGATTAATCACTCACATCACAACTACCACACTCTCACACCCTTCTTTCTTCTTCATCATTGACGTCTTTCTTCCTCCTTGTCCTTACGAACATAGTGCATCAAATGAAATCGGGATAGGAAAATGAATATCCTTCCTATAGTATACCAGCGCTGACCTAGCATTTGAGGCCTACCACACCGGCGTCTTCTCCACATTGTCGTCTAATAGGTTACCCAGTCCGATCTTACCAACGCCAACCATCGGACTTGCGTAGGTATAGCTGGGTATATCCACAGCTTCCCCACGAAGCTTATCCGAGATGTCACTTGATACGGCGAATGCTTGGAATGCTTGTTTCATTCGGGTATCCACACGCACAGCTTTTGGCGTGGATGGTGGGCTTGATCACCCGCAATATTCAAGAATTGTTATGCCTCTACAATTCAATATTCATAGATGATTCGAAAACGTGTGTCCTTGCACTTCTCTCCTAGGTCTCCTTGAAAGCCTCGAGTCTGAATATTCAGGTGGCACATCGTCAAAGACAATTACTGCCAAAGTGGTGACCCTTTGCAATCGGGACACCTAGATGGCACGCCTGATCATTGCGTACTCTAATAAAAGTTGATAGGGAGAGCACATGGTAAACAACGGATCAACAGGAGCATATTCAAGTCCGTACGACACTAGAGGCTCTAATCCTTCAGTCCCTTCCGACCTTCCAGAAGGACTCTACCTTCTCGCTTCAGAGTAGAACATCCGGCACAATGAAAGCTGCTCACTTGACACTGAAGCTCAAGAGTGGCATACGGACGGTAGTTGTACGGACGGAGTGATTCACTCCTTCGCTTGTGCACGCTTTTTCAAAGCTACAAAATCGTGACAATTCTCACAGTTGATATATCAAATCCCTACGTATAAAAGGATAATGTGCTTCTTGGTTTGAAAAGGGACACACATCACAGCAGGAACTTGTCAACAGTCGTACACTATAATCCATTCATTTCAATACCCTACAGTCCTACCCCATTATCTCCTACTCCTCCAGACCCTACACCCCACCACAATGTATACCATCACCCGTACCTCCACTGCGGCCGCCATCACTATCCTCCTGACCCTTGCAACAACTACCCTCGCCCTTCCATCTCAATCCTTAGTACTACGTAAACCTCAGCCCGCAATGGCCCAAGTCCAAGCAGAAGCCCAATCCCTCATCGACGCCAAAGCCGCCTCTGGCTGCGACGTCTTGAAGTGCGTCGTCGCGCTTGCCCCTGCATCCGTCACCTGTGCCGCTGCGCTCGTCGAGGAGGGCCTGAACCCGATCGCAGATGCGGCGTGCTTTGCCACGGCCCTGAACACTGCTGTCAATCCTGTGAGTGTATTCTTTGAGCCCCTCGTTTCATAGTAGCAGCATAGAGAAGCTTGAGCTAATTTGGTGGGGGTTAGCCCGAGGTTTGCGTTACATGCCTTGATTAGCATGTTTTCAATCAACAGTTTGGTCGACTATACTGTTGAAGTTTGAATTAGGAGGTGAGAGAGGGGTGACAATGGTGCACATACGTTGAAAACTCTGGATTTCTTCGATCAATGTGTCCGTTGGGAAGAGAATAGACATCAACAGCACCTTCTCCCTTGAATCAATAATCTCTTCCGGTCAGGATGTGGGAATTTGCTAAAGGGAAACTCAACAATCAACGTATGTACCAATTGTCATACTTATTTTCTGATGCATACCAATAAACATGGAGAACAATTCTTGCTTCAGAGTAGCATGGTGATAGCAAACATTGGAAATGAAAAAGGGAATGCAAGAAAAGAAGTAAAAGGAACGATAGTGTTATGACTTCAATCCATAAATTTAGGTTTAAACTACCATGCTCATACCGAACTCAGCTCATTGAACAAAGATAATACATCGTGATCTGAAAGCAACTCACAAATTCCTAGAAACCCAAAAAGAAGAATTCCTCCCCAACAGCACATCTGGGAAAGGCCATTAGAAGGGAAAGGCTTTAGAAGGGGTTAAGAATATATGTCAAAAACTGTACTAGATGATCTTGCAGGCAATATCGGTACAGACATCATTGTGAAGTCAATTGACCAATGGAATCTTGATGCAGTGGAGATTCCTTGACACCAACTATATAACCAACTTGTCGTTTTCCTATTTCATCGCTATAGCCACCTTGCCAACCAAGAAGCGCCCGTATGCGAATGCAATCTGAAGCTGCGAAAGGGAGAACAATGTTCAAGACTGTGGCGGAGAGCGACATCACGCTCGTGCCCATGCCCATGCTCATGCTTAAACTATTAATGGGCTCTAACATGTGGATCTAGTCCAGTGGCGGCGGGTGATCCTATCCAGCTTACCATCTCATGCACGAGAATCAACATTTCATGGTGGAGGAACTCATTGACTATGTGCGCCGATGTATTACAAAAAGTATCCCGTTTCCCAAACTCGAAAAGAATTGAATAAACCGCGCAAGGGAATGTCCCACTCCAAGCACCTACGCCAGCCCTTGGGACGGAAAGACGTATCACCATTTGAGGAAAAATGATGAATAGGTATCATGAATTGGTTTTCATATTCCTCTATTGACAAACGAGTCTCTCATCGAGAAGGAAAGACGACGTATACTGAAGAGGGTGGACGATGTCTATGGAATTCGACATATGGGATGACTGGGGTTACACGCTCCTTATTTTAGAGACGTTCTACCGTTGAAGACCGGAAATGGAATATTTGACAGGGACTGCTCGGCCTGTTGCGATGGTTCGATGTTCAATGTTCATGTTGATGAATGATGGTTGTGTGTTGATGCCCAGTTGCGCGGAGCGAAAAATATATATCCCTTTTCACACTAGTCCTACTTCAGATGGCGCAGATGGCTAGCGATCGCTGCCCCACAACGCTTTCAATATTAGGCTTGAAGCAGTTAGAATTAGTGAGCGCCTACCCACCAGCATACTGAGTACAGTAAGTATCATCAACAATTGACCCATAAAACACCTTTGCGCGTCAGAAGAACTTATAAGTTACCCGATATGTTGATTTATTATAACTATATGTTAATTTATCCTAATACTATAGCCTGATAGTACCTAGAAATATAAATATTCTTGTGTTGTAGGGACAGTAAATGAATAGACACTACCATATATGTTGGTGTTGTAGGGACAGTAGGTAGGCAGACACTTCTTCCAACTTCTTCATAACTTCCAGAGGCTTCTTTCTACCTCGTACAAGTGATGGTAAACGTGACCTCACTCTGACAGCCTCTGTAAGAGTCCTTCGAGACTCCCAACAGCCTTACGCTCCATCTCCTTCAACCTGACGCCATCAGAGCTCCGGAAGGCACCTTCCTTAACCTGCCCATCCTTGTTAAGTACGACAGCACCAATCTGGTTATTGGACCATGTGATGAAAATTTCTTGAGCAGCTAAGTCGGCTCCGATATCCGTGATATTGACAACTCTACTTCTCTCGTTGGACACAACGTCGTCATCATCATCATCATGATCCTCTGGGTCGGTCTCATCGTCACTCGTAAACGCATTGAGCACCTTTCCATATGTTGACTGCTCTGTCGCCGATGACTTTGTTTGCTCGGTCGAACTAGGTAGACCAGCGGCGACACGTAATTTGTCCACTGCAGCTTTTCTGATATGCCACAATGTCAACTCTTTTCGTAACTTGCGCCCGAATCGAACCAAGTCCTGTCCCGTTCTTGAGCTCGAATCGCGCTGGGATTGGGGCATCCACTTGGCGGCGAGTGCTTGCAAAGGTATGCACGGAGGAATGGTATGGTGATGTACCCGCAACATGGACTTGTGCCTCGGATTGGGTCGATTGAATAGTACGTGATATTTATCCACGAATTTGCCTTCAAGAAACACTTCGATTCGCACACCTAGGATGTTGCCATTGTCCACCGCGTTCGGGTCAGGATCTCTGACTTTGTAAGCTGTAACACCGGCACAGGTACGATAGATGTTTTCAACATTTCGCTTCGATTGCCGCTTTAGGAGGTTCATGGCGGTTTCGCGTAGGTGTTCGTTGGCGACGGGACCTTTCTGGAGTCGCGTTGAAAGATGCGGGGTAGATAGAAGGATGGCAGCAAGGTTGTCGCGTTCTTTTTCGGCGGCAGCAACCATGTCGCGTAGGTTTTGAAGATATGCTTCCTTTTTCTCTTGGTCAAACATTGTGGAAGCAAGATTGGCGGGGATCGATACGCGTTGAGGATTGTGGTTGGCGTGTGATGTAAGGTAATAATTACGAGTGAGGGAAGGGAAGCTGTCTCGAAGGGGAAAGGTTTATATCGCGTATCCACGTGTCGTACAAGTAACGTGGATGAAAGGCTTGGCCCGAGTCGCGGAATGCGGAGATCCTGAGAGTTGAATAGGATAGGCGAGAGGGGGAAGGGGGAGGATCAAAGAAACGCCCAAAGATAAAGGCCCGCCGGGGCTGTGAGATGCATAAACTGCGTGGCATCACGATCCTATTCTCGGTGTCGCATACTTACCTAGGTACATAAACATCAGCCCTCATCTTTTCCCCATCTTGAACCCCTAATCGACTCGTATCAGAATCTCGTATCGCTAGAGACCGACGCTAGACGTCAGCGCAACGTCGGCGACCCTGCCTCTCCTCCGCCACAGACCAATTGGCCACGTTCCAGGAACCGTAATATTGTATCTTTTTATCCGCTAAACTAAACGACACGTTCTCCCTCCGAGGGGTTTATTCATTTGTCACCACATGGATGCCTACCACTCCAGGCGACACGCTCCCTTCATTCATTGTTCCTTCCTTACCATCGACTCTTGAAACCCGTCGATCTTCAATCCAACCCATCGCCCAACACGAGCAGAACCAGCAAGCGCATCACCATCGGGTTACCGGTCAAGCCGACGTCGAGTTACAATCCCTCAGCCCTTCAGCATCAACTTCTCACCACAGGGACTCGAGCATCCGATCCCCAGCCCACCCGCACGCAGACCCGTATTCGCCAACCCAAGCCCCTGAGCACGAACATCTCCTCCGCGATAGTTATCCCACATCCTCCTCCGACATTGACTCAGGTTCAGATACAGAGGCACAAATGAGCAAACGCGGCGCAAAAAAATCAACTCGTACATCCGTTGCAAGACAGACCTCTACCGACTCGCTGCGGGACCAGAACGGGGATGCAAACGCAACGGGCACCATGAACGGAATCGTTGAGCACAGGCGGAAACATGCCACGCTGGACAGTCCCGAGGGCCAGGCGGCATCTCTGATGAGCAGATCGAGCTTCAACTTGGACGATCCAGTACCGGCGCTGGGAACCAGCAATGATGAAGAGGAGTCTGGCAAGGGATTCTCCGAGTTGTCGAAGAAGGATCAGCGGAATTTCCTGCTGCTAGTATTGCTGTATTTCCTGCAAGGAATCCCAATGGGCCTGGCGACTGGATCTGTGCCCTTCCTGCTCAAGAGAGATGTTTCCTATGGTGCTATCGGGGTGTTCTCACTAGCAGCATATCCTTACTCGTTAAAACTACTATGGAGTCCTATCGTGGACGCTGTGTGGACACCTAGACTCGGCCGTCGCAAGAGTTGGATCTTGCCTATTCAGACAGTCTCGGGATTTTCGATGCTGTGGCTGGCATCGAATGTCAAGGGGATGATGGAGGCCGTTGGACAAGAGGGAGGCGATATTTGGGGCTTCACTTCATGGTGGTTTGCGCTGGTCTTCCTCTGTGCGACACAGGACATTGCGGTTGATGGTAAGACGGTTCGATCAGAAAAGCATACAAGATGAAGGCTAATAATCACCTAGGTTGGGCATTGACTCTTCTCTCGCAAGAGAACCTTGCTTTCGCATCGACGGCGCAAACGGTCGGATTGACGGCGGGACAGTTCCTATCGTACACAGTGTTCCTGGCCTTTGAAGCCCCGGACTTCTCGAACAAGTGGTTTAGGCCCGCAGATGCACCATTGGATGTCGGTCTAATGACACTAGACGGATACCTTAGATTCTGGGGCTGGGCCTATCTGATCGTAACGTTTGGTCTCGCGATCTTCAAGCGGGAAGAGCGCACGAAGAACACCGACGGCATCATGGAAGTGTATCAGACCATGTGGGGCATTCTGAAGCTCAAGAACATTCAGACCTTCATCGTCATCCATCTGATCGCGAAGATTGGTTTCCAGGCCAATGACGCCGTCACCAGCTTGAAGTTGCTTGACAAGGGATTCAGTCAGGAGGATCTTGCGCTGACGATTCTCATCGACTTTCCCATCGAAATCTTCCTCGGATACTATATTGGCAAATGGTGTCAAACATACCCACCGATGCACATCTGGTGTTGGGCATTTGTGGGCAGACTAGGCGCCGCGGGGTTCGCGCAAGCCGTCGTGTCAGTGTTCCCGGCAGGAGGCACGACGACATGGTATTTGCTACTGGTCATCTGTGAGCACGTTTTGTCCACATTCATGAACACGGTCATGTTTGTGGCGGTTTCGGCGTTCCATGCAAAGATCTCCGACCCAGTCATCGGCGGGACGTACATGACTCTCCTGGCGACGTAAGGATACCCACTCTCCACTTTTATCTGAATGTTGGTTGCTAACAATTCCTAAGCGTCTCGAATCTAGGCGGTACATTCCCGCGCTATTTCGTGCTGCAGTTTGTGGATTACTTCACCGTGGCAACATGTCAGCCGCCAGTGACGGCTCCGGCTGCCGACAAGCTCAAGGGCGATCTCATCACGAAAGCCTTCTCGTGTTCACTCTCTGCCGACAAACACCGATGTGAGGCGGGCGGCGGGTCTTGCATCGTGACGACGGATGGATACTACATCATGAACATTGTGTGCATCATCTTCGGCATTGTTACATTCT
Organism: Aaosphaeria arxii CBS 175.79; assembly: GCF_010015735.1. Taxonomy (NCBI): domain Eukaryota; kingdom Fungi; phylum Ascomycota; class Dothideomycetes; order Pleosporales; genus Aaosphaeria; species Aaosphaeria arxii. The sequence goes on from NW_022983483.1 coordinate 75,005, forward strand.
GGGGCTTCATCAAGCCCGCGGTGATGAGGATCCAAGCATTACCACTGCGAGCGTGGCGGATCTCGGAGTAGAATAAAGAGACACAGTACAGTATAACCATTACACTAGACTATTATAGCAAAGCAAAGCAAAAGGGTGGGTGTAGTGCTGGATATAGCCTAGTCGGATGTACGGAGTAGAAGATAAGAAAAGATCAGATAAGATCGGAGTGAGGCAAAATCCCACTGCATGAAGATGTATGGACATGTACGTACGAGGTATGTACACAATGCCATCCATCCTAGCAAGGCACCTAAGATAGTTTTAGTAACGCGCAATGCACTGCCATGTGTCTGCCTGTCTGTAGTATGTAATGTAAGAGTTGCGTCGATTTCAAGCGAGCTGTTCAGGACAGATGATCCTTTCCATGTGATGCAATGCTAGCTTGTATTTGTATTACGAGGTAGAAATGGTATGTACACTATCACGACTGTGTCATTGCGGCGACGAATCACGCCATAGAAACGTATGTACCTAGGTACCCTTACACTGTGCAGTACGGGGAGCACTCGTAGCCTGTAGGGCGAAAGCGAGGCGAGTGCAAGAGCCGGCCCTGTCCTCTTATTTTTTCTTCTTTTCTTTCTTTCTTGGCTTCAGCCGCTCAGCGGAAGAAAATTCCATTTGTGGTTCTTTCGTCTTTCTAGGGCTGGTTAGGGTGGCACTGGTGGTTAGGCTGGTCTGATAGAATGGCACGGGATTTCGCGAATGGTGTACTGGCCAATGAGGCGGGCGCGTGCCTGGTGTGTATGGTCCAAACGGCTGCTGGCAATGGATCGGAGGAAGAGAATAGCAATCTACGAGTACCTAAGCTAAAGGCAGCACGGTAGGTATGGATTATGGAGACAGTCGCGGTGGTGCGAAACATGAAAAGTAAGCAGAAGAGCCTCGAATCCTCGGATTTCTGCTGCTTGCGTACTTTGGGTACTACTTGTGAGACGATGATACCACTTACAAGACAAGGTACCAAGTGTGGACGCTCGGACGAGGCCGATAGCGGGAGTTAATTCGGGACAAGGTCTCTCTCGTCTTCTGAGCATTCTCAGTTCTCTCACCAATTAATTACTGGGACTGGGTTTTTCGCTGGTAGATATGACGATGGAAAGTGGGACCTTTTGGGTACTAGACTGTACATGTTTTGTAATTCCCCATCGTTATGGCTGCTTGTCCGTATTCGGTACTCGGTGTACTTACTATTGGAAATTTTACGTTGTCTCCCATTACTCCGTAATACGTATTATCGTACCTGACTACCTAGATGCATACGTAGGTAGTTGATCGAATGGAATTGACTCTCATCGTAGGGCTAATTAGGAGGTCATTACGGACGCAGTAGGTGGGTAGTTAACAAGTACAGTAGGTGATTGTAGCCTTGTAGGTGGGTACCCGATGGAGGTATGCACATGTACATACTATAACATAGATTGTATTACTCCGTAATGAATATTGGTGTATTCATATTCTGAAACGATGATGTTGGTAGGTTGTAGATGGGCGGTGTGTTGTTGTCGATATGTTAGGTACACAGAACTCCGTATGTACATGCCTTGTCTTGTCCGTTCTCGTCCTTCTCGTGTTGGTCTCTCTTTTCTTTATTTATTTATTTGTCACGTCGTCGATGAGTCTTTGCCATTACTGTGTAGTTACTGTATACCTCCATTGTACTCGCACTCGGTATTAATTAGTGATTTGGTCCCTGGGCCAGACGTGGGAGGGAACGGTTTGCTTATCCAACCAATAGCGCTAAGCTTGATGCGGTTACAGGCGATCGCTATCTGTTACCAATTCTCTACTTTGCAGGTACGGGTAGACTGTGGTATTTTTGTGTGGAATCCTAGGTCACATCAAAGTCTCCCTAAGTCTCGCGAGAATCCTGTCTAGTCATTAATAGAAACCGTTATACCTCGTACCATACGAGTACCTACAGTACATACACAGAACAGAACCCCAGTAACTTATCCCTCTAATTAGTTACTGTTACTGTCTTGTCTCTCTCGCCCTCCCTCTCGTTCCATTCCATTCTGCTTCTTCCTTGCCCCCTTCGGATCTTTCCTAAACCTGCAAGGCCTTTCCTAGCTTTCCATCTAGGTATCTCTCTTTTCGTCATCGCGCTACTTCTTGCCTCCACCGCTCCCGACTCCGAAAGTTTTCCTATAAACTCCCCTCGAAGCCTCTGAGATACGGATTCGCGACTGCCCATCCACTCTTGCAATCTCACTACAAGCAATCTGCTCCAGCTACCTACATTGCTCACACCACCCACTACGACTACCTTCCCTCCAATTTTTGCCCTTCCAAACCTTCAATTCACAATGGCCTACTCTGCCTACCAGCCCAAAGTCAGGGTCCAGAAGCCTGCTCCCCAATTCTCTGGCCCCTCCGTCGTTGATGGCACCATCGAAGGTACGACTCCACGAATACCTTTAACCCCCGTGCTGTGACCTACCAATTCAATTGCGCGAGCGGACCGTGTCGCCTTTACCAAACAGACACACCCAGCTAACTGTCTCTCCTTCGCACAGAGCTCAGCATCTCGTCCTACTCCAACAACAAGCAATGGCTCGTCCTCGGCTTCATTCCCATGGCTTGGACCTTCGTCTGCCCCACTGAGATCATCGCCTTCAGCGACCGCGCTGCCGACTTCGCTGCCCGTGGCGCCTCTGTCGTCTTCGCCAGCACAGATAGCGAGTACAGCTTGTTGGCCTGGACCAACGCCAGCCGACGTGACGGAGGTCTCGGCCAGATCAACATCCCTCTCTTGAGCGACAAGAACCATCAGTTGAGCAAGGACTACGGCGTCTTGATCGAGGAGGAGGGAATCGCGCTCCGCGGTCTCTTCTTGATCGACCCCAACGGTGTCGTACGACAGGTGAGTGCTGGATAAGCAATCTACAAGATTGCGCTTGGGCAAGCGACTTCGTTCAACTTGGGCACAGGCTAACAGTATCGTAGATTACCATCAACGATCTTCCCGTTGGCCGTAGCGTTGACGAGACCCTCCGTCTCATCGATGCCTTCCAGTTCACTGACAAGTATGGCGAGGTACGTTTGGATACAATACAACCTCCCAGTCTATGGGAACACAGCGTTGACTCTCAGCAGGTCTGCCCCGCCAACTGGAACCCCGGTGAGGCTACCATCAAGGCCACTCCCGATGGCATCAAGGCCTACCACACCAACAACCCTACCTCCTCTGACACCAAGATGGCTGGCGCCACCTCCAACGGTACGGCTCCGCAGAAAGCCCTTCCCATCAATGGACATTAGAGCTGATCAACGCTTGTCAATGAACAGGGACCCATTGATTTTCGTCTCGAATATGTAATGGACCCACCTCAACATCGTTCGAGCTGGGTGTAAAATGAGCGATAAGGTTCGATGTGGATTCCGCTACAACGGGAGAGGGACATGACTCCCCTCTCGAGGAGAGGGTTCACTAACGGACATTGATCGCCATATTCACTGTGCATGCGTAACTTTAATCGACCCACGTCTTGTTTCCTTTGCATTGGCATTGGCGAGGGAGTTTTCCAAATAATTCCGATAGAGGAGAGGGGGAAACATAGGCTCGATGTTGGCCCTGAATCATCCAAACCTAAGGTCATTGTGGAACAAATCGACCTAGCGAATTGGTGTTTTGGACTGCGGAGGAAATGTTTTTATATATACTTTCATCCCCTCTCAATTGCTTTTGACCGGCGCTAGATTATAAGAGCAAGGTAGTTCCTTCGGGACAAGGATCAAATTTGAATTCAAGTAACGATTCACGTCCTTTATCAGCTATTGTTGCTCGACACCTTTTTCAGTGATGATACACTGTTAAACAGTGTAATGTATTGAACCCATCAGTATCTTCCAAGGTTGATAGCTTGGCACTTAGTTCATGCCGCATCATGTGCCACCGCACTATTCGATAATCATCACTTACATAAGTTCCAAAAATATTGCTAGAATCTAGATCAAATCAGACCATTCTGCTGATTGATGTTTTGCCGGAGAATATGTGTATTCCGCACTGTCGAGAGAGTGACTGTAAGTAATGTAACTCTGCCTGCTCACGGTGAACTTGTGGCGCAAGAGATGACAGTTGTGTCAGACGGTTGTCTCTCCTTCATCTTTATGACTCTTCGCTTTCAGAAGCTGCAGAGAAGATTCATGTATGACCATGTCTGCTGGATTGGCTCCATCGATTACGCTCTTCGAAGTCTTGATTCTTTCTCACCCTAGCCCCTTCGCATACTTCCTCAAAGCCAACCGCCGATCAATAGTAGCCACTAGCCAAGAAAATCAGTGATGTATGGTTTTAGACGATTGCCAATTGCACGACTCGGTCTTCTGAGTGCGAACGGCTGGTTTCATTTAGCAAGCACGGCGCTCGGGTGGCGAGGATAGCATGACAACCCTCGCCGGGTCCTCATGCACCTGCCATTATAAATTTTAAATCGTTGACGAGTTTCATCAAAATTATAGAAGTTGAAGAAAAAGTTCGATTAAGCATGGTTCATATGAACTCGAGTCAGTTGTTCGGTTACTTCGAGTGGGAAGTATGGGTATTTAGCGGTTCATAAACCATTCTCCCACCGTCCTCGTTCTGTATCATCGCGTTTGTCTAACCATTAAAGTCTAAACCAAGGCAAAGGCAGATACTGCCATAAACAAATATTATCCCCTGAAATCCTCTAGCCTTTTCTTCTGCCTTCCCTCCGCATCGAAGTTCTCTACACTCAGCCACTGCTCAAAAGCAGACTTCATGACCGGCCATTCCGAATCAATGATAGAATACCACGCTGTATCACGATTCTGTCCCCTGGCGATCATGTGCTGCCTGAACGTCCCCTCATACACGAAGCCCAGACGCTTGGCAGCACGATGTGACGGCGCGTTCAATGAATTCAACTTCCACTCGTAGCGCCGGAAATGCAGGGTCTCAAAGACATATCTGGCGAGGAGGTACATGGCCTCCGTGGCAGCGGGGGTGCGTTGTAGCGCGGGAGTGTATAATATACTGCCAACCTCTATCACACGATTTGGCTGGTCCATCCGCATCAGTGAGGCCATTCCCACTGCTTTGGTTGAACCCGCTGCAGCGTCATTGGATAGGATTGCATAGGCCCATGGATTCGATGTTTTAGATTTTTGGGTTAGTGATGCACGGAGTTCCTCTACTGAGTTTGGGTGCTCGTCGAAGAGGTAGTCGAATAACGGAATATGTTTTTCATCTCCTATTTGTTCGTAGAGATCTTCGGCATGATCGGGAGATATGGGCACGATGGTGACATAGCGACCAGTGAGGGTAATGTCGTAGCTTGGCGGCTCTGCGGGTTCGTCTGGGACAAGGAATCCCAGAGGATTTGCTCTGGATATTATGTTTCAGTATATAATGACTTCATTGAAATATGGATCATACAACACACCCTGTATCTACCGACTGTTTCATTGTAACCGATCTGAAGTAGCTGCTTGAAAAATTTGGATGAAAACGTTTGGAAAGACCGATACAAGGCGCAAATTGATTCGTGAAAAATCCAGAACAGACACGGCCTTTTAATAGAATAAACATCTGGGATTCAAGAACGATTGCAGCATCAATGTTGCTGGGTGTGACTCTGAGGGGAGACAGAGCTAAACCGGGAATGGACGGTTAAGCACGGAGAGATGTGTATGGTCAGCACTAAATTGCAGATCTACAGGAACACCCAGACGCTGCAAACGCGTGCTTGATTGCTACATCTTACGAGTGCGTGAAACTACTGTAGATCAAAGTAATCGCTGAACTCCGTCGCTGATGGCAAGAGACATGCTTCATCAGTATGATACGACCAGTGTCGTTTTCGAGGCTGATTTTCTCGGGGATGCTAGGCTTATCTCCCACGTGATTACATCATCCTGATGATGATGCTGCTCGTCGTTCGTCTGACTTTTTGCATTTTGCAACAAAGGTGTCACGACGACCATCAGCCTAGTTCACACCTGAAACAAGCGCACGCATCTTCGACGATATTTCATGAAATCATTTTGACTCCCAAATCGCTCCCCTTATGGACGTGATACAGAAAACACATACACCTGCGTCGTCGAGATCAACGCCTGCCCCACCTTACAGGTAGCTTTTCTTACTGGAAGATAATGTATATACGACGGACGTCTTTGCTTTATATAGCACTTCGGGCCATTCTGCTGTTTACATCCAGAGGGGATGCATTCGGAACGATCAACGAGCCGGCTGTCATCGGCCAACACTGCGAGCATGAAAGAATTACCAGGGCCGCGTTCGCGTGCAACTCCAACAACCCGGTATCCGATGGAAGATGTTTCGAAGAAATGACACTGCATCAGCTGGCAGGAACTTCTGAAGAGGAGGGATACGTCGGACAGGGTTCAAACGGAGCTGTTGGCGCTCCAGACATGCTGGATCCAATACCAGAAGGCCCAAACGCTCACTGCGACAATGCCGATTTCCTTGACGCTGTCGCTTTCGGATTGAACGACACTTATCCACGTACACGGCTACAGGCAACTGCAACCCTCCAAGACTGCGCTAATCATCTGCGAATGCGGTTTGCGGAGGGTATTGCCGCGGCCGATAAGATCACCGACATTGACGCAAGGATTGTTGCGCCTGAGGTCGATATATCTTCACGTGATTGCATGTTCTCTTTTCCTGAGCTCCAGATGCACGTTTTCGGAAGGTCTAAATGCTCCGCGATCGAAGGTTTCGGACGAGCGCTGCATGGAATCCAGGACTTCTATGCACACAGTAACTGGGCTGACGATGCCCAGCCCCCCTTCAACGCTTCTAACCCGCCAGGTCTATTGCGCAATGATGCTCCGATGTTTTTGGATCTGCGCGCCGAAAACAACATTTCCGAACAGGTACCACACGACCTGACGACTGGGTGCTTTGGTGGTATCCTTACCGACGGACCCGTGGGAAAAGCTGGACATCCACTGGAACCTGGTTCTCTTGATTGCACAGGACGCATCACTCATCATACACTCAACAAGGACAACGGAATCATCGATGAGGTCACTGGCAAAACTAGCAAGCCAGGCCCCAATACTCCGCGCAGCGATTTCCCTGGCAACTTTGAGCGAGCAGTGGCTGCAGCAATTCGCGACTCCCGCCGACAATGGCGGTACTTCAGGGAGGAGATTCGGAGATCCTATGGCACGGAGAGAGGTAATCTCATGATATGCGCCTTGGTCCGAGATAACCCAACAGTCGACTGTTACGGCAGACGTGTCGCAATTCTACGAGACGCACAAGGGAATCAAGACCGCATTGCTGAGATGCAAGTGCCAATACAGAAATGGCTGGTTCAAGAAGTTCAAGGACAAGCACACGACGAGGGCCCGGGCGAGGGTCTGACACGCCAGAATTCTACCAAAAGTCGAGGTTCCAGCAATGAATTGGAGAAGCCTTTCCGAGAAAATGAAGGAAGCAACAGTTTCTCTCTCGTAACAGAAGGTCTTGATTTCTCAACCGCAGTAACCTCCTTACTGGCGAACAAGTCCGCCCTCCCCTGTAACAAAACTGCCATTGTCGCGTTGACCAGCAGCCGAGATACACATCTCTCTGACCAGACTGAACACATCATCCGGGCAGGTAAAGAAGGGATCCGCGTCCATCTTGGCCTCCTCCCTCCCTCCCCGCTTCCTCTCCCTTCAATCGAGATCTCCAACGATCTTCTTCAGCTCTCGAAATCCAAAGAGGAAGAGCTCATCAATGCCGTCCTTGATACCGGCGGAACCTACAGTATCCTCCACTCCCTGCACACCATCCCGCGCTTCCTCGACCATGTCGTGTCCCGCGGCCTCACACATTACGACAACGCCGGCGACACAGCTACATTGCTTCTAAGCGGACAATCTATCAGCGACTACGTAACACCTGAATCAGAGCCCCGGCGATATTCCTTCGACGCAGGTGCGGTTGACAACGTAATTATCGCGGTCGCGCCGCTCACACCCCGATTATCCCTAAAAGTGGCCGTGCGTCATGTCAGGCGGAACATGGTGGTTAAAGACCTCATCATCGGACTTGAAGGCAATGCGACCTTTAGGGCGGAGTTGGGAATCGATGACATCCCCAGGACAGATGCATGGTTCGAGCTTGAGGTCGCTCACGTGAAGGGGGAACGATTGGTTGGGAGTGGTTTGTTCGAGGTGAGCATCGAGACGGAGAAGGCGGCGAAGGAGGATGATCAGGCGAGCGGGAGTCCGAACAAGGACTCGAGCACAAGTAATGGAAGGCAATCGCAATCGTCCACGCGAGGCAATAGACATGATGAGCTATAGATTAGACACGAAGGCGTTACAACGGAGCACGTCAAGAGCCATTTGTAGGAATAGAATATAGTAGCTAATTGCTATAGGGTATCTCAAACTTCAAATTAATACACTGCCGTCAAGTAATCAATATAACAACATACTTCTGAACTGCCGCCATCCAAAAAAAAAAACAAAAAAACAAAGCGAATGTTACTAGTTTAAATACTGCTATTGAGCAGGCTTCTCTCGCCAAATGCGTCTTCTCCCAGGCCACCCCTTTCTCTGTCCAACATGACCAAGTTTCTTCCTACACCGTTCATATTGGCACCCCCGACTAGTGGTGCTAAGGTTGCGTTATGTGAGTGAAGCGAAAACCCCATGGCTAATCCGTCGTCGAGGGCAAGCCCAGTAGTCTGCACTTCCTGACGACTGTCGTGATCAACCCCCGATAATAGATCGGCGGGACGAGGCAGTTTGTGCATTGTATTGCGGGCGCTTGACATCGGGACATGTGGATATACGATCGTAGGCAAATTGGGCGTGCGAAGAAGCGAGCTAACGGATTGTTTGTTAGATGCCGACGCCATCATAGAGCCTGAGCTGGGACCAGGTGCCGGCGCAGGCACCGTGGTTGGTCCTGCATTCATCGGAATCGTGGATCCGAAATGCTGTTGATTCGGCGTATATGCAGGCAATACCGAAAACACGCCCTGTTGCATTGATGCCACTGGCAGTCGGAGCTCCTGGGGGTCGATGTGCATGCCATCCGCACCTGTGAGAAAGTGCATCCCGAAGTCCCCAGTGAGGTTCGCAATCGTCGGCATGGTAGAGGCGCTTGCCATCGATGGTGCTTGGGAGGGGTTCGCGTCTGCCCATTGGAAAATGTGGCGACTCAACGTTATGGGGCTCTTTCTGTTCTCGCCGTCATCTTCAGATATAATGTCGGAGAAATCCTCATACGGGGTGGGGAATGAGTTGCGGAGCGGCTGCGAAAGTGTGTGGACTTTCAAATTGGATGTAGAAGAAGAGTTTATGTGTATCGGGGTGGCCTCCTGTAATGTATTTTTGTTCGCTGTCACAGGCGCAACTTCGAAGTTTTCTTGATTGCTCTCTTCATTTGCTCTGGGTCCCGGGGTGTTCTTCGTCTTTAATTTATAGCCTGCTTTAGCATATTCCTCTGCATATCTGATACGAAATCGATCACGGAGGTCTGTCGGATGACGATGACGGAAACCAAAGTTTGCGTCTTCCTTGATCAAGTGCCACACTGGGCCGTACTGCTTGTATCCCTTCCAGAGGTTTTCGTCATCCTTCTCGGTAAATTCAACACGCTGGCGACGTTTGGATCGAGCGAAGGGTTCCTGAATGCCCATCTCGGCCAACTGTTCAGTTGATTTCTCCTGTTTGTCTGACCTAGATTTTCGTGGCTTCTTTGGTTTGGATGATGCTTCGTCTGGCGCCACAGACGTTGTAGCTGGAGTAGCTTCATCTCCTTGCAAACCGGTAGCGAGCGTGAGGTCATTGTTCGAGTCCCTCGAGTGCGTGGTCTGCGAATTGATTTGGCGGGATTTGCCAGTTTCATCTGGGCAGCAAGTTCGAAAGCGATCCTTCAGATCCACAGCCGTGCGTTGATGAAAGTCGAAGCCGGGGTGATTCACGATCTTCTTCCAGTTGCCAATGCCAAACATGCTTACACCTCTTAAGAGATCTTGTGTCTCTTGATTCGTCCATTTGTTACGCCTTTTCGTAGTCTTTCCCTTTCCCGAAGAATTCTCTCCAGTATCCCCAGGTCGCTGTATTTCTTTGTTAGGCTCATTGGCAGCCTCGTAGAATGTCGCATCTACTAGTCTGTCCTTTCCCTTGCCTTCTCCTCTTTGAGAAACGCTGTTCCGCAAGACTACTGCGATTTCTCCAGGGATATGGTCCTCTTTCTCCTTGTTCCTTGCTGGTGCAGCTGGACTTCTCAGCCCCACCCGGTCGCCAAGTTCCTTGCTAAACCCACCCCTTTCTCCTGTGATAGGTGGGAACAGCCTTCCCTCAGGAGGAAGGGGGGGAGGTTGGTGTAGTCCCTGTAATAGGGGAGGTATCCTAGGTCTGCGAGAAGTCTTCTTTGGTAGTTGTGGAAGTTTGGGTAAGGTCAAAAGGTTATTCTCGCTCCCGGGGAGCGCAGGTGGTGTTGTCTGCCCATCGACTTTCCTCCTCTTACTTGCACGCTCTTGGGAGGGATCTAAGAGTATGTCCTGCAGCCTCCCGCTGAACAGTTGTGGTTGTGCGGGGTTGTGCGAGACGGTGGTGGCGAACTGCTGCGGAGCGGCTGGGGCTTCTTGATTCAATACTTCCGCGATGGGTACGCTCGATTTTGGGCGGACTGATATTGGACGTAACCTCGGACCGGCGAGGTTTTCGACGCCTGGAATGTCATTTCGATGCGTCGCGGGGGCAGGGAGGAGGGGCCTAAGTTGGCTGTTTGGGAGTGGCGGTAATGTAGAGATTGAACCGGACGGGCTGCTATCGCCCAGCAACAGAGTCGCTATGCGAGGCTCCATGGTTGAAGAGACAGACAGATATCCATCAGATCACGGCTAGATCAGAGGGTTATAAACGTCTCTTTAGATCAAGGGCGTGCTGATGCGGCACAGTTCACGAAGCCTTGGACGCTGACCTATGCCAAGACATCACGTGAACCACCATCCTCTTCAAACAAAGACTCGAAGAGGGGAATCGATCGATCGATCAACGAGTGACTAAACCATTTCGAAAATATACTTCTTTGTTATGGTCACAGTGCTGTCCATGAATTTATTCACAAAAACGTCGAAGGTTAGTCATCAGTTGTCTCTTAACCTTGGAACTAGTCAGTAGGGAACTTGTTACGAACGGTTAGCGGATACGAGCGAATACAACTTCTAGGAGGAAAAGCCAAAGTCGAACCATCAAACAAAGCTATGACTTCAACTCCAATCCTATGATTTGGGAAAGAATGACTCTCGGTCGTTGTGACCTGAGCGGGCACGGGAGGATGGAAATGGCATCACCTATTAGGGACGGGAACATGTCGCTTTGAATTGTACGTGTACATACCAGTCGCTCAGGGAAAATGAACATCTGTTCAAACAACCTCGGTCGGCAACGTCAGAAGAGTACCCATATAAGTCATCCTCTGTTGCAATGATCAAAAATTCTAGAACTTTGGAATGATAGAGCGCTCTGGAGCAATGCCTGTAAAGAGACTAGGCCTTGCGTCCATGTATAGCATCAGAAAAGGGTAAGCATTGATCCAAGAAACAAACGGCTTGAATCGGACCTTATGTGTTCACAACCAGCGTTTCAGGAGTAGCTAGGTACCTAGGTCTCCTGAGGAGAAAGAAGAGCGTCCATTGGAGAAGCCAACTATCAGACGTGATACTGTACATCTTCTAAATAAGTTTGAAGATTGAATCCAAGTGGCCAGTCTTCCCTTGATGATAGGTACGGTACCTAGGCTACTGGTGTCAAAGTACCCACGTACCTATACTATATAGGATAGGTACCTACCCATGTCAGGTGCCTTAGGTAGTTATTTAATACGAGTCAATGTATACAGTATCACTAAGCAGATGCGGACGACTTCGGGCGATCTAACCAATTAGAGGTCTAGTGCGGCTGAGGCTAAATTTGACCAATTCATTACGGATTACCCCACATTTCCTGCATCCCCAGATTCCACAGCTCCTGTCGGCCCCGGTCACGCACGATATTCATGTCTCCCTAACCCTAAACAACGCCTGCAGCTCAACTCAACAGAGCCGTACGCAAGAAAGGCTGCAATGTTCATGCTTGGTCTCGTCTGAATCTCGTGGACTTCGAAAAACACCGACACGCACGAACACACCTTGTACTATACCATGAAGCATGCGACCGCCTGCCCCGAATGCAGAGTCACCAAAATCAGGTGCACGCAGGATCCCGGAGATCCGCAGTCAGCATGTCTAACCTGTCAGAGGCGAAACATCAAGTGCTCAAGACTGTGGAAGAGACCCAAAGTATATACGACTGTTCCCTGGACAGGGCCAAACACATGTACTATTGCGCCCCCAGCAGACCTGCCACAATGGGATCGTGAGTTGCGCTCATTGACCCCGAAAGAGATATCCCACTTTATCCAGTTGTACTTCAAATTTGTTCATGATCGGCCGCACAGTCTGTTCCAAGAGTGGACCTTCTGGGAGCAGTATCACAGCGGCACGTTGTCCGACACCATGCTTGCAGCGCTCTGCGCCTTGGGGTGTCGGTTGTCTCTGGACGAGGCGCACCGTAATCTCTCGACTTTCTTCATTTCGAAGGCAAAATCTCTCATCTCCCAGAACCTTGAAGATATCTCCATTTCAAATGTACAAGCTTGCATACTCCTCGCCAACAGCTATGCCGCGGAGCAGAACCACAAGTTGGAAGGCTTGTATTTTGGTTCGTTCCCCTTTATCATGTTGATCATACCTCCCACTGACACGAACTTCAGGTATTGCAAACCGAATGGCGTACATTCTGGGCCTTCACAAACAAGATAACAGAGATCTCCCCATCTTGAAAGAGACGAAATGTAGAATCTGGTGGTCTTTGTTCATGGCGGACAGGTGGTGCACACCCGGGCTTGGCCTACCTCGCGAGATTCCGTTCATCAATCGATCCATGGAATTGCCCATGGACGAAAGAGATTTCCAACTCCTGCGACCAGCCGATGAGCTCTCGTTCGAGCGGCAAAGGAACGGTCTTTGGGCATATAATATCACATTGGTGGACATCGTTGACGAAATCCAAGACATGAATCTTTCCCTTACCCAAGACTACGTGGATCGACCGACAGTCGATGCTCAAGTACAGCGCATCGAAGCCCGTTTGCAAGACTGGCACAACTCACTACCTCTGTACATGATCATGAACGAGCCAAACCTCGAACGGTACCGAAAGCAAGGTACCGGTGGTCTGTTTGTTGGTCTCCATCTGGGATACCATTACTTCCACACCTTGCTGTACTTTCAATATCTTGAACCAAACTGCGAACCCAATCCTAGGACCATTGCATATGCCAGTAAATGCAGGTCCCATGGGTTGTCATTCAGCCGCTTACTATGGACAGCCCGCGGGCTGGGAGACTGCCATGTAGTGTTTCTGACAGTTGCACACATGACCATAGTGTCATCATCAGTGCTATTACACTTACTGTTATTCGGCAACCCTGAAGAGGTCGACACCGCGAAGCTACAGCTCACGCGCAATTTCGAAGCCTTGATGGAACTTTCCAAGTATTGGCCTCGTGTGGATAAGATGAAGGATCGTTTGTTCGTGTTCCAGGAAGCATGCCTTCGATCATCTGCCGCCAGTACTTACACTGTCAATAGATGGGTTGTCAGATTCCTACTGGAATATGCGCTCCCATTCGAAAGGAACGGCACTGATGAAGATACTTGTGCTGCGACCGCCGCTGTGTTTAAGCATAGTCCTTCAAGTTCAAATGTGCCACTTGAACGGCGAATCATGTTGGACAAGGCTCTCGAAGACCTTCGAAATTGAACGAACGTACAATATGCATGCAGCACTGCAAGATGCACGACAACACAAGGGGTTCCGTGTCTGCGAATATTGTGCCATCCTCAATTTTTCTTACCTAAAGGACTGAGGGGCCCCGTGCATGGAGAGGTGAATTAAGAAGTCTTAGCTTAAGCCGGAGAAAGCTGCCACCTGCAACCTGTATGGATGGTGAATGAATCATAGAATGAAGTCTAGGACGAACAAGGTCGACCAGAGCCGTCCACACACACCACTGCAATGTACTTTGCATGTGGTCTTTACAAAAACCCGCCTGGTGTGTTCCTATAATCAAACTCATATACGGCAGAGTTTATCCAAAATCCTAAAGAGCCAATGGAGCAGCTACACATGATCATTAAGTAGTGTTGTTCTAGCAATGGTGACGAGGCAATACGTGTGCGGGTTTAAGATCAGGTCACTTCTAGGTGTCTCCAATTTGTGTAGTCCATAACATAGTAGTTGCTGTATTTGGTAGCAGAACAAATGAGGGGGCGAGTTCGTGACATTTAGCAGTTGCTATCAAATGTCTTGTAATACCTCACGTAGACATTGGCCAATTGTCGGTGCATTATCACGGAGTTTGGAAATATGTTTGAAGGGAAGAGATGTATGCCTTAATCATGAATGGATCCAGAATTGTAACATTACTATTGACTTTTACGATTCACCAGTTACCAACCGTTGCACATGTCTTTTACCAAATACTTTGCATATCATATACTACCTATGGTTTATCTGGAGTGTTTTTTTGGTTGTAAGGCCGTTTCGCGTCAATGATCAAAAGAAAGCCCAAACCTTGAGATAAATCAGAATTCGAAGACTGGAAAAAAGGCCGTTGGTCGTCAATAATAAAAAGAAAGCACAAACCTCAAGACAAAGAGAATTTGAAGACAGGAAATAGGGCCGTTGTGCGTCAATAACCAAAAGAAAGCCCAAACCCCAAGACAAAGGAGAATTTGAAGACAGGAGATAAGAGATGATAACCTAGAAAAAGGTCCTCGAAGTAGCTCATTCTCTCAAAAACAATCAGGGGCAGTAACTTACGTGCCAAAAGGCCATGTCACCCTCCCCCTTGAACGTTACCTGGAGCATGTGAACTTCCCTGCCAGAAGAACCACTGTAACCGGTCTTGACGAGATTGACCCCAAAGCCGTGCTCCTCCAGGAACTCTACATTTGCTTCTGGTACCATGCAGTTGCCCTCCGGAAACCGTGCTTCGGCTGAAAAGTGGAAGCGGAAGACCCAATAGCCATTGAGACAAAGCTCGATGGTGCTCGTAACGTTGCAGGTACCCCTCAAGCTAGGATGATTAGGTACGGACCGGAAGCTATGAAAAAGCAACATTAATGACTTCCACGTGATGTCCATGTGGTCTTCAGAACCAAATCGATGGGGAGGAGGGACCGGAAGGCCATCGGATGGTGGAGCGGCGAAGAGGACTCTGATAATGGGGATGCGTTGCCCCCTTACAAGAAGGGCGTCGTAGAAGTTGAAAGGATCCTCGGAAATACTCATACCCACGATGTTGTGAACGATGCGAATTAATAGAATTGATGTTCGATCTAATAAGAGGTTAGCTGGAATCTTGGTGCCTGGGATTGTGATACGAATGCCTACGTGACACATTAGTTACCACGACATCTCCTGGATTGCGAAAATGGACGTCTAGGCCGGTGATGTTGGTATGATCCATTCCTGGACCTGGAGGAACAAGCCATGTTGCCATGATAGGGTGGAACGTGTAGATACTCTCAGGAAGCCGAGCGGGGGGAAGCATGTCGACAGCCCTCTCTATCATTGATCGACGAAAACGTTCTTGTGCAACATCTAATTCACGCCACTTAGCCAAGCGCGGGGCAAATCTTCCCCACAGATGATTTTGCTTACCATTCGTAGGGAAGTTGACACTTCTGCAAGGCAGAAGGTCGAGCACGACACGACGCTTTTGATCCAAGACAAACCGAGCATCAATACTGAAGCGTTTGCTAACGAGGAGCAGTGCGCCAGGACCAATGCATGGGTTGTAAATGACCTGACCACACGGGTCGCTGTCCTTAACGTCAACCGTCTGTCGCACGTAGTCAGTTGCGTCTGGGGGCGTCGCGCGAGGAGTATGGACTACATCCTCGAGGATAGCGACACGAAGTTCAGTTGGAAGCGAGAAATACGAAGTAACCATAGGTAAGTAAGTAGGAGCGGGGAGGGACAAAGTTGAGGATGGTGGGGGAGAGTTTGTTAGTGAATCAAGTAGAAGATGAAGAGTTTTGAGCGTCAAGCAAACAAATCTAGTTCACGTGCTGTGTGATACCATGGCGAGGCTGAACGGACACGCTGAAGTGTTTGATCCGTCCGTATCGGAACGAATGTTCGGAACCTTGGCCTTGGTCGGAATGAAATGGTCCTAGCGGCAACGCCCCAGCCAACTGATCTGATTGTGCACACGACGTGTCTTCGTCACACTATTCCATCGCTCCTCGACACATCACCAACACCTCAAGTGTAAATGTCGAACTCGACGGCGACGCGAGAGACCATTAAATTGAATCATATCGATCCCGATCGACTCGCGCCTGAAGATGCCTACAACAGCGAGGCCTCGCGAGGACCCCTCGCTGTTGAAGCGGCAATGAGCGCCAGATGGAGGCGCGAAAGAACGCGCAGTGCGAGTCGCCGCAGGAAGGGTAATTACAAGAAGCTGTTATGGTTCAAGCAACCATGTACGTCTTTTCCCCACAGTAGAGACAGGCCGGTGCTGATGTTGCAGTTCCCGATAATTACACAGATGAGGAGACCTTCCTTGACCATTTACAACGCAACCCCCGTCTTCAACCCTATGAGTTCTGGTCGCTCATGGCCGATTCGACCGTCATCGTGCAGCATATTGCGTCTGTCGCTATATTCTGCTGTTGCTTCGTCGCCATCGTACAAGAACGGGTTTCTCCCATATCGGTAGTAAGCTGGGCAAGCTTCTGTACTGTGTTAGCATGGGCTCTTTGGGACTACTGGTTGGGCGAAGAGGAGGCCGAAGCTGCAAAAGCGGCCGCGGACAAACAGGAAAATGGTGTCGAGGAGGTTACGAATACATGGTCTGGTTCAGTCTTGCCTCCGAAAGGGCCACATGGATCAGAGTTAGCACTCGAGAACGAGGGCAAGTTCAGACCAGTCCACTCGCACACCACTAGCACAACCTCTATCACATCGAATGAGTCCGAAGCACCAAGAACGGGACAGGCGGACCCCTTGCCAGGATCACCAACGAAACAACAGGCACCATACGTAGACCCAACATCATCAATCTCGCCACGAAACCAGCAACGCCTCGCAACTGTGAAATCGGCGCTTCTGATCTATGCCGCATTGCTGGGCTTGAGTCCAATTCTTAAGTCTCTTACCATGTCCACCACAAGCGATTCGATCTGGGCAATGAGTACATGGTTGCTCTGCATGAACGTTGCGTTCTTTGATTATGGAGAGGGATCGGGTTCTCAGTATGTTCAAATCCATCTAATTATAAAGCAATAGATATCCTAATGCGATAACCAGTCTTCCTGCATCCATTTCCACGAACTCTGCGCTGATGGCATCCACCGTCCTGGCTTCACGTCTACCTTCGACCACGCACGTCTTCTCGTTGACGCTATTCTCGATTGAGGTATTCGGCCTCTTCCCCATCTTCCGCCGCCAACTCCGCTCTAGGTCCTGGCATGGGAATCTGGTATTGACCATCGCATTGGTTGTTAACGCATGCGGAGGTGTATGTGTGACGTTGACAGGCGGCGGGCGCGGAGCGTGGATCGCCGGCGTAATACTTGGTGGTGTCATCACCTTTTTTGCCATGGGAATCTGCAGCTGGTGGTTGATCGGCCTCCAGAAATATAAGAATGAGATCCGGGGTCCATGGGACCCAGCAAGACCCATTATTCGGCGGCGCTGGGATTGATGCCTTTGGTCGTGGGCTCGGTCACGCCCGAGTTACGATTTTCGTATGCGCTCCAACTGCAAGAGCCATTTTCCGGCCACGCATCCGTTCGGGATTTGCACGTGATGAGCGCTCCCCAGCTTCCTCCAACCTGCTGGTGCAGAGAATCTGGTGCTACGACCTCGAGATGGATTTTCCCTTTGCTTCGTGTCCACCTGATGATTTTATCTCTGTCGTTGACATCTCCTACTGCGCGCCACATTCGCTGCACAAGATCATCAGCACCGACATCGTTCCCCCCTACATAGTGCACGGGTGACCAGGGCTCGCGTCGCGCCATGGCACTGCCTTTGCTGGCGCCAGTAACTACGATCCGGTCGAGGCCCTGCACGTTTTGGAGCAAATTCCTTAGGAGATTCCAGAGGTCCGCCCTGTACATGGAAATGCAAGGCCAAGAGTCAAAGTTGAACCGTAGGCAGTTCAATCCTGGAGCATCGATATGCAAGCCGCTCATATCTTTCTCACATTTCGCACAACCCCATGATATGTAGTGGAGCAATTCTCGAGCAATATCTGGGTGCCCGGAACTTACGTTCTTCGCGTCAAATTCGATATCCTGCACATGCGCAGCAAGATCACTGCCAAGGCCCTGGAAAAAACATCGTGCGCGGTCGACATTGGTAAATCGAAAAGTGTTCCGAGAGAAAAGAGGGCGGATGTCAGCATCGTGGTAAGCTCCACGGCAAGTTCGCAAGATGGTCAGACCAAGTTCGCTCCTCGGGATGAAGGTATTCCTCGATGGCGAACACCTGATAGCAGGATCAACGATAGGGCTATCAGCCGTGAAGCAGTAGCCATATATAATATGCTTGATTTCGGCTGGAAGGCGAATGAGTGGTGACTGAAATTGAGTGTTAGCCGCTGGTGCGATGATGGGTAGAGACAGCATTTGCCCAGTCGGCATCGTGATAGGGTGGAGTGCCTCAGTAGTATCAATGGAGATAAGCTACGTGGACTTTGATAAGTTGTACTGTGTAGACTGTAGC
Organism: Aaosphaeria arxii CBS 175.79; assembly: GCF_010015735.1. NCBI lineage: Eukaryota > Fungi > Ascomycota > Dothideomycetes > Pleosporales > Aaosphaeria > Aaosphaeria arxii. The sequence goes on from NW_022983483.1 coordinate 93,842, forward strand.
AGCACTCAATGCCTATAAAAGTCCCAACGCGCGGTGCTACGGATATGCGGGTTATAAAAAACGATACGAAGCCTTCGAGCGTCTGTTCCTCCCTTCGCACAGACATCGGCGACAATCTTTCGCTCGCTGGTCTCGTCATTTGCCAATTAGATAACTACCTTATCCACAATTAAAAAAACGTGGCGGCGTTGTCGAACTTTTTTCTCTCTTGAATTTTGGGGCCGGCCCGGGTCTAGCCTAGGACTTGTGCTTCGTCTCATCAAGCAACACTTCCGACGCCGATTTTTTATTCGACGAACATAGAGACGTTCATGTTCAGCCTCAGCATTTCACCACCAAAGGCGTGGAATCATTGACACCGGACCGTTCATGATTTGTTCTTTCTATAGGTCACGAGTGCAAGTTGAGCTCCCAGGATGCGGTGGCTTCAATAGTACCGCTTGCTCTGATGGAAATAGAGACTTGTGACGATGCTACCCTTGCCTTTTTCAAGGCCTGCTCATCTACATGCCTACGATCGACAGATTGTTCTCGCGTTCTCGTGAAGCCGCCCTATACCGATACTCTTGAAAACCGTAGGGAGCGCCTACCTAGGTACCTACTTAAGTTATCGTTGCTCCATAGAGCCTCCGATATCTAACGTCTGAAGGTAGACCGACAATCTTGCCATATCTGGTTTAGAGGGAGGACAGTAACTCTGTTCAAAGTGTTAACTGTTAGTTAGGTAGTTATGTGGAGTTGCTGGAGCGGGAGACCCCGGGCACATGAATTCGAATTCGAATCTTCTGGGCTCTGAAGGGCTGAAGTGTGGCGTGGGAGCTGAATGATTGTACGAGGACGAGAAGTGAGCTGAAACCCGTCTCTATATCAACATCCTCTACGAAGTATGCACTCTGTACTCTGTACTGCGTGCGGAGTCCTCGTAACCCATTCCGAACACGAAGATAGTCACAGATGAATGCTCCAGCGCCTTTGCAGATATAGCCAAGTCTGAACATCTCCGAAAATTACGTACGGAGTGTAAACATGCCGTGACTGTCCATTTGTCTTGAAGAAAGGTCTAGGCATCCCACATCCCACCGTGATGCATCTCCGTTGATGTGTACGCTTCTCCGCATTCCACGTCACTAGGGCATTAGTAACGACAATGTTTTCGTATTGGCAGAAAAGAATGTAGTTAAATAAAATAATTAATATCATCATATATTTAACATACTACTCCGTACGCTGTAGCCTTAGCTCTGCCTTCTCTCAAAGAATCATTCGATCTACCCAGACAACGATACAATAGACTTGAGCTTTGCTGCAGTCCATTTTGCAGTTTCGGCCCCCAGCTTCTTGAGAATCCGATGAGAGCGGGTTCACCAGTGAGACACGGGCGGCCCCCAAGGACCCAAAGGCCTTACCTTTCCCGCCTTCTTATATCTTGAAAGATGCTGGGGGGCCACAGGGGAACGGGGGGTTATTGTATGTTTTAGGAGACTAAGACGGCACAGGAGGGACAAACTTGTGGATCCTCGCGCGACAAACCTTCGAATGAATTGTTCTTGTCATGCAGTTGAGTGGAACGGTACGGGAACAACAAGAAATGGAATAGGAGATGCTGACATTAACTACGGCTACACAGGGAGGTTAGTAACTATTAATTGAATTGTGGTAAACCCGTCTTTTCTGTCTCTATTCTGTATGCTGTGTTGTGTTGTGTTGTACTGAGTACCTGCCACCCCCTCCCCGCCATCACATTTTCTCAGCCTCAGCCTCACCTCAATTGTTTCCTCATCTTTCTTACCATCAATTCACCTTACTAACTAACTACCTTCTCTACCACCCCCTGGTCACATAATACTCACCTCACCACTTTGCTTGTCCACAGTCAACTCAGTTCCTTGACAGCTCCTGGGGAGAGATCGACGCCGACGCTTTGGCAGCCATTGTTTTGTTTGCTTCCAATTGCAACAGCTGGTAAACAAACCACAAATCCCCGCCAGCTCTAGTCGCAATCCTCCGACCCTCGTATACCATTCCCGGAGCTATACTTGAAGAGAACCCCTTTCGAAGCTTATAGCAGTCGCATTGTTTCGTCATGTCGTTGCGCCCAGACGACAGGAAGCATCGGTCGCGGTCAAAGTCCCCCGGTCGCGGACGCGAGCGTTCCCGCAGCCATTCACGAGCTCCCTCCCCAGGGCCTCAATATTACTCGGCAGCGCCAGCTGAGCGTGAGCGTGAGCGTGAGCATGAGGGATCTACCCCGCAGTTCGACTACAATTATGAAGTTAGGCAGCCGGGTCAACAATTTCCTCCGTGAGTACTTAATATCCCAGACACCTGCGGCCCTGTCTTCTTCCCAGAAAAAAGCACCCAGCTGAGACGACAATGGCGACAAGACCTCCAGGTAGTGAACCCATCACCATGGGCAATTACAGCGACCTGCCCCCCGAGCAGCGTCCCGGCTACATGCAACAGGCCCAGGCCGCTGCACAATACCAGTATTCGAACGCCGGTCCTCCTGCCCCAGGCAACGTATCGTACAACACCAATCCGAACATTCAGTACACGCAGACCAACGGACAGTACGGCTTTACTGCAGCTCCTGCGAACCAGAGCGGGTCTTTTCAGTATGCGCCGCAACCAGACAAAATCACATACACGGCGAAGCCCGTCAATGCTGGGCAACAGCAAGCGCAACCTGCGTTGAGGTATACAGCACAACCCGCCAAACCCTCTTCTCCATATCCCCAGCAGTCACAGCAACCGCAGTACACTGCGATGCCACAAGCCGCACCCCCCCAATCCTCATCAAAGCAGCAGAACCCACCACCGCAACACCAATACCCGCCCCCACCCCCGATGGGTCCCAAATCTCCACGACCCGAGGACCACCATCGATCACATTCAAGATCAGTGAGTTCGTATGACGGGCGCAAGGTCGTTGAGATGGTACCACAAGGAGCAGGCAAGCTCAATGCGCCACCGTCGCCGGGTCTGCGCCCACACAGCCTGTCCGTATCTGGAGGCCGCCCAGATGGGCTCAATCAACGCATGGACAGACTTTCCGTTAGCGGTAACCGTCCAGATATACAGACTATTGTACCTGGGGGGATGCCAGGCGGGTTTCCTGGCGGAGGCGGTGGCGGCCTCCCTCCGCCGAGCCCTCTGCTCGAAGCCTACCACGGAACATACCAGTCCTTATCACCCATGCCTCATGCAATGATGTTGGACGACGACATTGACGATTTGGCACTCGACCCCCGATCGTCCAGTGCGTCTGTTCAAGGAAAAGGAGGCCGTCACCGCTCTCATTCTTCGGTTTCGGGCCGCCCGTCTGATAGCCCACCGCGTTCCAAGCACCGCGATAAGCTTGCCCTCGCTGCTTATGGCGATATAGCTCGAGACCGCGAAGACGACCGCCATCGCGACCGAAGCCGCAACCCTCGAGACCGCGAACGTGAGCGAGAGAAGGAGAAGAGGGTCAAGATCTATGACGCCCGTGACGATGCGCTTGATATTGTCGAAGCGCTGGCAGCACGACCCATAAACGCGGATCCCCTAATTGACATCCTCCCCGCTCTGACACACGACCAGATGCTCGAGCTGCGCAACGAGTACAAGCGACACTGCAAGGTCCAAGGACGAGGCATCAATATCGCAAAGCACATCAAGCTGAAGACGACTGGTAACTTTGGGAAAGTTGCCTACGTGACTGCATTAGGCCGGTACGAAAGTGAGGGATACTGGGCGAACTACTGGTACCAGAGCGGCAATGCTAAAAGGGAGTTACTGATCGAGGCACTCATGGGACGACAGAACCACGAGATCCGGGAGATCAAAGATGCCTTCCGTGACAAGCGATACGGAGATTCGCTGACGCGGTGCATGGACAAGGAATTGAAAGCGGACAAATTCAGAAAAGCGGTACTCATGGCATTGGAAGGCGAACGACAGGAAGAAAGCGAGATCTGGGACGTTGAGTACAGAAACAGGGATGTAGACACCTTGTACAAAGCGATACAAGCACGAGAGGGTGGCGAGAGTGCTATGCTCAACATCGTCATCCTCCGCTCGGACGCACACCTCCGGGAAGTCTTGCGAACATACGAGAGAAAGTACCGGGGCAACTTCGCAAGAGACGCGCTGAGAAAGAGTAACAACCTAGTCGTAAGTACTTCTCTTTCTACCAGCCTCCCACAATAGCCGGCCCTGAATGGACACTAACAAACATGCTCTCTAGGGCGAAGTCGTGGCGCACATCCTCAACGGCGTCATCAACCGGCCAGCACGAGACTCGATGCTGCTCCACCATGCCCTCATGGACCTCATTGAAACCCCTAGCTCCTCGAACCCATCCAAGAGCTCGACATCCGCCAAGCACGACCGCCAGCAACGCCACGAACTTCTCATCTCGCGCCTCGTGCGCCTACACTGGGATCGTTTGCACCTCATGCGCGTCAAGAGGGAGTACGAGGAGAAATACGGTACGCTTGTCGAAGAAGACCTCGGCGAGGCGACGAGGGGTGACTTCAGGGAGTTTTGCCTGAGTTTGTGCCAGACCGAGAGATGAGAATATATACAACAAGGATGGCCATCTTAAACAACGATGAAGCAACAAAATTCAAATGATACACGGTAGTTGCAAGGAGGAAGAATATATCTGGTCGTGTGAAACGCAGCGATTTTTATAACCTTTTCGCATTTCGGCATTATATTCGGCATGCTTAAATACCCCGTACCTTTGTGGGAATGGATTTTTTCCTCATCTACATAGCTCTTTTGGGGCACTTGTTCGTAGCAATGCATAGGTATCAAATCAACAGGTGATTTCTCGAGCAGTAAGAAGCAGCTACAAGGAGTGGAAAAGTCTATGCAACGGGTATCTTCCAGCTGAAATAAATTGGCATCGACACCTTATCATTATCCTTGACCTTCCACCTTACTTTTCAACGTCAAACCAAGCCGACCTATCCTCATCATTTCTGCAGCCGACCCTTCAAGGCTTTCCAGGCAACCCTCAATCTCCTGATCTTTGGCACAGTTGCTCTCCCGGCTTTCACAACATATCCTTCCTGCCTCAAGACCCGCCCAATCTCCATGTAGCTCTCCACGGCCACACGGATGGGGCCCCTCGCCTCGACGGGAAGCTCCTCGATGGCCTCGCTGGCTTGATCGTAAAGCGCGAACGCCTTGTCTAGTAACTTCGTGCGCAGGCTTTCCACATGTACGCCGTGGGGATCTTTCAAAATCGAATCGTGCGACAGGCCTTCGGCGGTCAGCCACGTGGTTGGAATGTACACTCTTCCCATCTTTGCGTCCACGGCGATGTCGCGCGCAATGTTGACGTACTGCAGCGCGATGCCGGCGACGTCTCCCGCGTCGATGATGCGCTGTTTCTGGTCTCTCTCGAAGGAGGGTGTCGTGGAGGTGCATTGGTAATCGTAGAAGATGCACTCGATGCACATCCGGGCTACTGTGCCTGCCACGCGGTGCGCGTACGTCTGGAGGTCTGATTCCGTGTTGATCGGGTGGGAGGTTGGGGTGAATTCGAGGTCCGTTTCGAAGCCGTGGAGGAGGTCTTCGAGGGGTTGGCGGGAGATTTTGAGGTAGGGGAGTTGGAGGAGAGCATATTGTGTCCCCGGGGGAAAGTTTTGAACGACGTAGTCGCTTATTCGAGTGTCTGTCTTTTCGTCACGAGAGTAGATGAGTTCGAGGTAGCGGTGGAGCTTGGCTATCCATGCGCTGGCTTCCGAAGCGGTGGCTGCGTCGTCGACGAGGTCGTCGGCTACGCGACAGAACGAGTAGAGAAGAAGCAAGTCTGTCCGGAGTTGGCCTTGGAAGGTCGAACTCGCGAAGTAAAAACTCCGGCTCTTCTTTTTCAACCGCGTAACTGCCTCCTTGAGTCCGTTGATCCTGTCTTCGTCCCATCGGTACACTGCTGTTAACAGTGCGCGGATGAGTAGGAGGGGTGATGGCAAGAGCGGCGCATCGGGGAAGAGGTCTGGAAATGTGTACAGGATCGACAGTGCGTGATCGAATGCAATTTGGCCAAAGATGATCAAGGTGTTGGTGACCAAGAAGAAGAGGGCTTCCTCGATTTCCAATCCGTCCCAAAGATGTAGCCCAACTTTCGTACCAGTGTTTATGACCCACGTGCCTCTTTTCAATGCCAATGTGTCGATGATCCAGAGATACAGTGTAGGAATAGCGATGGGCACTAGCGTATTCGAGAGCGGAAGCCCGAGAATGAATTGGTATGCCAATGACCTGCTAACGTTCAGTGTGAGTCTTCATTTTATATTCTGAGTACACACCAAAGCAGAAGCAAAAAAGGTACTGCCCAAATAAGGATCAATCCAGTGTAGGTTCCCTCAACACCACCTTTCACCAAGCTCCAACCAAGCGCAATGATGCTTATAAACGACCACTGGCCGATCAATTTATACCAGGGCCATAGCCGGTCTGAGCCGTGTCTTTCGACGCGGAGGTAGATTGGCTGGAATGTGGGTTTACTGAGTATTAGATAGAACAGGGAAGTGTTGTACGTCTGAATGATGAAGAAGAAGACCTCTTCAATGGGAATGTCGAACAACTTCGGGCCAATAATGACGTGTGACGGATAGCTCCATATCCGCGTGCGAATCAGGTACGAATCCCAAGGTATGGTAGACACCACAGCAATCTACAACAATTAGCGAAAGCTTTGTATGGATGTTAGGTGGCTTCACATGCCGTGATTAGGAAGACGATTTTGTAGGCGTCAAGCTTGGAGAAAAGAGGCCGGTACAACTGTGTGAGAAGTATTGCAGGAGGAATTGTGTACTTGACGTGCCTATCACGAGATTGTCAGCCACGTATAAATTGCACTCCTTGCTTTCCACAACACAACATACACCAAAGCATATTCGAAGCCCATTGCGTTGCGTCGCACAGGTCAGTGTATTGGTCGTCAATCTATTGAGCTCCATGCAAACGCGAGAATTCACATTGATGCTAAACGCCGAATGCAGGGGCGTGCTAAAGCACAACGGCACGGCTGTAGGCGCAAAACAGGAACGACAACAGAAAAGGCGTCCATGACCGATAATCGAGTTGTCGTTGAGGACTTGGGCGACGTGCCAAAGACTATGGTGAATGTATCTAGCCCGAATCTGGTTAGCATGGACTAGAGGACGTTTAATCACGACGTCATCATTCCTATTGCCAATCAGAGAATCATGTGAAGCAACGAATAATACCTCCAATTCCCCATCATAGAACCCTATCCTTCTCTCCGAGCCATCCGGTCGCCAGCTCTTTAGCCTTGAATGTCAAGATAATCTCACACGCCTGCCGAACAAGCTTCTAGACCCTTGTAGGATGAGGTGCCGTTCACGTCAGTCCTGGAAATGCATGTGCTTGGACCGAATGGACAATAATGAGACTCGAGAGATCAATCTTACTGCGATCACTCCCTCCTCCACTACTGCAGTACGGGTTTCACACGAGACTTAGACAGGGGCGCCCACCTATACATTCGGGCTTATTCACTTCGTCTGTACACCCACTTATCAGGGAGGCGTCAGTTGCGATGTCCACCATTGTAGGGAAAAGGAAGCGAAAGTCTGAACATCCGTATGTTACTACTTTATGGGCTGATGTTCTGTAAGTAAATATCATACTAACTTCCTCCAAGATACCTCACTGGAAACTTTGCTCCTGTCACGGATACCTTTCAATCAACACCATGCTCGTACATTGGGTCCATACCCTCGGAGCTCTTGGGCGGACAGTATGTTCGCAACGGTGGTAATCCGGTCTCCAATTCGGATCTCGGGAGAGATGCCCACTGGTTTGATGGCGATGGAATGCTTGCTGGAGTACTCTTCAAACGGTCATCTTCTGGATCGAACCGCGTCACACCACACTTTGTCAATCAGTACATATTGACCGACGTCTGTCTTTCGAGTTTCGAGAATACGAATTTACGAACACCCATACTTCCCAGTATTGCAACGCTCGTCAGTCCAATTGCAAGTCTAATCGTAATATTAATACGCATCTTTCGAAGCATCTTCCTTGTACTATTATCCCACCTACCCGGCTCGCAGCAGGCCATCAAAAGAATCAGCGTCGCCAACACCGGAATAATATATCACGATGGACGTGCTTTAGCTACATGCGAAAGCGGGCCTCCGATGCGTGTGAGGCTTCCCGGCCTTGAAACTGTCGGCTGGTACGACGGAAAACAGGCAGAGGGAGAGGAAGTGTTGTCTCAAGGCACTGATGAACAAGATGCCAGGTTTGGTGGAAAAGGAGTCCTCAGTTTCATGAAAGAATGGACCACAGGCCACCCAAAGGTTGACCCATGCACAGGGGAAATGTTACTTTTCCACTGCACATTTGTGGCTCCATATGTACACTATTCGGTGATCCCACGGGAAAGGAAACCCGGAACTCCTCTTCCAAATTTACTGAATGCTCCCGTTCCCGGGTGTTCGGGTGGCAAGATGATGCACGATTTTGGAGTATCCCGCAACAACACTGTCATTCTCGATCTTCCTCTGACTCTAACCCCATTCAACCTGCTTCGGAATCATCCTGTGGTCTGCTTTGAACCAAACAGCCCTGCTCGTTTTGGTGTTTTCCCTCGCCGACAACCGGAAAAGGTGAAGTGGTTCGAAACAGACGGATGTTGTATTTTTCATACGGCGAACACCTGGGACGAAAATGATGCGCATGGCAACACGGCGGCCGTAAATCTATTGACCTGTCGTCTTACGTCCGCATCCCTCGTCTTCAGTGCTGGCAATCTCACACCTCCTCCGCATCCTCACCGCAAAGAAGTAGTAACGAAGCGCCCCCGCATGTCCTTCTTTGCGAAGTATGACCTTGACGATGATATCGACAATACTGAGAAGCTCGGCGAGCTCGAGCCGCTCTTGTCTGAGCAACGGCATGCCAAGGTTGCCTACGATGCAACGCCCCCATGCAAAGATCCGCCAATTTCAAGTGACGACGAAGAGCAGTGTCGTCTCTACTACTATCGGTTCTCTCTCGACTCCCCAATTCCGACGGTGACCCACCAGTATGCGCTTTCGTCAATACCTTTTGAATTCCCCACTCTGAACCCAGCCGTTGATATGTCGGCTGCGAAATACATCTACGGCTGCAGTACATCCCACGAGTCCTTCGGTGCTGCTCTCGGAAAAGCTACAAAAATTGATGTCCTGGTGAAGATGGATGTCTTGACACTTCTAACACGAGCTCAAAATAGACGGCCAGAACCTGTGACGGGATGCGTGGATACGCGCAGCATATCACAGATCTTTTCAAGTGCCGAAGATCAAGATCCAATCAAAGCATTTCGTATGCCTGATGGGTGGTACGCACAGGAAGCGCGGTTTGTCTCCCGTGACAAGCCTGAATCTGAAGATGATGGCTACCTTTTGTTTTACGCCTTCAACGAAGCTCAATTGAATCGATTTGGGGAATGCCCCGAGGGAGCAGTTTCCGAGCTGTGGATTATCGACGCCAAGAATATGCAAGATATCATCGCAAGAATATCTTTACCACAGCGGGTTCCGTACGGGCTGCACGGCAATTGGTTCACGGAAGATCAAATTCGTTTACAGAGACCCGTCGAGCTGACAAGGACTATGCCTGTTGACAAACCAAAAACATTGTGGTCTAAAATAAAGGGTACGATGATCGCAGCGTCAGGATAGATATTAGAATCAACTTGACTTGGCGGGTGTGATCATGACATCGCGCTGAGATTTCTTAACGTCTACTATCTAAGCCTCACAGATGAGAAAGTAGCAATATACCCAAGATTATATTAGAGGATAACGCACTCAATCCATATTAGAATCAAAGCGCATACACCCGGAGAATTGCGGTTTACGACATTTTACCAACCGTAAGGGGCGTGCGATTTCTACTGCGTAGGCACACATTAGCATGGCTGTATCCACAACATGTGCAGACCTGCCAGGGTACGAATTCATTCTCCGTACTCTGCTGCCAAACTTTCTATTTTGGCATCCGACATGATATTCAGATGTTATTTTACCAAAGCGATGCCTGTTTACAGTTGGAATAGACGGGGTAGTCTAGACTGACAAGTACATTCGACGTATATTTTAACTCCCCTCCCACCTCGCTGGCCCCGCTCAGAAAGGCTTGATCTGACATCTCTCATTCACTCTACCGTCTAATTGGTGGCAAGACTCACCATTCACATCAAGTGGATTGAGGAAGAGCAACATCAAGCGCTAGCGCGGGAGACTACTGGATAGAATCAATCCCGGGACAAAGAGCTATCCCTACATTTACATCATAGATATCTACCAGAAGGAGGTAGCATATCACCAGCCCTCAAATGCACCAATCCTCATCAAGATGCTCTCATGAGTTTCGATCTAGACCGGAACGTCCCGGCACCGTTTTCGAGTAAAGTTGATGAATTTACGTGTAGATGACATGCTCACATGATGCATCCCATAGCTCGCGGTGACTTTATTACGAGGTATGATTATGGGTGTATCTGCGATGGAAGGATATTCGAGCATAGACACGTGCGTCATCCATTTTACTATTTGGAAGCGCCCTACATAAACTGGTTGCACCCAAGGGTTCCATGTGGCATGTGCTACGCTTCAGATTACTCTCAACTCCTTCGACATATTCTGCAACCATAGGCCAGACACAATGGACTCAATCGAGGCACGGAGGAACGATGCAGTGCGAATCAACAGTGAGTTGCCGTTACGCTCATTGTCAACAGATAGGAGTGCTCACATATTGTGATAGACAATTTCGTCAACGGAAGACTTGCCGAAATTGCCATCACCCGTCGTGGATCGGACTTTTATTTTGCCATTTGTGCTATTATGACTGTCGCGGCTATGGCTTTCATTGGTCTAGCGTTCACGAAACATCGTCGCGACCGTATTTTCCATTACATTACTGCTGCTATTGTGCTCGTCGCTGCCATCGCTTACTTTACAATGGGCTCTAACCTTGGCTTCACTCCTATTGCCGTTGAGTTTCGTCGTTCTAATCCTAAAGTCCGTGGGCTCTATCGTGAGATCTTCTATGTTCGATATATCGACTGGTTCATCACGACTCCCCTACTTCTAATGGATTTACTTCTTACAGCCGGTATGCCGTGGCCAACAATCTTATGGGTCATTTTGATTGACGAAGTCATGATTGTTACTGGTCTTATCGGCGCACTGGTCCGCTCTTCCTACAAGTGGGGTTACTTTACGTTCGGTATGTCTGCTTTGAATGGTGTACGTCGATATATTAACAGTCGCCATAGGTTGCGCTGCGCTATTCTACATCCTCTATCAGCTTGTTTGGGAAGCCCGCCGTCACTCCTCCATACTTGGCGACGATGTCCGCAGGGTATTTTTCTACTGTGGCTCTTTGACTGCTCTCCTCTGGACCCTCTACCCAATCGCATGGGGAGTCTGTGAGGGAGGAAACATCATCGCCCCCGACTCCGAGGCCGTGTTTTACGGCATCCTTGACTTCCTTGCAAAACCCGTCTTTGGTGCCCTCTTGATCTGGGGACACAGGAACATTGATCCCGCTCGATTAGGATTGGCCATTCGCGATTATGAGGATGACCCAAGTTACCGTGGTGGAACCCAGGGACTGCATGAAAAGCACGGAGCTACGAATGGCCATACCAATGGTGTCCATGCAGCTCCTGGTACTACAAACAGCGTAACTAATGGTGTTCACGCCACTGAACATCCTGAGCCTACCACCGGCGTTACTTCTGGCTATCATACCGCGCCTGGTACAGTCACGACTGGTACTGGTGCTCCACCAGCGCAGGTTGCGAATACTACAGTCTAGCCAATTCCATATCAGCCATTTACCAAAATGCGAGGAGAAGAATGCTTGAAGAGATAATCAATGCGTAGCTCAGGCAGAATGAATCAGAACATAAGGCGGAGAGGGCAGTAATGGACGGAGGAAAGATATTGCGCTACTTACTATTCGAAATGGTAATTCATCGTATGTTGGATACATGTACGTCTCTGATGATATATGATCAGAAAGTCGGAAGGAATTGCACGCCTGTATTGACATGTTTTCTTTTTAGCAAAGTATTAATACGGACCTACTTTACATTTGCTAAGTGATGACAAACAAATCCTAAGATACAGTGAATCGTGGAACCGTTTCAGGAACACATCTATGTAATCTCGATGAAATCAACAAGGTTAGAACGAGGCGTCATTGATGTTGGACGGGAGGATCTGTGAAAGCTCGTTAGAGTCATAAATAATATAATACCCACAGCATACGAGTACGAGCACCATATACAAGCAGAGGAATGGTTTTCCGAATTCGGCTAGACCAAGACTCCAATCGAACTTGGGGTCGATCGTTACCTCTCTAAGCTTGCTCATTTCTCGCCGCCATAACAAGTAATAATAATATTCAAGACCTTGGTGGATTAAAAAAACTTACATTGCCCTTATCTTTCGTTCTACATCACTGTCCTAAGCGCGGTGTGCATCTGGTATTTTGTGTTGAGTCCTTACATCGGTATTTCAGTGCAATCACCCCGATCCTTGGTGGGAATGGACAAGACGTCATGACTTTATCTGTCAACAACTTGGCGCCTACGCGTCTGCGAAATAAACAATACTTTGTCAACCGCATCCCGTGATATTCAGTTTCACCTTTTCGAGATGGGTAGGATACGTAAACCAAGCGTTATTATAGTCGGCGCTGGTGTTGGTGGTGTCGCTACCGCAGCTCGATTACGAAAGTCAGGATGCGAAGTTACCGTGATCGAGAAGAATGACTTCACGGGAGGACGGTGCTCGCTAATACACGAAGATGGATACGTATGCTCACATTGCATATTTTTGACATGATGGGAGTTCTCTGACAAGCTGCACAGCGATTCGATCAAGGGCCGAGTCTCTTGTTACTGCCTCATCTTTTCCATGAAACCTTCCGTGAGCTTGGAACTACAATGGAGGATGAAGGCATCAAGCTCGTCAAATGTGAGCCCAATTACAACATCCACTTTCACGACAACACATCTTTCGCCTTATCGACCGATCTTGCCATCATGAAGTCCGAAATCGAACGTTTTGAGGGCAAAGATGGCTTCGAGCGCTACCTCTCGTTTCTGCAGGAAGCTCATCGCCATTACGAGCATTCCGTAACGCATGTTTTGAAGAAAAATTTCTATTCCCTATTGAGCATGACAAGACCAAGCTTTTTGCGGCATGTCCTGCAGTTGCATCCATTTGAAAGTATCTATGGCCGGGCGAGCAAGTACTTTTGGACGGAAAGGCTGAGGCGCGTCTTTACTTTTGCTAGTATGTACATGGGGATGAGTCCCTTTGATGCTCCAGGAACCTATTCCTTGCTCCAATATACAGAATTGGCTGAGGGTATTTGGTATCCAATTGGCGGTTTCCACAAGGTATGTTGTACTCGATAGCTAGATAGCTGCTATGCACAATGCCGTTCGGTGCTGATCTTTGTAGGTCGTCGAGGGCTTGGTGAACGTCGGCAAGCGCTTGGGCGTGAAGTATCGCCTTAAAACTGGAATCTCTCAGATTCTACTATCCGAAGACGGAACGCGAGCTAAAGGCGTCATTCTCGAGGGCACTAATGAAGTTCTTGAAGCAGACGTCGTTATCTGCAATGCTGATCTTGTATATTCATACACAAATCTCTTGCCCTCGACATCCTACTCGAAACGATTATCCAAACGAGAGGCCTCTTGCTCTAGTATATCTTTTTATTGGGGCCTTGACAGAAGATTCACGGAGCTTTCCGCGCACAATATCTTCCTCGCCGAGAACTACAGAGAGAGTTTCGATAGCATCTTCAAGAAACACTTGATCCCCAACGAACCGAGTTTCTATGTCAACGTACCCTCGCGCGTAGATCCAACTGCTGCACCTGAAGGTTGCGACACCTTGGTTGTCCTTGTGCCCGTCGGCCATCTACTCGATTCTATGACCGAATTGCATAAAGGTAAATCAAACACCTCTGGTACAACCCAAAATTGGGATTCCATGGTTGCAACAGCACGAAAGACTATACTAGCGACTATCGAATCGCGTCTCAACATCTCACTCGCCCCTCACATTGTTCATCAATCCATAAATACACCTCCTACCTGGAGAGACAGATTCAATCTCGATCGAGGAGCAATTCTCGGTCTCTCTCACTCATTCTTCAACGTCCTTTCCTTTCGACCCAAAACGAAACATCCAAACATCAAATCTCTGTATTTCGTAGGCGCCAGCACGCACCCTGGGACTGGTGTACCCATTGTACTAGCTGGCGCGAAGTTGGTAGCCGAACAAGTCTTGTCCGATCGCTCGTTGAGAACAGACTGGGCTAAGGAAGAGCAAAGAAGAAGAAAAGAACCAAAGTCGGGGGAGATCGCCGCTCTTGATCGCGTACAATTCATTCCTTTGTTGAGTTGGATCCATATGGGGTTTGTGCTGCTGATAGGTTTACTACTGAGCATTTTTGGTCCCATTGCGGCCCGGGTGGACTGGAAGCAGGGAACAGGGAGATTCATGGGAGATTGGCGATAGGTTGCATCGGAAGGCTTCAATTAATCTTAGAAATCTGGACATCTATTCAGTATAATTTCCACTAGAGCGGAGCAACGTGGTCAACGTATTTCTCCCTTGGTGTAAGAGGACGAAATCTCACGGGTAATTGCGCAGCGCTGATGCGCATTAAAGAAAACTCAAGCCAATTACTACCTTATCCCTACATACTCGGAATCTGCCTCCTTTGTTCACAACAGCAGTGACTGTGACTGTTAACCCATTCCACCATTACTACGGTCATGACATCATGAATTTGGGCGCCTAACAGGCCCGGGGTTGTGCAAGGATTTAATGCGTGTATGTGAGGGTCGGAAGACTGGTCTCTCCACCCAAAATGAGTTCGTGGGATGCCGGGTATATGCACAAGAACGTCAAATGAGTTTGTGGTAAGCAATCTCATAAAGACCTATGCAAAGAGTCGGACAATGCGATCGTAACATTGTGCGTCAATGGATTGGACTTGCGATCGAGGCTGTAGGAAATCATAGGCGCGAGATCAAAGAGAATTAAAAGAGACTCGATGAGCATCGTTAACTTCTATCGTTCTAGATTATCAGCAGTGAGGCCATGAAGAAAAGTGGAGGCGGCCACAGGATCTACGCTCAGTGGCTCGCCGCACGTAACGAAACGAGAGACCGAGATCCCATGGAGGCCACACAGCCCGATTCGGCGATCCAACAGCTACAATATATCAGCTTTTGAAAATGCCATTCCGCTCCGCGAATTCAGACAATCGATTTCACAAAATTTACACACAATGTTACATGTCTTCACGATTATATTGGACTATGCCGCTTTTTGCAGCATCATTCTCGTCACGGGAGTAAGTTTGTTCCAACCTTATCAATGTATTATTGTCTGCTAGCTCATATTCGAAATGCAGATCTTCATGCATAGCAATGCGAGAGCTAACAAGATTTCAGATTGTAGTAAAAGTATTATACAACCTTTACCTACACCCATTGCGCCATTATCCAGGTCCCCGATTATGGGCAGCAACTCGACTGACTTGGACATGTTCTATGCAATCTGGAAATTTCCATCGCCATCTCCGAGATCTGCATGATCGATATGGTCCTGTAGTTCGCATTGCTCCGGATGAACTCTCATACACCGATGCCCGTGCCTGGAAAGATATATACGGCAACCGCAATATTTTCAAGAACCGAATCTGGGCAGGGCAAGAAGAAGCAACCCATCCACTCAGCATCGTCAGCACCGATGAGGCCACACATGTGCGAAACAGAAGAGCACTGATGGGAGCATTCACGGAACATGCAGTCATCGAGCACGCTCCTATCCTGGAATCACTTGTCGATACCATGATCCAGAATTTCAAGCAGGACGCTATTAAGAACCAAGGTCGCATTATTGTGAACATTTCAGACTGGCTCAACTTCCTCGCGTTCGATATCTCCGGCGCACTTTCGTTTGGTGAGTCCTTTGGAAGTGTAAAGCAAGGCTACGCGCACCCTTGGGTGGAAATCTCGTGTAGCTTCGGCAAGGGTATTGCTATGATGGCATCAATCAATTACTTCAGGCCGCTTGACAAGTTGATGAAGTATGTGATCCCCGCGAAGGTGTTGGAGAAGATGCAATATCACAAACAGCTTGTGCATGAGAAGCTGATGCAACGACTTGCCATGGAGCACAAAGCCAAGAGCCAAGATTTTGTCGGTTCGATCATGGCTTATAATGAAGAGAAGGGCGAGGTCAAGATACCAATGGACGAGGTTGAAGCGAATATGACTGTGCTTATCTTCGCTGGATCAGAGACTACAGCCACGGCCATGGTTTCGATATTTATGCAACTGCTCAAGAATCCTGAAAGAATGGAAAGAGTGCAAAAGGAGATACGAGATGCCTTCGCTACCGAAGAGGATATCAAAATAGCGAATCTATCACACTTGGATTATTTGACAGCTGTTATCGAAGAAGGCATCAGGTTAGGTCCTCCAGCTGCAGTTGGCCAACCACGGGTCACACCTAAAGAAGGGGAAATGATAGCCGGAAAGTGGGTTCCTGGAAATGTGAGCACATCCCCCCTCGAGATCCTTTCATTAAACCATATGCTGATAAGGGTAGACTTATTTGGCTGTTAATCAATTTCCGACCTTCCGCTCGGCAACAAATTTCACCAATCCTGACTCTTTCATACCTGAACGTTTCCTTCCATCCTCCCCTTACCCGAACGACAAAATCGCGTCTTTTGAGCCGTTTCTTCTCGGGCGCCACAAGTGTGTAGGTCAGAAGCTCGCGTGGGCCGAAATGCGCATAACACTTGCACGCATATTGTACGCATTCGACATCAAAGCTACTGTACCTCCGGGTGATTTTGGGGATCAGAGAACATTTATATTCTGGGAGAAGAAGAAGTTGGATATCGAACTGAGGCCGAGGGAGGAGTGCTTATAGCAGTGTGATTCTTCTGTATGTACCTGTCTCCTTAACATAGACTTTTTACTGCCTCGTGTTATAAAACATAGCAGGAAGGTTAGAATAGTGTTCGTTGGGGCTTTCTTAATTTTTTCTATTTCATCCAAAATCTAACAATAAAGGTCTCTAATATTCTAACGAATAAATTGCTGCACGAAATCTGCACCCAACCCATTCCCCTCATAGTGTTTCTGAGCAAGGCTATATTTTACTTTGATGTTTGTTTTTTAAATTTTGAATTATCTAAGGGGTATCTCAAAAGCAATAAAGTCATGGCAGGTGGGTGACAGGCTATCTAATGAGCAAGCCACGGAAATAAGCAAAATAAGCTCTGCTCGATAGCTTCAATGAAAGCGTTGTATAGGAGTCATTTCAGCGTTCACGCCAAATGACAAAGTACCACGCAAACGATCTAATCTGCCATGAGACAGCATATCATTATCATTATCATTTAACTGGAGCCTTTCCGTGAGATACAACGTGTGTTCCCGTAATTCAATCACTGGCTCATCATCATCCTCACAATCCAAGGTCAGCTACTCGTACTCGTATCATCAGCTTTGGCGCGGGTCTGCTCCCGATCCATTCGCGCGCCCAGCTGGTGGGATGTGGGGTGATAAAGTCGAGATGGGCCAATGGAAGCCGGAACCGGGAAGCCACTCGTGGCGGGGTAGCGTCGCCCAGCTTGGGATCTACCTTGGTTCTCGAAGTTCGATCCAATCCCACTGTGCCAATTGCCTTCAAAGATGAAAGATATCGCCGAAGCTACGGATAGACTCCCAGATGAATGGACGCAGTCCAGTCTACTGTATACGAGTTACCATACCCACTTGATGCCTCCATGATTCCGTTACCCTGGTTCTTCCCCATACCTTGTCCATTATTTTCGAACCTCCCTCGTGTCGTGCCTTGTTATTACATCACACATCACGACTTTCAATTGACTCGTTTCTACCCTTCTGACGTCTTTCGCTTTTGCATACGCCAATGTAGCATTGCATGGCTCGCCTACAATGGCTGGGCTACAGCCAAACGTCTATGCCGCCGTGTTCATTACCATGCCAGCAGCGATCGTGGCGCTGGTCCTACGTCTCTTATCACGGCGGATGATCAAGATGAAGTACTGGTTCGATGACTGGTTTTGCGTGATCGCATATGTATGCTTTCCACTGGGGTAGTTGTCTTACACTGCTGACCGAACGTTCCGCAGATTTTCGCTCTTGCTTATTGTATAGACGTTGTTTATTGTACGCAACCGAATTCCACTCCACGATATCTTCCGATTCTAATTGTCACAGGGACCGCGAATTACAGTCTCGGTCAAACGCTTCCTCCCCCGGGTGACCCTTCCGCCGATCATATTCGCGAGATATCGCGACTGTGTCTGTGGCTCGAGGAGGTGTTCTACACGATCTCGCTCGCCTTTTCGAAGCTCTCCATTCTCTCATTCTACTGGCGGATATTCCAACATACCTCCATCCGAATACCTATACAAATAATCTACGTCGCCGTCGTGATATGGGCATTGGTCAAATGGTTCCTCACCATATTCCAATGTGTTCCCATACGTTTTATCTGGGACAAGGATATACATGGGCATTGCACGATCAACGTGTCCAACTTCTTCTTCAGCACGGTGCTTTGCCACTGCATATTGGACATATTGATACTTTTGCTGCCAGTATTCCCGGTCGCGAAGATGCACCTCTCGTTGAGCAAGAAGCTTGCGGTCACGACCATCTTCCATTCAGGGGTCATGTAAGAATACAACAACTCTTTCACTACTCGAAGTGACCTACTGACATCAATCCTCAGCGTATGTGTGGCCTCAGTATTCGTCCTCATCGAGTCATGGAAATACAACCAAGAAACCGTGCAACTGCCCCACGACAGCGCCCTCTTCACCGCCTGGGGCGCCGTGGAAGTAAACATGGCCGTCTTCGCAGGTACCTTTCGCACCCACAAGCCCACACACTCAAGCAGTCGCTAACCAACACTCTCGATTTGCAGGTTGTCTACCGACGCTGAAGCCCATATTCCGCAAGGCGTTCCCGACTGTGGGGGGCCTCTCGACCGAGCACACGAGAAGTCGCGACGGCCGGCAGACGACGCCGCCACGCATGTGGCGGTTCAGGCGGTCGGATAAGAAGAAGAATGATACAGAGTCGAATACAGTGACGGGGCCTGTTCATCTCGAGAATGTCGCTTCGCACGAGCTTCAGCACGCTGGCTCGAGACCGCCTCGAGACCCGCTGGATGATTTGAGTTTGTACATATCGGATGTAGAGTCGCAGGGGGAGGAGGTTTCGGAAATACCAGATAATTCTCCTCCTCAGCGTTAGGAGCGTTGTTGTAGGATAGACAGGTAGTTTCAATGTGTACTCGTGATAGTACTCTTCATTGGTCTTCAAGTCCCGCAGTGTCAAGATGCGCGAATGTTGCCAAGGCAGGCCGCCCGAACATCAACCAATGCTGCGGAAGTAACGACCTAGGTTGGTGCTCTCGAAAACCGAAACCAGCAATCACACTTACCCATCGACACAATCTGACGATGCTGAGAAGATCCGTAACCAGTAAACATTGCGTGCAATGATCTCGTCTTGCTGCGGACTCGTTGCACTAAAACAGACTACGGCCATTAGGGCCGTTTATGGTCGCATATCCATGTTCAACAACATAGTTCCATGTCAGGGTACCGGGTGCAACGAGTGTGACAACTCCGGTCCCTACTGAGAAGTCACTCATGCATGGAAACTGATTCCATGTTCTACGAATTTCCGACTCAATGGAAGGATCACTCTGCAGCTGGAAACATAGATTCAAGTCTGAAACGTGCATGGTGAGCGTGATTACCATATATCGCTACGTAGAGAGGCCGAGATGGAGGAGAAATTTTTAACCATACAGAGATACACCAAGATGGAAGGAGACATGGTTGACCATATAGAGAGACAAGCCATGGAAGCCATTACACGAGATGAACCGAGATGGGAGGAGACATGATTAACCATACAGAGGTACAAGCCATGAGAGTCATTACACGATCATTAGGGGATTGAAACAAATGAAATGGGTGGCACAACCGAGAGAGAAAACCATTTTAGCGACGCAGCTTAGTCGAGAGAGGAACCCATCAGAACGACGCAGCTCAACGGCGATGGCATTGATGATAGAAGAGATTAAGGGCAGCAAGGAAATACCGTATTCGTCTTTAGGTTTTAGCAATACGATAGCGGAAGGTGGTTCATGGATGCTGACTTACTGGTTCTGCGCTGCCCTTCGGCGCCGCTCTGCTTCCGCCCTCACTGCTTCCGCCGCCATGTACTCTTCCTCAACACGAACGAGATCTTGAATGATTTCGCCAACGTTCCTGTACTGGGATCTCCAGCACTTGAGGATGACCTCGCCTAGGACAAGCTTTCTGGTGACAGGGAAGGTTCCCCGTTTGAACAAGATTTTGATCTCATTTGGCTTCTTCTTGTAGTATGGTTTGCGTGTCGTCTCGAGCTCGTAGAACATAGAACCAAGTGCAAAGATCTCGGAGTGAATGGACGGCATGCCATCCCGCATGTATGGATATGCTCCATGGGGCGGCGGTTCGACGGAAGGTCGAGATCCATCGATAGACGAACCGGCGAAATCGCACAACTTCGGGATGGCGTCAGAGGTCAGCATAACGTTGTGGGGACCGATGTCGACCTGGAGGACATTTTGGGAGTGAGCGTGGTGGAGAGCTTGCGAGATCCAGATCGCCCATTCGAAGACTTGGTCTTTTTGGGGACGTTCTCCAAGATGGCGTGTGTACGCCAGATGTTGGCGCATAGTGCACACGTGCTGTTCGAGAACAATCATTCTGTTGTACTCATACACAAGCCTTGTGATGTAGGGATGAATCCCGAGACGCTCATAAATCTTTTCCTCGATCACGAGCTTCTCCGTGGCCTCGGGGGTGTCATAAGCTACCTTGACGACCCTGCCACGCCCGATTTCGAAGAGAACGCCAGATGTGCCTGTCGCAACAGCAACAAGCCCCATGAGCGTTTGCTTCATCTTCAAGTCGGCGAGGAGATTCATTGTGAGAATATCAACGAAGTGGAACAAAATGAAATGGGAAAATGAAATGGGGAGTTGGAGTGGGGAGTTGGAATGGAGAGTTGCAAGACTACTCGAGGCTGAAGTGCTCATCAGATATAAAATCCAAGCTGAACCTCTCGCGTCACACCGTGGCGGGTCGCATATTCGTTTGCTTCGGTCCATGTCATCCCCTGCGTCGATCATGGGTGCGCACCCCACGATCGTCGAAACAGTACTCCCGCTCCCGCCCACACCACTGCCAATCGCTTTACTCCGTACGCATACACCGTACAAGCCACACAAAAAGAAATACTCCGAATTGGATGAGGTTAGAGGGACTGAATACAAACTTCAAACATCTACAGTAATCGTAACTACAATTCTACAAGCAAAAGAAGTGAACACTATGGATGACCTCTCAGTCGAATGGCCTAAGCAATGGACCAGAGGTGTGATTTTTGGAAATGCCTTCATTTCGCTCGAACGGTGAGGATGCTTGCAGAAAATCCGTTTCCAAGTTACTCTTTCCGCTGGATTGCATTCGAGTTGCCTTGCAGAGTCTCCTCTACAACTGTGTGTATCCGTCTTGGCGTAGAGAGTCGATTATCGCCAATGCAGATCAAGCAAACAAAGCCAGTGAAGCTCAAGGAATACAGGGACTCGAGGCCTCCCACCTTCTTCTGTACTTTCTCTTTGAGATCAGCTGCATACCGCGTCTTCCCCACATACTCCTCAAGAGGCGATTCTGAGGCAACATGTCATTTTTTTGACATTTGACCGTTCGCAGGCACCCTTCAGCCCCTGTCACATCCAATTTCTCTCCATGCATCTTGTCTATGGGCCTGGTCTAGAATAGATACGTGTGCACTTTGCTCGTTTGAATCTATCGGACATACACTCCGTACTCCCAATTAGCAATCTCATCATGTATCCTTGTTCGTATCACAACCTGTCCCAAGCAGTGCGACATCCTGAAGACCAATTCAGCATCCAGCCCTCGTCTCGACGTAGACAGCCGACCTCGCCAGGCCTGACTGCAACTCAATGTCGCTCGTATCCTCGCTCTTCCTGCTGCATTTCGTCCAGGCATTGTCAACTCCATACAAAATTGGCCTATTGTCCCTGTCCGTCTCGTCATACGCAATGTCGACCGTACGGTCGACGTTGATCCGCGGCCTGCCCGTGTGCTTGGATTCAAACGACGGCGATGATGAAGATGTGGTGTGACTTTTGGGGTTTGACGACGCCCATGTCGCACCAAGGCGGGAAAGAAGTCCCGCTCCATCTTGCGGTCTGAACAGTTTCTGTATCGTAGGGAGACAAGCTACGAATATGGCAGTCCCAAGTTCCACCATACCCCAGTACATTGTCGATGCCAGACTTGCTGTTACATTTCGTGTCAGTTTCATGGCTGGAGGGAGATGCGTGTCACGAAGGGGGACGAACCAGATCTCATCTCAACCGTCAACGCCCGACCGTTTTGCTTGATCAGAGCGCGGGGGCCCATGATGGCAAGGCGGAGTACAGAAGCCACAACCGTGCTATCTCGTGAGATTAGAACCAATCAAATTTGAATTCATCCAAGGATCGTGGACGCACGATGAGCCTACTATCAGGATTGACATCACACCAACCTTCTTTACGACATTCAATTTCAATTTCAAGATCTGTAAACACCATCAGTTTTACGGCTGGTGAAGAAGCTAATAGTGAGACCTACAAATGGCATGGGCAGGATAAGGATGTAGATGTCAAGAATGGCGCTGGTGAGGAAATTGATAAACAAAATCATCAGCGTTTTTGGACAATGTGCTGCGAAGACTGGTGTTGCGCCCCAGTTGGAACGGAAGTGGGTCCCACACTGGAACACCTCGGCGAAGAAGAATGACAGCGACCAAGCTAACACGACATAGATGGACGCGATGACTAGAACGCGAGGTCTGTTGATAGAGAAGATGCGTAGGTAGAGGAATAGGAAGCTGCATCTGACCAGGCCCATTGCCAGTGGATGCAAGAACAGAAAGGGGTACTGGATCTGGACCCAAGTTTAGTTCATCGTTGACCATGTTTCCACTTGTTGGGTCTTGAGTAACGTACCTTTCTTGCTTCAATCAATCGAGCCATTTCCAACTCCGCATGGTTTTCAACTCCAGTGGGAATACTGGTCAAACGCCCCAGGGTGTGCTTTGAAGCACCATAGCTGAGCATCGACCCGATCACGATAGACAAAATCTATCATTCATTAGCCCCACCTAATATTGCCATGACGGCTAACAGCAGTGACATTGACGCCGATGAAGACTATAATGGCCTAGTAAGGGGACGAAGAAGTATGAATACATACTGTTGCAGGCACCAAGAGCCAGTCGTCGGCCAACAGAGGCTGTTTGAACCTGAGCCGGACCCAGAATTTTGTCGCTACCGCAATTACGTTTACCACCGCTAAAGAGATGCTGGCGGCAATCAGGTGTCCACCCGTCTCGTAGTAGATAGGAGCCATGGCGAGGTAGCTTGCAAAAACAGCTGCAGCGTCGCGAGAAATCGGACTTTCTCCACTATTTCTGAAATATGCGATATGTCGTACTAATGGACGGGTCGCAGTCCGAAGAGCACCTTGTCCAGCACTCCCGTCTCATCGGTAAATTTCCAGATGCCTTTGAGGGCAAGCGCAGCCATTCTCTGTTGAACGAGGTTGGGAGCAAGTAGTCTTGGGGTAGGACAAACTCGGGGCTGAGCGCCATTCCGTTAAGCGGGTTAATCAATCTCCTCTTCAAGGTAATCTCACGTACTTCGCATTTGTTCTTCAGCCAGTAAAATGATGGCTAGGAGAGAACGATGATGCGGGCAAGAACAGGCAGTGCATGAATTGTCCGTCCATGAAATCGCACGTCAAGGAATGTTCCCCTTTCTTTCTCTTCGCATATCTACGGGGTACACAGTCTTGTTGAAATTGATGGTTGGTACTCCATAGTTGTCGAATAGCGGTCGTCAGGTGTGTGGTCACTGTGGGGCTGATCGCGGGAACTAGACAATTCGGGAACGGGACGGCCCCATAATTTTGACCAGCAACGTGTCTTAGATGGACCGTGCATGTCCTTCAACGACGATCCATGCACTTCGGGGAACTATACGAGGCTACAATGGTAACTACACGAACTCACAAATGCTACACCATGCATACGGACCATTTCTATGAAATCCTATGCTCTACCAGATGCATCGAGATGAAGCGCATAGTTGACGAGGGTGATTTGCTTGGCTGCGTCGGAATACTTAAGCAAACAATCAAGGAGCCAATTCTCTTCTCTTCCCACTCACCCCTCACATAAATCATCCAGGATAGCATTCTACCGAAATACAATCGTTATCTGCTACCCATAACTCGGGAACGCGCATTGTTTCGTCCTCTTTTCAGGCCAATAATTAGTTACACAAAATGAAACAGGCAGCCATATCGGCCTTGCTGCTTCCCTTGTGTATCTTTCAACCACTCGCGGTGCACGCAGAAACGGCCCCGTCATACCGTGACAGGCTGCTTTCTCTCCACCAATCGATCGTCGAGATTCCCTCAATATATGGGGGCGAGGCTGAGGTCGGGAACTTTCTGATTGACTACCTCTCTGAGCAAGGTCTTGCCACCGAGCGGCAGTTCTTGCCGTCATCAGAGCGATTCAATGTGCTTGCCTGGCCGCAGCCGCGCACCTCCAACTATTCTCGTATCATTGTGACGACACACATAGATGTTGTGCCTCCATACTTTAACTATTCACGCTCGGGGCCCGACCCACCCACGGCCGAAACCGTTATCGCAGGCCGTGGAACCTCTGATGCAAAGGGCGCTGTGGCAGCACAGACACTGGCAGTGCTGGAGCTCCTGTCTGCTGGTTCCATCACCGGGGACGATGTGATGCTCGTCTTTGTTGTCGGTGAGGAGGTCAATGGCGATGGCATGCTCTACTTCTCCGCCGTCATGGCGGAGCGAGGCACCCAGCCAAGTGTTGCTATCTTTGGGGAGCCTACGAACAGCACTTTGGCATGCGGTCACAAGGGAGCCTTGGCCTGTAACATCAAGGTCAAGGGCTTATCGGGTCACAGTGGGTATCCTGAGTCCGGCAAGAGCGCCAACGAAGTACTCATGCGGGGTCTGCTGAAGGCGATCGACACTGATCTTGGCAAGAGCGAGCTGTATGGCAACACTACCATCAATGTGGGCTTGATGGCGGGCGGGATCGCGGCCAATGTCATTCCTGATGCAGCAAACGCATCACTTGCAATTCGCGTCGCCATTGGACCTCAAGATTCCGGGCACACCATTGTTCAAGACAGGCTGCAAGAGATTCTCACCAGTGTTGATCCTGAAGCCTTCACAATGGAGTGCCCTTTCGGTTTTGGAGTTGTTGATACCAACTGCGACGTAGAAGGTAAGTAATTTTCGCCACAAATTTCCGATAGATGAGTGAAAAGAAAAGAAAAAGACTGACCCCCACCAGGATTTGAGACTGATGTGATGGCATATGGTACAGATATTCCCAGGCTGCAGGGTAATCACTCGCGTTATCTCTACGGGCCTGGGGATATTCTGAAAGCCCATACCGCCGATGAGTCCATCACTCTGGGGGAACTGGAGAGTGCAGTAGAAGGGTACAAGAAGCTCATTCTGCATGAAATCGAGCCCAAAAACTCCACAAGGCGCTGAAATAACTCGTTCTGTAAATAGCAGTTCTCCTAGTATATTCTGCTTGCAACCTCACACTTTCAATCTTGCGTGCGATGTGATTACATAGAAGCAATTCACGATGCCTTTCTTCCAGTATTTGATAAACCAGGTAACTTTTACTTGACACATCAAACATCCTTGACTCCGCCAATGCATGCAATTTGTCCCATTTTCCCCATTCGTTTATGGCATCACGCTTCATTTAGGAATACTTTATCTCATGTGAAGATGGATATTTTTGGGTCTACACGGCACATGGCCGCCTCGTGGAAATCCTCTCAGCAGTGGTATGCCTGTTTATTCGCTTTTAGATTCATTTCTAGCTGGTCGAATCTCTCCGCAGGGCTACTAATGATCACATGGCCTGAAGTCTTGATCATTTGTCGTCATGAGGCCGACATTCACGTCCAAGATTCCGCGAAGGTATTTCCGTTGCGATGCGGATACTCCAGAGGTGAAGGGATATCCTTCGTTGCAAGGGTTACTTACTGCGCAGTGGGCTTCGTGAAGGGGGGGCATCTCAGCAAGATAGGTTGGTCGACCCTTGAGCGATGTCGATGTCTCTTCAAGCTGGTCCAGGTTTTCACTGGAGACACTCAATGCCATCGATATTGTCACGCATTATTCCGCGTAATGGGGAACTCCTGTAAATAGAACTTGTATATTGATACTTTCAGCTCATGCTTTATCCATAACCTTGGCTCACCTGCAAGCAACATTCACTTTCTCTCCGGCGGACCAGTTGGAAACCATCTTTCGCATTCGAGAGCTACGGTGCCCGGTGCTGCAATATTAACAGTATTTCTGTACTTGCAATTCGCGAACCGAAATTCATCTGCAGTTGAACAACATTGAGAAAAGTTCGATCGCAGTAACGCAATTCACTCGCGTCTTCCTACAGCCCTACAAATCAAATGATGTCCTCATGGCAAGGCAGCGAGGGTAGTGCGAGTCCCCCAAATGACCCCTACACTCTCTACAACCAAACGGAAGACATACATGTCTTTCAGAATACCGAGACATCTTGTATCCTCAATGTAGAGACATGACTTGCCTGCCTTTCTACAACAGGCAATGTAGACGAGAATAACCTGCGAGTTTCAGCTCTGTAGTGCAGGTTTAGGAAGGAGGCTGGGAAGCTTATGTGACCACAAATTGCTTGGTAACCAATGTAGAGGCAGGAAACGACGTTTGACAATATATATTCAGCCTCGTCGGACCCAGTCCATTTTGGATGAGGAAAAAGGTCCGAATGTCCAGGCTCCAAGAACGCCCCTGGTGAAACCTTGATGTCAGCAATGGATATTGCACTTGGCAACGAGTAACTGTGAGAAATATCAGATGAGGCCTTTCGTTAGTGGATACAAGAAAATCCTGTTTCGCGCGAAATGGTAGATCTGAGTGCTGCTCGGGACATGCCATTCAGATCCTTTGCTACCTAAACGGGCTTCATGCAATACAACCGGCTATTTGGATGCAACGTGACTGTAACCCCACCAGTTCCCCCAAACAAAGTATATTGCTGCTGCCTGAGTGAAATAGCCGGATTCTTCATTGTCTTGGGCACAGTAGGCTTGAGTCTGTTCACCAATAGAAAGTCATCCATGCACAATTGCGGAAACAGTTACTTTGTTGTGAACTGCATGGTAGGGACTGAGATCAGTAGGAGGCCTCCCCGTTTGAAACAACCGATCTTCAGCGTGATAGTGCGCGATCTAACCGCCCCATTGATGAAGAAAACATACGGTTCATCTGAAATGATTTGCAAAAGGAGCTACGGATTAGTTCTCGTTGGAGACGACAGACAGCATCGAGGATCCTGATGAGGTTGTTGAAAATATGCGACATGCGAAAGAAAGATAGTACCTAGAGTACGAGTGACCTTCAATCGACCCAATTGGGCAATATCAAGTTTTACAACAATGGAAGACTAGGGAGCCATGGTGTATCTATAATTGTACGATATCGCCGTTAATGCCATGTTTTGACACCACTCACGTGTATCTCGACAATGAGAATCCATCAGTCTAGATTGAACCACACTGAGCCACGATTTACACTTGGATATACACAATAAAGTAATCGATAGGACTGCGAGACGGAAAATCTCTACATGGTCTAGTGCTGTTCGACTAAGCTAAGGAATGTAGGCAACGACAGTGCATGAAACATTCCTCTTCACAGGCGTAACATAGATCCTTTGTTGGGCCCTAAGACTCGGTGATTGACAAGTACCATCGAGTGCTAGTCCAGAAAGGATGGTTTCGCCGTTCGCACTTGTGACAGAACAGAAACGGATTGCTCTGTCACATGTACTAAACCAGTTCCAATATAGATCCACTTAGATTGGATCATCGATGTACTACACGGTACCTTGCAACAAAGACAGTCAACGGATGTGTTACCGAACTTGTAAAGATATAAGCTCCGGACTACCAAACCCATGTCTCGAGGGAGTGCGCAGGTCTTAATCCGGTCCTTCCATCAACGGCGCCGCAGCTTCATCGGCGCAGCTACGACGACATGCGCCCCATCACTGCACCACGATGCCACCACTCATATGGTATAGTACATTTATGGCCGTTTCTCGAGTCCCTATTTCATGATACAGAGCATCGGCTTGTACAAAAATCATTTGTTACTGATCATCCTAAATCACCGATACAATTTACGAAGCTGTCTCTATAAGTTTTCGACATCGATACCCTTTGCCGGAATCTATAGCAGCGATGGCGAACAAACAATCGATACTCATGTCGTTCTCTACAGATGGGTTGGATCCATCATTGCTAGTTCCATCCTCAGAAATGAATAATTTTCGATCCGAAAATCCATCCGAGGAGCAAAAAGACAAGCAACGGGACACCAAACAGGAGCAAGACAACAACGTGGAGGCTGGTGAATCTACTACTGAAAGTACCATACTGGCTGCTGGAAAGCTATCAACCGCTCGAAGAGTATCCATTATTGGTATACTGGCAAGCCTCTATGTGATCAATACCTTTGGCACTGGAATCCTTGTGGCCGCTTTGCCACGCGTGGCTCTTGATGTCCACCTCTCCGAAGCCCTGATCTTCTGGCCTGTGGCCGTCTACAATCTTGCTGCGGGATGTTTGTTACTGATTTTTGGTGCCATCGCCGACATCGTCGGCACCAAACTGATGTGGCTGACTGGAACTTACCTCTACATCGCCTTTACCCTGGCGGTCGGCTTCTCTCGCTCCGGCATTCAAATCATCATGTTTCGGACGTTCCAAGGTGCTTCCATTGCCGTGAGCCTCCCCACTACAGTGAGCTTCATTACCAATACCTTTCCCAAGGGAAATTGGCGCAATGTAGCATTCGCGACAGTTGGTCTTGGATCACCCTTGGGCTTCGCTCTAGGCCTTGTCTTGGGCGGTGTATTCACTGACACCATCGGGTGGAGGTGGGCTTACTACATTGCTGCTATGATGAACTTCCTGATATCCACTGCGGCCATATGGTTGCTGCCGAATATTCACCAGGCTAGTCATACTGATTCACGCATCCGTCGACTCACGCGAGATATCGACTGGGTCGGCGCGATCGTCATCAGCGTCGGCCTGGGCCTACTACTGTACGTTTTGGCCGCGATAACTTCCAGCTTGAGCGTAAGAGATCCGCAGGCCATTGTGCTGCTTCTGTTGTCTATTATACTCATCCTGTTGTTCCCTTTTTGGATGAGTTACCAGACGCGGAGAGGTCGGCCAGCTCTTATTCCAAACAGCCTTTGGCGGAACGCGGTCTTTTCGTCCATTTGCGTTTGTGTGTTTCTGAGCTGGGCTGGTATGAATTGCATCCAGTACTTGACGACACTCTAGTAAGCTCGTTCGACTGATACATTCCACGATTCCTGAAATATCTAACATTCATCGTACAGCTTCCAACAGATAGAGCACACCTCAGCGCTCGAGAGCTCCTTGAGGTTCATACCCCATGTATGCGGAGGCCTATTCATCAACGTGTTGACAGGTTACCTCGTCTCGCGGGTTCACATACAGAGCCTCGCCGTCATAACCGCCATAGTGACAGCGATCTCCCCTCTTCTGATGGCCACGATGCCCATGAACTCTAACTACTGGTTTGCGCCCTTCTGGGCTCTGGTACTATCACCTATCAACCCTGATGGTCAGTGCGGCACTGTAAACAAATTTCATCTCACTTTACTGATTGAGAAACAACAGCCCTATTTACGATCTCGAACCTCGTCATCTCGGATGCATTTCCTGATGATACACAGTCGCTCGCTGGTGGCGTCTTCAGTGAAATCTGTCAGTTTGGCAACTCTGTTGGCCTGGCTATAATAGCGGTCATTGCGAGGTCCGTCTCGGAGAGGTCGGACGCCACTACCCACGAGGCTTGGCTCATGGTAGGTTTCAGAGCCGCGTTCTGGACAATATTTGCTGGCTGTGTTATTGTCATTCCGTTGAGCTTCTTCGGACTGCGGAAGGGGGGCTTGATCGGAAAGAAAGGCCCCAACGCGAACCAGCAATGATATCAAGCTCACCTGGGTTCCCATGGAGCATGTACATAGAGAGCTGCAGTCTGTGAGCCATTTAGCTGTCACATGTGGGGTCTGTGATTAAATCATTCAGCAAAATATGGTTAGATATACAATCAGTAACTGCATTCGTCAAAGTCCCAAGAGATATCCCTCTGCCGTAGGTACCCGTCGTCACTCACGCTTGCTTGTGTAGAAGTGGTTATTGCTTGCACATGGGAGGGATCAAGGTTTTTCTTGTTCTTCTTTTTTGGGGAAAGAGAAACTGGTTTTTCCATTAGGATTTCAAAGGTTTCGTTTATACCGTACATACATTTTTGTTTTTTGCCCTCCGAGAAACAAAGACTAGACGGGACAGAGTAGACGATATCGTTTCCATACGCACACGCACACACGCACACACACGGAGGGGGAGAGGGAGAGAGGAAGAGAGTTGTATGAATACAGAGGAGAAGGGGAGAAGGAGAAGAACAAATGTGGAAAGAGTACGTTTGTTGATTGGGCCGTTGGTTTCGTGAGGTTGGTAGAGTAGGAGAGTTCTGGTTCATAAAACAGGAGAGAAAACGAAACGAAACGAAATGAAACGAAAAGATAAATAATACCCATGGCGCCTTCGCTAAATGTAAATATATTCCATAAAAGAGGTTGGTGAAGAAGAAGAGAGGAACGAGGATGTTGGAATGATGGATGGACGTAGAGTGACGTGTTTTTCATGGTCCTTTTTTACTTTTGGGGGGTTTGGAATTCGTTACGGAACGGAACGCTGTTTGCTCCTGCGAATGATGCGAAAGGGAGGAAGGGAGGAAAGGAAATTCGTTTCAATCGGCTCCCCCGTCTCCTCCACGGCGAGGAGGTCCGCTTTTAGATTCGCCGTATGTGAGAAGGCCTGCCTCGCGATCCTGGCGCATGCCCTCGAGCACGGCGACGAGGCCGCCCTCCCGCATGCGCTGCAGCACCACCTTCATGCCCTCTTTGGCGTTGGGCTGGCTCCTCATCGCGCGCTTCAGGCCAATCCCCTCGATGCTGCGCTGCAGGGACGCCGTGGTCCAGCTCTTTAGGAAGCCCATCTTCTGGGGCTGCTGGTCGTCCTCGGCGGCACCGGCGGCGGTAGCACCTTCGGCGGCCTTCCTCTTCTTCCACCTCTCGCCGACGTGGGAGAGCAGCGTCACTGAGCTCGTCACCTCGGTCGTCTCTCCGTTGTCTTCGACCTTTGCGCCGGGGCCGAACGACAGGAACCCGTGTCGACGAGCCGCGCCCTCCATGCCCTGCCAGAACTTCGCGTCCTCCTGTGCGGGGGAGGTAGGGCGCCGGAACTGCTGGCGCTCGATGACGCTGAGGATGCCAGTCCACTCGAGGTTGCGGGATTCCGTGTCCATGACGCCGTTCCTCATGTCGACGACCGACTTCTCGAGGATGTACGACTGCGTGTCGCCGCTGGCGGATGCGCCGAGCAGGGACCTGGGGACAAGCTTCAGGACCGCGCTCGGCAGCTTCGAGCGCTTGAGGTGCAGGCGCACCGTCGTGAGCTGCTGCTTTTCGGCGTCGTAGTGCCGGGCAATGGTGTCGGTCGAGAGCACGTGGGTCGAGTATGGATTCGGATACCGGAGGAAGTAGGCGAGCGTGACGGCGGGGAAGGGGTAGGCGTACGTGTCGTTTGAGGAGTAGAATTTGACCATGTTGAGAGCTTTTTCTCCGGAGGGCTCTGGGGAGCGGAGGGTTGGTTGATGGAGGTTGGAAAAAGGTTGGTTGGTGTAGGTGGATGTTTGAAAGTAAGCTCCGTGCCGCGCGTGGTCTTCTACTGTAGCAGTGCTACTTGCATGGTCGAGCGGAGCCAATTGCGTGTGACAATTGGACAAGGGAGTGAATGATAGATTCGAGGTGACGGGAGGACGAGACGTGGTGTGAGAAACAGCTGAATGTTGAGTGACGATGCGGTCGTTCGAGTGAAAGGCAAAAACCTCGGTGTGGCTGGATCGGGTTAGCGTGACGCATATCAGAAGCTATCAGCCAATCACATGTAGTCTTGTGCAACAGCTACATTTTGATAGGGATATTTCTAAATAGTATAGAATATCAACCATCCCGAACTCCTCTCATATTCCGCTGTTACAACGAAGGTGTTACGGCCCTGTGGCATTTTGGTTGCCAGTTTGGTTCCTGTAAGCCCATGGACCCAGCACCACGGTCAAGCTCAAATTCCTACCAAAGGCAATGGGAACAGTGAATGATTACTGCATTGTGTCTCCACTTAAATTCTCCCTGGCTACTCTGGTTGGTCACGTAGGTGAATGCGCAGCAGATCTTCACGGAAAGTCATGACGAACTACGAAGTCTACTTTCAATGTTGGAAAGATATATTGAAAATAACTATCGAAAAAGTGGGGTATAATCATTATACACAAAAAAGAAAAGAAAGCCCGTTCACCAAAAGGAGAGAGGAGAAAGGTGAAAGACCAAAAAAAAACGATGTTTGCCCGCCCATATACATTCATCATAACCAGTCACCAGTAATGCCCAATCGATAAGCATATTCGTTGATGCATACTCAATCATATTATCCGCCCAATTGAATACTTCATTCCCCAAGGAAAAGTGATGTCGCCCGTTAATGCTTTCTTAGAAGCCTGATGCCTTGTCAGAGGCTGAATGCCTCGTTGCAGGCAAGACGAGAGAAGAGAGAGAATGTGTCTCAAGAGTCCCAGATGGGACCAAAGGCGGGAACGCCCCTGCTCTCGAGGCCATACACGACCTTCTTCGTCGTTGCTTCATTGCTGAGTACGAACACAGCTTCGGCCTTCATCTCGCTGTACACTTTCCAGGCGACTTGGATGAGGTCAGGACGGCCCATGGTGTCAGTGTCGATGACAATTGCGTCTGGATCGACATTAGAGACCTCTCTGCAGATAGCAGAGCCGTATGTGAGTTCCGGTGACCGTGTGCTCCAGATCAAGCGAGCGACTTGCGCAACGGGGCGTTCAACCAGTGAGGACAGTGACGGTCCTATGCCAGAGCCTGTGGTGATGATCACGACGCGTTGGAAGATGCACGTTAGGGACAGCACACCTGCTTTGGGGCTGCCCTTGATCCAGAAGGTCATCTTCTTTTCAGAATTGTAGGCGTTGTTCTCCCGGATCAGGTCGTTAGCAATGCGAATCTGTTCCTTGGTCCAATCACCCGCGGCTGAAATGATGAGTGACGAGCCAGGCTCGGAAGGGTTCGTAGAGGGGAACGTGGCAAAGGGATGATATTCACCAAAGGGCGAGATTGAGATTGCCAGGCAGGAGAATCGGTGAATGCGGTTGGTGAAGTGAAGGCGAAGGGCATGCGAGGATAGGACATGAGGCGTAAAGGTCCAGCGACGAAGGCGCAGCCATGGAGCCAGTATCAAGCAAGTGAGGATCAATAGGTTCCAGAATGTTGGCGCACGAATGAGCACGGTCCTGAAGGTTTCCTGCTTATGAAAGGATTTGGACTTGATGAGAAGCATAAGCTGTGTCCAAAATAGCAAGATGGATGACCAACCCAGGAATCGATGCGTAATTTCGAATGTGTTGTGATATTTCGACCTCAAGTTTGGCAAGGAGAGGAAGCAGATTATCGCAAGTACAATCAGAATGAACCAGGTGATCACGAAGATCAGATTCGTGTATTGACCTTCACCAGCGAAGCGTACAGTCAACATCAGAGTGAAGGTGAAGAACCACATTGTTCCGGCGAGAGCAGCGCCACTATGCACTCCTCCATACATGTAGGCACGAGCTACCATTCGGCGCAGGCGGAGAGGCATGCTCCAGGGTACAAGCCATGCAGAGCGAAATATGATGTTGACGACCCAGTCTTGACGAAAGAGAATTGCCACGAGGAAGTTGGCCGATGCCCACGTGGACATGTCTTCCAGTTTAGCGGGGGATTGGATGAGCAGGAACAAACCAATCATGTTGAGGAGAACGATGATGGTGAAGATGCGGCGATATACCGTCAGCATGGACAGACGAAGATGGCGAAGTAGCCTAATAGGCTGTTTCGGCGGAAGTGGATCCATTTCGTAGACGATCTTCGATTGAGGTATGGACGTTAACGAAAGTGAAGTATCTTGCGAGATGGTCGTGTCACTGGTGAAGGTGGCGCACGAGGTTGGTCGACGAACGGTTGCCTTTTCTAGTCTATTCAATTCTTGGAAGGAGCGTTCAAGTGATTTTAAGGTATCGTCATTTGGAAGAGAAAGAAAAGGAAGCGGGAGTGGAAGTCTGTGAGCAGCCATCTCGTGCAGTGGCCCTCGCCAAGACCACCAGTCCATAAGTGAAACTGATTGTTTGGATTCGTGCATCTTGACGTCAACTGGAAAAAAAGGTCAAGCGAAGTGAAATCGGCTTTCTTCCTCACGGACAGTCCAGAGAACGAGAGTAGGTACGAGTAGGGATAGACCAACGAGCCTATCAATTCACTGACCGCAATCATCAGCAAGTGTCCATAATCGAGAGAGTGACATGATACATACGCGCGAGACTCCAAAATGGTCCAAAAAGGCGACCGTGAGTATTATGTGTGTTTGTGTGTATTTGTGGGTGTGTGGGTGGAAGAGTTGAGTCCAAGATGTTTGAAGGGAATGAATGATGTATCGTTTTACACTTTCCACTAACCGTTGTTATAGGCAGTGATGATCAAAACAACACTTTCCATTCACGACTTCCTGGGCACAGCATCGAACTTCCCAAAAGTTTGGATGGAGAAAATACCAGCTGCACGACAAGATACGAAACGAGATGAGAGGGACAGCCGGCACGAACATGCAATATAACATTCGTTCCTTTCCCTTGTCTCCCCCTCCCCTTCCCTCCCCTTCTTCCCCACCCCCAACCAACCGCCGGGCTATCAGGCTCGGGCGGCAGTCCGTCCTGCCTCCTCGATCCGTGCCTATGTGTGTGTCTGTGTATGTGTGTGTATGTGTGTGTCCCCACGTGGAATGCAGAGGCTTTTGTCGAACACGACAGACAGCGTGCATGCCACATTGTGACGCCTCCCCCCTGATCCGTCAGACACACGGCTCGAAGAGGAATTGAGGCTTCACCGAACCTGGCCGTGACGTGCATGTCTCCCCTGCTCCCATGGTATTACCCTCTTGGCGATAGCTTTTCTCCGGTGGATCGACCGACGCAAATCGTTACGGATCGGGCGACCATGGCATGAGAGAAGCTGTGGGAATGGGTACCTTCCGTTTGCTTTGAACAAAACAGTGGGGAACAACAACAAACGACCCGCGGAGTTCAGCGCCTGTTGACGTTTCGCAACCTTTCCCCTACCTGTGCCTAGGTCCCTCTCTTGTGGACTCTGCCGCTCGCCGGTCCTGCATTCCAGGGATAGCAATGCCTGGCGTCAGAGCGTGCGATGTGCCTCTCATCCCTTCCATCTCCGAGTTAGCTAGTGTGTCTGGATTTCAGATTCACCAGTGGGAACACGATGGACTCATGGCGCGAGGGAAGAACAGGTCCTGCCAGTTCTGCACTGAGGGCGCCCTGGCACGGATCATGCTCTATGTCGCACAAGAGCGTGTTGGGATGTGGGGTGCAACGGTCTTGCACAGATACGAGCACTTTGTGTAGCATGTCTTAGAAGCAAGGTACGCCTAGATTACAAGGGCTGTCATTGGCGTGTTTGAGGTTGTGACAGCGCTTGTCGATGTTTTGGGTACTTGGGGGAGGTTGTGTAATGCCGAAGGCATATCAGGCTCAGAGTGGGCTCTGAATGCAGTGTCCACTCAATGAAGCATAACTGAATGTGAGTTTCCTGGAATCGATCTCCTCTGCACAGATACGTATCTACATGCACTAATTGTTTGTCTAGGAGTTACTCCGTAAACATTCATGTTCTGACATCTGTATCAGTCTAGCCTAGCCACACTGTACGAGTGTAGCCATCAAACCCCAACCCCATCACTGCACTCTCCTCCACCAGGCTGTGCACCGGGGGCGGTGGCTCAACACCACAACAACCCAGTTTCACGACGTACACACTACACTTACAAGTACAAACGCATGCACTCCACCCCGACTCCAACCCGGTTGCCGGAACGTTCGAACCATCCATTTGAACGTCGATCGGCCGGCCACTCACAAGTCCCTTGCCTGCAACACACAAGAGAAGGAAAACGCCTCTTTCCATGGCCCTCCCCTTTCGCCGCCCATACACATTTCAGTCGACCGTCACACCCCAACACCCAAGTCATTTCCTATCCGAACATGGCCTTTCGTACCGCGGTCCGCCGAGACGTCATGCCCGTTTCGAGTAACGCGGATAGGAGGAGGGGATATGGATCAGCAGTGCGCAGTTTCGACCGCGGAAAGGTCGTTCGATTCCAGCTTCGTTTGTGCGACGGGCGGGCACACGAGAAGTAGTTAGTAGGAGAAGAGGAGGAGACAGGCCTAAGCTCTGCGGGCGGTCTCGCCGGTTGCGTCCAGGCCTTGGGATGAGATACCTCAGTTCGAGACAGGGATCGCCGGTGGTGGTGGCGCGATGCGAAATGCCCGCACCGATCAATCCCCCGGCCGCCTGCTCGGGGACAATGTCTAATGGGCCAGGTTTTCCTGCTTCAGGATCATCATCAGCTCTGGCCGTCCATGAGGGCCGCGCGGGCGGCGGGCGCGGCGGGGCCTCGCTCAGGACGATCGGAAAACAAAGGCGTCTTTGGTTTGGAGGGAAGCTTGAGACAAGACGTGCACATGTCACACGGGCGTCTACATGATTTGGAAGAGATGAAGTAAGTCGGATTGCTATCAAACCCAAGTATCTTCTAGACAGGGCGGGAAATCCGTCATTTGTTCACCCCCCACTGTCTCTCTCATGTAAGTCCTCATTGCCCCTTTGGGAGATAGGAAGTGAATATGTATCAGAATGACCGCAAATTTGGTGCAAAGATCCCTAGTGCCCAAGCAAGTGCCTTTTCTTGCTTGCTGATGCATGCCCGCCCAAGATCCAAAACTTTTGTAAAATGACCGCCCGCCGGTCCCGAGGGAAAATATGGTAGGTTTCGTGTGAAAGTTACCTCTTTCCGCCTTAGATGCTGCCCAAGATCCCAAAACTTTTGAAAAATGACCGGCCGGTCCTGAGGGAATATATGGTAGGTTTCATGTAGTAAGTTGCCTCTTTCCGCCTTAGATGCATGAAAAGATGACGCGGAGATGTGGGTAGGGTGCTATGCTTGCAAGCACTTGAGGAAGCAGGCAGTATAGTCTTGTGTACCGTGAAGGGGCCCCCAAATCCCACGCAAGTTGTGCACAATCGAGCTAAGATAGTGCACGCTCAAAACGGTCGAGACATCAGGGCAGTGATTATCCTGTCCTTCATGAGTTCCGACGCCATGGGCCTCAACCACTCATAGAAAGCCGGATCGAGTGAGCTCGCAACTGTGTCGACGACGATTCTCTCCAGACTAGGCGGCGGATTCTTCGACGCGAGGACGCTGTAGAACACCGCAGACACGATGTCGGCTAGATGATCTCGACCGTTGCTTGGGTGGCCTGGTGTCCGGCTCTTCGAATATTTCGCGTCGTTCTCCATGACGGTCCGGATCGAGAGTCCTCTATTCTTAGCATCTTGGATGGCGGCAATGGCTGCACCCTCGAGAATATGGAGGCATTGCCCTGCTAGCACATGCATTCCCAGTGCCTCTGCAAGGTCGTACGTTCTGCATAGCTCCTTCCCGCTATTGTACTGAAGCTGTTGGTTATAGACC
Source organism: Aaosphaeria arxii CBS 175.79 (assembly GCF_010015735.1). Taxonomy (NCBI): domain Eukaryota; kingdom Fungi; phylum Ascomycota; class Dothideomycetes; order Pleosporales; genus Aaosphaeria; species Aaosphaeria arxii. The sequence goes on from NW_022983483.1 coordinate 131,908, forward strand.
CAGTGGATGACTGTGTACACGGTGCTTTCATCGTGGTTTGGAAGTAGGATCTGATTGTCAGCAAACGCGACGTTCACATTCTTCTTTGCCTTCTTCTGGTGGCTCAACCTAATCCGATCGAGCAGTAAATTGACACGTATCGTGAAGGCTTCCAGGCCATGCAAATTTAGATGCTGCGTCTGTTGGAACAGAGACTGACCTTGAAGCTTTTTCCTTGTCGCGGATGCTGACGATGAGTCCTTGTGACATTTGTTATCCGCAAACACAGCCCACAAGATGTCCGCCATATGGTCTCTCAGAGAGTCGCGTAGGCTGACCATCGGATAGTGTCTGATTATCAGGTGAAGTTGTTCTATCATCTGTTCTTACATGTTAGCCCGCCCGCTGCTAATGTTAACATGCGTGACGCAATCCAAACCTCGTGCGAAATGTCTTTCCGCAATTCGATGTCCTCCTCGTCGAGAAATTTATATAGTAAATCCTCAAGCCTTTGCTCCATCATCTTCGCTTTGGAGACTTGGATTCCGTGCTCCTTATGATCTTCGAACTCTTGAGCAATTTTCGTGGAGTAGCAGCTTAGGATTTCGAGATGACATACGAACTGGTTCTCAAGCTCGAATCCGAAGAGAATCGTAATTGGCGTCTTGTACAGCTGTCTGGACCAATGTCAGGAATGATGGAATTACCATGGGGGCAGTACAGCAACGCACGGAGCTGGCTCAAAGCGGCCACCGTCTGCCGCAAGTGCTTCTTCCGTTGCCATGACCTCGTTCTCGGCCTTTAACATCTCTTGGTCGAGGTCAAGCTGCGTCGAAAATCCCATCTCGACCTCAGTGCTGCCGCCGTCCGACCCTCCCGGCAGGCACGCCGTATCATTCTGCGAGCAGTTGTTTTGCGCCTCCATTCTGCAGCCGCTGTTGAGGAACATCAGTATTAAGATTTCCCAAGGCTCTTGTGTAATGCGAAGGAATACTGACGGAGTGCGGACTCACCTGACTTGACTTGACCTGACCTGGCCGTTCCTAAGAGCGATGTTCGAATGACTGAAGGACTGACTGCGAGAAGGTAATCTCTTCTATGATGGCCGTCAAGGTGGGGAAGAAGATATTAGTGAAGGAGAGCAGGAGGGATGGAACTGCTCAGTTTTATACCATGCAGTGAAGCAGGGTATTCCCCAAGTAGCCTTTGCTGTTTGCGACAGCTCTCCCAAGGACTTGATGAGCAAGTAAGCTATTCACTTGCACTGCGTTGAGCGTTGCATTATTCCCGGCATTCTCAATAGTTTGAATAGCGTGGTCAGGGAATAGATCTTGCATTTGTCGTGCAGCATTTATCACAGACCGAACAGCCGAATTGGAAATCTTTGCGTTTTGGAGGAACTGCTTCAAACCGCGAGTTTCTAGTTTCCCGTTTCCGTGACTCGTCCATGAGGGATCTTCAATGAGCTTCGGTAGGGCACCAGCATTGCCTGCTTCTTCGATGCTGCTGCTCGCTTTACGAAGCAGAGCATCAATCACGTCAGCTTGTACTGGGTCCTGATCCGCATTGTCCCAGCCCAGAGCATCTAGGGGGTCCTGGCTTATTATTGATGGATGGGTTGGTAATTTGTAAAGCATGAGGGTAGATTGTCACTTTTCAAGAGAAATTAGAAGTTATATAGAAAATGGGTGAAAGTGGATACAGACATCGAAACAACTTTCTATGGAAGCCTAGAGTTAAGTCTGCTATCGGTTCGTGAAGGTGCGGAAAGTGGCAGCTGTTGAAGTAAAGCTAGACACGCTTGTTTCCTATAGGAATATTCAAGTAAGAGTCCTTTTATGCATAAGTAGTGCCTCTAAGATAGCTCTCTACAACATGACTTCCACACTACATTGCGCAGTGCAGAACATGCTACTAGAACATCTATCTACAGGAGGGCTAGCGTCGAACCTTCACCCTTTAAATTTTCCCTACATGCGCACTGCAGGCGTGCCCTTCGCGCCACACACCTCGAATGTTAAGTGTCGCATCGATATCCTCTAAAGGATTCCCCTCAACTAACAGCAAGTCCGCGTTGAAACCCTCTTCCAGCCTACCGCGATCTGCGAAATTGAAGCGTCGTGCCGTGAGACTTGTGGCAGATCGGATAGCCTCTTCAGGTGTCATTCCTACTTTGTGCACAAAGAGATACAGCTCCTGGTGAAGCGAAAGTCCAAACGCAGTTCCCAGCGCCGGACCAGCGGAGTCACTTCCACTTGATAGCGTTAGTACGATATATTCAATTGTGTCTGTAAACTTACCAGACGATATCAATCCCGGCTGCTCTCAGCTGTCTTACACTCTCATATGCATTCTCTACTTTCCCGTGTTCTACAGCGAATGCCATGCAACTACAAAGAGCTGCGATGCCCTTTGCCTCAAGCAAGCCCTCTACTCTTTTGTCATGAGCGAAGCGCTCCTGGATCTCCTTCCCTTCGGTTGTCAAGCTTCCTATAGCAGACAGTGTCGGGTTCAGCCACGCATTGTTTCTTTTGTACGCTTTGATGAGCTCTTCATTCGGCGGTTGATCGCAAATGGTATGAGTCAGGCCGTTGACTCCAGCATTAAGAATTTCGATGGCATCGTCGAGCGACAGAGCATGAGCGACCGTCAGATATCCTCGCTTGTTCGCCTCTTCTACGATGATCTTCTGGAGCTCAAAAGAAGGTTTATTCAATTTCATACCCATGCAGGTTCCTGATTCATTCATGAGTTTGATGTAATCAGGTCGCATTTCCTTCTTGTTCCACTCCAGGTAGTCAATGACACTCTGACGGTCTGTCAATCTGGGCCAGGCCGCTATTTCCGCCGCCGTCTCTTCGCTTTTGTCCAATGCTGTTATAACTGCAGCAGGCCAGCCGTTTTCAACTGTTGCTGATGCACCCGCCGTTTTGTAAGAGGCGGTATCTGGCTTCAGCGCTTGCTCATGTAGTTTTGGGACATTTCCCAGCTCATTGTGCATGTCGCAAACAGTAGTGACTCCGAAGCGTAGGGCTTGGGGCAAAGCAATAGGGTTTGCCTTATCTGCGTGAATGTGGCAGTCAATAAATCCCGGGAGGAGTGTATGTCCTGGCTTTGAGTACGTCTTAACGGAGGCTTGTGGGACACCTTCAACAGGCCCAACGGCTTTGATTAGACCATCCTTGACGTATATGTATCCGTCTGAAATGACCTTCTCGCCAGTGAAGATTCTGACATCCTTGATGATGAATGAAGACATGTTGCATGCAAAGTACTCTCGGAAGTTCTGTACAATAAAGCGGTGATGGTCAGGGAAGATGCAAAAGAACAAATCACTGAGCTGCGCCGTGTGGAGGGTGGTAAAATGCCTTGATCTTATATAGATGATCCAAGATATCTATCGAAAGAGCCCCGCCGGGTGTTGTGCATATGTGGTTACACATCCGTACATTCCTGGAACAATGGCCTCGCGCTTCGGTACCAGCAAACACCGGATTGTGTTTCTGTAGTGCCCTTAACACCGATTCCAGATCAATGGCCTGGCTTCCGTACGAAATAAGGTACCTAAAAGTAAGCTGCAGGATTTAAAGATCCTGCAACTAGGATCTTTGTACAATGCTGACATATGTAAGCTCGAATACTTGAGCTGAGATCGAGTAGTTGACGCGATCCAGCTATACGACGTGCAAATGGGGAGCCGGCACCAACCCGAACTGAGATATAGCAATAAGCAAATGTCTCATCGGACGGAAAAGTTCTAAGGCCATTGGCTCGTAGAGCGGAATAGGGGACAGCCTGAAATGCACGAATATTGCTTGATCCGTCAGTCTTCCTTCGATCGCATCTACACTTGAATTCATACTGACATGTATTGGCTAATTGATGACCTTCCCCACAACTGTCATCATATCCGCCAAGGTGGAGTTCCACTAGTGATGACATTCCACCTTCTTCATGCTCCTGCATGTAGGTTACAGGGGAGATTGAACAAGCTCATGACGAGTCTTTATGCATCTGCATCTCCACTGTTCGAGAGGTACAAACCTGGTTGTAACAACGGCATATTGTCTTATCTTATCGGCCGTGCCAAGATAGGCTAATCCCGTTAGCGCCATCTAGAGCTGTGAATGTCCTCCAACGTCCAAGAACAGAAAAAGCAATCTCAAACGATGAGGCCACCCTGACAAAGTGGGAACGGCCTCGAGCCCCAAAGATACTTACTTCTCGACTTCAACAATGGAGTACCTTGACGCACCGCCAGAGATTACAGTCCTTCTTCTTGGCGACAGCGAAGTGGGTAAGTCGACGTTCCTCTCGTAAGTACCTACGCATGCAACGTCCCCGCTCAATGCCCATATACTGATGATCCTATCAGGCGACTGAGCATCGGCGGCCGCCCACAGGATGATGGGGCTTCACATTCCGAGCTCCCTGCGCTACGCGACATGGACCAGCCTTTCCAATTCAATCTGACCCTGTACCGGCGCCCGTATGCGCTCGCCTTTTATGACACTGCCTCTCCGACCAACTATACCCTTCTCGAGCCCTCCTTCCTAATACTCTGCTTCGATATTACGCGCCGCGACAGCCTTCTCTCGCTGAAGCAGCGATGGCGCGAGTTGGTGAACTCACACTTTGACTGCAACGATGCCCTACCTGTGATGGTTTTGGGTCTGAAGAGGGACTTGAGAAAGGAGTGGACGGAGGAGGAATCAAGAGATGGCGGACGGGGGCCAAGTGTGATGCCTCAAGAAGGACTGTTGGTTGCACAAGAGCTTAGAGCTGATCTATACGCGGAGTGCAGCGCGGTGACTGGGGAATTGTGTCGACAGGTGCTCGAGGATATCGCGAAGACGGCGGCAAAGACGACGACTGAGAAAGGAGCTAAGACCGAAGGCGGATGCTTGGTTATGTAGAGTCCATACTGTCACCTCAATACAAGAACTCAGCACATGGTCGTCAGGTGCAACAATGTTTGCATTGGGTTGAGATGTCTACAGTATATATTCAACTACATGTCAGCAAATATGAATCAAATCACAATCAAATCAAACGCCAATAGCGGCCCGGCTTGCATTGAGCGCACCGACAACAGTGAACGCCAGTAATGGACTAATGATATACGATATGGTCAAAATTTTGGCAATTTGTCGCTCATCATCAGCACCAGCGTCCGATACCTGAACCATGGTGATCAGCTTCATCGCAGGTGGCCCAGTGGGCATGATCATCATTGTAAACCACAGCATCGGATCAGAGCCCAAGACTCCATGTCTACCTGCCTTTTTCACAATTGCATAGATCACACCAATGCTAAACACTGGCCAGATGACGAAGCGGATGACGAGTATGAACGTCGTAAACCAAGGTACCGATTTAGAAGACACACATTGCGCCTGTGAAGGTTGCTTGGACTCCTTGTACGAAGTGTACAATGAGATCCCTGCAACGATGAGCGGCAATGGTACGAACAATCCACCGACATTCTTCCAGCTTTCAGTCAACCAGGCCGTAAAGAAACCGCCGGAGTAAGTGTCATTGAAGAACGCGCGGTGCAAGGCCGGTGTTAATCCGATGATGGCTCCGAGCACGGCGCCTACCAGAGGCGCATTCACGAAGTCGTAGAGAAACAGTAGCCACCACTGAGCCCGGGGACTGAAGTCCTTCCACTTGGGTCGAGGAATATAGAACGGTCTCCGAGGAAGCGATGCGAACTTGGGCTGCGATGGGAAGAATGTGATGGACGTATGCCGTTGATGGTGCGATTTCCTCCGGGGTGGGAGCAATCGAGAGCGCTCTGTTGGTGAGACTGGTGATGTTGGCGTTGGCGTTGTGTTTCCGCTTCCACTCTCAATGTCTGTTGCAGCAATAGTGACATTCCCATTTGATGTCTCATCTTCCACCGAGGAGCTATCCGCTTCAGGCGCATGCTCTGAGTCGATGAGTCGTGGTCCAATAGCGAATGTCAAGCAACTTGACACTGTCGCGAAAACCAGGAAATAGCTCTTTGCCCTTTCGATCGCAGCCTTCGTACTCTCGTCCTCCACAATCAAAGTCTTCAAGATTCCGGTTTGGTCGAGGCTCTGTATCAACAATAATGGATAGCTTGTCGTATTGTTAAACATGATTGCTGCCGTGATCCAGTCGGGAAATCCAAGAAACACATGTCCGACAATGCCAATCACGAATGATATGATATGACAGATAATCGCCCATGCCAATATAATACCATAGCGATGTGCAGATTCTAGATGTAATTCCGATCCAATCTGTACAAGGAGCAACAAGGGAAGAAACATCTGCACGCAGATCTTCGAAATGGCTTTGCCATTGGCAGAGTTGAGCAGAGATAGCTTTGCTGCTAGAGCGCCGTAGAAGATGACCAGAATTACAGATAGAGAGGCTTGGACTGCTGCCACGAATGATAAGAGGAGACCGGTGGCCATGACGGCAAGACTGTCTTCGTCCGCAATTGGCAATATCTATGATGTCGATTCGGCCAGCCGAGCAATCCGCCAGGAAGGCGTCCTTCTGGCGTCGAGGGGCCTCTACACAGTGCAGTAACCAAGGAAGAGAAGGACGATATGGTGAAGAACGATCAAGCGACCATGATGAGCAGCCGGTCTAGATGTATAGTGTTGAGCTATCTATCGGGCCAATTTTCTTCTCTCTTGTCCCAAGGTTACTCCGCCGCCTATCTTTCCGTCACTACGAGGGAATATCGCGCAATTCTATTGGCGGGACGGCTCAGGTACGCCACTTTCGGTACCCCAACGACGTACCACACTTACGTGCCGTAAGCCATGCCATAAAACGAAAGAAACCCGAATTTGACATCCAATAATTACACACGTGCATGAAATTGATCTGGATACTTTTAGTTTATCATTTATCTATTGTCGTTCTCAATGGCTGAGAATGACCCCAATTGCCGCCCTTGCTTGGTTTCTTCCGTACATGCATGGATTATGTACTTAGTTAATTCCAACTGTCAAGCTTGAATGATGAGAGGCAGGGTGGCAGGTATTATATTTATACACTAACAAAAGTACTTTGCGAAACCTTCGTCGTTCGGTCAACTTTTTGAAATGCTGCAGTATGCAACTCAAACGTCCAAAATCAGAGTATACTGCGTGTTTGCGGGGCCTTATTTGCAAGACAGTATTCAGAGGCGCTGGTAAGGACATACTCGCAGCTGTACTGCCCTGTAAGAGTAGCATAGGGCAGTATAAGTTCCAGAACGTCTGACCATCAATATCGATACCTCCTTGACACAATTCCAGAGCCCCTCGTTGCTCGATTTGGATTGACAACCTTTCCTCCTCTTCCAACAGTCTCACCAACATATGGTAGAGGCGATGTTGCGCCAGGAAAGTCGGTCTTGGATGGTCTCTGTGGCGTCTTCGACATGAGTGACTTCTGCGGCGTCCTCGATAGCAGTGGCTTTTGGGACAGCTTCAATCGGATTGGCTTCCTCGTCGCAGTGTTCACGCCGATATGCCATACCATGTGCTCTATGTTGCCCTTCCAACCCTTCCCATCCTTCGCTGTACCACCTTTCTCCAGAATAGCCACCTTATCGAACAACTTATCACCATTGGCGCTTCGAGCATCTATCAGATACGACTCCACAGGAACATTGAAGCAATACAACAGAATCTCGTCCTCAGCCTCGTTCCTGAAACCCACAGCGGAGCCCTTGTTGCGGAAGATGTTGGGCAGGTACACTGCCTCGATGGTTCCGGGCACGGGTTCATTCCCTGGAGCAACGGGAAAACAGCTTTGATCACTCAGAAAGTCCACGGCCCTAAGCGTGTGCTCGTAGCCCAGGCCAAAGTGCGTCAAGCTCGTCATGAAAGTCTTCACAGGAACGATCGCATCGGCGTAGTGGAATATCGAGACGTCGGCGCACCAGCTGCGGTATTGGATCTGGACTAGTTCTTCGTGCTGCTTTCTTGCGGCCGGTTGACATGGGGTCGTAATGGGTTTGATCGCCGGAGGGTTGGAGAATCGCCATGAGAGCGTGGGTGGTACTGAAGTGCTTTTGCGGGAGATGGCACCGAAGCTCTTGACCGACGGTGCGGGTGAAGGCAATGACTTGTGTTCGATGGTTTCACTAATATATTCAACAGAGGAGTTTTTGGCATCGAATGAACCCATCGTTGGGGGTGTACCAAGCCCACAATCCTGGTTCTCTTGAGGAGTAGACGCCATCGGGATTGAATTGGGAAGATGAGAGACTGAGTGATCAAGAGGTTGAGAATACAAGCTTATGCCTCCTCATAAAGGAAACGTCAGGAAGTGAAGGTGAGTTTGATGACCTCGCAAAGCGATTAAATGTTTGCTCGATTTTGTTTATACGGATTGAGCTTTGATGGTAGGACAGCAGGGGTAGCTTAGCTTCATTTTGTCATGCATGGCGGTTCTGCAATTTCTGGATGTCAAGGATTAGGATGCGCGCACATGTTGAATGACTGAGCCATGCCTCCGCCGTTCGACTTTCGTTGGTGGAGGTTATAGATGCAGCTTGATTCATCCGGTACGAGGTTAGTACAGCGATCGCAACAATGAATCCAGCTGTATGTACATGAACAACACACACTGAGTTGGGACAAAAATTCAAACTTGTTATGTGAATATCATCAAATAGAGATCTAATTGATTCGAAAATCTATCTAGAGAAGAGATATGAAACAGACAAGTATGTATGCGTCCAAAGTCGTGATCTTATATACCAAAGGAACGTCGCGCCCGATCCCTATCAAAGGCACCTGAAGCCATTTATTCCATTCAAAGAAAATATTTACATTGTACGAAGCAATGTTGGGGTGCTCCCCATGCTACGATGACGGTGCATCTAGCACATGTTGGCAGTGTTGCGCATCTAGCACTTCGTGGCAGTATTGCGAATCCAGCATTCACCACTTCCAAAGCCAACCTGGTGGCAGACCTTCTGAATGCCGCCGTCGCAGAAGGTATTGCCATCAGACGAGCACTTGGACCCAAATGTGGCGCACTTGTTGAACTCGTCGCGCTTCTCGACGGCGATGGCCTCAACATCAGCCTCACGCTTCGCGGCGCAAGGCTCCTGTGTGAGCCTGACCCAGCACTCGCCATTGCTGAATGGGACTTGATGGCAGATTCTGGTCTTGCCATCCTGGCAGAACTCCTGCCCGTCGGTATTGCAGTTCGAACCGAAGGTAGCGCACTTGTTGAACTCATCGCGCTTCTCCACGAGCTCAGCCTCGCGCTTGGCGGAGCAGGACTCCTGGGTGAATCGGATCCAGCAGTCCTGGCCCATCTTGTGGCAGATGGAGACCTTGCCTCGAGAGGAATCGCAGAAGGACTGGTCCTGAGAGGCACAGTTGTCGCCGAAGACGGAGCATTTGTCGAAGACATCACGCTTGGAGATGAAGCTCTCAGCGTTGGGGGCGGCGGCGGCGAGGCTGGCAAGGCCGAGAATGAAGCTGGTAGCGAAAAGCATATTGGATGATAGGCGATGGCTAACGATTAGGTTGGAATGAAAGTATTTAGAATTTGAAGAATATACTGCAAGCTAGATGATTGAGATGAGTGGTTGATGATGATGTGATCTACAGTGCGCGAGAGAAGTGCTTTCTTATACGCACATTGTCATTACATTCATCCACTACATCTTCTGCTGAAGTTCCGTCAGTGTCTTACGGCGGAATTGCACAGTTGCACAGTGGACGTGAAGGACATCGCGGGTGGCAGTGTATCGTAATGTTTCGCGGAGCCATCCGTACCTGACCCAGGTCGCTGGAGACTTCGTTTCGATCTGAGCGGCTGTAGATCAGGTACCGCTGACATCAAGAAACAATTGGAAGATGTATGTCTCACAGACACAGTCTCATCGGACACAGTCTCATCGGACACAGTTCTCACCATGGGGGAATGACGTGGGGAGTTCCGTCGCGTCGCGTCGATGATGACGGAGACTAACCCGATTTGGATGTTTGAAGATCGACAGGTCCGGACGTGCGACTATGCAAGCCCTAGCCGATGGCGGGGAACTCCATGGCTTTTGGAGTATTCTATTGAACAGAACTTCCGTATGAACATAATGAAGATGCTACGAGGCTGTTTCAGTCGTTGAAACAATGACGATAGAATTTGCAGTTCCGCTGCGAGCCCAGGTGCGGAGGCACAAACTTTGCTCGAGTAAGAGCTCGCAAACCTACAATAAGTGCGATAAAAGCAAATAGATGCTGCGTCCGGTCATCGTGCAGATGTTGCACGGCGCTCACATACCACTCCGAAACATCAGCTCGGGATCTTTGTTTGAGGCGATCCAATGTACTTTATATATCCGCAGATAGGTACCTAGATATCAACCTCAACGAGGGCCCTTGGTCCAAATTTGGTCGATCCATTTGCACAAAGGATCCTCACCCTTTGCAACTAAACCGTGAATTTTTTCATGAAAAATGGCCTTGATAGAGAAAGGTTTCTAATACTACCCGGGCGATTTACTAAAACTAGTTCAGCAAGCAACATCTGGACAGATAGGGCGGTGAACCTCATGCAGGTGCTGTACCATGAGATACGAGTACCAAGTGGGCCCGAAATCCTTACAAGATGGAGGCTGAAGACAGTCAGGTTTTGCGGGAATGATTTCTCTTTCCAAGAACTAGATCCGAACGTGTAGCAAGCTAGAGATTGAAAGAATACACTGTCATGTCATAAGCACTTGATTTGAGTTCAAAATATGACGACGATATGCACTTCATCATTCCAACGTAAGAAGGGGTTTTAAGGAAGAACACGAGCTTTTCATAGCAATGATTACCTACCTAGGCACGTACCCAAGTAGTAAGTACAAGGTAGTTACCTGACTGGAGCACGCAATTATTATCAGATCAAATTTTATCAGATTTTCCTGTGTGGAGACTCTGGAGAGGTGTTCAGCATCAGGGAGGTATAGGTATGGGGCCGTGGACTGGGCCGAGTCATGCGTGTTGGCAAATTTTCTCCCCTGATGATGAGGGATTTGTGGAGTCTTGGAAGCGGCGCTTGAGGCGTAATTTCAAGGATCTTGCATGGGCTGACGATGAAAGAAAAGGGGAGAGTGGATGAGGATGGAAGATGGAATACGGAATTGAGGTTTTCGTTACGTGAAGATTCCATCTGATAAGATCTAATTGATTGCGAAGTCGGTGATGAGAGCACGTGACCTCTTACAACTGACGCGTCTACGGCGTTTTATCACCCTTGCGGTTAGACATCCACCACCTCGTATGTAAGGTCATTACCATCATCATCACCCACTTTAGCTCTGGGAACCGTCGAAATATATAATCACTTTCCAGGTATTAACTGGATACAGGCACACACCTTGTGCGATTACGACTGTTAGAAGTTATGAGGGGAGTGTGGTGGGACCCACCCCTTAGAGTCTCTAATACTACCTTAGTTAGTTACCAAACCAACCCTGCACGTCATCGTTGCCCGTCGACCGCGATGCTGCCCTCACTATGAGTACGAGTCGAGTACCTTCATAAAACACCTCATACGTCCACCTCTCTTGCTGTCTCGCTTTCCCTGCTCTCTCCTCTCTACCCATCTGCCTATCCCTCTTGAACAAACCCGCTCTCCTCCGCTCCTCTCCCTTCTCAGGCGCATCGTACTGGCTGGCTTAAATGCTACCGGCGTCTTTCCCTAATTGTCTACAATGGTGCTCATGATTGATCTTGACGACGAGCCGCCAATGCTCCCGGAATCTACTTCATTTCCAGTCGCGGCCAGCTCTCCCTCTACCTCTCTTTTCGACGGCACGACTACTGTCCAACCTCGGCGACATGCTTCATTGAGCTTCACCTCAAATAAGCCGTTGTATCGTCCCTTACTGAGCAACAGCACAAGCACGCCAGAGCAGGACACAGCTCGCCAGGATGGTCGTCCGAATCCCAATATCAATGGGTTCTCCGCCGCCCTGAGCTGTTATCCGTGAGCCTGAACCACGCAAGGACTGAGCTCCGTGTCGCGAATGTTGAATCGCTAACCAGATTAACACAACAGTATCGTTAGACAGCTAGCCAGCCAGCTTGATCTAAACACTTTGCACAATCTGTCACGCACCTGCCGCCAATTCCGCGCCAATCTCCTCGAATACCGCGACCAGCTGATCCGCCACACGTTACACTGTGATTTGGAGACGGCGGAACTGAAGACTGACCATACCCTGAGGGTTAGAGACGTCTACAGTCGACAGCACACCACTGGAAAGGTCGGCCAATGCGCGCGTGACATGGTGGGCGAGTGCCAGCGTTGCGCCAGCGTTGTGTGCCGGGTAAGGAATTCACGAAGCGGAGCATGAGCCACGATAACCGACTGACCATGACATTGTTAGAATTGTACCATCAAGCCTCCGCCCACACCTGTCGTTCGTGTACGGCATCGGCGCCTCTGCCGTGCCTGTACAAAGGCCCCGCTTCATCTGATCACCGCACCCCAGCGTCCTCGGGCGGCTACGAGCGCAACCCCGTCCCCCCCTTCCACACCCAATTGTCAGCCCAAGTTCTTTGAAGATCACTCCTCCCGAGCTTTTACGGCGTCGGCCTTTCAGCGCGCTCCTTGTCGCTGTGCCGAGGTGGTCTGGTTATGCCAACCATGTGGCCAGCATCTTAGGAACGCCGATACCATGTATGTTCGAGCTTGGAGTTGGCGAACGCGATACAGCCATTACTTGGGAGGCGTCGGAACGGGCGCTGGCCAAGGGAATGAGGGCGTTGAATGCGGACGTGGACCTAGTTGCCTCGCTGCAAGGATAGTTGAGCACGAGATCGAGTGCGATGCGGAAACGCTTGCCTCGTTGGAAGGCTCCTCCCCGGATCGATGGACGGGGACGAGCTATCTTGCACAAGAGATTGAGGGTGTTGGGGGTGGATTCAAGATGAAGCATAAAAAGCAAGTGCTCGTGGGTGATGTTGTTAAGATCTACAAGGATGAAGAGGATAAAACCATGCAGTTCCTCGAGCGTGAAGTGGCTGGTAAGGTTAGGAGCTGGTGCTCCTGGTGCGAGCGAGTAATACTTGGAGAGAAGGATTTGGCTGAGGCTTCTGGGCGACGACCTTCGTCGAGTAGCTCTTGCTCGGCTTCTTCTTGTAGTTCTGTGTAGGTAAGTTTGTGGACAGCGCGTAGCCACTTCTTGAGCTTCCTTCTTTTCATTATCATTACTCTATTTGCTTAATTGCATTGCGCGTGGTACGCAACATGCGGCGGTTTCCCAGCCACTTGAATCAAAATTACGCACAATCACAATATTTTTAGAATCTCCATTTGTCCGTCTTCTCGCCCTTTCAATGCGCTGCTTGCCACTCTCACAATGCGATGGTGTACTCATTGCGTTATTTGCCTTGTCACAATGCCATGGTCAACTCAATGGGGGCCGTACTCCTTCATACTTCCTTTGTCTCACCACTCTGATTTAAACCCTCGCAAAGACGAGACGTCCTTCCCTCACACGCAGCTCAAATCACTACTGAGTCCTTACCTCATTACATTACCCACGTTCGTATCCGTCCGTTTCCAAAATCGCAAGAGGTGCCGAGACAAGAAAGCATCATGCCACGGCTGACATTGATGACACTGCCTTACGATGTCAGAGTAGAGATACTGAAATATCTTCTCTGTACCGACAGGCCTTCGCGTTTCTCCAAGTATGATCCTGTGACCTTGTCATCTATTCGATTAGGCCCCCGCAGGTCTGACTCTATCCAACTATCCACGCGGGACGACGTCCATCCATCTATCCTATCAACCTGTCGAGAGATGCACAATGATGCCACCTATGTACTGTACCGGATGAACACATTCATTTTGCACGCATCGATTGAAGGGGTTGATCAGTGGCTCGACAAGATTGGATCATTTAACTTATCACTGCTTACTTCCGCCACCAGAAGACTCCCTCTACCTTTCCTCCATAGCGCATTTAGACGTAAATCTAAATATTGGTCGCAACTCGAAAAGGAGATCGATCGTTGTCGACTCAATTGCAGGGTAATGGAAAAGCTCGCACGTCACGCTACAAACTTGCGCTATCTATCCCTAAATATATGTGGCAAGAAAGAATATGCTCCGGATTGCTTATTGCTGTCGATTAGTATGCTTCGAGCCATTTCTTCAATTACAACTCTTCGTGGTCTTGAAGTAACAGCAGAGCGGGTTCCGCGCGTATGGATTCACTACCTCAGTTATAAAATGCGGATACCTGTAACACTCAAGCAGGGTGCTATGCGACCTTGGTGTTTAAAGCCCGCAATTCTTTTGACCTCCTTCAATGTGCGATGGCTAGAAAAAGCGAATATACCTGAATTGACCACCTCTCCAGAAGGCGTTGACGGTTGGAAAACCGAGCCCTGTTTGCTTCTCGAAGCAACCCATGCTTGCCACGAGCGCCCCATAGTCGTGAAGCCCAAGCAGGATTATCCAACTAGGATTTATTCGAGTGACGTTGCCCCCGATGCTCCCTCTTGCCCTCCCTCCATGTTGGATGCATTGGCAGACAAGCTCCGTCGTCACCAGTCGGGTGAATACGAGCGTTCAGAAAGCGGTCTTCCGTATTCCCTAGAGCTTCAACTCCAACGTTTGAAAGTCCTTATGTCTTTCTGGGATGAACTGAAGGAGCTAGGCATTGTGGTGCCTCAGCTTGCTGACTCGTATGAAGAGTAATAGACTATCATAGAGGGATATACGATGATGACATCTAGCTAATATGCGCTAGATTAGATAGCATATGGAGATGGTTTTTTCTGGAGTTTAGTGTCATTATCTTTGATGTTAGCTAGGCATAGCGTGTAATTATTTGTAGTAACTTGATAGATAAATATGGTTTCTTGCTACCCCAGTTCACGTATTACCGGAAGTGACTCAACACGGTAGGCTACGGTCTAGTAACGGCCATGTCGCTCTGTGTCACGATTTAGTGCCGTTATAATTGACTCCTAGCTTTCAGTGACTCGACGTGCATGCAAGGACCAAGCGCTATATGTATATACACCCAGCGTGAAACGTTTTCTTCGTCAACATGGTACTGCTCTTCGACAATTCGAGTAACCCCACACTGCCAACTTGAACTTGATCTCTCCATCACGGTAAGCCGAGAGTGAATCCAGAGGCTGTATCAACGAGTTGATATGACGACAGCGTCACGGCGAGAGCCCTGATCGCCTCCAGTCTGTGCTCATTGTGTTTTCCGGGTGTAGAGAACACGACATGGCGGGGCCAAAGCTCATCACATTGCCTAGCGAAATACGAAACCAGATATTGTCCGAGTTACTCTGTCGAACCGAGATCCTCGATCCCAGCGAGAAAGCGAAAGCCAGACGTCTCGACATTGCGATCTTGAGGGTCTGCAAGTCGCTCGCAGAAGATGGCGCAGAGGTGCTGTATCGACAAAATCATTTTCACTTTGGAAAACCACCGGACGTGTGGGAACCCCGAGCAGATAAATCCTTCGGAAAATGGCTTGAGATAATTGGGGGGAAGAACATAGCCCGTCTTCGTAAACTGGATATACAACTCAAGAATCTTAAGTAAGGCTTTCGCTCTGAAAGAAGCCATTTTGAAGTACCAGCACTGACCTCGAAGGACAGTTGGGAGAGCCACGCATTGTACTGGGGCGACTGTTTCGTAAAACTTGCCTTCAATGCTTCAAATTTGCACCATCTTCGCCTGCATTGGTTCGCGGATGTTTTGAACTACCGTGCAAGAGATACGCTCTTTAGTATTCTACGCATTGTCTCCCACATCCGGAGTCTTCGGCTCTTTGCAGTCTATCTGCTGAGATGGGAGCGACAGCGACATGAAGCGAAAACTGTTCTAACATCCCCGCCTTGGAGCTTTGGCGATGCAGTTTTCAACGCATTGGACTATTGGCAATATGAGAGGCGGCTCGTTGTCGCGGAGATTCGTAAAAGGTATCCCTTACAAAAAGTCGATGAGCTTCCAAAAATCAACTGGAAGTCAGAAATTGGGGAGTACAGAAACTTCATCATTCACTTCGAGTCCTCCGAGGATGCCCTTGTTCAAACTGGGGAGAAGGCGGACCTGTCGAAATACTTGTCACCATTCACAAGATACTTTCGACATAGGCACTCGCTGTGGAGAGAGGTGCAAGAAAGGAAACGATCTTACCCACCTGTGGATTTCGAGACACTCATGGATCATCTGAACTTTTGGGACGATGAAATTAGAGATCTCCTACGTGAGTGGAAAGAACTGAAGAAGCTTGGCTACACACAGCGGTACGACCTGGTTATAGAGAAGTCCAAATTCTTACGAACTGCTGGAGGCTCAATTTTGGAGAGAAGGATAGTGTTGGGAGAATGATATGATATTTGGATGACCTAGGCCTCAACAGCAATCCCTTTGCTGGAATAGAAATTCTTCGGCAAGGGCTTCACTTCTGTAGATTGCCTTAGATCAGTTTATTTTGGTGCGTGAACTGACTATTATTTGGTTCTATCTGACCATTACTCTCTCTCTCTCTCTTTAAGTTTTCCTCCCTCACCTTCTCTTCGCACTATCTGCTCCTCTCACCGTCTCTGATTATCTCATCTTCTCCTCCCTTCTCATCTCACACTCTCACTGCCCCTCTCTATCTTAAGGGAGACCTAGCTTTTAGTGGGATCCATCAGTCCTTCAGCAATCTTCCTCTCTCTCTCTCTCTCTCTCTCTCTCTCTCTCTCTCTCTCTCTCTCACCTTGGCTCACTCACTGCAAACTTGAAGGCCCGCAAGGCTCCTCACTCACTCATCAGAGGTCAATCTCAGGCCTTCACCTCTGATCGCAAACTGACTCACCTTCACTTTTACTCGTCTCTGGGCAGCCACTTATAGCAAGGTCGCGCACAGACGTCGCGTTGTAAACAAGATACAAAGGCTGCTCCGTCGCCCATCCAAACCTTTCCCTCTCCACCCACAAAACTCAACTCAACCTCCTTTACTTGAGGGAGAGATCGAACGGAGTCCCAAGTCTCACACACACTTTCTCAAGGTAGGCCATTTGTGCTTTTTTAGTTGCCCATACTGCCATCCCCATTGTCACTCCCTCTGCCTCTGCCACTCCCTCTGCCTCTGCCACTCCCTCTGCCTCTGCCACTCCCTCTGCCTCTGCCACTTCCTCTGCTATCCATACTACCTATGAAGCCTGCACTACCTCTTCAGAAAATGCCCATGCTAATGCAGGTCCCGGTGAGAAGTGCCACTGCGAAGCTCGCACCTCACCTTCATACACCAATCAGCAAAGATGATGGACGAACCTCCCCATCTCATGACGCTACCATACGTCCTCCGCGAGGAGATCTTGAAGGAGGTCATCTGTTCGGACAATCCCTTCAGGTTGTTTGCTAAACACATCGGAACATGCAAAGATCTCGGAAAGGTTGTCCTCCCTCATGACGACCATCCGCCCTTGAGCATCTTCCTAGTCTGCAAGCAGTTGAATGAGGAGGCCACTTGGATTCTCTACCGCTTCAGAGCGCTGCAGATAGCACCACCACTCAGGGCTGGAACTCGTATCCCCTCTATGGTCCGTGTATTCGGATCTGACAAATTGAAGTTGCTCCGCAAAATCGAGATCACGATACGCCCGAATCCCAATGTGCCCAACGACATCTGCAAATGCAGTGTCATTAGGGGCGCAAGACCCATCTACAACTTCGCTTACGGTATGACCGAGGCTATCGCCTACATCGCGCAGCATGCCAAGAATCTCAAATATCTGAAGGTGGATATGCTCGACACTGATTTCATGATGCGTCATGCCATCGTCTTGTTCTTCACGGTCATAGCCAGTCTCACTACCATCAAGGGTCTTAATCGATTGGATGTTGGCCAAGCCTTCCCGGGCATTTGGGTATTCTATCTTTCCAAGAAGTTGGGTGCCCCAGCCATGCTTCGCAAAGACAACTCGGACGGTGTCGGTGTCTTCAAGGCTGCCATGGAAAGCTATCGTGAGCAGGTGATCGAATTCGAGTCTTATGTGGGCAGTGATTCCAAGGAAGAGTTCGACTGGCGTGAAACAGTCTATCATTATGATACGGCGGATATTCTCGAATCACCGGGCCCCCTCAACTCCAACGCATCGATTTTCGGAGCCAATACCACGGAAGAGATTGCTCGGCAAGTTGATAGAGGCCTCAACATCTATCTCGACACTATTGAGCTGGCCGAATCCTGGAAAATCACTCGGCAGCAGTCCCACGATGAGCAGTACCTGGAAAACATCCGCATGCAGCGCGACTATCTTCTGCACTTCTGGAACGAGCTGAAGGCCATGGGCGGTCTGAAGTTCGATCCTTATAGCATTTGATTCTCCATGAGCGTTCCTCCTCGCATCCGCTTTTGTTTTGAAGATGGCATTCGATTGCATTTTCACGATCGCTTGTCTCGTCATCAACGTTGTGTTGCATCGGCAGTTGTTTCACATGGAGGTCCTTTCACTAATGAGTACGCTGCTACGAACGGTTCTTATTCATGTATTATTGCTGGTGGTATCTTTGTGGGCAATACTTCAGGTTTGAAGTTTTGAGGTCAGCTTGCACGACACTTGACGACGATCTTCAGCCTGTTCAGGAGACCAATTCGACCTTGACAACCTTTTCGTCTTGATTCCTTCTGATCGATTGTACACTGGAACCCCTTTTTGTACATTATATTTGCGCACTTGCGCTACATTTCGAAGGAAGTTGATAACATGATGGGCTGATAACAACTTTCCTTTCTTCTTTATAGATGGGCCGACTGCAAGCTTGGTGAGAAGCATCGCGGTCGTGCCTTGACTTACTGACTTTCAAAGTCGTACCATAGGTACATTACAATGGGAATTCAATCAAAGCTTTCAAATTTGAGTGACATCATGATGTATGTGAAACAAAGTAAATTCTATCTGAGTGACTAGTGTTTGCCTTTTGGCTTTAAAGCTGCAAGTTGGACGGGTTTCGCGGTGAGGGCCAGTTGAGCAGGTATCGCGAAATGGAAAGCGCTGTATCGAATATCGGGGTATCTCCTTTTTTCCAAGTGTCTGAAAACCATTCAACAACCTAACTGCGCGAAGAAGAGCAAGCGAGAATGCGCTTGATCTTCTCGAGGATGGGAGAGACACGACTGCGAGGCGGCGTCACTGAATCTAGGTAAACAACAATCATAAGCTTAATTCTACTTGTTTATTACTCGGCAGCTATCAAAACTACTGACCAACAAGCTTTCCGCTAATACCAGTCTGAACCGACGCCTCGAAATCCGCCTTGGAAAGACCGAGCTTGTCGTTCCACAGACCAGGAGCGCGCAAGTCGCCCAAGTTCGCCTTGCTGAAAGCGCACACCTGGATCAAGTCACCGATGCCACCGAAGTCCTGCTTCGCCAATCTCTCGTTGCCTCGCTTGCGGAGTTCCTCGCTGGAAATGTTCTTGACGGTCCACTTCTCTCCGCCGGTGGCCTTCTCGATCGCTGGGAGGAGCTCGGCCTGCGAGGTAGCGAAGGAAGACACGCGGACATATTGGTTCTTGGTCTCGGATGGCTTGGATAGGACCTTGACAACGGCTTCTCCGACCTGGGAGAGGTTTGTCGTGGTGAAGGCACCCTTGCCCTCGTCGATGAAAGTTGCGGTCTTGCTCGCTGCGTCAAAGCCCAAGAAACCGACCATGAGACCCTGAAGTGATGTTAGCATGGCTGATCGCAGTATACGAGTGTCGGCGTTCGGGGCCGGCGTAACAGGAGGATCTTACCCAATCGAAGAACGCACCGGTCTGGATGCTGGTCCAGCTAATCTGATCCTCCTTGCTCCTGAGGTACTCGACGGTAGCATTCTTTGCTCCCATGATGGGTGCAATCTCTAGTGTTTGCGGGTTCGCAGTGTCGACACCGTACTCGGATGGCAAGAAACGCTGCACGCCGGCTGCGATGGCGGCGTCGATGAAGTTCTTCTGGTCTCCGAGTGCCATACCGCCAACGAGAGAGACGACGGCATCTTGACCCTTGAATGCGCTAGTGAGAGATTCCGAGGATGTGTAGTCGGCTCGGATGACCTTGACGTTGGCAGGGAATGTCGATTTGGAGTCCTCACGTGATAGGACTGTGGTGTTGAAGGCGGATGAAGCTAGGAATGCGTTCAAGATGGAGGGACCGAGGTTGCCACCGGCCTGTTGTTGTTAGCGTTGATTTTGGAATGGTAGTGATGGCAATGGCACTTACACCGATGATGATAACGTTCTTGATTTCAGACATTGTTGTGGGAGTTGTGGAGTTGTGGATGGATTGAGAAACGAGGTGTTTTGTTTATGGAGAGATGCTGTTGGGTTGGTAGAATGTTGGATGATGTGATGGAGTGAATGTTAGCCTGTCCGAGACAGCACTTGATTTATATATTCATGATGCTTTTCCTCGTCCCCATTTCGGCCATACTTCAAATGAAGAACCCCCAGCTAAGAGGGGGCTGCTTAGCAACTTCGCACGCCATAGCCATCGTGTTAGGTGTGAGGTGCGGTCGTAATGCCAGGCTTCGAAATCAATCGACACACTATCTTCAACGTGTAACCGGAAACAGTACTCTTCGGAATCAAATCAGATATATGTTATATAAGATCGCATGCAATTGTTGATTATCGGCACTTGCAGAGAGTTGAAGCTGATTAAGAATGCGGAATTCAATCGCTGTGGAGTAGCCGTGATAGGTCTAGCGTGCCCAATTGTTGCGGATCGGATGCAAATTGGTTCCGACGACATGAAACTCATTTGTAACATTGTCAAAGTCCCACCGCATTGTTGACAATTAACCTACTCGACCTACAGTGATGGGTTACATGTTGAGTAATCGTTGACATTCGGAAAATTCCGTCTGTGCGCCAACCATTGTAAAGCACATTATATATCCTCGAGCATTTCCAACACGTGCGGAATCAAGCTTTAACCGGAGAATTCGTCATGCGGCTTTCAAAGCTTGTGAACCTATACGCACGGCGATTCAACGGAAGCGTTTGTCGAACCATTCTTTGTCTGAGAAATTGAGTGGTACACGACCGATATCTGATTCAGCTGTCGACTTCGAACTTGGAACTCGAATCTCATCAACAAGAAATGTCTTGTCAAGGACACTACTTCCACAAAACTTGTGTCTGTACTTCACCGAGCTGACAGCCGCTGTCACGAGTACTTGGGTCGCTTCAATGAGTGTTGCTTCAATGAGAACACCATAAATGGAGGACATCCAACGGCTATATTAATTTTCGCTTGGCTTCGATCGTGGAAGCTTTCACCAGTCAGGCGGAGATCACCACGGACAATGCAAAGGGATAACCATCAACGAAACAAGTGACCTCAAATTCAATCGATACAAACAACTGTTTCGAAGGTTAGTGTCGTAGAGCAGAAGAGATATTGCCACTGGTCAACTTATACCCATGCCAATCAACGGTGGTGGCAACTACAGAACACATTGGAAGGATGATCAATTGTAATTGTTAGATCGCAGATGATGTTGGTCTCCTTTGGTAAGTAACTACTTACTCCTTCAACGTCGCTCAAGGCAAAGCAGACATCCCACTATTCAATTGATCTGGTCCGACATTCAGACATGAGTCGTACTCGTATTTTGAGCGGACTAGCTTTCTACAAATAGAGCCGATACAGGAGAGAATTGAGAAAAAAAACATTCGATCTTCCCTGGCCATATTGTTACGATGTCGTAAAATGGATATGTTGGATGCGTAGATGCATATTCCGTGCCTCTGCAAAAAATGACGTGCTCCGCCAAGCGACCCTGACCTGACTTTGTTTGAACACGAGCGAATGGCGACTTTCCTTCTCAGCTTCCAAGACTTGCGTTATCAACCGACTACACTCTTGAGAGTATAGATATGCAATCCATATATGGGGCAGTGGAGGTCTTTCAATTATATACCCTCCCATGAATCGGGCCGTCGTCTCGTTTACTGTTGAATTCTCGGTCCATTCCCGCAGATGTACCGTAACGATGGCTCGATGCATTGTTGCAACACTTGATAAATTGAAGTCGTACGCCTTGATGAAAAAACGTTGAGCATTCAAGTCGCCTTCATCCATTCCTGTCAATCTTGTTTCCGTTACAATGGCCGACAAAGGGAATGCCGCACCTCAGCCTCCGAAACAACAAAATGCCTACGGTTTCCCGGAAGATAAAATCCTCGACCGAACCGACAACCTCAAATCCGCAGATGTAGAAGAGCTGGATTGCAATGAGAGCGCCATCGAGCTCACAGAGGTGACAGGCGTGTTTCGTCACGTTGGTCAGGTCATTCCCTATTTTCGCAACCCGCGCCACGTCCTCCTCTTCAAATTGGACGTGATGTTGCTGGCATGGATGTTCTTGGCTGGTATTATGAAGGTAACACGATCTGTGGACAAATACATGAGTACATTGCTGAACTTGCGATAGGAAATGGACCAAAGTGCAACAACCCAGGCATACGTATCCGGAATGCGTGAATCATTGAACTTGCGAGGCAACGAACTTGTCAACTTCAATACTTTCTTTTCCATTGGCTATGCCATTTTTCTCATTCCGGGCCAACTTATCCAGACGAAAGTGAGGCCATCCTACTTTCTGCCGACCTGCGAGATCATCTGGGGCTTGCTTGTGCTCTTGTGAGTGGATGACCTGACTTGTGCTATACCCAAAGCTAACCTCTGTCAGCACATACAAAGCACCGGATGCAAAGACTATCTATGCTCTTCGATTCTTTCTTGGTGCGCTTGCCGCTGCCTTTTGGCCCACTGTTGTATCTCTCATCTTCAACTGGTACACGCCGAAAGAGCTAGCCTTCCGACTGGCCTGCTTCAACGTTAGCGACGTGGCTGGAGCCATGTTCTTGGGAGCGTTGCAAGCTGCGCTATACCGGAATATGAACGGCGTCCACAACCTCGCGGGCTGGCAATGGCTCTTCATCATCGCAGGCTCAGTCACCGTTGGTCAAGGTCTCCTCGGCTTCATCACTATTCCCGACTCGCCTGCCATAACCCGCGCTCTGTGGTTGACTAAGGAAGAGAGACGCCTGGCCAACTGGCGCATGAACAGTTTCGGAGCGAATACCTCTGAGCTAATCTCCGCATCACTACTTCGCAAGAAACTCCGAAAGATTGTCGTCCACCCCATAACATACTTCTTCCTCTTCGGGTTCGCTCTCGCCGCATGGGCACATCGCGCAAATTCGTACTTCGTTTTGTACCTCGAGTCGATCAAGAATCCTGCCGGAGAGCGGGTGTACAGCACGTACCAAGTGAACATCCTCCCCCTGGGCGGCTACGCGTTGCAGATTGTCACGAGCGTTGGCCTCAACGCTCTTTCGGACTGGAAGAACTGGAGGTGGCAGGTCAGCGTTGGATCTCTCACCGCGCACGCCATATTCCTTGCAGTGTTGTGCGCATGGCCGGCGCGTGACCACGTGGTGATGGCTTTCTACTTCCTGACGTACACCACGAACGCCAACGGGCCATCGCTCATGGCCTGGATGGCCGAGCTCATGCGCAAGGAGCCGGAAGCACGATCCATCATTGTCGCGATGACCGTGACGATCGTGTATGTCGGGCATGCGACCATTCCGCTCGGCGCGTGGCGAGTTGCTGATGCGCCGAAATACCCGATTGGATTTCCATTGGCAGTGGCCATGACTGTCGCTTCGATATTCGTGCAGCTTGGTTTGCGTGTCTGGGAGAAGAAGCATCCCGAGATTACGGAACGCGGACTGGAGTGAATGTCGTGAGGTTTATTGATTAGACCGGAAAAGTATCTTCTTGAAATTGTGCTTGGAACATTTATGTATACCCCACCCCCATGAGCGAAAGACGCCTGTTCATAGCAACTACAGTACATCTTAGGCGGAAACACTTGGAAATATTGCTGTTTTGATATCGAAAAGGAAAGCGCATTGACTTCAATCAAGAGCTCTCATCACCCCGTGACTGGCCTATATATTATATCCTCCGAGGCATGTCCGAATTGGCAGATCTAATGAGTAGGGAGAAGAAGGATAGAAACCCTGCTACAGTTAGAGAGAGGAGAGAGAGGAGAGAGAGGAGAGAGAGGAGAGAGAGGAGAGAACAAAGAAAAAGGGTTATAAAAAAGGAGAGAGTATTATAAAAGAGTATTATAAAAGAGGGAGGAGAGATTTTAAGAGTGCTGTAAGAGAGGGAGGAGAGAGGGAGGAGAGAGAGTTAATAGAATTCCAAAATTTTCGATTTCATAATCTCAATATAACTAATGTTCAGTGGTATCAAGTTCATGGAGATAACAACAGCTAGAAAACCATATCCAGGACGCGAGCGGGGGGGGGAGGGAGAAAGAATGATCATCACCCCAAGCCGATTCGATTCATGGAGGAGAAAAAGCTTGAACGGAAAGACAACCCCATGCATCATGACTGGGGGCTTTTTTACATCTAGCTTTACAAGAAACAATCAACGTGTGGGGTGTGGAATACATGGACCCACGCCATACCAATGCCATGCCGCTTGGGGAAAAAGAAGAATCGAAAACAAGCAAGGTCATGCAAATGCCCATCCCGATCGTTGTTGGGAAACTTCGTGGAAAAGTCTTTGGGGGGAACGCCAGTCGTAATCGTAACTTAGACACCTCGGAACTGTACAATATGTTAGCTTTGTCCGTGGTAAAACAAACACGGAACTAGGGCAGACTTACCATGCGAACAACCAAAAACCATATCGCACCAATAAATCGGAAGGCACTCAATCCAGCAACACTCCACAGCACGACGCCCAAGTAAATCTCGGCGACCTTATTCTTCTTCTTCTCGGCCTCAGCCGCCGACGACACGGTGACCTCCAATCCACCGGATTGCAACACCAATGCGCAGAGCCCTAGATTGCAGAACATCCAGAACAAGACGACGCTAGATCGGAAGCCCTTGTAATAATCCTCTTGCTTGTCTTCTTGGGAGGGGGTCTTCTTGGGCTCGACATATTTGGTTGAGAACACGCGGAGTTCGTTCTCATACATGGAATTCAGATCGGCGTCGTCGGTGGGCGCTTGAATATCGGCTTTACCATCGGCTTTGGTCGTAACGGACGGGAGCTTTTCTGCCTTGTCATCGCCCTTTGTTCCCCATGTAATATCGTGGGTGTTACAGAAGGCGTAGACGTTTAGAATGTTGACGTACGTAGGCGTCATGAGGAGGTATTGGATGAAAGAGGTGAACATGTGCCAGGGGTCCAGGAATAGGAATGATACAACGAAATACATGACGTACGTCGAGGCCAGCGAAACGACGAGCGTGAAGAAGATCCTGTCTTTGAAGATGTCGGCAAAGTTGAACCCGTTATTCTCCTTGATCTGCGATTGCACGGATCGCACAGTGATGAAGATGGAGGCAAACATGAGGTAGGCCATGATCAAGCACCAGAAATACACCATCGTCATGTAGAACTTATTCGAACCTTGCGGCCTGTTGCCAAGCGCGAGGATGAAACATGTAATCAAGACGCCAATGTATAACCATTCGAAGACGATGAACAGAACGTTTCCAGCAGTACCAATTTCCGATGCGAGCGATTTCGTGAGGATGCGGAAGACCAAGAAGAAGTTACCAAGAGCGAACCAAGCGAAGATCATACTAATGGTCTGATAGACGAACTCAACCAAGAACATCATCTTTCGAATGAAGGAGTGATCGCTGCGGAAGATGTCGAACGAGTGGGCCAAGGCATAAACAGCAGCGAAGAAAGAACCGTTGAGCCAACGTCGACGCTGAAGAATGAAATCGGCCATTTCCACAGGCACGTCAGTCTCACCGTTGGCGGACTTGACGTACTGCAGGATCCAGTGACAGTTCCTCTTGGACACCAGCTCGAAACAGAGAATACGATCTTCAGCGAGGTACATGTTGGCGGTGAAGATTCCGGCATTGGCTCCGTGCATCTTCTCACCGGCGAAATACTTCTCCAGCGGGCCGTTTCCAGTCTTGTCGTTCTGGAGCGCAACGTATCGGTAAGCAGAGAAGGCACCGGGAAGGACAGTAATGAAACCAAAGGCAGACTCCAGAGGTTTGTCCAGGATGTTACTCATCTTGTACTCGAAGTTCTGTGTTGCGACGAGTGGGTTGAGCAGCTTCTTTCCGTGTACCTGTATAGGATGTTAGTTCTCTGTCTCAAAGTTCTGTGTTGCGACGAGTAGCCTACCAGCATGGCCTTGATCTCACCGCAGGCACCTGCGCACATCGGTTCGAGATCAAACGCCTTCCATAAATGGTAAATCGAATCCTTGCCGGGTTTCGTTCCTGCGTCGATGAGGACGCAGATATTGGGGTCCAAGACGGAGCCGAAAGCTTGGAAGAACCATCGATGGGAATTGATCTTCTTCTGGTTCTTTTCCTTCAAGCAGAAGAGCATCTGCACGGGCGTGTTTCCCTTCCGTACGCCGACAACGCCCTTCTTGATGTCAATAGCCATTTGCGTTGTGTACTATATCTCAAATTAGTCATCTCGTCTCGGAACAGGTGGCGATTGTTTCTATAATTAATAATTACCTCGTAGATATGTGCCGTCACATCCTTGCCGTTGACTTGCTGCTTGGCGATACCATCCTGATAGACACCCAAACCAGCCAAAACGGCGCGAGTCCTAGGGTTGATCTTGGCACGTCCGTCGCTTACGACGCAAACCACGATCTTCTTCCACGCGTCCTTGCCCCAGGTCTTGCTGTTGGTGCGCGAATTCATGTATTCGATGTTCTTGATTACACCAATCATGGTTCGCGCGAACAGCTCGTCCTCCTCGTTATACATAGTAACGACAATGAAGAGCTCCGTGTGCCTGGGCTTGGCGAAAAGCTTCTGGCGCAACGTGAAGCGCTCTGCCGCAAAATCAGCAGGATCGCAAGTCGCCGCGGAGTAGCGCATATGAGTAAACTCGTCACGCTCGGGAGGCTGTGCATGTGGGACTTGGTTCAGCAGTCGTGGGGGGATGGGGCAATCGAGGACGAGATTGCCCTTGAACAATTGCACCTCCTTGACCGTCTTCCAACGCTTGATGGGAGCCGGACTAGGTGTGGGCTGAGGTTGTGGTTCATCGTGATATCCGTTATCTGGGCCCAGATCTGGCCCGTCGTGAGGATCTGGTCCATAAGCTGTTCCTCCCCCGATCATGGGCCGCCTGTCGTCATCATCCTGCCAGTAGTGGTCTGGCTGTGCGCCGTATGGATGACCTGCATCTTCGTGCGGCGAGTGGGCTGGGTTGTATGGTGGTTGGTAGTAGGCATCGGCGTGCTGTTGAGGATCGAGGGAGTAGTCGCTACCCTGGTGGTGAGGTTGCGGTCGGTAGTCGTCGTGGTAATCGGTGTGTCCGTACGGGATGTTTTCTACCGAGTACTGTTGTTTTTGTGTTGTTAGCTGTTGCGCTTTGAAACCCAAATTCATAACAGCCTGGCGGCGGCGGCGCGCAAACACTCACACTTGGTTGCAGCTGTAAACGATCGCTAGGTGTGCCAGGCCCTGGGCCAGGACCCATTGGGATTTCTAGAGGACCGGCGCTGGAGCCATATCTGTCATCGAGTTGGTAGCTTTGGAGAGGGTGCCCTGGTGAGGGAGTGCGACCAGGTCGTCGCGAATCCATGGGGTCGTCGTAATGGTCGTCACCTCCAGACGAGCCTGCTCAAAGCGAGGGTTAGGAATGTTGTTTAGTTTAAGTTTTAAGTCTATGGCGTAGAAATAAAAGATTATTCGTAACGAGAGGGTGAGTGGTGTGGAAAGTAGAAGAGAAGGGTTGGGGAGAGTGAGGAGGATGATGTTTTGGTGGAGCGAGTGTGTCAGGTTGAGGCCGTGATTCCGACGGAGTGTTAAAGGATATCTGGGGAACAAACGGAGGAAGGTGTAATAGGTGTGTAAAGGGCCAGGAATGTTGGTACACAGTCCACAATCCACTGTCCAGTGTCCACTGCCCACTGTAATTACCCAGGTACAGTAATACGCAAGTACGAGTACACGATAATAAAAGGAAAAGTACGCCGTAGTTGCGAGTACGATTTAGAAAAGTTGCCGCAGGGTGTGGCGCAGTTGAAGGGAGTCGTAATGGGGGCATTGAAACAGGGCTATGTAGAGGGAAAAGACGGATAAGGAGCCACAAATGCACTTACCAATGCGATTGTAGCCAGACATGGCAAAGATCTTTGACCGTTTCGCTGTTGTTGCAGCAGATCGTTATGTTGGTGGTGGTGGGAGGTGGGGATGACGATGATTGTTTGTTGCTTTGTTGATTGATGCTGTGCGCTGCGCTTTGACAGGCAGAACAACAAGACTTAATGCCACCGACCCGCCGCAAGGGGATGATGAAATTGACCCGGACAGATGCAGATGCAGGTGCAGGTGCAGGTTCGGGCTATAGGCAC
This sequence comes from Aaosphaeria arxii CBS 175.79, assembly GCF_010015735.1. Lineage (NCBI taxonomy): Eukaryota > Fungi > Ascomycota > Dothideomycetes > Pleosporales > Aaosphaeria > Aaosphaeria arxii. Next base: position 160,278 of record NW_022983483.1, read on the forward strand.
AATGATGAATTGTTTGGTATCGGGTTGCTGGTGTGAGGTAGTTGGTTGCCAGGCTGCACCTACTGCCTACTGTCAATACTCGTAGGTAGCTTCGAGTCCGCAATTATGGGGCAGCAAGCTAATTGCGAGTATGAGCAGCAAGCGAAGGGAGTGGTTCTGGCAGTTCCAAGTTCCCAGTTCTTGCTTGAGTCTCTCGTCGCGAAGAGTGTGTCTGTCCAATTACAGTGCCTGTACTGTACAAACAGGACGACGACGCGGCAGGGGAGGAAGCGGGAATTAGGAAGATTGTCGTGCGAATTCGCTGGGCGGCGGCGTTTCAGAGTTGGCAGATGATGGTTACAAGTACGGGTTGTTGCAGATCGGCAGAAATTAGAACAGCGAAAGACGGACGGCGGAAGACGGTTCGACAAAGGCGAGGATGTTCTTGGTGGGGATCCTGCGTCACTCGATAGGTCGGTAGGATGGCCTCTGATCCACTCAGAATCCTGGGATCGTAGGCTAGGGAGATCAAAAGAGGTTGAAGCCCTATCCGCCTTTATTCTATTACCCCAGCAACGAGTCGATGGTGTTGTACAATGGACACAGACAGTTCGGGTGACACTGCGGAAGTGGGGGGATGGAAGAGGAGAAGGGAGGAAAGAAGAGGAACAGAAGAAGTAGGATCGTGATACCTTCTTCTACTTTTTCTCTTCTTAATTTTAATTATGTGCTACAACCTAGTAACTATTGTGAACTGTGGGTGAGGATTATTGTCATCCGTCGTGTTTTCTCAGCTCTCCCCCTCAGCCCCCTCTCCCGTTGCCCGCCCAAGTTAAGGATAAGTAACCGAAACTATTCAGGGCTAGATTTGCGCCGCTTCAACTTGCGTCTAAGTCGTGGCTCTAGTGATGGAACACCACATAATTTGGGACAACCGGCCAAATCCAGCTTAGCAGGCCTACTGCGTACGTCTGATCAGTTCAGAAGGCCCAAAAATGGGGTTCATTAGAGTTAAATGGCAATAAGGTCTGAGGAGATAAAGCGTAGGAGTCGGCCGTTTCTTCCAGATTATGCGTTCTCCACGAGGTGTTAACTACCGTGTAGTATTAGTTAACCTCAACCTCATTACTCGTGCGGTACCCTCTTTTGATCATCTGCACCGCCATCTTTTTCTGTGTGTTGGTTGGCCTCCCTTGCTGTCCAAACCAGAGTCTGAGATGCCATCCGCCATCATCAGCCACAACTACCACCGACCGGTCTGCTTTGAATAACCAATGTGATCCGTCTTGGACTGCCCTGCTCGCCTTGCCTATCTTGAGCTAAACTGTGTACGTGCTTACAGTGTGCTCGTCTATTTTTGGTAGTTCCATATTCCTCCTCTAGCCTTCTGAGGTATTGCCTGTATCATACTGTACATGTACTCCGTACTCTACACAGTGTGTATGCACTAAAATACCACTGTACCTCACATCAGGAACACCCATATTATAGAATAAAGCATCACACCAATTCCATGAACCTACAAATCCATCATGAAATCCCTCTTAACCTCCCCTCCCACCACCTCCCGCCAATACGCCCTTAGTCTCCACCATCCGTCGTTCAGCTCCTCCGCCTCTTTCAGCCCTGGCCTGGGCATTCTCCATTCGCCTCGCCGAGCCAAAAAGAAAATCATCCACTGGTCTCGCTAGATGCTTGCACTAACAATTATACTGTGGTACTTACTCTGCGTCTCAGACTGTGCAGCTGGACTGTTGGGAGGAGGGGATGCTTCTTTCGGATCTCATGTCTTCCGTATATGAAGAGAGGACACGGACTCCAGCTGGGGCGGGCGTTTGTCACTTATCTAGAAACTAGAACAAAGCAGCGGTGATGCTAATTCATGGTCACGTGCTACAGGGCCATCTCTCTCACGCCACCAACAGTAATAAATATCAAAAACAGATAGAGATCAAAAGAGAAGGTAGGAATAGCTATAGTATTGCATTTTCGCAATTTATATCTCCTGGTAGAAGTTGCAGGGAGGTGGCCCACTTGCTGATTTGGCCCAATAACCTATGAGGTCCCAGGGATATTGGCGATAGTCTCTAAATTACTGCCCCTCTCGCCTAGTATCGTTAATAGTGCACAGGCCGAGGATCCTCTTACCTACTTGTGCAATTCACCACTAGATAAGGCTACAACAACAACGCAGATCCTACACAAAATACTCCTAACAGAGTACTTTTCAACGTTATTTTGATAGATTCTACCCTATCTCTAAGCTCACTAACCCTTCTAACCCTTTCCCTATGTGTTTTGTGCAGGATCTGCGTTGTTGTCGGACGCCTAGGAACTACCATCCTGACCTTTACAATCCAGAGCAAGGAGTTCTCTGCAAGCACCCTCTACCACTAGAAGAGAGTTATATATCATTGAAGGCAGCCCAGCAGGCTCTTCGCGTAAAGGGGACATCACATACCGTAATTTGTACTTTCCAAAGAACGCGCAGGTGCGTCAGGCTGGCCGCCTGCCAGTATTTATAGCTTCTACAAGGAACAACACGTGCATTTACAACCTCTGATATGTTGCTTAAGGTTAAAAGTTACATAATGCCAGCAGGTAGCTAGCCCAGCGCGCCTACCCTCTGTACCTTACAAGCTCCTCCATATATGTAATAAGGGCTAGAAGCAACCAGCTCAACTAACTATCTACACATGCACCTATCCTCCCTATCCACCCATCCTCCCGATCTAACTATCCCCCCGATCTAACTATCCTCCCGATCTAATATCCTTCTATCTACCTATCTACCTAGAGAAAAGAGGAGCCTCCAGCATTCAGTATAAATGTCCTACAATGTTTAAGTTAGTTGCAAAGGAGAAATGCACTCTCAATACTTAGTATATAGTAGATTACGCCTTAGCTATTTACAACCACCTACTAGATAAGGACCCTTATAGGATTTTTACCTATAGAGAGGAACAAATTACGCCTGAGGTTTCAACTACCTTAATTAACGAATACGCCAATACTAGCAGCATTGCTGAAATAATCAGGCAGCTGCAGCAGATTGTCCCTAATATTTAGTTCCTGGGACGCCTCTAGTAATAGAGCCACAGATCCAGCAAACGTGTATTAGTACAAAAGGTACCAGAACAGTCAAATCAAGCATTACTAGAACACAGAGAGAGTCCTAGAAACCTTCACTGTTGTCGCGTATAGACGCCTCTGTAGTAGGGAGCATCACAGGCACGACCCGCAATCGGCGAATAGGTAGGGAAGGTTGATGATACCTTGATCTCTCTTGGGCAGCCCGAATTGACCTATCTATGCCCTGCCTAGTGCCCTTTCCCATACACATGGTCCCCGAATAGCCTCATCTATTCTGCTACACTAAACTATTCAGATACTATAAACCAGGACCCTCTCAGTGCAATATTCTACCTGCTTCTTAACTTCTAAGGCAGTAGACTAATAATTCAACAGGGGCTGTATGTAAGATGTGATTAGTTAGGGGCTATCAGGCACAATTGAGTAAGAGGAGTAACAGGATATATTCAGTAGTAGATAGAGACAAGTCCCTAAGGAGTAAGGATTTGTATAAGTAATACGATATATATACTGCTCCACAGGTCCCATGTACAGTCCGACCTATCTCTGGATAGATCCCGGGGGGTTATCTAGTAGGAGGATTGAGACAGATCGTGACACTGTACCAAACGTATACGTTTATAGAGGAACTCCAACAGCTCCAGTCCATCCGCCAGCTTTGTTACCTGCTCTTCAAACTCTCCTGCCAACCCCTGCACCAACTTACAACTATCTACAACCAAATTTTCAACTTTCGCAGCCATGTTCTATTCACTCAGGAGGCCACCGCCATCTGCTCAGAGCCTCTATGCCACCTAGAATACTCAGTTTTCAGATAGTAGAGGATATCTAGGGACTCAGTCACTCTATCAGCAATCAGTTCCTGCCAGGGCCTCTGCTTACGCAGCTCGCTCTACGTTTTTTTACCAACCTTTTCAGCAATAGACAATAATACATAGTTTTCCTTACAAATTTGGTGTAATTCGATGCGCCGACGTCGCTTAGCAAGAACCCTGCAAATTGGTGGCTACCGATCAATTACCCCGAACAACAAGGCATCATCCCCCTCTCTCATTCTCTCTCTCTTCTCCTGTTTGTCTCAGTTACTGTGTCTATGTCAAACCCTCATAAATACAAAATAACAATTACATAGATATACATCCTACATTGTCTACCTTTTACTACTGCTTCAAAGACCACTACGCTAACGTACCACTACTCCAACTACGTGGTCTTCACCATACCTTACCTGTTATAATTATCCCAAGTCCCCGTCTTATTTCACGACGTACAATTCCACATTGCCGCCTATCCCCCGAGATCTTCTCTTTACTCTATATCCAGCGTTCACCGTTCCCCTTTGTTTCTACGCTTCCGTCGCCACCGAGAATCCATATTCAATGGCGGCACAGTCCCCCTTCTTGCTTCTGCCTGCCGAAATACGCAACCTGATCTATCACCACCTATGGATAGGTACAGGATACAACATGGTGGAGAGGGGTGACGAAGGCGTGCATGTCTTCATTGAATACACACCCCGCGAAACTGCGTTGCCCTTCAGCGATCGCGATCCCCTCCCCCCAGACGACGGCTTGCCGTATTGGATTTTGACATGTCGACAAATCTACACCGAGGCGTTGGATCAATTCTATCTTGTGGCATACTGTTATGCTTATTTCAACAAACCATTAAGTGGACCACCTATACCATCGAGGTCGGCAATTCAGCTGAATCGCGTCCGGAAGATTGGGCCCACGCGGCAACCTCCCCATCGCCATGCTGTGGTATTAACACACATCCATCCTCGAGTCGAGAAAGAGTCCCCGACCCGCCACGAAATGTATATGAACCAGTGCCGTCACACTGTAGGAAATTGTATGCTTCTCACGCTCGGGAAGATGAAGCATGCCGTCAAAGATATAACAATCAACGTCAGCTTATGGAGCTTGATATACGAGCAAGAGGAAGCTCATGATGCATTCTTCGCAGTCGACCTCAGCCCTCTAGAAAAGCTTGGAGACGGGTTCGATCGTGTAGTCTTTCGTGTTCTCAAACCTTACCTCAGGCCAGAGTCATTGAAGAACTTTGTAAGGTATAGTGCTGCAGCATTCGCGGTGTTGCAGCGTGAATTGCTCCGGGTTGCAACTTTGATGGTAGGCGGCTCACCATCATCTTTGGATCAAGACAATGCTTCCGGTTCAACGGCTCGGGACTACCTTGAGCCATTCATGAATCGGGGTCGCAAGTCTCGAGATCCATACGATTGGTGCTTGGAGGTGAAGAGAAGCACGGGTCCTTCTCGTGGCTACCACTCCTTGACGTATCCAGGTTTGCAATATTTTGAATTGGAACACAATGGCGTGAAAGATAATTACTATGGGCCTCTCAGACGAAAAGGAAATGAGCTCCAATGGACATCTAGACTGACTAGAGAAGTTCTTACTCTAACCGAGCCGCTGATGTCAGGTTCAAACGTCTGATTTCGAAGGCTGATAACAATTGCTAGCTTATTCAATGCTGTAGGACGGGAACTGGTAGCCATCGGATGAGCGTATTCAGGCTCAGTCGTCATAATATCTGTAGCTCTTTCTTATATTGAAATATTATTCGGTACGTACTCGTCAACGCTCGCTCAACCATATGAGAGTCTCGACACACCCACAGAACAGTCTCCTTCGCGATGGCTATACACTCCGTAACAGCTAGCGGGAAGTTCTACATCTGATTATTGTTAACCTTGGGTTTGGATCTTCTGCTGACATTTCACTGTGGGTGCCCACAGAGACAGGGGAGAAAGGCGCACTGCATTGTTGATCGAGGTGACGCTTTTCTCTAAGTTGGCCCCCAGCTGAGGCGCATGGGTCCTGAAACACAGTCAACTTGATCCTACAGCGAGGCTCATGCGACGCATGAACAATTACACTGCCATGAACATTGCTACACAATACGCCCGATTGCCCTCTGATTTTCTATTTCTTGATGCCCTCCCATCCAGCGCAATGCCTTTGCTACGAGTCATCCTCGAGACCTCAGGTTATCTTCAACCAACACCTCAACGACTGTCGAGATGCAGCCAAAGACCACTTTGGTAGTACACATCCTTCTAGTTGGAACAGCATATTGCGCATTCCCCAAATTCCGACCACCAAATGAACCAAATGTCCCCACTGTGCCAGACATCCCCAGTTTCCCAAAACCGGTGACCCCGCCGAAACCGTTCAGCCCCGATGGCAATCCACCAGCAGCACCAGTCCCACCAGAACAAGTCCAATCAAACATGATGCGCCTGGAGCAGACACTGGGAAGAATCGAAGAAGGCGTCGACATGGTAGTCCAAATCGTTGATGCCATATTACAACCCGCAAGCTCCACCAGCCCAGAGGAAGAAGAAAACACCTTACTCCCAAAAACAACCACCACAAGTACGTCTCCAACCCCATCCCCCAACCCTCCACAGCTAACGATCCCAGCAACACCACCACCATCAACAACAACCTCATTCCCCTCCTCCAACTTCTCCAACTGCAGATCCTACGCCTCATCCCTCCGATCCTGCCTCTCCGCCCGCCCGCAATTCCACTCCCTCGACCCCTCCGCCCAAGCCTTCTGCGCATGCTACACCTCCACCTCCACCACAACCCCCTGCGGCACCATAACTTCCACCTCGACCTCGAACTCCGCCATGGCCTCCGCCCCTAACCCATCCTCCATCCAAACCATCTCCATGCTCGCCCTCGCAACCGCCGCCTTCGACGCCCCCGCCGCCAAATGCCGCGACTTCTTCACGCAGCAGGGCTTCGCCAACGCCGCGAGCGTGCTCGCGGGCCGCGTGCAGGACCGCCTCGTCCCCGGCGCGGGGTTCTGCGGCGCCGTGGACGCGGAGCTGAGGCGCGGCGGGAACGCCACGAGGACGGTAGGGGGTGGGCTTCCGCCGACGCTCTCGGCGACGAGTGTCGGGGGGTGCGTGGTCAGGGGGCAGGTTGTTGTTAATGGGGCGGAGGCGGGGGGACGGAGGGGGGGAGGAGGCGTGTGGGTGGGTTTCGTACCTTGGTTCTTTCTTCTGTTTTTGTGGGAGTTTGGTTGGGGGTGAGGATGGGGAGGGCGGGTCTGTTGGGGTTGGGTTATGGCGCCGGGTGGTGGTTGCGATGATTTCAGGGGTGCTGTTTGCGTGATCGTTGGGAAATGAGATGTGGGAAGGCCTGGAAAAGGAAATGGAAAAAAGGACGTAGACTTTCATTCAGTGATAGATACCCTAGCTAATGGCATACCGAACCCGTTCAAACGCGCCTCTTGAGACATCTCCTAGGAGAATTATACTGTTAAAATCAATGCGTATCAGGGATGTAAAGCAAAAGGTGCCTCCCTGCATATGCAAACAAACGCAGCCGTGACCAGTAACGCCATATCGGACTTGAAGAGCAGATGAAATCAAGGACTAAGAGAGAAAAAGATTACCGACGCCGCAAGGAAACATAAACTGATCGCAGGAAAAACGTAATCGTGGGTGCTCGTTCATTCATTCGATGTGGAAGGGCGTGGTAAGAGGAAAACCGGGGGAAAGCCGTCAGAAAAGGACGTTGCACGCAGCTCTTGCATAGCAGCCTGTCTCCTTGAACATCAGTTCCCCTAGAGATGTACTTCCCCATTCACAAGCCCGTTGAGCAGCATCTCCCCGAAATCCATATCCGCCCAGTTCCCGACGAAAAACGATCCGACCCCCTCCTCGTCCTCCTCATCCACGGGCGACTCTCCGCCATTCAAATTCTTATCATCCACGCTCTGGTAATCCGTCCTGGAGAAAGACCAGTAGTTCTGCGAGTCGTACAGCAGCTCCTCAGTTGGCCGCTCCTCGCTGTACATGTACGGCTCGATGTACGAAATCCCCTTCAGGAATGTCTCTGCGAAGATGCGGAGGCGCGCGTTGTGGGATTGCAGGGTGCTTGCGATGTCGTAGACGAGCTTGCGGCCCTGGCGCGAGGTCCAGAAGGAGTACATGTTCCCTGCGAGGGAGGGCCCGCGCGAGTGGTGCGAGAAGCAGATGTCGATGTTTACGGTGGAGGGGAGCTTGGCGGCGACGGTGCACATGCGTTTGAGGAAGTCGCTGAAGTGGAGGTAGAGGGGTTGGAAGACGGCGACGAGGCACACGGCTTCGACGTCGTCGGTTATCTTCAGGGTGTGCAGGGAGTCCGGGCAACCGTCTTCGGTGACGTATTTGAGGAGAGCGGACCGGCTGTCAACTTTTAGATGCTTGAGGTTTTTGAACTGAGATAGCTTTCTGCTATTTGCTGGGTCTGACGTGGGCCGAGCGGGGTTGATGTATCGGCCGCCGGTGTGCTCGAGGCATTCGAGCGAGTTGGCTTGGAGTTGGAGGATGTCGACAAAGCGTGCGTGTCCGGTCATGGGCTTGTCGGATTTGGGTACGCAGTCGTCCCACGCGAATACTCGTTCGCCGACGTGGAGCTCCTTGAGGGCTTTGGGAAGACTCAGTGCCACTTCCAACATGTCCAGGTAGACGTTGCATTCGATGAATTTAAGTGACCGTAGTGCCGTTGACTTCATGCTCTGGATTGGTATCTTCTTGGCGTCTACTATGCCATCGTCGATCTCAAAGTTGGTACACGAAATGGTGATATCCAAAATGGTGGGATGGAAGAAAATGTATGCAACGCTTCCGAGCTTGAACTTTGAATTGAACCTCCCATGGCCATGGAGCGTCACTATTGTTGGTCAGCTAAGAGTCTTGATATAAGTCACTTGGGTTCCACAAACATGATTGGAGCATCTGCAATGGCGGCGATGAAAGTTCACGAGCTACTGATTTTTCGAATAGGGTCGAGTAATCGATCTTCGTTTCAGCTGTGAACACCGCTTCGTGTCTCCATTCGCCGTTGTTCGGACAAGGTGATTCGATCGTCAGATGGCGCAATCGAGACATGTCGTAGATGAAAGGATTCAGACGTCCAATACCGGAAGCATCATCGTGCTTGTAGTGAATGGCTAGCTCTTGGATATTCGCCAGACGTTCTGGGCAGCTCTGAAGGGAGAGCGCAATTTCACTTGCTTGATCTCCATTGAGGATCAATAGATTTCGCCAAATGAAAGGTTCAACTAGGCCTCTGAATCGCGAGCAGGTCGCGGAAAGACTACATAGAGCCGCGTGGTCGTCGATTTGCTCTATAATGTTCAGAAGTAGTTCGTCCACCATGGACAATAGTTCGAGGTCTCCCATCGCGTGCACGTGCGTGAGGGGAAGCCGTGTGGTTGGGGTTGAGATGAACGGAAATGGCGTTGGATGGGAAGAGTATTGTCTCCTTGAATAGCTTGAAGACAGATGCCTCTCTCTCTTGAGCGGGATGCGAAATAATGGGACCGGCCCGTCCGAGATGGAAGTATCTTAAAGGGAACGCGACTCTCAGGAATCAAGCACGTCGTGGTGACCTTCGCCTGGGGAACTTGTACCGTAACGAAGGGAGATAACTAGAGCAGGGCAGGGTCGCTTAATCAACGACTAGGACATAAAGAGACTAACAAATACCTGATAGAGACCTAGTCTTGCTGCGTCATTACTTCAACACCATCGTGTGACCAAGACAGACACTTCGCAACTGAGAAACATATATGTAAATTGCCGTTGAGCGCGAGTCTGCGCGCAATCTACCTAGGTATCTTTCTTTCACCGCTTGTAGAATTTTTCCAGGCTGTGCTGGATATGATGATCGTTATAAGAACAACCACTGCATAGCGACGAGGCCTTCCTACCGTTCCTTTGTGATCCCACGTGTTCCAATGTTCTAATCACATGCTTCCCTGCCGCCCTGCCATCTGAACATCATAGGTCAGAAAGCTCAACTATTACCCCAGACGCCGCGCTTAGGTATCCTTCGTCTCGAGGTCATCCATGAGACAACCGATGAGAACAAAGAGACACTCCGCTTTCTTCTTCATGTCGTCGCGATGCTCAGGATGACAGAACCTCGCAAACTTGTCTGGATGCCATTTGTTTCGCTCTTCTTTGAGGAATACATAGCCATATTCTGGAGATCCTTGGAATAGTTTCCTGATTTCGTGGACGCAAACCTCGAGTCCACCGGGAAGTCCTTTTGTAGATTGGCAATTGACCTCCTCGCATTGGCTGTCAACATAACGCTTGATCTCTGGAAATTCTCGAATGGTTCCTGGTTTGAACAGTCCTCCTGTATCATCTATGTACCGCTGGTAGGGAGTGCGGGTCTTGGTGAGGTGGGGAGGATCATAGGCAAACCAAGTCTTGTGTACATAACCAATATTGTTGGCCAGAGTCTGGGCAACGAACCAGCCATTTCCTTTCTCCTCAAGGATCTTGATCCTTTGGCCTTTGTTGAGCATCAATTCCCAGGTATCTGACGTGTGCGGGCGGCCACTGCGAAGCATCTTAGCCCACTGGGATCCCCGTGGCTGTTGACTGAGCTGAACCGAGGCGTCGGGCGGCGAAAGACGATTCGTAGACTCCGAAGCGCCAATGCGCAAGACGAAGTCGGCTTCGGCCTGGCGCTTTCGTGCCTTAATGAAGACGTAGCTCTCAGCCGTTTTGCAGTGTGCGTCAATCGCGAAGTACTGTATGGTTAGAGCCGTTTTGATAACCTCGAGATATCAATTTTTTATAGTGATACTAACAGCAAGATCTTGGAAACGGTCAGGATCATAGGCATTGGTTCCAAGCAACTGGATCCATCCTTCCAGAATAGCACCCGACTTGATCTTGTAGGCACAATTCTGAAAGAGACCATGCTGTGGGGTAAGTCTATTCTCCTTGCGAGCGAGAATGAAGGATCCATCAGAGTGAAAGGCAATGTTCGATGGAGCATTGGAGGTGAAAATTCTTCGAAAGGTATTGAGCGGGTCGACTTTGCTCATATCATTGAGGAAATCTTTAAGGCCTCTGTCAATCCCATAGCTGATCCAGGAAGTGGAGCTCCAGGCGAGGTAGGAGTTTCCGTCTCCAAACTGTACGCGAAGAAATTTCGAAGTAGACTTCTTGTCCGCTCGTTGGACAAAATTCAGGAATCTGCAGAGTGCTGGCGCAGTGGATGGGCCCACGTCTTCCAGAGCATTAAAATATAGGTTTGGTTGCAAGTCAAACTCAACTTACCGTAGTATGTGCCGAAAGGATATGTATCATAGGCTACAAACCAGACATGCTCATGGCTTCCGAAAGATGCAAATCGAATCTTGCGAACAGTCTTGCTGCTGAGGCGCTTCATGACTTCATCAGGAAGATGCTTTGCTGCGTAACCATTTGGCGTGCCAAACAGGAACCGCCCTCCAGGGCCAAATGCCGTGAAATACTCATCCCGGCCAAGTGGCTCGAGAGTTGCAAGCAGCTGAGCGACAATCTCCTGCATCGTATCTTGAAGGGTGGTGGGTTGAGGTGGGGTTGATGGTGATGTTTTTGGATCTTGCAGTGTTGCTGATAAAGTCTTTCTCGCTAAAATTTTGTGGCTATTCGGTGGGGCGTCACGGTGGCCAGCTCGCGGTGAAGGTGAAGGTGAAGTTGACAGCTGTGTGAGAGGGGATTGATCAAGTGAAGGCACGCTGATCCAAGAGCTCATCATGTTGCCTACTCATCATCCCTAATCGAATCTCGACTTGTGGGATAGCAAATGTGAAGATTGCGTTATCTTTCATAGCTCTTCCTCGTCCTCAGTTCAATTCCTACACCTTTGTTATGAATTGCTGGCAAATGGAAAATGCAGATGTGATAATTTAACATTTGTGCGACATTCAAGTGAGAGATGACCACTATTTTGGTCGAGACGGCAACCTCTCGGAACAGAAACATATGTTCGAAGCAAAATACTCTTCCTATTAGATTGAACTAATGATACACTGAAAAAAATGGCTGGATTGCGCATCTTCTCTCGTACGTTGAGATATTCTCGTGATCCTCTGATGATCTGTATGTGAACGCTGGCGGGACGTAGTTCGCGCTATCCCCGATTCGGATGATTCCCACCATGGATTTGATACCACAGTCATCACAGCCAGATGCGAATTTAACAGACGCCACCCCACCACCACTCCTCCACATACACATACCGCCAACATGCGTCCCATCCTCTTGTCCGGCCACGAGCGTGCGCTCACTCAGGGTAAGTCGCTTCCCTTCTCTCTGCGAGTCTAGGTGGCTGTTGTTCGGCTATCGAAGTCGAAATGCACAACAGCTGCTATTTTCGACAACTCTTGCAAAAATGCTGATCAGCGCGCAGTCAAGTATAATCCCGATGGCGACATTATCGTACGAATTTTCCCCGCGCAAAACCTATCTCGTAGGCCCGGCTAACGTTCGCAGTTCTCGGTTTCGAAGGATCATGTTATTTGCGGTTCGTACTAGGAAATCGATTCTTAGAGGAAATGGGATCTAATACTGGCACAGCTTGGTTTTCTCACAACGGTGAGCGGTTAGGAACGTATCATGGTCATCAGGGAGCACTTTGGACGGTTGATGTTAGCCCGGATTCCGTTCTCCTGGCCTCTGGTGGTGCGGACAACACTTTGCGATTGTGGGAGGTGCAGACCGGCAAACTTTTGAAGACCTGGGACTTCCCCACTGCGATCAAGCGCGTCGAATTCAGCCCCGATGGTCGCCAGCTCCTCGGTGTCACTGAGAAGCGTTCCGGACATCTTTCTACGATCGTTGTTTACGAGATCAACCCCGATCCTGCTGCCGAGCAGACAAACGAGCAGTCTCTGAGAATAGTCTGCGAGGACAGCAAGGCTACCGTGGCCGGATTCTCTTACTTGGCGTTCTACATCATTGCTTGCCACGAGGATGGAAGCGTCTCTCAATTCGATGCCAAGACCGGCGAGCTCCTTTTCAACACACAGGCACACGAGACGGACATGCTCAGTAAGAACAATCTTCAGGTCAAAACATGATGCAAGACTGACGAGCGTACAGTCACCGATCTCCAATGGAGCCAGGACAGGACATACTTCATCACTGCCTCGAAGGACAAGAGCGCAAAGGTGGGCGAGCACTTGGAATCGCACATTTGAGATGAGCCGTCTACTGATAATCACAATAGATCCTTGCCGCAGACAGCCTCGAGGTTCTCAAGACCTACACCACCGATACACCCCTCAACTCGGCCGCGATCACACCCGTCAAGGACTACGTTATCCTCGGAGGAGGACAGGCCGCCATGGACGTCACCACGACCTCGGCACGTCAAGGAAAGTTCGAAGCCCGTTTCTGGCACAAGATTTTCGCGGAGGAGATTGGCCGTGTGAGAGGCCATTTCGGTCCCCTGAACTACGTCGCAGTTCACCCCCAGGGTACCGGCTACTGCAGCGGAGGAGAGGACGGATACGTGCGAGTGCATCATTTCGACAAGCCTTACTTCGACTTCAAGTACGAGGTCGAGCGGGAGCGGGAGCAGCAAGAACAAGCGAACTTGTAAATCTGTTCAGTTGTCCTATGATGCATGCAATGGCGTTCAGGTGGCGGGTCCGGCAGTCCCAATAGAAAAGGACTGGATCTCTTTTTGGGAGGAATCGAAGGAAACAAAAAGTCTCGAACGGGCGGGAGCATGTAGCCGCAAGCAATAGACGAGGCTGTAGCTTGAAAAGACCTACAATTGCATCTTGCCTGCAATTAATACCACCGCTCTTGGCAGGTCATATATTTTTCGGCGCTTGTCGCAATCTGACTGGCCGGACGGGCCTTTTAGTGGGGTCGACCTGAGGGACCTCATCCCCGACGTAGACTACGAGTACAATCTTCCATCATTGCCAAATATCGCATATCAGATTCCGAGTGAACCATGGGGAAAATGCATTTTTAACAATGACTTCATACACATGAGTTGAACCATCCCGAATATCAACAATGCTCTCATCTTACAACCGCATCTTCAGCACGAATAGATTCATGTACGCGAAACAATCCACATCTCGTCGCCCGTGACTCTAATTGACTCGCAGTAACAGTCCTGTCCTTTTCATCGCAACTCTTCTAGCGCTCTTTTTCGTCATGCAAAGTGCTTCTGCTTCTACTTCTGCGCCAGTCGGCCACGGGGTGCCGAAAAGCCATCATTTCAAGTTTACGGTCTTGAAGGGCTATTTCCAGCAATCCGAGGACGAGACCAACGACAAGGAATTTGATTTCGTACGAACTCCTTTACCTTTCAAATTCCATCCCTTCGATCTCAGTGCTGACTTGATGAACGAATGCTGTAGAGAAAATCCAACTTCGGACTCATCAACCGGTCCTACCCATCCGATGAATCCGGCGACACGGAAGAATCGAGCGCAAAACAGCAATGGCGCCGTTTCGAAAAGTACGTCCGCAAGCTGAACGACGAGAGCGCGGAGAACGAATATATCAAAGTGCTGTTCCTGGGCAGACACGGCCAGGGATGGCACAACGTCGCTGAGACGAAGTACGGCACTGCTGCTTGGGACGTAAGTTTTCTTTCCATCTCCTGCTCATCAATTATCTATCAAGACAAGACATGGCGTTAATACAATACCACAGTGCTACTGGTCGATGTTGGACGGCGCAGATGGCATCACGTGGGCCGATGCCAACCTGACGGGCGTGGGCGAGGGTCAAGCGCGAGATGTGCACGAGCTCTGGAGTCTATTGCTACCAGACGGGATCCCATCTCCAGAGACGTTCTACGTGAGTCCCCTGACGAGGGCGATCGAGACTGCGGATTTGAGCTTCAAAGGCCTGGAACTGGGCCCCGGCAACGAGTACAAGCCCATCATCAAAGAGGTACAGTTTCCCCGGCTACCCCATCGCTGAAAGAAAAGGGAGACGAGTGTAGAACTGACACCAACGACCAGCTCCTCCGCGAGACTCTCGGTATCCACACCTGCGACCGCCGCAGCCCCGCAACGCACCTGAAAACGATTTTCCCGCACCTGGCCTTTGAGCCGGGGTTCGCAGAGGACGACCCCCTCTGGAGCGCTGAGTTGCGCGAGCCCAACGGCGCGCGCCGCTTCCGACTCAGCCAGCTGCTCGACGACATCTTTACGCACGACGAAGGCGTGGTGCTGTCGTTCACCAGCCACTCTGGCGCCATCGGGAGCATCCTCGAGGCCGTCGGACACAGGAAGTTCGCGCTCGAGACGGGTGGCGTGATTCCGGTGCTTTTGAGGGCGGAAAAGGTTGATGGCGAGAGGGAGGAACCGCCGAAGGAGCCCAGCGAGGGGCCACCGAAGTGTACGGAGCCTCCTGTCGGTTCCTAGGGCGGTCGTTGAAGTTACTCAATGCGGTTGTCGTGAATGAGCCGCATGAGGAAGGTTTGTGAAAAGGTGTCTATGACGGTGGTGCGATCACGGGAGGAGTCGGAATGCGCGCTGGTGGTTCGTCGACTGATCGTTGCGTGTGAGACGCTAGGGCGATCCGAATAGAATTCGCATTAATGCATATGTGCAATCTTGGCGAAATTATTCTGGGGAATTCATGTTTGATGTCTGTGAAATACACGATCTCAATTCGAGATGCTGGGTGTAGTGTTGCTGTTGGTTGACAATGTCTCTCTCGGAGGCAACTCGGAGTTAGGTCGCCAGCTGGAGATCACAAGTCTAGAGTTCATGGCACGATGTTCGAAAATATGACATTAGGTCTCTATCACAGCACACAATGGCTCTTCGATTTCGAAATCCTTCTGTTTTATTTCCAAGAACGGTGCGCAAGTAAATTCAATGTCAAGTTCGTGCGCGAAGCCATAATCACGAGAGTGCGCTGTTGCAACTATTAATTACAAAACTCCGTGATTACCATTCACAGACAAGGAAGCCTCCATGGACTTGGGCCCATTCTTTCTTCGTATAATAGAAGTATGTTCCTTTCTCGTGTGAAAGCATTCACAATGCAATGGTACCAACATCTATTTTCGTACCCTGCGGTTGCACAACGCCATTGTGAAAATAGACGACTAAAGTGGGCTGTGAACTGGCCTCAGATCAAATAGTGCACGTTGATCAAAGGAGGGGAAACGATTAGGTTTCATTGTCTCTTTCAAGTTTTCGCTCCCAATGAGTTCCTACCTAGCCAAGGTTGAGATCTATGGCTTGCACAATCCTCGTATATAAGATCAGCTTCTCGACAACAAGTGAAACTCGACGTTCTTCAACTCACCTGCAATGTCCGAAAACATGTCAAACAAACTATCACTTTTCGAAACACTCCCACAGGAGCTTATTTACGAAATAGTCAACGATCTTGAACGCCATGACCTCTCATGCCTTTCGAGAACCAGCAAAACGCTACGATTCAGGACACTTGGAAGTTTAATGAAAATCATTAGATTCAAATGGCATGCGGACAAGCAATGTAAGCATTCTCCTTGCAGCATAGTTAATGCCAAACTTGATTGCTATAGGCTCTGTGAGCCACGAATCAACTTACTCCTGCGAACCTTTATGGAAAATCCCACACTCGCTGATCTAGTGACTGGACTCGAATTTACGGTCGGGAAAAACCCCTATGGAACTAGACAACTAATACAGGGGGAAATCCGGGTTTACCAATCGGATCATCCGAGTCGAATGGGAATCAATGGTGGAGCGCTGGAATCGGGGAGAGGAATGGCTGTCCCCAAGACGCAATTTCCAGACATACTCTCGCACAAATATTGGAAGCGTGATGTTGCGCATCATCCAGGTCTGCCAATCGTTCTCCTCTCATGGTCATGTCCAAATCTGTCTTTGTTTCGGGTCGATTCGGCATTTTTGCAGGACAACGAGTACTTCGAAAACATGGTTGCTAAACTTGATTACACCAATAACGATGATCGATCATACTCGGGGTTCCAGAAATTACGAGCCGTCAAGCTGGAGGATAAAGGATGGGCAAAGGATCCTATACTCAAGCCGTACCTTCATCTTCTTAGGTGTCCCACGCTCGAGGAGTTTGCCATCAACCCGGAAGCTGTTTGGTCTAGGCATCCCGAGATCTGGTACCATATTGTTCCTCAGGATGCAAAGCTCAAGACTCTTCGTCTTTGCTGCAATACTATTGATACTGGGAGACTAAATGTGCTGTTTACCGATTAAAGTCGGTGGAGGAACTCGAATATACCGGTTTCGATAATATTAAAGAAGTCGATTTTGAATCGGCACTGTGCAGGGTTAAGGACACTCTTGTTACCTTGAAGCTCACCTGCAAGGGTCGCAATAGAATTGAGTATTGCCAGAAACCTCTCCAAGAACACTGTTCGTTGCGGGCTTTCAAAGCCCTTAGACATCTGACCATTCCCCCACCATTTCTTTTCAGTCATGTCTCTTGTAATAAAGCACGAGGAGAAGAACGCGAGATGTTGGATTTCTGGCGCCGTTTACCGCCGCAACTGGAGACACTAACACTGAGGAAAGACTGCGTCGATGGCCAGCCGAATGCACTTTGGTTGCACCCTGGACAATGGATCATGTTCTTCGAAAGCATGTTTGCGGAGCCAGAGTGGAGGTATTTTGTACCAAAGCTTCGGCAGCTTGACATCAAATTTCGTCGGACTGATAGTATTGTGCGAGCTGGCCAGATTCTTGAGTTCACAAGCCTATGTGAAAAAAATGGTATCAAGTGTCGCTTTCACTACTTGCAAGGTGACGCGTTCTTCTACGAAGCCCGGTGCATTGGCAAGCGAATAAATTGCTTGAGCAGCCGTCTTGACTAAGACTAAGAACATTTATATACAATTATTAAGAAGTTGATTTTTTAAGCATGGTAACGTTTCATTGATTTTGCAAAGGGCCAAGGTGCTAGGTATCATCATGTAGTAGTCGGCGAGAATAATGCGGGCATGCCTTAAGAGTGAAAACGTCGTTGATGAGGGATGTATGGCATAATGCAAGAGCGAACGATATAATGTTTTTTCCTAAAACACCCTCTTCCTGTAATCTGTTTTTGTCAAACCTCAGAGTCCCCCTTGCTAAGGGAAGATACAACCGACTAACTGTCTATCCCTTTGTCACGAAGTCTTGCCGTGCCGCAACGATTTCTAGATGAAACATCAAGAGCATTCCCAAATGACTTCTATAGCTTCTCTGTACTACCTAGTTATTCTAATAACTTTCCTCTATACAACAGACGCTTGCGCGGAGTATCACATAGCGGTGCGCCATTCTATCGCTCGTGCTTTCTCGTCTACAGGGAGCTGTAGTGTGTTTACACCCTTGCTCCAGCATCAATTTAGCATTGACTGAAACGTGCTATACTGATGCGCCTTAGCATGAACGTCCTGCGAAACATAAGGAAATTCCTTAACATACTCGATACTACCGGGAGCGTCGCAAAAGGCCTTCGATGAAGGAGAAGGCACAAAGCCAGCAGTGCCTTACCCCACCTGAAGAGAGAATAAAAGGCTCTTGTTGATTTCATATTACGAATAGGTGCTGTGGGAACACCCATACGTGTCAGGTATATATCTGGACTTGCCTTCTACTTCACCCGCCAACGTACTGCGAACTAACCGTCCAAACTATCTACGGAGAACTGGCCTCAGGCCTTCCGTAAGTGTCATCCGCAGATCGAGTCAAAGCATAATAGGCCCATGGCCTAGGACTGCCATGACAACAACACTAGACGTTAGCCAGGATAATTTCTATAACATGGAGGCTTTCTATGCTGGCTCTGTCGAAGTTCTAGTAGGTGCAGACAATCGACGGGACTATAGACGAACTGGCACAAGGCGGACGATGGTAACTGCTATCAAATGCGTCTGTGCAAGCGGTGAGTGTCTAAATCCCATGATCATCTGACCCGCGTGTACCCACAAGAGTAACTGGGCATTGTAGCCGGCCCCCGGATGGATCTATGCCTTGTCTAAACCAAGGTACACCATTTTTTTATCATTTTACAGCAGATCAAGCAAAGTTTTAACCCTTAGACAAAAGCTTGCGCTAACGCAAAAGAGCGGATACTAATCTGTGATGACTTTGGAAGCCATGAAACTATTGAGATATTAGAGTTCTGCTTTGAGAACAATATTATCAAATGTAAGCTGCAAGATACAGCCCTGTGACGTATCAGTTTTCGGGTCGTTGAAAACCGCATATCGAACCGAGGTTGAGCGCCATTATCGTAGGGGCCCTACGAATGCCAACAAAGAGCACTTCACAGAGATATAGTGCGGCAAGGAAAGTGTGATTAACAAAGAAAACGTACATGCTAGCTAGGGTAAGACCAGCCTATTTCTATTCAATCCTTCACGAGTTACTCGTGGCATCGGAAAGCCAGACGCCTCACAAGCTACTAGTACACCCTTCGAAGCTGGAACGCAACATGGAGCAATCCAGACACCAGTAACACCTGTGGCTCCGGTAACACCAGTGCCATCGGAAGATGTCATGAATCTGTTCAGACTTATGCAGGAGAATTGCCATAGTGACGACATACCCTTGATCAGAATTACATTAGTCTTCTGAGGGATTAAAACAGCGAAGCTGAGCGTCGCCTGACGAAGAACTCTGGACCTCTGAAAAAGGCTGGGAAAGAATGGTGAAGACGGGCCATGAAACAGGACGATTTCGATGCAATCCGAAGAGAGCGTGAAGAGGGGTAGAAGTAGCTCTCGGAACTTGTGGCACTGATGCACTTGCGTGGCAAAGGGATAGGCGTTAGCCTTCAACAATGGCATTGAGGCCTTGTTTTTGATTTGAGGATGGAGGGAACCACTGCAATAGTACTCTGAACTATGACAAAGCTCCCAATTTAGTCATTTTTATCTGAATTTCCAAGATGGAGATAGTAGGCCCTTGTCAATCAATAGAGACGGGTCAAGTGCAAGACGCAGAACAACAGTCTCCTAAAACACCCGTTTCAGCAGAAGTTCTTGCGTCGTTAGAAAACATGGATATCCAATAATGACGAATGAAAGGTTCGTCAATAAGGGCAACGTGGCGGAAACGGAAGCCTGCAACAGAGGCAGATTCGCTCGAGACAGGACCTACAGAGCCAAAGGCGAAAACGAGGAAGTAGGTGGGGAAAGCGGAGCTTCAGGAAAAACATAGTAGAGAGCTAGAGAGAGTCCAAATATTGCGAATGTTTCAAGAGAGCAACGTTAGATAGCGTTGAATTCAATGAGTATTTGACTGAAAGCTACTGAATGATAGTCACGAATGATGCTGTCCAACTGCACAGTAAGAGATGAGTTAGTATTTACAATTTAAACGTCCGGTGATCAACTGAACTATCCTTTTTAGCTAACTTAGAAGATTTGCTAAATATCAATTCCCATTTGTTAACTAGACGCAGGGCTAGAGGAAGAGAGTATTCAAGGAGAATTAAAGGGAGGAGGAGTAAGGTCACAGCAACAGGAAAAGGATAGTTATTATAGGCAATCACCTTTAGAATACTTTCTGGTTAGGAAAAGAATGTTGATTTAAGGAGTAAAAACTAAGCAGCGCAAATTTGAAACGTCCTTGCTATCTACGATAGTACTTAACGACGGAATGCTTTGCGAAAAGCATTAATTCGGCGCCATTTCTTACCATCATCCCTCTTGTCTATTTCAATACTCTCTTTCCCCGATTCATCCTTGTTACACAATTGACCTATAATCTCTCTCCCCGATCCATCCTTGATACACAATTGACCCGTCCAGCCTTTGAGACGCAACAGACACTCAGGGTCCTGGTCAGACCCGGAAAAGGTCAGTATCTTTACCTCGCGCAGATTTTGTACAAATTCGTGTACCCAGTGACCGCGAGTGTCGCGCCCATCTCTCCCATCTCTCCAGGGCACGTTGGTGCGGAAGATCTTTGGCATGCCACACAGCTCGAGTTCATTGACAGTATTGGGCAGGTGTGGAAGACAGGTTGGGCCTTCATTTTCTGCACCCTCAGGCCAGTTTATGACGCACGCATGCCGCGCATGAGCCTCTACAATCCACTGAAGTGACTTTTCACCTTTCAAATGGACAGGGAACTCAAAACGTTCTTTGAAGAAGGCGGGAAGCAAGTTGATGACAAGCTGATCCTTGCTGACTTCGTAGGTTGTGTAAGTTGCGTCGAATGGGTCGGGGAGAGTGATGATTCCAACAGAGCGATATCCCAAGTCATTGCCAAGCTTGGTAAGTTCGCAAATCCTGTTCCAGTCGATATCCTCCACGGCGTTAGGGTCTTTACAAAGCCCTTTGTAGAGCCATACGGCTGACTCAATGCCC
Organism: Aaosphaeria arxii CBS 175.79; assembly: GCF_010015735.1. Lineage (NCBI taxonomy): Eukaryota > Fungi > Ascomycota > Dothideomycetes > Pleosporales > Aaosphaeria > Aaosphaeria arxii. Next base: position 181,481 of record NW_022983483.1, read on the forward strand.
TCTATTTTGGTATAGAAAGGGTGAAATTCTCCGTTGCGATGCAGTTTCTTCATCTCGCCCGACCGATCCTGTGCTGTACCTCCACGGAATCTGATGAGAGACACGATTTTCATGGAGTTCAGCGCCTGATCCACGTCATCCCAGGTAGCCATGTCAGTCTATAGCACAGGGTTGTGTCAGGAAAAGAGTTTAGAAGAATTTATTTCAGGAGCTGACCAGATATACAAGGAATGCTCCAGCAAGGTTGAATGTAACTATGACAGAGATGAAGAGAGGAGCCTGGTGTTTCTCATTGAAGCTGACTTTATATGAAAAATTGGTACCCAACCTCTAGATTCACATTGACACTCTTTTGAGGCATTCTGCACAAGAGAGCCGTGCTGGGGATAAATCTGCATTCTTTTTCATTATACAAATTTGTGAAGTGTGCGCTTCCTAGAAATCTGCATTCTTTTGTATTGTACAAATTCGTGAAGTAATTGGTTCCCGATAGCTTGAACTCAATTCTTTCAAATTATTGCCAAGCCTTCCCAGCACCAAGTCCCATTCGACTCTTCGTTCGGGTGGATACTATTATCTGGGAGAATGATCCTCAAATGTATAGAGTTCACGGCACAAGTGTGACTTTTGTATTACCCCACTGTGACCGTCCCATTTTGCCATAGTCCTTTCTTATCACTGACACTGAACTGGTTGAATCCTACTCTAGAAACCCTCGGGCGTAAGTTAATTTCTTCCAGAGACCCATCATCAGTGAATTGTTGCTAATTTCCTATTGCTGTCGCCTATGTGAAAGACTTGCCAATTTCGACTAGTGAAGCTCTTGGAGACGCACTTGGCGATTGCTCAAAGAAACCTTGAACGACATATGCGGGAGGCTTTTCGGTACCTTCGAATTGCACCTTCGCAAAGCGCGTTACTTTGTTCATCTTGTCAAAGTAGAGGCACCCTCGAATTATCATCAAAGAAAGACATCACGGAAGAATCAGGGTGGCTACATGCAGATGATACCGAATTGTTGGAATTTCTCGGTTCTAGGGAGGTCTAGTCTGGCTAGTGGTCTGAAGACACAAAGGCAGACAAGAAACGCCATACAAGAGGGGTATCGTGTCTGGCGTCAATTCGAACAACTACCGCGGCGCCGCAAATCTGTCATGCCGCACATGCTCATAATTGTTTGCACAAATGTGATCTGTGCTTTTATGGCGCACAGTTGATGGCGTGTAAGTCCGCTCTATGGTAGGGGTATAAATTGTATGAAAGATCAGGGCAGAATCTAAACCTCGGAAGTTGGCTACACTTTTCTTAAACTATAGCCTAGGATACACGATCTTGTCTTCATAGCCATCATGGATACCCAAGACGTCAACGAGACTTCTAGCGACGATAGCATGCTCGACGATGATAGCATGCTCGACGATGATAGCATGTACGGCGATAATGGCATTATCGATGATGACGGAGTTTGGAGGCCTGGTATAGGCTCTATATTCTCCGAGACCACAACGAAATATGGCCCTGGAAAATTCCACCCTGTCTACATCGGCGAAATGTACAAAGAAGGGCGATATAAGATAGAGCAGAAGCTCGGATGGGGAGCTTTGTCTACTGTGTGGGGAGCAAGAGATCTCCAGTATGATACGTTTACGTACCACCTTGCAACAGTTCAAATTACTAACGTTTAGCAGTAACGACAACTTCGTTGCTATCAAGGTCTTGTCAGCACAAGAAAGTAGTAACACCAAGGAACACCAAATCTTGCAACGCCTTCGCAACAACGATCTAGATCACCCAGGACGCGAACATGTCCTTCAGCTTCTTGACCATTTCTATCACGATGGTATAAACGGACGCCATCTGTTCATTGTTACAGAGTCACTGGGAGAAACATTGTCTGAGTATACCGATGCTAAAAGGCTTGGTCGCTTGGATGGATTTGAATGTCGCCTTTTTAGTCGGCAACTCCTCCTTGCAGTGGATTTCATGCAAAAGTGCGGTGTTGTGCACGGCGGTCTGTATAGTAATCCTGATATTTGGCAAAGCTAACAGGTTTCTAGAATTACACAGCAACAACATTATGTTACCTCTGCCCGACTACTGTTACTATGATGAACCAGAAATTGAGGAGGTCCCTCGCGATGGTGGTGATAGTAGCCGTCACATCCCAACTCATTTGGTCGGAAAGGCCACGACCTCCATTGATGAAGACAAGATGAAAAACACAGCTTTCAGAGTATCTGTTAAGATTGTAGACTTCTCCTCTTGTAAGTCCTATCAACGGTCCTGACTATAAACGATCCTGAATAAAGTATCGCAACTTACAATGCCTGTCATGCAGCGTTCTTTGCCGACGAGTTTCCTACCTCTGCTGATACGAGCGCTTTCCTACAACCGCCTGAAATGGTTTTCAAGAAGCCTCTATCCAAAGCAATGGATATATGGCAGCTTGCCTGTATTGTAAGCAAGTATTACTTTGAACCCGTACAAAATCTAACTTGTGTTAGACGTACTGGGTTGCTTCTCGCCAGGAATTGTTTCAAATCGGCAATAGAGATGATACGCGCACTTTGATACCCCAGATCTACAGATCTATAGGGGAGTCTTCGGTTGATTGGCTCTTGAATGCCATAATAGAAGGTACAAAGAACAACCTCTGGAAAACTGTCCCGACCGGTATTAGTAAGTTATTCAGTCTTCCTTCTATTCAATTCTAAGTCAAAATCATTTCTAACTAATTGTAGGCTTTGATATTGGAATGATAACCTTGGAGGAATACGTACGCGGTGAAGTCTGTAAGCATGATGAGAAAAGGAAGAACGCGGCATCTCGATACAAACCTCTGGAAGGGAGGCCTGAGGTAGAAAGGTACATAGTAATGCTTGCGAGATACCTGAGGCGGATGCTAGTAGTTGATCCTGATCAACGTCCGACAGCGGAAGAACTTCTTACGGAAGCATTCGTTCAGGACATGCGCTTGGACGATTACGAGGCGAACTCTTTAAGGTGAAATTTATGATAGGAAGGAACAAGAGACGAGGCAAGCTGTTTTGTACAGCCCAAATTGACTCTTCACTGAACTTTGTTGTAGACTTGGGCAATGAGCACTTGGCGACTGAATTCCTTTCACTGGGGTTGATGTGTTGTGCAAGGCAAATAACCATTTGGCGATTGAACTCCTTTCACTGGGGTGGGTTTGCTGTGCAAGGCAGATGAGCACGTGACGCTTGGACTCCTTTCACTGGGGTGGGTTTGCTGTGCAAGGCAAATAACCATTTAGCGACTGGTCTCCTTTCACTGTAAACTATATGAAGACCAAAAGCAACCCTTCATTCTAACGCAACCACTCCCCTTGACCTTCAAAAATCACCCACTCTTGCAATCAACTTTGCATCCTCGACCACCATCGCCACGATGGCTTCCCTTTCTACCCCCCAAGGGTAGGCTTTACAGACACTGCGACGCCCGATAATCCTACAGCCGAGACTAGATTCAAAATACAACATACTTTAAATTTTTGCACGGCTCAAGCAGAACTGTTAATGTTCCGAAGATACGACTACTTTTGGATCCAGAGCCTCGCCCATTCTAGTAGACGTGAGGAACGACTACACATGACAGTAGACCTACAGACCGAGCAACAAAGAAGGGCTGGTAGGTATGTACGATGTCATCTACTTGTAGTGGAACACGATAATGGAACGTACGATTTCGCCTGGGATGATGTCCCCCAAGAGAAGGTCGTCAAATTGAACCATAGGAAAGTGCGCCGCTACTAGGCTCCTCCAAACACCCAGAGCGCTGTCATGACCAGGATCGCTTGGAGAGTGGGAAGAGGCGTAGTCGGGATCACGGTCACTCTGAGAGTTTGGTGGAACAGCAGCAACGACAGGACGGAGCCCACTGACTACTCTTCACGCGTTATTTCGATCTACCACCATTCAGGGTTGTGAACATGGCCTGAACTTTCTAGTTGTGTCTCGTCTGAGCGGCATGCACCTTGCCCATCACCGAATTCCTGAGGATCGACCGGGAGGATTATAGGTGCCGGTCGGGTTCGTGTGGTTATCATGGAGCGGTTCCGTTGCCGGGTTGGTGGTTGGTTCAGTAGGGCCGTCGATGGACATGCCAACTCCACCTCGGGCTGAGTATCTGTAGTAACGTGACGGAGCCTTCACACGTATCAGGCGGCCTACACGTGTGCCTTCGATGGTTTGATCCAGAGGCGCCGGAGCGATTGGGAACGTCTTCCACGGCGGCGTGCCCGGTAGCGACAGGCTGTTGGTGCAGTAATGGACGACGTTGGAAACGTTCCGGCAAACTAGGACCGTGGCCGGCCTACGTAGCGCAACTCTGGACGCGAACATGGCTCGACGGAAGCCTTAGGGCTGAGGAGCGGCGTGCCACTGGCATTTACCCCATCTCGGGCCGTACCGACTCCTGCTCTGGACATTGGCTGGGATGCACCATGAAACGGATCTGCCCCGAGCAACTGACTGAACTGACTAGAGAACCCCTGATGAGGACTACAAGGCATTTTGCCGCGAGCGACAGAACTTGTTCTACTATCATTGTCACCAAGTGCAGTAGCTACACATTTTGACTGCGTATGCGAGCGCCAACAAACTCGCGTGGGACGGCAACTGACTGACTGAGGAAGTTACGGCGGACGCAGCAGCAGCTGACAGAGACGGCCATGCATTCCACCGAGAGACTGTGTGGAATTGTTACCGGACGACCTGATGGCGATTTTTACAAACTTTCTTGCCGTATCTGGAGCTCGGCTTGCTTTCATCGCCACGCATAAGACAGAACCCGCCTTGGAGAAGGTCAAAGGCTTATGCCCGCTCTTCCTCAGCGACCCTTCCGAACGAAGAGTGGTGGGGAGGCAGCGCATATACAATTGCGCGTACCAGTGTTTCCCAGACTCTTGAAAATGGTTTAGGTTACCTAGAAGCCTTAGGCAAGTTCGACATTAAACCTACTTTCCTAAGGGGACTCCCGGCGGGTTGAGTCCGAAACCTTGTGCTTGTCGGTAGCCATCGCGAACGGCGGTCAGATCAGACGATGGCGGTAGAGTGGTAGGAAACGATAACAGCAGCCGCAGCTGGCAGGAAGAAGGCCGCATCCGTCTGCCGCGTAGAGTGTGGTTGATAGCATGAACTGAACCACGGCGACCAACGATAGCTTTGACTAGCAAAGATGATAGCGCACGACCGACTTCGATGGAGAGTTGATGGCCGGGCAAGCAAACCAGGGACGCATCCAGTGAAAGGAGTCAACAGTCCAGCCCACTTCCGACCATCTCAGAGTAGGACAACCGTCAATTTCGACTGTTGGGCTCGTCAACCCCCAGGGTGGCGAGAGCGTCTCGATCTTGGAAGGGACAGGTCCAGTATACGGGCAGCGTCACATATGATAACCTGCCCGGCCTGAGCAGGAGCTGCAGAATCATCCTGACGGCTCACGTCTTCAACACCTCACCCCTGGACAGCGACGACAGGCTCTACTGCTCTGGAAGCGGATGCTTGCGCCTGGCGGCCGTCTCATCGTCTCCATGTCTCCGTGGTCTGGTCCTACGTCTTTCTATTTCAGATCCCATCCAGCTCTCGTCTCCCGTCTTGGATGTACCAAGGAACGATTTTTGAAAAGTTCTACAGGCCAGTGTTTCTGTGGACGAAGATATGAACAAGGACAACTTTACCCACTGGGCAGAACTTGGCTTTCTTCCTCCACGAAACTTCAACACATTCTCCAAACCTCCCCTCGGATTTCCCAAGACTACCTCGGCGCAAAGGTGTTCCTTGGAATGTCGAAGCCTGAAGCGGAAGTGGTCAGGGTAAGAGGCCCTTCATGGTTGGTTGGTTGAAGCTACAATTCTATCCATCTCGCGGCCAGTTGATTGTACAACCAGATCTTCTCCCTTCCAGCAGTGGAAGGGAATGGCTATCGCTTTTGGCCATGATGAAGCGTGGTACTGCCTGCATAGTTTGCCATATCCTGATTTGCGAGTGAAAATGCGCAAGTCGCGTCTGCTTCTCTGACAGCGAAGAACGAGCAGTCAGGAGGGCATCAGGAGCAGACTCTCGGGGCGCATAGGTAAAGTGCCCGACCAAACCACGTAGGCCGCCCGAGCTGCAATACCGCTTTGGGGATTTACCATGGTAACAAGGGGGCCTGGACGTACGTTAACATGAAAGGCCTCACTTGAAGGGTGAGTACTATTCGTAATAGGAATTGGATCGCCGTAATGCCTTCATACTCGTGCCCGACCGTCGGTCGTGTACAGTTCCAATACTGCCGTCGAAAGCGCACCGGGCTGCTGTGTGCTATGAGATAGTACTAAGGCCATATAGGATCATGAACCAGGCTTGTAACCCCACATTCTTCCCTGTCCCCTTCCTCTGCATTTTACCATTCCCTCCCTCTAATTTTGATTTGAGAAAAAATATATTCCAGTCACATCAAGTAAAGAGAACAGATCAATAACAACAAATATGAGCATACAGAACCTGCAGATATGAAGATTTGTGTTGTGAAAGAAAATATATCGGGACATGGTGCAAAGAGGTATGCAAGACGTCCAGAACAGTATCGTATGCCTGAGGCAGGAGCTGATAAATGCAAATGAACAGATTAATGGAATTTCAAATGACATGGTGGAAGTACTCATCACTATTCGGTATGACAGCGCATCGGAACAAACTACAAAAGTGTCCTATATCGGAGGATGATCGACAACGAGAGGACTGATGTTAACTAGATCATTAGATAGTGGTGAATACAAAGCAAATCATTCGATTGAGTCATAATGAGTGATGAACTACATCCAAGGGCAGAGTTCCGAATTGAATTGGGAGTAATGGGTGTAGCAAAGGGCGGTTACTCGTACTCGTAGTGTACGGCTAACACTAGTGGAAGGGCTGAAAGTCTCATTGTCTGACGAGTAATTTAATTGAATTTGAAATGGGAATATGAATCTTCTAGGTGATGAATGAAGCTGTGTTGAATTAAGGTTTAGGTGAAGATGAAGTGAACGTGAAGTGAAGGCGAAGGTGAAGGTGAAGGCGAAGATGAAGATGATTCTAGAAGGTCAGTGGCTTGGCAGAATAACAGCGTCCCGACCTGTGATTGGCCAGAACGGCGTCTCTCATTGTGTCACTGCCACCATACGAAGAGTCACAGCCCATTGCCCCATCATCATCAGTCTCATTAGGAGGAGCCTTTGGTTCCTTACAAACCACCGTGGCTTTTTAGTCGTGAAGTCTGAAAAGCTCTCTTGTTCTATTTCTTCTCTTCTTCATTCCAATCACTCCTTCTACCTACCGTCTTACCGACTGCAATCACCGCGCGAGAGGCAACTTCACACGCACCAAACGTCATTCCGATCCGGTCCCGCTGCCTACATAAACTACCCTCATCGCCCCCCACACAACCGCAACTCTCACACAACACTCTTCCTCCCGTACCCACAACCACTGCACATATCCTCTCCCGCATACTCAACGGCACTCTTCCATTACGGACAAAATGAGCGACGATTGGGATTCCGTCACCAAGATCGGCAGCCGCACCCGTGGCGGAGCTGCTGGTCCCCGTGAGACTGTCATCAAGGGCAAGTCTGCTTTGAACGCCGCACAGAGGAGCGGAGCTGTTCTCTCCACCGAGAAGAAGTACAGCACTGCCAATGCCGTAAGTTTTTTCTCCATCATGGTTACTCTAAACTCCCCATTTTCTTGGGCCACGAAAGAGAAGTCGCGATGGAAAAGATTTGCATCTCGCTAACACGATTGGCTATAGGTATCTGGTGGAGGCGAAGGTCAGCGTCTCACAAAGGTCGACCGATCCGACGATATCATCAAGCCCAAGACCGTTGGCAAGGACGTCGGCGCAGCCCTCGCAAAGGCTCGATCCGAAGCCAAGAACGACAAGGGATCCACCATGACCCAGAAGGACCTCGCCACCAAGTGCAACACCACCCCCACCGTCATCGCAGACCTAGAGCGAGGTACCGCCGCACCTGATCAGCAGCTCCTGGGCAAGATCGAGAGGCTGCTGAACGTCACCCTCCGAGGCAGCGCAGACAAGATTGGGCAACCCAAGTTCCCGAAGAAGAAGTAGAGAGGCAATGCGTGCTGGTCTTTACTTGAATCTTCTTCGGTGACGAACAATCTTTGGATTAGCGGGCGTTTGGACGGGATGGAAGGACAACCAACCACATCAGATCATGTCGGGATCGAAGCGATAGATTGACTTGGAACACGATGCTACGGAATGGGCATGAACAACCACAGACTGTACAGATCGGTTTTACTTTCCAGGAAACTTCGTGGTCTCGCTGTTGTTCCAATGAATTTTTTGGGGCGCAGTTGGGGCTCGTTTGGATTTCAAAAGGGTGTCATGGGTCTCATCGGTTAGATATACGCATTAGAGAAAAAACGACAAAACAAATCACTCCAATGGCATTATTGTATCGGTACATACCGTCCTCCGCGTGAATTCCTCTGTTCGTTTGAATATCGCACATAGCGTGCTGCTCAGTGAAGTGATGATACACTATATCATTTGTCCTATGTATCCAATCCGTAGCTCGCAGTGAGAACACCCACCCAGGTCCGTCCTTGCGCTTTCTCCAAACGGATTTATGATGAAATGGGCCCGACGACGCGTGCGGCGAGTGGCTACAGCTCATACAAATCCTTGTTTCGGGTATAGCTGGTTAGAAATATCTGTCTCTTCTGTGCTAGCAGTAGACGTACGTCTAGCAAGCTTTCATGTTCAGGTACTAGCTACGTACTGAATAGTACACTCAAACCCACTCAAACTTCAGACGATACTCCATACTACACCGTAACCTACGAGTACGTACTCGCATATCTCATAGCACGTGTGAGGGATACCCAGTTATCCATCCAAACATCCAACGCTGTACATGTGCAGTATACGAGTACATAACTCTACCGATCCCAACCGCCAATGGATTCAGATGGAACGAAACTGTACTTCTTCCACGCTGGTGATTAATTTCCAGTTAGGCTTACAGTTAAGGTGTTCCAGTAGTTGATAAATATATCTCCTAGGACTTTCGTGGAACTGATTTACAGTCCGACGCTAAGAAGTAACTTCCGTCCAAGATAATGGGCCGTAGTCGCCGCCGTTCTACAGTTGTGGTGTTCATTAATGCAAGCGTTGACGTATATGGAGTGCGGTAATTACACTGGTAGTACATCACAGATCAAGCACAACAACCCATAACATCATATTCCCTGGTCGAGTTCTCAAATCCATGTATCATGACTAGATTGATCCCAGTGATGTACCCCCAGAAGTTGATATCATTTGTCATTCACGAGTCGCGACGTAATCCAGAAAGGTAGTAGGTACCTAATGCAAAAGGTAAAGACACTAGAACAGGAAATGGTGGTATTAGTACCTCCAAACAACTACATTAGGGTATACTAACAAACACCATCAGATAAAATGAAACCAGTGCCAGTGGGTATAATAAGAGATATTCTGGTAAGATATTGGGGGGTGAGGGGAGGATCCCTGATTCCGTCCTGACAGAACTGGACAGAACAAAGGCTTCAAAAGACTTCCTTGCTGGGAGATTGTGGCCGTGGGAAAAGGAAAGCTCGATTGAGACCATGATGCCTGATCATCTTCCGTGGCGGCCAGCATGCCCAGATCGTGGTGGCATCGACCGTCACGTTCACTCGGCTTCTGCAAAAACTTGAATCGTCACGGACAGTTGCCGTGTAGCTCTGAATAAAAGTCCCTTGGTCTGGTTTCTTGATTGTGTTACAGTTTGTTCGGCAACGTGGGGCTCGGTCAGTGTCTGGATTACGTTAAGCGCGGAGGTGGAAAACTGGTGATAAGCTTCCAAGAGACGGAGATTCCAGAGATCAGTGAAGTTGTGCCATTCTCTCTCTGTGAGAAATCCCGACTTGAGCCCAAGCCATAGAAGGCATATATTCGCGGCAATCTCGAAGAATTTGCTGAAGAGGCCTTGGAGTGGGGTATGACGGCTCATGGGGTTGTCAATGAGACCCTGCTGATGTTTTGTTTCGACTGCTTCTATTCTTCCCTTGATGCACTTTCGTATAAGCTCGTGCTGGTCCGATATAAGCGGTTTAACCTCAATCGCAATTTCTATGGCGTCGCGGAGGGCATCAAACAGAAGGCAGTCCAACACAAGCAACGCCCACCGGTGGTAGTCGGTCTTTGTGTAGTTACTAATTGCCCTTTGGTTCTTCAGTGTCTGGACGTTGGCCTCGTTCGGTTCAATTTGTAACAATGTCAAAGCACTCCTGTAAGTCTTATTTTCGTCTTGGGTGGTTGGATTCTGCATGGCGATGTACTGGATAGATTCGATTCTGGCTTTGGTGAATGATGAGAATGGAAAAGATGTACTGATGAAGAAAATGGCATTGAATCCCCACGAGAAATGATGTTTATATCTGCCATATATGTCCGTGTTGCTATGTATCAGTAGATGAGAACAAGCAAAAGGACTCACAAACAGTCATGGTAGCTAAGTCATTAATTGCAAGACTCACTAATTACACAGTACCAAAACTGTCACTCGTCGCGCACGGAACACTGGATGTACAGTCACAAATGGTCCAAACATCCGTCTGTAACCCACACCTCGAATCAGAATAACAAGAGAAAATCGTCATCACTTCGAAAACGAAAACTTGCACAAGAGTCAGAAGTGTCATGTTTCAATGTATCCGTGCTGTGCAGGACATGGACTGAGTTTGGCTAAACAAACGATTCACGCCGAGTCACACTTCCTAATCACTCATATTTCACAACTGCACGGGTACCGATATATACGAAGGTTGGAAAGCACATAATGATATTTGCCATCTAATCTTCTCCATTCTGCAAGTGGCTTGGAAGCAGAGTAACATGTAAACAGGCCAGCGAGAGACATTCCAGTGAAGCCACCTGGAAGAAGTGAGATGTGCCCGTAACTAAGAAATTGAAATATGTTCGCCTTGAAAAATCCCCCGAGACTGATCCTGGATCTCCCCACCGATTGAGGAGCCCTGCAAAACTTCCTTGCAAATAAAGGAAAGCTTTTCCCGCAGGTCCATAAAAGGGGGCAGCTCGTTCGATGCTTCTAAGGGGGCTGTTAGCGTGTAATGGCAACTTGATCGAAGAGAAAATTTCGCACCTTATTCCTGCACCTTCCTCTTCTCAGGGCATTTGATACCTCGGATGCAGTTTTGACAATGTATTTGATGCACAGCTTCATCCAGATATGGTTTCTGTGGTGCGGGAGTGTCCCTTAATAGTGACACTCCGCGGTTCACCTTCTCTTTCAACTTAGTTGCCATCGATTCCGCCTGTTGAGTAGATTCACCTTGACTACGGTAGAAATCTACGACCTCTGAGTAGTCAACTGCGCTCGCGACTTTGCCAAGCTTATCAGCATCCTTCTTGCAGGTAGCGTGCATGGATACCGCTTTACCTAAGGCTTCCGTTCTTGTTTCTAGTTCAGAGGAAAGGAGTCTCGCGACTTTTCTCCGAGCAGCCGCCATTTCCGTATTCTTCTTAATGCAGTCACATGCAAGCTTGTAGGTGGAGCTGTACGGATTTTTACGGTCGTTTATGCTGTACTTCTTGTTGTTGTACCAGATAGACAAGTTTACAATAGTGCTCTCCTTTTGGTCTTCTTTGGAGCTCTTCTCCACGACCTTCTCGACAGTCTGCGAGTATTCGGCCATTTTATTGTGTAGATGCTCTGAGGGATGGTGTTTTGAAAGAACTGAAGTGATTTCTGCTGTGTTTTGAGTTATGATTAAAGTACTTGCATGCTGATGGAATCAGAATATATACTCATCAGGTATCTGTGTGCATGCATTTGATACTACAGTGAGCAAATGAGTTATTTACAGTTCCATTTTCTGAACCAGCTATGTAGAAACATTATACAAACGGAACTCAAGTCACCCTGTTCATATGTGCACTATTCTGGAATATTTAGATTAGCAAATATGGGTGCCGTACTAATGAACTCGAATCATGAACATTCATTTATCAAAATTTCTATTCCAATCATAGCCATCTATACAATGCAGCCTGTTCTCGAAGTTCAGGCCACTGTTGCAGAATGGGCTATTTAGACAATGCGAGACAATGCCGACAACCTGACAATAGCCGACCTACTTCTAATGATACCTGAACATTTCCTTCTACCTGTTCAGCATTTTTTGAACAATCTTTTCTTTCATGACCATCCTAGAAGTGGGTATAAGAAGCATCCGAAAATTGATCATCGAAACAACGCACAACCTTATCTTATATTCTAGCAGCTCTGTTTCTGACGTCTCATATTTCTTTGGAACCTCATATCTGCAAATAATGGAGACCCGCAAGATGCAGCAAGGCGAGGATCTAGATACGCTAGAGAGCTTGCAAAACCTCTTCGAGATGTACTGGAATCAAGAAAATTGAGAGGCTGCAGGAAAGGTAAAGGTGCAAATGCTGGAGATTTACAAGAAGTGGTGGGGCATAGAGCATTATTTTTCGCAGAGCACCATATTCAACCTAGCTTTCATATACCGGTTACTAGACGATAGTCCTTCAGAAGAGCTTAAGGTGCAAATAATGGAGGCTTGCGAGGTGAAGGCTTGCGAGATGAAACCCGGTGAAAACCTTTTCGACATACTGATAGCTAAAACAAACAAACCTGTCACAAGCTACGAGTAACTTCCCTGCCACAAGCTACGAGAACTTCCCTGCCACAAGCTGGAGGTACGGGAACTTCATGAATGCTCTGCGCCGGCTCAGGGATCATTTACGTGCTTGAGGCACAGATCACCCAATGCTTGATCTTGTCCTCGGCTGCTTAAAAGATTGGGAAAAGTAGTGAGGGAATCGCATGTTCAAGCCTTAACAGTAGGCACTCATGCGAATATTGTCCCTCCTATCCATCCTTATCTCGCACTCGTACTTGCTTCTGAACAGCATGTGCACAACTGCGATACCTAGATATTTCCTTCTACCTGTCTAGCATTTTGTGCACAATCTTTTCTTTCATAGCCGTATATAGTCAGTCCGATCTGCAATTGAGTTCTTGAAATAGAAAGTTTCTCTTCGTAAAACTCACGTGTGTAATGTTTGGAAAGATCGGGGAATATTGAAAAGGAAAGCATATAACGTTTCTTCCAGAGATCGACCTCCACACATAGTGGGGGCTTCTGGGGATCGCCGGCCGAATGTGGAAATGAAATATACTAAGAATAGGTTGGAGATGCGCGCAACGCATACGATCCTTGAAGGACGAGCCTTTACGCGAAGCTTCAACCATTTAGCTATCCGAATTTCAGCCCACTGAAGGATTGCAGATATTGAGCTGTGAGTTCACCTCAACTGTATTCCTAATTGGTGTTTCGGGCTTGGGGTCGAGCAGCTTTTTTGACTGTTGCACGAGCCTTGCGAACAGCAGCGAAATAACTTAAAAAGCTCAGCCTGATGCCATTTTGCAGACAAAGACAATGAAAGTCAAGATCCGATATTTCATAATGAATTTCAGCCTTGCGAAACTAAATTTCGTGTACCTCTCTTTTTTTGTGTTTGTTCGACTCGCATCGTGCACATGTTTTCTTCCTAATGGCACAGCAAAGGAAGACGAAGCCACCCGAGCATGTTCCAACGACCCAGCCAGCCCGCTTTCAAAGATATGCTGCCAAACAGGATGGGACAACGCACCAGGAAACGATACCAAGTTTGGACCTACTGCAGATGAATGTCTTCCGAGCGGTGTTTGCCGCAACCGTGGATTCTCTAGCAAACCCGGCGAGGAATATCCTCCGTGGGATCACTTTTATCGAGTCACTTGCACGAATCAGGATTGGGATGAAGGTGGATGTCTGGACGTGTGCAGTTCAGGGGTGAGTTCACAACGTTCCTTCATCTATACACTGTAGGAAGTGCTTGCTAATAACAGTGGCAGTTTAATGCCGACCAAGTAGTTCAGCTCACGCCGTGTGACGATACTGCGACCTCTGAGAAATGGTGCTGTGGCGATACGAAGGACTGCTGCGCGGCAGGTTTCGAATACAAGGCCGTTTATATTCCCCAGAAGCTGGGGAGTCTGAATAAAATTAATCAGACATTACCTACCGGCAAGAGCAATGCAGATGACCTTCTACATGACGCTAGGATTGGGTTTGGTGTCGGGATCGTGGCAGCTTCTTGCGTCTTCTTCGCTCTAGGATACATTCTAGCGCGGTATCGATGCCAACGAAAGCTCCGCGACATGAGCAAGCAAATCACACCGGGTGAGCTCAGTGGTGAGAACACAGCGACGCAAGAGAGTGAATGGAAGGGAGGAGTGGTCAATGAACTTGACAGTGATGGACAGGCCCACGAGCTGCCGGACTCTGAACAACATCATCGGCGAAGTATGGTAGACCAGGGCACTTAAGAAGAGTGAGCCATCTTCTTGTCCTATTCTCGGGTTTGTTCATTGAGGTACTTGTGCTGTGGAGGAAATGGAGTATGCGAGCAGACTCCATAGGGTACACTTGAGGCTGAATAATTTGTTGCTGTTTAGCATTTGCAGGATGACGTTTAGTGGTGTGCAGAATAATAGTAATGAACGTGTGTAGCTTGAATAGTTTTCTGTTGAGTCAACTCCAGTCTTCGATGGATCGCCACGTACTTGAGAGACTTCCTTCATGACCACCCATTACCTACATAAGGCCTTGGAAGACTGGCGATAAACGTCGACGTATTGATAACTCATATTTTCCCTCCGGTAGTAGTGTTCCGATAAACCGTATGCCATTACTCGCATCATATACTCGATGGCAGAAAAATGATCTTTTGTTTTTGTTTTTTCTCCAGTTGCTCGACGATATTCCTTTACCCTTTATTCTTCAAGCCAAATCAAATCACCAACTATTAATGCCTTCCTTCTGAACGATCTTCTTTCCGATGTCCTCTTGTACAACTTCTCTCGTACCCAAGCGGTGGTAGCAATACGGAGGTGTCTGTTGGAGGATTGAAGAGGTTCGTCGTGGCTGTTCGAGGAGACGTGCTGACAAGCGCGATATTGATTGCGCCAAAGGACTGCATGGTCAGATTTAACTTGTGAGTGAGCCTCTGAGATGCCCACACGTGAGTATATAGGTCTTATCTTCCGTTCTTGGATGATGGTGGCGTAGTGCGTTGAGTGCATCTTGAAGGTCGAGAGTCCTGAGACTGGACGACTACGTTCGAGATGGCAGTGCTATTCCTTACAACATGGGATTTAACTGTTCATAACATAGTCAGATGGCATGCTGAGTGCAAGTCTCATCTCGAAAGTGTGTGGTTCTAGAACGGCGAAAGGGGTAACCGATCGTTTGTCGCGAGGAAGACGGATCGACGACAACACTGTCGTAATGAACTGAAACGCTCTTTCCACCAATCCTAGATAGTCATGAGGTCGCTCATTCATCTTGAAATGCCACATGTAATGGCATGTTCGTTTCCTCCCATCCCGATCCAGTCCCAAGTTAACGTGAAGTCTAATGCTCGACCCGAAAGCCATCCCACACCGTCGTGTATCATCCGCCGTACGAGTGTCCTAGAGTATAATTGGCCGTAGATGATGGTAACCATGATCGAACTTTCTCCTGATCCGAGTTGACGCGATGATGCTGTCTTTCCCCGACCGACCTTCGATGCCCCTGGATCCCCTCAGTGCAACACCACCTCTTCAACCCCCTATCCCACACCAAGTCACCCCAAAGCAACCCACCAGCACCACGCCCTCCAAGAAAGACCAAGTCGAAGAAAACCACAAGGAAGACACAAGACCAGCCAACAGCCTAGCAAGACGACAAGGCCATCTTTATACACACCCACGCCGACCGACCGCCGCAACCATCCCTCAGGCCAACCGACCAAATATAGCAGCCCAACCCTCGCAACCCACCCACTCACATCACTCCTCCCAACACCGGAGAATAACGACACACACACGCTTGTGCTCACTCCTTCCCGCGGTCCCTAGCATCCCGAGCATCCCGAACCCTCTGTCGGATTGCGCAACACAGACGGCAACACCACCCCTGCTCAGCCTTGCGGTGGGACGTAGGTTTGTACGCACGTCGAAGGGGAGAGACAGAGACTGGGGTTCGCTCGTCGTTTGGGTACGAGATAACGAAAGGTATGTTGAGAGGGTCATGCGCATGAGGGAGTTGAGTGGTATAGGGGAACACAAAACGAGGCTGAGCATGGGCGAGCCAGCTGGCCGGCCATACAGACACGACGGACAGGGTAGATATGTTGGTGGATGTGTTTCATGCATATGGTTGTCACTGTAGAGACGCGTAGAACTCGCGAGAGGGGTTTGGGAAGCAGGAAGGACTTGGTTTAATGTTTGGTGTGAGATTTCTTGCTTATTTGAGGTATTGTGTAATCATACGATGAAAGGTATATGGAAGTTTTATGTAGAGGGAAAAGAATAGACGATCAAGATGAAGCAAGATGATATACGAATGCTGATGGACTGAAAGGTTAGGCGGATCGCCACAAAGAGACATGCCAAAGCCATTGGGATCTTAAAGTGTTGGCACTGGTAATCCACTTTGGTTCGAGGTGGAAATTATGATTGACTTCTACCGACAGGAATTCCCTTGAGACGGTTGATAGACGCGAGCTCAAGTAGAAGCGGTAAGGAAGAAGGATGAATTGCATTGTAGACGCGCGTTATAGAGACAGTAAGCTCCTGCCGATGATTGTCACTTACAACGGGAAGTGAGTGCGTGGGATGCCAGAGAAGAATTCCCCGATCCTGGTTCAAGTCGTAACACGATGATTGCGTACGAGAACCCAAGTCGCGCAATCCTTACTTGGGCATACATTGTAATGCATAGTCGTTCAGGCCAATGATAAATGACTTGCATGTCTGGTTAGGGCGCCTGAAATGTACGAGCGATTCTCATTCCTAAACTACGTGCGAATTTGTAACTAGTTCACAGCAGCTAGACGTATAGCACGATGTTCAGCATATCGTAGTCTGGAAAGAAGTGTATGTATGGATGTATGGATGTATGTCTACCGCGCTGTAATCCTCCCCTCGCGCGATCACCCACACTTGTACGCCCGGGGCGATTATATAGAAGTGATGCGGGTGCGGGAGAGATGATCATTCTCCACATCGTACATTCGGCACTTCGTCCTTTCTTTTTCAAAACCGTTAGCTTATGTTGTACCATGACCCGGTTGTAGGCGAGGCAATGCACCTGCGGGCCGCGATGATGCACGTGGGATTCTATAAAGCCTAATATCTCTCACTGAGTACTGATATGCGAAAAAGTGCATATTGCTTCTACGTGAGCTCAGTCGAGGGGAAAGTGAAGAGTCCGATTGCCACGACCCATACATGGAGTGAATGGCCAAGAGTAGGATATCCTTTCGTTCTTTTGAGCGGGGAGAGGCACCCACAGAAAGCGTGTTTGATGCTGTGACACGTATATGGACATGCACTATTTAGGCATCCCACTCAAGAGCGGAGGCGATAGTTTCAGTGAGTGTTGGTGGCTGCCAGATCTGGATCTTCATTGTATAATTGAATATAATCGACCACTCCAACCGATTTCCTAGTGGTCTAGAGTGGGGAAAATCGTCTCCAACATATTTCACAGAGAGACATTTTCCCCAAGTCTAGATTGAAATTCTGAACCACTGCGTAGATGATGTTGACAATGTTTAGTCGTGTTTCAGTCAGAGACATAAGCCCGCCACCCGCCACCCGTCGCCTTCTCCCCGTCTAAAAGGAGGGTAAGACATAATCATGTGATACGGACAAAGCTAGTTTCTTAGGCGCGAGAAAAATCTCGAACCTTAGCTGTGGATGTATACTGCAGGGGCAAGATGTGTTTGAAACTCCGTCGTAGAGTGAAATCAAGCAGCATAGAGGGTCAATGAATTTAGTTGCATGTCTATAGGTGTTGGTTGTAAGGATGGCTTTGGCATGGCACGGACAATTTTGGAAACGTTTTTTACGCCCCACGCTATGCGCAAAATGGTACAGCCAGTGGGCAGATTTGGGTGGAAAGTATCACAGAGGCCGTACAGTCTGCTGAAGCGCTTGCTGGCTTGCTCTGCTTACGATACTCATCGGCTGCTGCGGAACGGGGAGTATTGAGAAAACTGACAAATGATAAATAGCGATTAGGGAGAAAGAAAGGGGTGATGGTGCGGAGAATTCGAGAAGAGTGACGGCGGCGGTGTTGATGAGGTGAGACGGCTCCTGGAGTCGTCAGTGTACCCGACGGGAGGGTGAAGACCGGATAGGGCATGCACGACGTGGAGTGAGATGGAGATAGGAGCAGTGGCCAGGGTGGAGAGAACAAGCGAGTGCGATTTGATTCTGACAACACCTCAGAAGACAAGGATTTCCCAGCAGGGAGCCAGAGGCAAGAAGGGTGAATGAGAGCAGATCTTAGGTGAGCTGGGCATAGAGGGTGTGCAGCGACACATTTCCGTTCTAGTTTTGTATTGTCTGTTGCGCGCATGGTTCTCGTGCGAGTGAGCGCTTAGAGAAGAGACATCTTATTGGATATCCAGATGCCGCTGGAGACAGATTACATAAAGTCGGAGTATGGAAAGATGGAAAAATGTGGTGGAGGCTCAGATACCATCAATGTCATACAACGATGCGTCATTGTTGTAGAATGGTCGTTCGATGGTGATGTTGTGTACTATATTTGTGCTTTTGAGGCTGTGAGAAGTGTACATACAATACATACTTAGTTTCCTAAGTTAAGAGTAGGTGTATACGGTTGAGGCAAAGACGTCATCAGGTGTTACGGGTAGTGCAACATTTGGCTCGACGAGCGAGAAACGGCATTGTACAATAATACCTTGTCACTTGTGGATACCTTGATTGAGGGTCAGCCTCGCGGAGGGGACAACTGTATTCAACGGGTTGGAAACAGATTGCACCACAATTTGCCTAGCTGCGCGGGCCACTTAAAATGCAGGTATGATGTAGAATTATAATGCGGACAAAGTGTCGCTTGATAACCCCAACTGCTGCGTGCAATATGGACTGGGCCAGGTCGCAAATCGAGCCAGAGTTAGAAGACTATGTGATGCGATGATGGGACGGGAGACAAGCACGTCGAGCGCAAGGCAGACAGCGGTCTTTTGGTAGGAGAGTCAGGTTCAGGACGGAAGGGTGGATACTTGTGGAGACAGACCCTCCTCGCGATGAAGGGACAACAGGACGCAGAAACACGGTAGTGCACAGTGCACACCATACACACGTCCAGCGGGACAACGGGACAACGAGACGCGGATAGGTTGTGGGCGTAGTGAGCGAGCCAGCACCATCTGTGATAGGAAGGCTATGCGACAGGGTGGGACGGGGGAGTGCGATCAGCCTCATCGTCTTTGATCGCGGGGTGGAAGGGGGCAGGGTCAGCGCCGTGCATGCATATGCCATGTGATGGCAGAGATGGGTGAGGGGTCCGTGAGGATGAGGGCGAGGGTGAAGGAATACTGTGTAATGACTGGGAGGGGAAGAAGATGGACATGACAAGGTCCGGATGAGGAGGTTGAGAGATTTGGGGAGATGGAGGTTGGATTTAAAATAGACACACGGGAGGGAAAGGGGTTTAGCGCGCCTTGGTAAGGTGAATTGCTCAACCCTTAGCCCTTTCGAGACAACGCTCACTCAATTGGTGGAGTCATGTCATTAAGTTATTATCGCCAATGGTTAAGTTCGTTGGTTAGTAGATACATATATGATGATTTTGATAGTTCATATATGCTGGCAACAAGAATAATGATTCAAATTATGAACAGCCAATGTAACGGTACGTTGTCTCTCTCTGCGCGCTTCCTTTCTCGCATTTGTTCGTATATAACCAACGTCCCAACATCGTTAGACTTGATACCGGGGAAGATATTTCGGTGTTGTGTTGGATGATCCCCGGCACACTCACTGAGGCTGTAACTGTCTGCCACCGGCGCGTACAGAATACACTATGTTTTACCTACTGCGACTACTGTCAAGGCTGCATGTCCGTGGATGCACACGCGCACTAACCGACACAAAGATAATGTTTGCATCTACTCCGTATACTGATCACCTTTGTTCAATCGGGATCTTTCTTTAGAACTTACCATCATCAAGAAGTCTGCGCGCGTACACCAAAAGCAATTATCACGAAGCGACGGCCCGATTCCTCACGACTGCCACTTCGTCTATCGACTCCGCATCGGCGTGCGCGACAGTTGAGGGGTTGCGATGCGCCAGTTCGACTAAGCGATAGGGCTTATTTCTTGCGTCTTCAGTCGTGGTACTCTGTACTGAATCATGGCATGGATCGGCATGCGCGTGCTACTATTGAAGTTTTCTGCACTCAACGGATTCATAGCATAACGATCAGCACTGCTTTATTTGTTTTGCGGGATGAGGAAGATTGCATAATTCGCTTGCCGTTATGCTATGAATCAATCATAGATTTTCCTTCTCGCCTAGTGATAATCAAGGATCAGGCCAGGACAGCAATCCACAAACCGCAGGATGGCCGAAGTTGTTGATATTGCGAGAATTATATCCGTCAAGGTCAATGCCGTTATCGGAAAATCCATTATTGCTTGCAAAATGACTGAGGGAAACTAAATGGTTCAGTGCGACTTGTTCAAACAGACCACACTACGGAGGAGTTCGAAACTCTTAGGAGCTTTTGTCGTGCATAGGAATCCTACCACTCGGATCTAACCGATGATTGGAGACGAGTCAGCTTTTCCGGGTGCTGCCCCACTCATCATGCGATTGAGCTGTGGAAACTCGCTTTACGCTGTCGCTGTAGGGCAGCGCTGGGGAGAACAGCCTCGTAATTGTGTCCCCGCCGCTACCATCGCAAACGAGCGCACATCTTACGATCATGAATACACCTGCTTCGCAAGAGCGCGACGTGGGCCATAGTTGCATTTCAAAGCCAACATGGGAATCGTGACCGAAGGATTCGAACTAGAGTGACAAGGAACAAGTGGATGTAACCGACTGCACGGTGGGCAGCCGGGCTCGAGTCAAGGAAATCTTCAACGTCCAGAACCGTGACTATCTTGCTCGCGACACTTTGTATTGCACTTTGATTCGCATTCGGATTCATCGACGAATTGCCGCCGCTGCCGTGTATCGGACGAATTCACAGGCCGATGCAAGAATTCTTCCAGGTCGTCTAGGCATGGCATGAAACCACTCACGCAGTGGTCGTTGGTTCCATTCCCAATTTCCAACTCGCTCGAGCAGATCCGTTTCGATGATAGGGCTGGAAAGCTGGATTGGCCATGTCTCAGCGCACAGTCGTTGGCCTACCACTAGGTCTTCTGGCGGGAGGTATATCAATTAAATATCGGCTTTCATCAGGCCTGCCATCTCATGGCTGGAACGCGGGAAATATTGCGATGTCGGGACTTGAGGCCTCGCCGCGCTCCAGCAGCAGCGGACTTTGCGTAACATGTCTAGGATTTGATGCTTTCCAGCCACTCATATGGTTTGGCCACCATTCAATAATTTCTGTCTCGGTGACTGTCATGCATGAAGCTCCACGTGCGAGCGTGCAGAAGGATCTTGAGCATGCTTCGAATTGATTGTACAGGTTCGAGTCGATACGTCTGTCTCCGTCTCACCTCGCACCTCGCACCTCAAGGTTCAATAATGTTGTTGAGTGAGCTCATCTCTACTGTGTAGATCCACCCACCGAGTGCACCTGCAGTCCAGCACTGTCTTGGGGGTGTCGGTCGCCATTCCCCTTTTGCATGCGATAACTAACAGGATGACGTCGGGAAGATTTCACAATTTCATCGTCGCTTGCATCGCGATTCGATTTTGAGTTCTCACGGTGTCAGCTTCTCGAAAATTGAAGTACATGGAGTCGATGCAAGCCAAAATTCCCAATAATCGTAACCCCCATGGCCTGCCAAGGTGTCAGGCAGTTTCTTAGACCGATTCCAAGTTCCGACGAACACCAGAGCCTGCCCAAAAGCGCAACGATGCAGTCTGACGCTTACACACAACTGGCAAATGCCCAGGGTTCCACCAGAACTAACAGCCAGATTGAGCAGACACAGGCGCACGTGTTTGCACCCTGGGACGGCAGAGAGTGCAACCTTGAAGAATGGAGTAGGGGCAGCAACGACTACCAAGGTACTGTAGGTACGTAGAAAGTCGTGCCAGCGACGACTTGCTCTGCTTTGTTTTGCTGCGACATGAGCCGTTAAGCGCTGGACCGTTGATCCTGTGCGTTTCTGGATTACCGGGCGATGCGATTTGTCAAGCTAGCATGACCAAGACGGAAAATTCATGCTGCCCCTACAATTCACACTCCGCGAGACCACACTTTCGGTTGCGGGAGAACAGAGGGATATCCAAACCCATGCCCATCGACAACCCGACCGCTTGGGCGACCACGTCTTGACGACTCCTGGGAGAGATGGCGAGCGCCCACAACGTGGTGGAAGGTAATTACGGGCAGCCCGTTGCACGCAGTCGGTAACCGACCTTCCTCACATGAATGCTCAAATCTGACCATCAATCTCGAGACGGTCATCCTAGCTCAACACCATGTGCAGCGATTCTGCGGTTCTTCCGTCGCTTTCTGATGCTCCCTTGACTGCATTTGGAGGTGGGAGATGAGGGTAATGGGGGGGAAATCTGCAGAACAGTATTGGCGCTCGAGCCTCGCAAACCGGTCAGGACGGATCCCTTGTCCTTTCTGACGTGCGACCTGCAGTAGTCACTGCACCCTCATTATTATTATTTTTCCTTTGCACGAGCATCTGAGCACTAATCGCTGATAAGTTTTCAACAAGGAAGGTTGATTATCGGCTTTGAAGTCCTGATATTTCGTAACGCAGCAAGCCTATGCCGCTGGTTTGACACCGTTGGATGTCCGCCGCGGAGTGAATGCACCCTAGCAGACACGGCGCTTTTGCCAGAGAAGCTTGATTGACGTGTTCATCAAGCCTTGCTCGAGCGAGCAGTTGTCTAGATTTAGGCGTCCCACACGGGCAGCATCGCGGTCAGCGCGACTGCCCGGCCCATGTGGAGATTTGTTCCTTGGCCTTGCGGAGAGACACTTCACCGTGCTGACACGCACAATGATGCTTAAAGCCCGCTGGATATTTCCCATACGAACGAATGAGCAGCCGCGAAGGCAGTTTCAACATGGTAGGGCTCTCGAATTTCCTACACAATGAAATCCATATTGGATGGATTGTGTAGTCGGACGGTCGACGGGTAGACGGTTGACTGTGCGCTGCCGTTAAGGTTGTCGTTCGAGGCCATACTCTTGCGCTCACCAATGTCCAGTAGTGCACGGGTATTGTCTGGGAATCCCCGTCGGCCTGGGGCAGGAATTTACTTTGAAAGGACTTTCGTTACTAGTGGGCTCTGGGTGCCAGTCTGAAGACAAACACACAAAACACACAGCAATAATCAAACCCATTCCATCATCCACCCCCTCCCCCGTTCATGGAGCCAACCAGCATTATACAAGGGCCCCGCCAATGGCTCTTCCAACAAGTATTGCTCCTGAGTCCTGGACTGGATCACCGGGCCCACAAGCACCAGATTGCATTCCCAGATTGTCTCTCCCTGTTGCACTGGTCGGTCGGGCATTATCGCGACGTGTGTCTGCAGGGGTGAATGGTCGAATGCCCTTTTGGTTTGTTGAAGATTATCGAGGGTCGTCGAGGATGGTCGAACGAACCCTTCGCATGCCCCTTGCAAGTAACATGTGCGGTGCAGTGTGCACACTTCTCAAGACAGACTTTGCGAATTGCAGTAGACTGCCCAGACAGAGATGGGGCCAGCGATGACCGCATCGGTGACAGCATCGAGCATGCCAGGTCCATTACACACACACACGCACACAGACACAGTTCCGACAGCATTTGGGGTGTCAAGCATATCGTGGGGCTTTCAACGATGGGTGTCGTGATCGCAATCCTTCAGCGGTAAGCGGCAGGCTTGGGCGGACTGGGAATAGAGGATTGTCCTCTCAAGGGGACATGGGATTGGTGAAGATTCGGTAGTGGGCTGCTCATGTGGATGGCAAGGTGTGCTAGACTGTAGTACAGCAGTACAGTAAGTGGGTGCAGCGGTGCAGGAAGGCTGAGTGGCTATTCCTACCACTGCCCTCCCACTCAAGGCTTAAGCCCGCTGCCATATTCTCCCCCTGGCCATTCACATCTCTCGCTATTTCGAGTGTGTCCTTCTAAAAGCAACCCGTAGCAACCACAACAACCATCTCGTCCTAGTTCAACCAGGTACCCTCACCCCATGCATCCAAGCCACGCCCACCTTAGTAACAAGACTACCGCTAGGCGCTGCGGTACGCTCGAGGAATGGTTTGATGCGGGAACGGTCCGTCCGCTCTATGGTTTTTTGGCGGTCCAGTTGTCCACTCACGACCCTGAATCTTTCTGACGCCTCCATCCAGCGCCCTCAGAAGGTGTGCACCAGCTTTCTCACGGCTCACTCCCTCACAGGGGTATCACAGGGCTACGATCCTAAATCACCCCAAATTTGGAGCGCGGATGCTTTCTCGGCCACTGCGCCCAGATGCTGGAACCGTTCGGTTCCACCCTGTATTGTATCCCCCCCCCCCCTCTACTGTAGCCATGCCCGTAGGCTCAAGCGTCAAGCATGCGAGTTTGCACTCGATCGTCGACTATGTACCGTTACCATTACCATGATTATTCCCACTAACTAGCCCTCTACCGCCGTAAGAGATGGAGTGTGTGTGAGCGTAGACACACTTGGGAGCCGCCGCCGCGCCATCCAACTGGCTCTGCCCCTGATCCCATCCCATCCCATCTCATCCATCATCCCATCATCCATGTAACTCGTGCACCCTCAAGGGCAGGGCGAGTCGGACCTGCAGCTGCTGCATCTCATTCTACGTCTACCTTTTCTCTTTCCACCATCTTCCCCCTTCTCTAACACGAATCTCATCTTTTGCTCTGTTCTTGGCTCAGACACAGCCCGCAGAAAGATATTTACAGTCTGCCAGTCCACCACGAACATCGCTTGCAGGCGCAGCACCTTTGCATCTATCGTCAGAATCCTGATTTGGAACGGTATTGCTTCCCCAATCTGGATTCTCTACCATCTTTGTCAACTCTCCCCTGTCCTTCTCTTTACTATTTTCTTGAGGCGTCTTCCTCCCGAATCCGCCTTTCTTCTTCAAACACATAATACTCTCCGCATCTATCCAAGACATGACCGTTGACCCATAGCCGTCTGCTGTACTACCGGATCTGGACCGTTCGCCGCTACCATACATCTTTTTCTTGAACCCCAACCTGTCCGAGTCTAGTTCTCCACTTTGCGGCTCTTGGAGGATCCGTCCCGCCCCCTCAAGATCTTTGGATATATACTCCTCCCTTCGCCGCCCTTCGTCAGCTATGTCTGATCCTAGTGAGCAAGGCGGCCGCCCATTGGCCTCGACTATTTCCCATACCGAAGGCAACACTCAGTCAACATTTCATCAACCTCGACGACAGCGCAAAGACTCTGCATCATCAGATGAACGTACCCAAGGCACCAAATCCACTCCATCTCGACGCCGTCCAGGAACCAGGAAAGAGGGTTCATCTGGCCCCCACGTCGGCTCCTCCCGCGGTGCCCGTTCCACGATGCAACGATCCACCAGCCCAAGCCTAGTTTCGCCAGACATGAAGCCCATTAGCTATACCAGGACCGGCCGTGTCAGTAAGGCTAAGAAAGGCCTCAAAGTTCATGATTGCGAGTGCGGAAAGGTACGTTCCTTCCGTCCCCAGCTCTTTATCGGTCGTTCCACCACCAGATGCAAATGCAGCGATCATGGAATCCTCGCCATGTGGATGCTCAACGCACTGCACCTGCAATCTAGAATAGAAGAATTTCCTTTCCAGTTCGCTCGACTAACTGCTTCCACAGTCTTATACCCGTGCTGAACATTTAAGGTCAAGCTCCCGTTTGCCTAATAGCATAGATGGAATTAGTATTGACATCACATCTAGACGACACAAGAAGAATCACGCTTCTGAGACACTGATTTGCGAGTACCCGGACTGTGGGAAGACTTTCTACAGATTAGATCTCCTACAGAGGCACCAGGAAAGACAGTGAGCAGAATGCACTCCAGCCCGCCCATACATCAGTCACTTACTCTTCATAGTGGCGAGACTGGTAAAGATTCTCAACTCGACTCTTACTTCAGCCCACAACCTTCTGCAGAGGTCGAAGATCAGACAACAGCTGTTCCCCAGCCGCCAACTATCATAACTGCTCTTACTCCTCACCATGAATATTTTTCACCAGTGGTCGCTTCTCCCATCCCGGAGACGACGCCAGACCCAAGGTATACCCCAGATACTTTTCGTACTCCCAATCTTCCTTCGTCAAGTTTCAATTCTCGTCCATTTCCTCGTTCTTCTCCGAATTTCAACTTTTCTTTCAAGTGAGTTTCAGCAGCGCATCAGATGTCATGTTCTTTCTTTTGTCTGATCATCAAAGAGTTGAAATGCATTTACTAACATCCCCAAGCAGTGTGAACAAGGCTGCTCGCTTTTCGCCCCATCTACATGGCCAACCAATGCCTATCCAAGTCGAGGGACTGCAGGGCAATCCATTTCATGATCCCTTCAGCGTATCGCCTTCGAGTGGCCATGCCTCGCCCTATCCCAATGCCGATTATCCCTACTTTTCCAGCAGCCAAGCGTATGTCCCGCGGACTCGCGCATCGTCTGAAAGCTCTTTCAACGATACGCGCTGGGTCATTCCTTCGCGATCGCCTATATCGGCAACCTCGACGGGAACCTATACATGGGGATCCGAAGCCAGGCCAGTCACCCACATACCCTACGTCAATCCTGGATACCCTATGCCCGGCATGACCATTCCACCTGCTTTGCATAGCATGTCTGGATACGGCCCTTCTTATGGTCCCAAGTTGATGGCACAGAGAGATGAAGAGGAACAGTCATACCTGTTCCCTGACCAGTCATTCGGTATGGAACAATTCGCAGACTCCTCTCCGTTTGGACAATATCTTGACACTTATTGGAGACTCTTTCACCCATCTTTTCCCGTCGTTCATCGAGCTTCATTCGAGCGCATGATGGCCCAGTCGCCAATGTTACGAGCTGCGATGATCGCGATCGGCATGCAGTACTCGAACGACCCCAGCGCCAAGCGCAAGTCACGGATCCTTCACGACCGATGCTTGAAATTGCTCAGACAAGTCAGTTCGCCTCCTCATGCGCATGGACAATGAGTTCAAGACTAATATGGCTGCAGAGAGATCAAGAAACGATGTGTGAGGAAGAGCGGCTGTGCGATTTGCAGTCACTTTTCTTGGTTGAATTGCTCTCACAATATCGTGCGAGGCGCGCAGCTAAAAAACTGTCATCTCGATTCGAGAGCCTTTACTTCAAGGTGAGTGCTTTCCTGTCCTGTATTCTTCTTTATTGACTGACATGACTAGGTACTCGCAAATTTCCGAGCATCCACCACTAACATGATGAATGAATTACCTATGTTAGCACAGCCTGCGCATGCCACCAATGAGCGGTGGATGCAATGGATTGGACTTGCTAGCCAACAGCGCCTATTGCAATGCTGTTTTGTGTTGGAGTACCAGCAAGCATCTCTCCTTGCACGGAGCTCTCCATCGCCGACGGATTCAATTTCAGGCATGGATCTACCTTTCCCAGTTCACTCAGCCATGTGGGATGCGGCCGACTTTCCAGAGTGGGCAATTGCTTGCCAACAATACCCTTACATGCCAGCTCTTGTTCAAGACGTCAACTCGGACTTTGGGGCATCGCTCTTTGACCCATTCCAATCGTCTGTTCTCATTGCTGTTCATTACAACCAGGCCAATAACAGCGTCTCTTACATCACTCCACCGCCGGATTCCATCGACCACTTGCTAGACCCATCGATCCTTACCCAACACCGCCTTTTCACAGCGAAGCTAGTGCAACTCACACCTGTCCGTTCTTTGTTGGCCGTTGCAGGAGAGTCCTGGATCTTGTCCGAGAAGATTCCTACTCCTCATGCCTTCAATAACCACAAGGCAAGCGTACGAAGCTGGGCGGAGGGGTTGTGGGTTCCTGCCGAGCCTCAAATATTTCCAGCAAAGGAAGCGCTCAAGCTTGCAATTGACATTCTGCAACAAGCAACGGCCACACCTTCTGATCAGCTCCGGCTCGAACTCGGTGCCGATATGGGACTTTATTTCGCCACATTAGTCGTTTGGTCAATCACAGCTATAGCGCACAGTCGAATGGTCGGCCCTCAGCCGTCGCGGAGCCATCCAATGCCGCATCAAACACCCTCTCCTCTTCCCTACGATGGATTTAGCGGTGGGCTCATGCCAGCAACCCCGACCCATCTCTCGGCCACGAGCTCTAGGACATCACAATCACCAAACCCCATGCATCCATCAACAACTGGACTAATTCCGACCTCACACTCGTCTCCCATTGTTCCCACTTCGCACGGGATGATGTTTTCCGAGATCAATGCCACCACCGAGGAATTCCTCAGCAACGCAAAAGTCGAACTCGAGTATCTCGGCTTGGTTCCCATCTGGCCTCGCGATGTCATGCAATGGCAGCATGGATGCTCAGCGTTGCTACGCTGGGTAAAAATGCGCCTACGGAGTGGTGCCTTCGACGCCCGGGACAGCGTCGTGGGCGCCGGTCCAACCAGTGCCAGCACTGGACACGGTGGTGACGGTCAAGGTGAATTGTTAGACGGCGTCATCAACGTCCTGGATAAGATGATCAGCCACGGATGGGAGGGCTGGGGCATCTAGTAGGTCATTCTTCACAGCCCTCGGGCTCATTTTTACTGCATGCGTCGCATTTGCTTTATTTTGTTTTCTTCTCCTCATCTTCATTTCAATTTCGAGCGCCTCGGTATACACGCGTGCATGGATGAGCATCATCGCTTTTCCAGGAGTTTTCTTTGATTGATTCCGCGTTTCTCAAGATTTCTTCCCACTTATCTGGAGCGTCTTCTTCTTACGTTCCTTCCCGCGACTGTTGGATAGTGCATCGGCATAGCGAGCGAGGGATTTTTCCACATGGCATGGCATGACTGGCATTCAAAGACCTCCTGGGCACCGTCTGCATATGACGGAGACTTTACGAAATGATGGAATGTTTTTGGAATGATCGCGCGGAATACCCTTGAACACACAAATTTGCTCTGGCCACATATTTCCCTTCATGTTTTCGATTCGATATCTTTTTTTCCGACCCCCGTCTGTTTCTGATATTTTTCGATTACTGTCTCATGTATTTGTACTTCATTATTCGTTCTTTCAATTTGTTTATTTTCTATTCCATTCTCTTTTGCATTGCGACTCTCTGCCTATTTCTACACTTGTCCTCTGCATTCATCGCGGGGTCACTGTATCATCAATGTCACTTTGCCGCATCATCGTGGTCTAGATTTCTCTATCCTTTCCTCATTGTCACTGTCTCCTTTGTCGTCGTCCTTGTCAGCATTGTTGAGCGAACCATATTGCATTGAGCGAAGCCAGTCCTCCTTATAGATACCCGACACACCCAGGAGACATGTACACATCCTCTCCGCCGAATAGACTTAAAAATCAAGTATCTTAATACCACGATACAAATCCATCATTTAAAAATCCAAACCAAAACGAATTCATTTGAGAAAATATGCGCCCAGTCCAAAGTAAAAGTCTCCTTAGGTTGCTAGTCGAAGTTGCCCAGAAGCGCAAACACGCTCTTTGATCTATAATGGCGTGATTGCGACCAGCCAAGTTGCACAACCTCCATAGGCGGGGGCAGTGGGAAAAGCAATTATCGACAACAACCAAACCTCGCGACCTTCAGCTTCAAGGCTCCTAGATATACAAAGTTTTGCTTTCACAACAACACCCTTCTATCGCCCATCGACTGTGTCTAGTGCATGCTTCATCGTCGGTGGCTGCGCTTGTGATTCCTGCTTCTCGCATTTTCTGCGCCGTGCGTGTGCCCGTCTGGGAGAGTTCACGGCTTCTAAGGACTCGTCGCGTGACTACTTGCAGTGTTCTGTTCATCGCGAGAAGTAGTTGCGTCTAGAAACTACACCGCGTCGCTCCATCCACGGACTATTGTGAGCCACCATATAATCTCCCAGTGTACGGGCGACACCACTCTGGACAAACCTGACGATCACATCCAAACCTCCCATCTCCCTCCCCCCCAACATCAGGAACCACATCATCCACCATGGCACCCGCAACACCCCCCGAGACCCCAACCTCACCTCAGAAGCCCCCCATCCACAACATCCTACTCACCCTCCCCCGCACCTCCTCGCACCTCCTAACCCGCATCCTGAACCTCCCGTCCCAGCCGTCCATCCACCGGCACCCCTCGGACGGCTACTTCTTCCTCGCGCCCACCGTCCAACGCTTCTCGCACCACCTGGCCGGCAAGCCGCTTCCGGCCTGGACGTCCGACGAGCGCGACGCCCTGCGCGACGCATTCCAGACGTCGTACGAGGAGCTCGAGGCCTTCCACTCCGCCGTCGTGGCGGCCGGCAAGTCGTCCTACGTCAAGATCCACGTGAACTGGCTCATCGAGCCGGTGTCCGAGACGTCGTTTCTGTTCCCCGACCTCGAGCAGCAGCAGCTGTTGCCCGCGCCGTGGACGGTGCAGACGGCATCGCAGGGCCCGGACGCGACGAAGAGTGCGCTGAATGAGACGGCGGTGCCGGATGAGGTGCTGCGGGGATGGAGGCCGACGTTTCTGGTGAGGCACCCCGCGCTCGTGTTCCCGAGTTTGCTGAGGACGGCGATTGATAATGAGGGGGTGGAGAGCGTGCTTAAGGGTGAGGCGACGCAGAGGTGGGAGGCGACGTTTCATTGGTCGAGGGCGCTGTATGAGTTTTATGATGGGGATGGGGAGGGGGAGGGGAGGGAGTCGAGGGTCGAGGGCGTGAGGTATCCGATTGTGGTTGAGGCGGATGATGTGGTGGGGAGGCCGGAGGTCGTGAGGTTGTATGCTAGGGCTGTCGGGTTGGATGAGAAGTTGGTTAGGTATGAATGGGAGAGGGCGAGTGAGACGGAGGTTGCGGGTTTGAGTAAGGTCGAGAGGAGGATGAAGGATACTTTGCTGGGGAGTCGGGGCATCGTGGGAGGGAAGACGGCGGAGGGGC
This sequence comes from Aaosphaeria arxii CBS 175.79, assembly GCF_010015735.1. Classification (NCBI taxonomy): domain Eukaryota; kingdom Fungi; phylum Ascomycota; class Dothideomycetes; order Pleosporales; genus Aaosphaeria; species Aaosphaeria arxii. Next base: position 212,676 of record NW_022983483.1, read on the forward strand.
TGGTGGTTGAGGATGAGGTCGTGAAGTGGGGGAAGGAGTTCGGGGAGGTGTTGGGGGAGAGGTTGAGGGTGCTAGTTGAGGCGAGTATGGCGGATTATGAGTGGTTGAGAGAGAGGAGGTTGAGGCTTCCGTAGCCAGGTTGTGATGATGAGTTTGCTTTGGCGGGCGTTAAAAATTTCATACTGTGATCTTCATATTTGAAGTTGTTGTCATCTGATGCCCTGATATTCATGTCTACAAACCATAGATTCGGGGCAGAACGACATCAAGATCAACTCAACATCTGGAACCCGTGGCAACCCCAAGCACTTCAGACGAAACGGGAGTAATAGTTGAGCCGTGTGAGGGCATTATCACCCACCGACGACTATCATCACCACATTGAATCAGGACTCACCGCCTCGTCGACTGGTTCCATATCTGAAACTTCATATGAAGAACAAATGTAGAACATATGTAGGTCACACTAAGATCACACTAAGGTCACAAACTGGCACGGATTAGCAGAGACTGGCACAGATTAGCAGAGATTATTATATATTCTGACATTTCTTCGTATATCTATACACATGTTCTTACATATCTTCACATGCCTTTACACATGCCTCGTACAGCCTTTACATGTGCGACTCCCATGGAAACGAACACTGCCTCGAACACCGTATTCGCGCAACCGGTTCAGTCATCAAATCCTACCAGCCACAACTAACAAGAAACAGGTTCTCAGATATCGGTGTGGGGTCGTTCGTCGTATGTTCGAGAGAGACGCCATGTCTGTCAAGGCTATGTGTGAAGATGTGTGATGAGAGGGTACGGATTGTGATACATTGAGGTTCTTGAGGAACTGGTGGATCATTAGTTGGTTTGGTGGATAGAGAGAGGGATTACGGAGAACGTTGGTGTTGATCGCGTGCATGTGGCGGTTGACACGCGAAGGGGAGCGCTTCTCAACGGGACATTGCGTCTAGTTTTGAAGGAGAATCTGTAGAGATCTGGAAAAGAAGGGGGAAAAGCGGTCAGAACTAAGAAAGTTGACATTGGCAAAGTCGAGTTCTTTGTGTAGTGAAGTGGGCGACGACGAAGACTTGGTTTAGATGGACTTCTAGAATTACAGTTTTGATAGAAGATTGCGTACCAAACATTCCACTCAGGAGATGTGGTGCACTTGTGGTCTAGGAATTCCGACCGTAGACGTTGAACATGTGAATGGCTCTTACGTGATGATGCAGGGACATAGCACCATCGGGTCAGCGTCTAGGATAGGGAAAGCTGTCAGCAAGACGAATATTTAAAATTGGATTGCCGACCGACCATGGCGACTACTTCTTGCTGATGCGTCTTATCGTCATGGGAATGCTACACGCACGGCAGACCCATCGTTTGATGTGACGATTGCTTACTTGGTACTCTCCCAAGACGCAAGAGAAGTCAATTCCGGCAACCATTCAATCGGGTCTGACGACCACATTTCCCAAAAGCACAGAAGTAGGACACGGTTGCGGGTCATCCATGGTTGATGCTAGAAAAGTCTTTTGCGGAAGCCAAATCAAGTAGGTAGACAGTATCTCGCGCGCATTGGGCTTCAGTAATCATACTTGCACCATGGAAATCGTGAATTGGCCCACTTACCGCCTTTCCTCCATCGAGCACATTCAACCATGTCCTCGTGGAGCCGTATGCCGAACTAATCGACCGTCAAAAGTAATATGTGGATCGGAAAGATTGAAGGCACATGCGAATCTTGGGTTGGAGGATGTTGTGCAATCTCAGGATCGGGATGGCGCATGCTGTTCGACTCGGAGGATTTGTATCTTCTAAGCTTTGCTTTTTCTCCCTGCACTCAAATCTCTTTCCGGTAATGGCGGAAGGAGAGAGGAGACGGTTTGGTTCAGTTTTGCAGTTTATGTTTATGTAACGTTACAGGGATCTAAGACATTTCCACCAAAATAATCGCCAGGCGGTCGATGGATCGCTAGTTGTGGGGAAAGGGGCCTGGTAATCGACGAGCCGGTGTATTGGGAATATGTAGGCTAGGGTTGGCTGGCATCAATGTGACTCCTTCTGTGTGACGCTGGCGGGTATTGGTGGGAGATATGTGATATCTTCCTGAAGTGAGTGATGGCCTTGCAACTTCCTGTGGGTGCGTACAGTAAGCTGCAGAGTACCAGGCATCATGGACCAGATACTCCATAAGCCGCGGAATTGGTCATTCCGAAGTGCTACGAGGATGATGTTTTGAGGGACCAGCAACACGTACGTCGAGTAAACAATGCACGCGCCGCCTGATCGGAAGTGCCGGGCTGTCACAGCTTAAGGAGTCCTCATACTGAGCCCATACCGGCAAAATGAATTGTGGCTTGCTGAATGTTCGGATTGTGAGATGGATAATTACTGGAGATAATGCGCCAGAGCGGGATGAGACGAGAGTGTCGATGCCCTACACAAATAGGGACGGAAACATTCATCCCATGTAAATTTAGTCCAAGAGAGCGAATACTGCGATCCGGTAGGGACTATCGTGTTCGTAAACTCTGTGTTGATGGACGCAACGCGGGAACGATATCAGTATCCTAGGCAGCCCCATTATTTCTCAGCCTCGCCGTCTTCAGAGTACGGCTGCATCCGAGCCAATGCACCATGTGATGCCCAATAAATGGCAAATCCAGGGTACCAGCGTGAACCTAATCCAGGGAACGTGATGTCCACGGTGAGGTTGGTGCCCAAGTCGCCGGCACTCTCCTTTAGTGCAGCTGAATTGGCCCCCAGCCTGTCAAATCGGCCCAGAACCACAGTGTCGGAATCTGGAGGACCCAGCGCGATGGATCCACTCAGGAGCAAGCCATTTGAAGAGATTTCGAAAAGCAAATAATTAACTGGGGAATAATCAAGAAAAAAGAACTTCACTTCTCGATTTCATCTCCTTCAGATCATTCTCCGCCAATGTCGTGGTATAGGCGGGTGAATCGAGGATGCGGGACGCTTGCATCCATGTAACGATAATATGCGTACTAAGAGGCCCCTTGATACATTTAAGACGCGAACGCGAAGTTGTGGGCCGGATCGCAATAGGAATAACACAGCAACGCTCAGAACATCTGGGGTCGCCGAGCAAAAGTAAATTGGACTTGTCCTGGACTTGCTCGCTGCGATTGAGAGGCCGTGGCGCAGGATGCTTCCAAGGATCGAACGAGCGGCGTTCAATTGTTATGAATTCGTGGATAAGGCTTGCTAGCTTCCCTAGATGTCGAACAACCAATTTCGATCGATCGGATTGTGAGGGATCGAAAGGCAGATCATCATCCCTTTCGATGCAACTACTGGATACGTGCGAGATACAACACCAGCCCGACTAACGTGCTGTTTGAACAGATCGTTGGCTTGTTTTGTCGAGAAAGCCAAATTTGGTGTTGTAATCGGCGCGCACTGCCGAAGGCTCGTTGCTCCCTACACCTCTACTCCGACACATGAAGAGGAGGCCAGGGACCAACCGCATGGCGCTGTAGTGCTATCGTCATAGGCCGCTCGAGCTTCTGATCAGTGCGTGGATCATCCTCGTGTTCCCAGCCAAGATTCAGCTTTCAAGACCGTGCGTCGGGATCGTCCAATTTAGGTAAATCCCATGATTAGAATGAACGCCTCCTTCTGTAGATATTGCAGCAAGGGCATCGTCCCCTGCTTTGGTGATGAGTTTCGGAACCAGGATATCTAAAAGCGGCCTCGTGGTGGTCGGCGAGATGGCCAGGGCACCAGTCAACATCGCCGGATTATATAGTACATGAATTCCCTAGATCAAAGTGAGTGACTACAGTGTGTTCTTCACCATTCGCGCCGATTGACCGTATCGTATCGACCGCATCGTATCACCCAATCATCTCCAAAACACGATCGGGAAGTCCACATCCACCACATCTCATCGGAAACTGGTCAGGAAACCATCATTCTGCTCAGAACGGCCGATTTTTGGTGCACTTGCCAAGAGAAAGATTTGAAACATGATCAAAGAGGTCCCTACAAGACCCACGATGCGTCTTTCGGAAGAGAATTTACGCAAACATAATGCAGAAGTAGGTGCATGCTCTCAGTGATTGCGTTCCGGGAAGACAGCTGACACCTTCTTAAAGAATTCACATGATGACCGGATACGGAACGAAGAAATCGCTGTAGCTGAGATGGAGGCGTACCACCGGTTGGTGGACGACATGGACGATTTGGAAGATGCAGATCTTCATGTCCGCCAGACTCATCAACACCTACGACAGGCTGCAGAGGCAGGAGGTCTAGACACAGTTCAGCTGGATCCGTCTGAGACACCGCTTGACCGATTTATCAAGCTGCACCCACTACACGACAGCCATCCATGGGTGGCTCGATGCGCATTCCGAGAAATGGGTGCTGGATACGATCCTCACGAAGCAGTCGACCTCCGAAAGCTGGCATCCGAGATGCGCACCGTGGGCATGTCCTCGAATGGATTCCACGACCGAGACACCGGAAGCCTAAGGGCCTCGTCTGACACGCTCTCGGTGTCCCGTTTCCAGGACACTATCGAGGCACGGGACGAGGAGTCAAAAAAAGAAAGGCCAAAGGGAAAGACAAGAAAGCAGAAGAGGTCTAATTGGTAACTGTGGAGTCATACGGTTCCGGTGCTTTCTTTTGTTTGTTGTATGGCTGCTTTCTAGCGCGGAGTTGGGATAATTCGTGGATTCTTGTACAGGCGTTCATGGGATTGTTGTATGATACACCCTGTAAACTAGTAATTGGCGCAATGCCAAAATTTCATGCCCTGGTGGGCCGCGTTATTCATACGATAATATGGATCGTTATGCTGCTGTTTGATTTTCTTCTTTGCCATGGCATGATTGGCCAGGAATCGAGTGATTTCGCTGGCATAAGATTCAAGCCCAGGCGTGACCGTGGCGCAAAAAGAACAACCACGGGAAGAAAGTCACGATGGTCGACACAGACTTCCATTGAGTCCGCAACCACCAATCAGAACCGGCTGCACCGTGATCAATGCCATTCAATGTTTGGCAGCATGATGAAGCACCAATTACAGGCGACGCAAGACTGAGTAATTAACCGCGGTGGAGGGCCGCAAAAACGTAGGGCGGGGATGGTCGCTTGACCCCATCTGCGCTGGTTAGAATGTTAATACGAGTATCTTCATTGTCTATATCCTAATCCGACCGACCATGGGCCATGGCGGGGGAAAGATCTTGCAAGGAACCGAACTGCGCGGGTCAGAGAAGGATGAGTACAGTAGGTGAGTGAATGAGTACGGAGCATGACGTTTGATCAGCGAAGACTCTTTCTGAAAAGTTGTTCGAAAACCGGGGGAGCCGCTAATCGGACCGAAATATAAAGGGTTGTGATTGGTCAGGAGTCGGGCACTGGAAAGGCACAAGACCTCGAAGGGTTAGAAAGATACGAGAAGGTGGAGAATGGAATTTTTGGAATGATCAGGGCTTCAATGAAGAGAGAGCAAACACACCTTCGAAACCAGTAGTAATAATGATGAGAAGCCGAAATTGGAGAAGGAATTGGATTCCATTGATTGGTACACTCAAACGTTCCCTCCTTGGTTGAATGGCTCCTTGCTCCTCTGTCCTATGATAATACCTTGAATATATGGATGGACAATAGACGCATTCACAACAACGAAACAATAGTTGATGACAAGAATAATGGCTGTATAGAATAAGGCTGAGCGAACCAAGGGCCGCTTCTTCACTCCCTCCCTCTCTATTATTGCCAATAATACAAAAGTTGCACTCGTTGCTTGTTACCAAAGTACTGGAAGTCTATTGGGATATACAAAAGGATTCGTTTGCCCTCTGTCCGCCCAGTCATCCCACTCCAACGCCCTCGTCTGACTTGCTCTCCCCACGGCTTCCGAAGCACAAGATACAACTTTCAGACCGACAACAGGAAAATCTTGTCCTTATAGAGTCCATCTTCCTGCGCCTTGTCCTTCACTGAGCCGCCAACAACCGACCAACCGATCAAGCGAACAGCCAACCAGTCAACTTTCGCTTTGCTGTCTCTCCAGACTGCAAGTGCAAGTACAAGCACAAGTATCATTATCTGCACTTGTGAAAAGTCAATAACTGAAGATATACTAAACCAGTCCATCTTTCGTTGAAAGCAGCACATCGCGGCATCCTGGACTCTGATACGGCGAGTTCATAGACAACTACTCCATACAAGTACAAGTATTCTTGTTGGTGGAGGGCGAACATTCCTCTCCAACGTTTCCCGCCCCACTCATCACGTACCTGCTATTCGTACCCGGGTACCCTACCTGTAGTACCTACCAATAGTACTTACCCAATTCACTCCACCCAGTCCACTCAGGTGCATACCCCTACTTGCTGGGACTGGTACTTGCTGATACTCGCTCGCTGGTACCGGTCTATATAGTAGCGGTCTGAACTGCCCCCAACTTATCCCCCGCTGTGTGCCGTCATACAGTACTTCACACCTCCGTACCCTTTTCACCTCTCAAAAATCTACAACACTCCTACACCGCACAAAGTACCACCCTCGTTGGCGCAAACCACTCCACCACTGTCCCTCGCATCTTTACCTTCAACGACCTACTCCGATCGACTGCCAGTTCGTTCCGCCGTAGCATGAACTCGCAATTTCAGCGTACAAGACTTTCATCCGCTGGCCTCGACCCCTACGCCGCTCCTGCTCAGTACTACGGGACGTCCCACTCCAAAAGACACATCAAGTACCGCACCTATTCTGCTGTGAGTATACTACCATCCCATGTTTACACTGCTTCCTCCCCCCAATCGCATCGCTAATATCTTCCCAGAATTTCGACCTTCACAGCGGACGCAATGCTATCGGTGATGCCATCAGCGGTTTCCCCAGTCGTCGCTCCAGTCACGGTATGTTTAATCGAGCTACCCGCCCCCTGTGGAATGTCGTGTTACTGACAAGGTATTTAGACGAGCTGTATAGCCGCCCCCGTAGGTTCCTGGTCCAGGTCGAACCAACCCTGAAAACCCTACTTGCCCGCGAGGACACCGATGAAAACTTCCAGATCACAATCGATGATCATGGCCCAAAGGTGAGAATTCTCCCAATGATTCTGACCCCGACGACCCACACAAAGAACGTCTCACTGACTGACATTCGTAGCAAATCTCGCTTGGAACCTTCAAGTCCAACGCGCATAATAGTTTCGATATTAGAGGCAACTACATGATCTCGAACTTGCTCCAAGAGCTTACCCTCGCCCAAGAATACGGACGGAAGACGATCGTTCTCGACGAATCGCGTCTCAACGAGAATCCAGTCAGTCGCCTCTCCCGTCTGATATCTGATACCTTCTGGGATGGGTTGACGCGCCGCATCGACGGCTCCAACATTGCCCAGGTTGGAAAGGATACCAAGGACTGGACTGATCATCCACGTCCGCGTATCTACGTCCCACGCGGAGCACCCGAGCAGTATGAATACTACACTCGGATTGCCAAAGAGCATCCCGAGATGGACCTGGATGTTCAGTACCTGGCCGAGAACTGCGTCGATCCAGCCTATGTACGTGACTTGAACGCCGCACCAGGCCTTCTTGCAATCGCAATGGAGGAGTACACGGATCCCGCGACCGGCAAAAAGGACATGCGAGGACTCCCGTTCATTGTGCCAGGCGGAAGATTCAACGAACTTTACGGCTGGGATACCTACATGTCTTCTCTCGGACTCCTCCTCAATAACCGTGTCGACATTGTTAAGAACATGGTTACCCACTTCTGCTTCAGCATCAAGCATTATGGGAAGATCTTGAATGCCAACCGATCCTACTACCTTGGCCGCTCTCAGCCACCCTTCCTCACCGACATGGCCCTTCGTGTTCATGACCGCATCAAACACGAAGACGGTGCCTTGGACTTCTTGCGTGAAGCTGTGCTCGCGGCCATTAAGGAGTACCACACCGTATGGACCAGCAGCCCGCGCCTGGATCCCGAGACTGGCCTCTCCCGCTACCGGCCCACTGGTCTCGGAGTTCCGCCTGAGACGGAGGCATCTCACTTCGAACATATCCTGACGCCATACGCAGAGAAGCACAATATGACGTTCAAGGAATTCGTTGATGCCTACAATCACCAGCGGGTCGAGGAGCCCGAGCTGGACGAATACTTCTTGCACGATCGTGCTGTGCGCGAGTCCGGACACGACACATCTTACCGCCTGGAGAAGGTTGCTGCCAACCTGGCGGTAGTCGACATCAACGCCCTGCTGTACAAGTACGAGAGGGATATTAGCAACATCCTGAGCAAGCATTTCGGAGACAAACTCGAGATACCCCCCGAGTTTGCCGCGCCTGGTCTCGTGCCCGGCACGTTCGAAACGTCCGCCATGTGGGACCGCCGAGCCATCAAACGAAAGGCTGCGGTTGACAAGTACCTGTGGAACGACGAAGCCGGCATGTACTTCGACTACGACACGGTGAAGAAGCAGCAGACAGACTACGAGAGTGCCACGACGTTCTGGCCAATGTGGTCGGGCCTTGCCTCTCCTCGCCAGGCTACCCTCTTGGTGGAACGCGCTCTCCCCAAGATGGAGATGTTTGGAGGGCTAGTATCTGGTACTGAGAAGTCCCGTGGTGCTATCGGCATCAACCGTCCCAATCGCCAGTGGGACTACCCGTACGGATGGGCCCCGCAGCAGATACTTGCCTGGGTTGGCCTTGATCGTTACGGGTACGTGGAAGAGGCACAGCGACTTGCATACCGTTGGCTGTACATGGTCACTAAGGCGTTTGTCGATTACAACGGCGTGGTCGTGGAGAAGTATGACGTTACACGCGAGATCGATCCCCACAAGGTCGATGCGGAGTATGGTAACCAGGGTAGCGACTTTAAGGGAGTTCCTCGTGAAGGGTGAGTAAATCATAACATTGAAGCCCGAAATTCATATACTAATCCTGTTGATAGGTTCGGTTGGGTCAACGCCAGCTATGTCTTCGGCCTGAGCCTCGTGAGCGCGCTCCAGAAGCGTGCGTTGGGCAACTTGGTAACTTGGGATCGCCTCACCAAGGCCACCGAGGAGGCACTCGAGATCACCAATTAGCCTTCCTCCCCCCCTTTGGATACGCAGGTGACAAGAATGGCTCTATTGAACTTTAGCAAGCACCCGGTGGTTACGGGAGGGGGATATGTGATGGGAGAGATGGGGATGGAGTCTACGCTTGTGCTGCAATCGATCGAATTGCCTCGCCTAGTTTACGTTTAGATGCATTCTTCCAGATATTCATACTGCTTTCTAAAACCCCCGCCCCCTCTTCAATGCGTGTCTGATGCTCTACAAGCCTCGAGCGAACGATGTACACATGTGAGATGCAAGTCAGTGCCCACTCCTCTCGACAGGAGCACATCGGACCGAATCGGAATGTAGCAAAGACAGGACGGGAGGTTGTGCCACCGTCGGGTGCGCAGACGACTTTTCATTCGTACCTTTCAGAACCATTGCCCAATTGGGTGCCGCGAGTGCAAAGTCTATGTTCGTAATGGTGATGGGGATGTAGTCGTTCATTGGATATGTTGGATGCAGAGAGCGCTTCCGCTAATCGCTTGGGCAAAAATAGGAGAGGAGAGAGGAGAGGAGAGGCGTTGTCAGGTACACGACAGCTACATAGCAGCAGTAGTAGTGACAAGTGGTTGGACGAAAGGAACGGAGAGAAGGGAGAGGGAGAAGGGGGAAACAGAGAGATGGGACGTACGTACAAATATTCAAGGGTTCCCCTCCCTCGTTATGATTTCTTCGTCTTCTTCCTCGGACACTGGAATTGTCTGCATCGTCATTATTACTCTGATCACCTTGTCTCTGTTCCTCTGTGCTGAGTGCTCTGCTGTCTGGATTGACGCACCCCGCAATCCGGCGGAAGCCCCCCAACAAAATTGAACAACAATTTAACACGGAGGACCTGCACAAACATCCGCCGTCTCCAACATAACTATCATCCCTCTTGATCACATACCTATACTGACTCACAGCTAACATTCTCATCTCCATCTCCTACCCACAGCTTCCTCCACCATCGGGCGCTGCGCTCGTCCGACATCGTCAATCCACCTGTAACTACCTCCGAACGCCCGCCCGCCCGCCGGAGATGGGCGAGCCCCCCCCGCTGCGAGCGCGCGCCGCTTTCGGTGCCCTTCTGCTACGCCCCCAGCGGCTTGACGACATAGGCCCCACGCGCCCTGAGCGGCCGGCCTGTGACGAAATGCCTTGGAGTAACAGGAACAGCAAACACATGCCATACCATGCCATGCCGCAGACGGAGCGGAGCTCTCGTCCAGCACTGACTACTGCTGCTGCTCCGAACATCGCGCGTGCCATTCATTCCTTGAACGAACCGGCAGGTCGAGCTTGCATTGAAACGCAAGCAAGCAATCAAATCCTGGAAGTTCGTCCCATCAATCAATGAATCAATTAAGAATAAATCAGTCGAGCCAGACGACGACGACGCGCGACACACACACATCGAAGGAGTCGTCGTGCGTCCCTGGATGCCGACGACCTTCCAGTAGGAGTAGTGGGGTACATGGTCAGTACATGGTCGATATTTAGCCGCCTAAGTACTCTCCCGCTACGTGCTGCGACTCCCGCTCTCGGTCTCTCGAGGGACTCTGGATGGATACTTTTTATTCATACTTGCAGGTAAATTAGTTCCGGCGCAGGGTTTTCTCTTTTTGATAAGGTTGTGTATGACACCTAGGTAGGTATGGTATGATATGGCATGGGATGGGATGGTACCTGTGCAATGTTTGTTCGTCTAACTGTGACGGCTCGCCGGCTTGTGCTGTTCTGTTAAAGTCTTGTCATACCTCTCTGTCTGTCTGTCGTCTGTCCGCCGGTCTGTCGTTCGAACCGTGTCAATAAAAAGGCCATCGGTCGCTCCCGTCACTTGCCGCCTCGTTTCGTCTCTTGTCACATAGCGACCTACCTATCTCGTACCTCCTCCTACTCCTACCGGTTACTTTGTAGGTACATACATACCGCTCTACAAGTACCGCCTCTCCTTTGCACCTCGGAAGCCTTTACCCCGCCGCTGTTCCCCAGACACATCCGTCTCGAACTCTCCCAGGGTAAGACGACCTCGACCTATCATTTCTCTCCTTTGCAATTGCTATTCCCTCTCTGCTGCGCGGCCGGAAACTACTTTTTCCACCGAGGACCCGTCCCTGTCGTTGTCAACTTACATAGTTTATACTTACTTACCTTTGGGTCGCTGCAGCGCCACTACTTCTTTCCGAGGTTATTCACCACTGATTTCGGAGCTACGGGACACGCTACTACGAACATCTAAAACCTACCGAACAGCTATGAGGCCTACATCGACTTCCGCAGTTCGCACTGCATCCTCTGCTCTCCAACGATTCCCTCGCCAACGCTCTTGCGCCTTCGCTACCAGGTGCTTGTCCTCTACTACCAGACCCGCTGTCGGCATCGCAACCGCCCGCCGCAACCAGCAGCTCGGAGCTCTCGACTCCACCACCTCGACCATCTCCACCGCATTCCTCGCACAGCAGAGAAGGATGGCGTCGACGGGGATCAAGAAGATCAAGGTGAAGAACCCGGTGGTGGAGCTGGACGGAGACGAGATGACCAGGATCATCTGGCAGGAGATCAAGGACAGGTTCATCCACCCGTACCTGGACATCGACCTCAAGTACTACGACCTGGGTCTCCCCTACCGTGACGAGACGGAGGACAAGGTGACTCTCGATGCCGCCGAGGCCATCAAGAAGTACTCCGTCGGCGTCAAGTGCGCCACCATCACCCCGGACGAGCAGCGCGTCGAGGAGTTCAAGCTCAAGAAGATGTGGCTGTCCCCCAACGGCACCATCCGAAACCACCTGTACGTTCCCCAATGCCATGCCAGCAGTTTCGAGTTATGCAGAAATTGGATGTAGATACTGACATGTGTGTCCCAGCGGCGGTACCGTCTTCCGTGCTCCCATTGTCATCCCCCGCATCCCCCGCCTCGTACCCGGCTGGAAGCAGCCCATCATCATCGGGCGCCACGCATTCGGCGACCAGTACCGGGCCAAGGACCGCGTGATTGAGGGCGAGGGCACGCTGGAGATGGTATTCACGCCCAAGGGCGGGAAGCCCGAGACGATCAAGGTGTACGACTTCCCCGCGGGCGGCGGCGTCGCGCAGACGCAGTACAACACGGCGGAGTCGATCTCCGGGTTCGCGCACGCCAGCTTCAAGCTCGCGCTCGACAAGAAGCTCCCGCTGTACATGAGCACCAAGAACACGATCCTCAAGGCGTATGATGGTCGTTTCAAGGACATCTTCCAGGAGATTTATGATGGACAGTATAAGAAGGACTTCGACGCCGCGGGCATCTGGTACGAGCACCGTCTTATTGACGACATGGTCGCCCAGATGATCAAGAGCGAGGGCGGCATGATCATCGCCATGAAGAGTGCGTCCCCTTAACCCCCCCCCCCCCCCCCCCCCCCCCCCACCCCCCCCACCCCCCCCCCCCCCCCCCCCCCCCCGACCATTTCACCCTCCCACAAGTACAGAGTGACTAACACGCAACCCACAGACTACGACGGCGACGTACAATCCGACATCGTGGCCCAAGGCTTCGGCTCCCTCGGCCTCATGACCTCCGTCCTCATCACCCCCGACGGCAAGACGTTCGAGGCGGAAGCCGCCCACGGCACCGTGACCCGCCATTTCCGCGAGCACCAGAAGGGCCGCGAGACGTCGACGAACCCGATCGCGTCCATCTTCGCGTGGACGCAGGGTCTCACCAAGCGCGGCGAGCTCGACGGCACTCCCGAGCTCGTCGTCTTCGCGCAGCAGCTCGAGAAGGCGTGCGTTGACGCTGTTGACGTCGACGGCATCATGACGAAGGATCTTGCGCTTGCGACGGGAAGGAAGGACCGCGCGGCGTGGGTTACCACGAACGAGTACCTTGAGGCGGTGGAGAGGAGGTTGAAGAGCAGTCTGAAGGAGAAGTTGTAGGGTGGTGTTGCGTTGCGTTGTACATCCGTGAAGAAGGACAATGATACGGGACGATCCACACGACTACCTTTTCGGTTTCCCCAGTCTACACGCTCAGGAGTATTTGATGGGAATCAGTCTGACTCTGACATATCCCCCCCTTCGCTGCGTAGATAGACGGTGCTTTACATACAGTGGTTTTGCATGCGCTCGTTCTTGCACACACTTCGCCAGCGAGCTGTATCAAGGTTAGAACGACGGGGAAGCGTAAACGTAGATAAGAGGTCGTATGACCGACCCTAGATGATGATGATGATGATGATGAATAGTACATATAAAGGTATCTGTGAATGCTTCATGTTGTGTGTCTGTGTCTGTCCATGTGTGTCTATGTCTATAAGTGTTTCTATGTGTGTATGTGTGTTCACGCGTACCTAGGTACCTACCTAGGCCCTGCAGTATCTGTAGTCATAGCCACCCAGGCGTGTAAAAAAAGAAATCAGCGTCATTTCTTCTGGTTAGAACGTTGTGAGTAGTGGTATGAGCTATGGGATGGATTTTGGGGTTTTGGGTTTTATGACATTCCTCTGAATACTGCACCTATTCTCATAATGTTAGCAACGGAGTGTTGAGAATGCACGTAATTGACAAGTTGTGGTGTTGCACGACACTCTCACAACACCATCACGACTCTACACCCTCAGTCCCTCACCAACGCGGACCGCTTTAGATTTTGGGTGCTTGGTGGAGGATGTGTGTGCGTGTTCGATGGGATTTTGGATTTTATGTGGAGGTGGTGCGTTGGGTGGAGGAGCACTGAGGACCGTCATTGCTCACTCGAGACGTCTGTATCTAAGCCTGAATTATCTCCAACATATCAAGTCAAAGCAGTAGTGACACTTCACTTTCGAAATAGCACACCCGCAGCAGAGTACTATGCTGTGCTGAAGATGTACGTAATTGGCAAGATCGTGGTGTCGCACGACACCATCACAACTCTCTTCTTCACCCTCACTAGACGCGGACCGCTTTCGGATTGGACGTCGTCTAGTTTCTTTTAGCTAACGTTCTAGCCATTGTAGGCAATCCAAAGAGCTCGCTGCACAAAGATACAGATCCCCTCTCTGGTTTGTCGCCTTTGCCCGGCGGGAAAATCAAAGGGAAAAACGAGGAATTGGAAATGGGGTTAATTGTGCATTGTGGGTTTTAATTGAGGGTACCTATGGGGTATGTGGTGAGTCATGGATCTTGGGAATGGGACTTGTTCTCTTGACACCTGTTGTTCCTTTCGAACTATGAGTGCTTGATCTGGTGTCGCTCTCTCGCTTCACTTTCTAACTCTTTTGCTTTGCCGTCTTATCTTATCGTGTCGTTCGTCCGCTCGTTCAAGGCAGGAATTTTTGCGCATTCGGTGACTCCAGTACTCGTACCGGGGGATGGACTGTGGACAGACAGACAGACAATTCCTTCTTCCGATTCGAATTTTTCTCCCAGCCAGTCAGACAAGACAGACGCGTTCCGGCGTTCGACTAGCTCTGGTTCTGGATTAATTCTTTGGTACATAGGTTAAAAATCACCGCCAATGATCCCTCCATACATTGGACTATCACTCACACGGCCAACCTCCCCGTAGGAAAGGACAAAAAAGCTGGAACAGGTGAGGACTTGCGAGAAAGCGAGAAAAAGAGGAGTTGTTGTGGAAAAAGGCGAAAGAGCTCCGAGAAAGACGCGAGAATAGTATCGAGAGAGAGAAAGGATAGGTGACTACAGAGGACGAGAGGAAGAAAAGTAATCGGGAGAGAAAAAGAGAAACAAGAGAAACAAGATGATGTTGTTGCAGCGTCGAGCAACTGGAGGAGGAGGAGGATCATCAAAGTGCGCGTGTGTGCGAGTGTGCCGGGTTACGCCGTCACCATCCGTGAGATTGGGGAGGAGCGCGTCCGCATTCGCAGCCGTAGCTGCCAATCGCAGAACTTCCCCCAAAGCTACCCCGCCGTCGCTCAGAATATTTCATCCTCATCAACCTCATCCTCATCCTTATCACGGCCTCAGTGCCCTTCCTTTCTCCCCTCCTCCTCGTCTCTTCTCCACTTCATCCTCGCCCCTCATGACTGCCACAAAGATTGACGGCACTGCAATTGCCCGCAGCATCCGTCTCGGCCTGTGCGAGCAGATCAAGAAGCAGCAGGAGAGCAACCCCCGCTACAAGCCCTCCCTGAAGATCATCCAAGGTATGTCCCCCCAACAACCAGCAATTGTGTGACAACCGTACTGATAATCTCTTGCAGTGGGTGATAGATCTGATTCTTGTAGGTTTCGATTGAGATTGGGAGGTGTTGCAGTGTAATTGACTATCGGATGCAGCTACTTATGTGCGCATGAAGTTGAAGGCTGCTGAGGAGGTGAGTCGCATCATAAATAACTCCTGCACACATGAACATTCACTTGCACACACATGCACATACAAACATACATTTACACATACACATGCACATGCATCTATCCTCCAACATATTCACACACATTCATATCCCCCTAAAAACCCAACACTAACGCATATCCTCCAGGCCAACATCGACTGCGAGCTCGTCCACTTCCCCGAGGACGTCTCTGAAGCCGAGCTCCTCTACAAGCTCTACGAGTACAACAACAATCCCTCCATCCACGGCATCCTCGTCCAACTCCCCCTCCCCAAGCACATCTCCGAGCATGCCATCACATCCGCCGTCGCAGACGAGAAGGATGTCGATGGATTCGGAATCGCCAGCATTGGAGGACTGGCCAAGCGCGGTGGACAGCCTCTCTTCACCCCTTGCACCCCCAAGGGCGTCATGGTCCTCCTGAAGGAAGCAGAAGTTGACGTCGCAGGGAAGAACGCTGTCGTCCTCGGACGGAGCGACATCGTTGGCAGCCCCGTCAGCTATCTTCTTAAGAACGCCGATGCCACCGTCACCATCTGCCACTCCAAGACCCAGAACCTGCCCGAGGTCATCAAGCAGGCCGATATCCTCGTCGCCGCCATCGGCAAGGCCCACTTCGTCAAGGGAGACTGGCTCAAGCCCGGCGCCGTCGTCATCGATGTCGGTACCAACTACATCCCCGATGCTAGCAAGAAGTCTGGCCAGAGGCTCGTGGGAGACGTCGATTTCGACTCCGCTGCCGAGGTCGCATCCCAGATCACTCCCGTCCCCGGAGGTGTGGGTCCCATGACCGTCGCCATGCTCCTTCAGAACGTGGTCGACTCCGCCAATGCCACGTTTGACAGGCTGAAGGAGCGTAAGATCTCGCCTCTCCCCCTCAAGCTCGAGGACCCCGTCCCCTCAGACATCGAGGTTTCGAGGAAACAACACCCCAAGCAGATCACCACCATCGGAAAGGAGATTGGTCTTCTGCAGAGCGAACTTGAGCCCTATGGCGCCACCAAGGCCAAGGTCGACTTGTCTGTCCTTAGCCGCCTCGAGCACCGCAAGAATGGGCGTTACATTCTCGTTGCGGGTATCACGCCTACTCCACTCGGTGAGGGCAAGTCGACTACCACTGTTGGTCTTGCACAGGCGCTTGGAGGCCATCTCGGCAAGATCGCTTTCGCAAATGTGAGGCAGCCGAGCATGGGCCCGACGTTCGGTATCAAGGGAGGTGCCGCGGGAGGAGGTTACAGCCAGGTCATTCCCATGGATGAGTTCAACCTCCACCTTACTGGCGACATTCACGCCATCACTGCTGCAAACAACTTGCTTGCTGCCGCCATCGAGACTCGCATCTTCCACGAGAACACTCAGAAGAATGGACCCCTCTACAAGAGACTGGTACCCGAGAAGAAGGGTAAGCGTGAATTCGCCCCTGTCATGTTCCGCCGCTTGAAGAAGCTTGGTATCGACAAGACCAACCCCAATGACCTGACCGAGGACGAGATCAACCGCTTCGCCAGGTTGGACATCGACCCCGAGACCATCACATGGCGGCGTGTGCTCGATGTCAACGACAGGCATCTTCGTTCCATCACCATTGGTGAGGCGCCCACGGAGAAGGGCCAGACGCGCAAGACTGGATTTGACATCTCCGTTGCTAGCGAATGTATGGCGATCCTTGCCCTCAGCAACGACCTCTCCGACTTGAGGGAACGTCTCGGACGTATGGTCGTGGCCAGCTCCCGCAGTGGCGATCCCGTGACCTGCGACGACATTGGTGCGGGTGGCGCGTTGACTGCGCTCCTCAAGGACGCTATCAAGCCCAACTTGATGCAGACCTTGGAGGGAACCCCCGTATTCGTGCATGCTGGCCCCTTCGCCAACATCAGTATTGGTGCCTCGTCCGTTCTCGCCGATAAGCTTGCTCTTAAGCTTGCTGGTACTGAGCCAGGCGAGGACCACGACGACAAGGCAGGCTACGTTATCACCGAGGCCGGCTTCGACTTCACCATGGGTGGTGAGCGATTTTTCAACATCAAGTGCCGATCTTCTGGCCTAGTCCCGGACACCGTCGTTATCGTTGCAACCGTTCGTGCCCTCAAAGTGCATGGCGGTGGACCCGATATCGCCCCCGGGGCACAGCTTCAAGAGGTCTATCGAACCGAGAACGTCGAAATCCTCCGCAAGGGCTGCGTCAACCTGAGGAAACAGATTGCCAACGCTAAGTCATTCGGAGTGCCAGTCGTCGTGGCCATCAATCGTTTCTCCACCGACACTCAAGCTGAAATCGATGTCATCAAGGAGGAGGCACTCGCCGCTGGGGCCGAGGATGCCATTCCCGCCAACCATTGGGCCGAAGGTGGTAAGGGCGCCGTCGAGCTCGCCAAGGGTGTCATCGCTGCCAGTTCGAAGGACAAGCCAGATTTCAAGCTTCTCTACAGCCTTGAGGGCTCCGTCCAAGAACGCATCGAGAGCATTGGCCAGCGCATGTATGGTGCTGACAAGGTCGAGTTCTCCGAGCTTGCACAGAAGAAGGTCGATACCTATGTCAAGCAGGGTCTTGGAAACCTCCCCATCTGCGTTGCAAAGACCCAGTACTCGCTCAGCCATGACCCTGCTCTCAAGGGTGCCCCAACTGGCTTCACGGTACCCATCCGAGATGTCAGAATGGCCGCTGGAGCCGGCTACCTCTACGCACTGGCCGCTGATATCCAGACCATTCCTGGCCTCCCGACTGCGCCAGGGTACCTCCAGGTCGATGTGAACACTGAAACGGGAGAGATTGATGGCCTTTTCTAAGCCCCGATCTGGCCGTTTGAGATGGTCTCACACTTTTAATGGAGGTAAATTAACCTGCTGGTGGCGTTTTACGGTAATATGGGAGGATTCTGGATTCTGGATTTCTACGATGGATGGCTAAAGCGGAGTATTCAACATTAAGCATAGCGGTTGGCTTTTACAAACCTTTCTCAACAATAGAGACTCGCAACAGGTGGAGTCGAAACGAAACGATACGATCATTGGATCGGCAATATAGATTCAAAGGACAATTATACATTATATTAGTTGTTACTCTTCTTGGACGCAACAACACTAGTGCCAGGGACGAAGTCTGGTCGTTAGAGTTGAAGACATTCGCCTCACACCAAAGTCTCCAGCATCAGCCCTAAGTCTCTCGTGACGATCAACCTGAATTTCGGTTGACTAAACGTGCAGACTGCATCCTCGCCGCAGTCTGTGTGAATGCACATACAGACACGAGTGAACGATGCATACGCCGCCGGAGCTCGCAGGCAATTAGATTGCTCCATTAGAATAGCAGTGGAGTGGATGCTGGCGTGATCCAAGTCGAATTGCTCGCGAGGCTGCACGATTCCAGCCTCAGTTCGGCAGTGAAAGCTTCGAGTACGACCGTTTACGCCTGATGTGATAAATTTTCTATACCTGGATCGGTGCATTGAAGTACGAGTCCCAATAAGGAAAATGAGCCACTGCTACTAAATGCTGCTCTTTACCATCACCACTCGCCCGTCTCGATCGTGCAGGGACGGGCTGACGTTGGGCGGCGTAGATGGGTGGGGCAACCGGCGGCACCCCATCCAATTAGCGACGGACCCAACCGCGGATCGCCACTAAAGAGGACCAGTACCATAGATCCCATCCCTTAGGGCCACGCTTACCTCGGCGCTTGTTTTGACGTTGTGGCTTCGCCCCCTTCTTTTACGTTACGTCTCGACGTGCTCACTACTCAGATCCCATCTATCTCAAGGACTGGATTCTCACTGGGAAATAAATCTTCCGAGCGACCTTGAAACCGTTGGCTGACCTGTATTCTATATTCATCCCCCAATGGATCGCCCCTACCCCACTATGCGACTATCTATGGGCATTCACCATACGATCAGCAAGGAACCCCTCTCTGGACAGACATGTGAGCTCAGTGGAAGCTGTCCAGAAGGGAGACTTGCTCGTCAACGTCGCTTTTTTTCGCATCACGTCTCGGAAAGGCCACACCCGCGGGCGTCGAGATGTGGCGTGGAAATCGAGACTGCTCGCCTCGTGTGCCCTCTTCGGCCGGCCACGGCTCATGGCGAAAGCCGTTTGAGCAAACACTGGAATAATCGTCCTTCGCTCGACGCCTCTGGAAAACTCTGAATTGTGATGACTTGGATTAATGCTTGGAGACTGACAAAATTTCCATCGAGGCATGAGGTGAGGGGTCACGATTGCTTGAATGATCGACGTTGGTGGCTTCCGACGCATCGAATTTCGAGAATTGCATAAACCTTCCGACAGATGTCAAACCGTCGAGCCACCACAGCCTGCTACGGTTCAACCCACGCTCGTGCGACTGGGTTTCTGGATCTCATTGGTCAGCATGGTCAGAAATGTGAGAAGGCCATCTGCGCCCCCATCGCCAAGTGGAATGTACACCTGTGACGGGCCTCCAGTTCTGGCCATTTTGCAAGTGGAGACTACTTTACGCATATGAAGTTAATTTCCGTACAACTCGACGTTTCTTCCTTCTGTGTTTGAGAAGCTGCACATGGCGGCGGGCTGCGGGCTGCGCCTACGGACCATCTTCCTTGCTCGTATTTTGTGATCTATCTGAGTCTTTGTTATTGATTTTCGTGACCATTTTGCTGTGAATACGAGCGAGATGCACGAGGCAGATCGGTGGGGTAACTCTTTCGCTTCTTTCGCTTACCGTCGAGCCCCGGTCCTCGTAAATACATACAGTACTGAGTACATATCACATCTCACGCTCATGACATGCATGCCATCCATGCATCGACCGCTAATTATACAGTAGCTGACGAAATGGGTCGAGGGTGTAGTGGGATCTTTCGTAGAATCTGCGCCTCTTCCATTGTTTTGACCAGAAACCTACGAACGTGTTTCTGCCTCTGTGGCCAATTGAACGGCTGGGATCCTCGCCTTGGTCGTTGTTTCGAGCTTACTCGATGCCATTTCCAGCTTTCTCGAAGAGCCAGATTTGGTGTTCATGTGAGATATCTCTCCACGATCTACATTTTTATGTCGTGATCATTAATGTTCCTTGCTCAGTCTCTCTCTATACGGACGTTAACGCGGCGGCGGCAGGCGGTAAGCGTCGGCTGGCTGGCTGACCTAATGCAAACAGAGAGAGCATCAACGTCCATCACCACACAGGGCACGTTTGAAAACGCCTAGATGAGGCGTGCCCTCTTTGGATTTTCTCCACATGGCTGCTTAGCCTCTCGTCTGTTCGTAGCAGTTGTAACTCTGTTCTCACCTGCCCTGCTACCCCTCCTGCTGCCCCGCCACGCGCGACCGTCCCAACTCCGACCCGACAGCGCCGCCATCCAATACCAGGGGGGGTCGCCCAGTCAGTCCAATCCTTAACTCCGCCCCTCAGGCTATCAACGACATCAGAGACATGATGTGGGGAGGATCTCGAACTGAGGCAGAGGATCGTGCTTCTTGTTGGGCCATCTGTACAGTTGTTATAAGATTAAGAACATGTCCTCTTCTCAAATCATCCTCATGGACTAACTGACTTCACTCCTTACAACTGTACACATCCATTCGTTCATTGATTCGATTCGCATTTTCCTTTCCAACGGCTGCAGCAAGTCGATCAACAATCATTACTTTTCGAACCAGGAATTTCCAAACTAGCATGCCCGCGAGCATCTAACTGATATTCATGCCTTCGCTCGCCTCAACTTCTACGCCGACTAGATTCTCTCTGTTCTCTCTGTTTCTCATTCTCTTCCTCCTCTTCGCGGACGTTTCGTCGGCCATCTCGCTGAACAACCCCGCCGACGTAGCCTCCTCGCTGCGCTACCGACAAGAAGCATGCAAAGCAACCGCCAGCTGTGTTCCTCGCAGTCCTCCTTCCCTGCAGCGGAAGGCTCTGGACGACCTACCATGGAAGCGGAGATCAGGCGGCAGGCCCAGGGCCGGCAGACAGAGGAGTGGGTAAGGCATTGTGCCAGCGAATACATGCCACGGATTGAGGAAGCTTGTAAGTGGTGATTGGTATTGATATGTGCAAGACCGTCCGCTGATAAGTTTAGCTTCCGAACCTACAACACCGACCGCAGTCCTCCCAAGTACTACACAGCTTCCCCTACGGACAGGAGAGAAGAGACCCAGGGCGCCAGAGACTCCTGCTGGACCTTATATCCACCCTCTCCCTTCCATCGAGACCATCATGTCGTCGCCAAACATGTCTCGTCCCGTCTACAACTCTCTGACTCGCGGTGAGCAACCACCAGCCCAGACATACAAGACCGTCATCCACACTCCCAAGCCCGCGAACCTCCGCATTCTGGACCAGAACCTCGTGCGCGCTGCAGAGTCCCAAGCACTGCAGCGCCGCCGACGCCGCGCCAACTCAGGCCCGGGGAATCGGAGCCGCAGCAACACGGGCAGCTCGATCGCCTCGTCTGAGGCGTCGACGTGTGCGGGATCCTCGGTCGGGGGGGACTTCGAAAGAGAGAGTTCAGCGAGCGAGGTCAGCGACGTGGATAGCTGCAAGGCGACTGCTGCTTCTTCGCCGGCGTTTTCATTCACAGCGGGATCGTCGCCGCGATACACTCTCTTCCCTCAGATCGTGCAGTCTACCATCTCTCTCCCCATCGCGTCTTCCGTTGCAACTTCGCCCGCCCTGTCATTCCACTCCACGCACTCGAACTTCTCCCCTTCCTCCTCAACACCAAACACTCCCAGTGAGCGTGGCACGCCATCAAGCCAACCCAGCTCCGCATACCCCTCCCCACCCGCCTCCCCCATCGATGCGTCCCGCCGGTCGAGCACCAGCGAGGAATACATGGCGTACCCGTCCCCGCCTGCCTCCCCCTCGCCCGCACCCTTCTCCCTCTCCCTCCGCCAACGCCTCCGCAACAACAACACCGAAGGCATCATCAGCGCCGGCGGATACGCAAGGAGACGCGGATACAGCTTCCCCCCGCCCAAGCTCTTCCCCTCGCCGCACGTCCGCGTCGCGCCGCCCCCGCCCGCACAACCCACATCCACATCCACATCCACATCAGCGCGCCTCAAACTCCCGCTACGACCAAGGATGTTGGCGAGGAGCGTCACGGCTCCCCTACCTACCCTTTCCTCCTCGTCCTCCCCGTCTCCGCTGTCCAGCTCCGTGACATGCACCCCCGACCCAGACACCTCCGAAGCTTCTTCGTCGAGGCAGAAGCAGAAGGCGTGGCAGCTAGAACCGCTTGATTTCGAGGGCGTCGAATTCGACCTCGGCGAGCAGAAACTCGGCGGCGGGGGAATCGATTCGCCCACCACCCTTGACTCTCCCCCCTCCCATCTCCTTGCTTTTCCGTCGCTGGGGGAGGGCGGGGAGTGGGGGTGGAGTATGAACGGTGGGGAGCTCGTGTCGTCTTCTTCGGTTGGAGGGGGGAAAGGGGTGGGGACAGGGAGGTTGATGGGAGGCAGTGAGAGGGAGAGTGATTGGGGGTTGGGGTTGTATGTCATTGATGAGGAGAGGGAGGAGGATGAGCGAGGGGATAGGAGTCCTGTGCGGAAGAGCTTTCGCCGGTAGGGAATCTGCTTCGTTTTTGTCTTCTTGAGTTTGTTTCTTGCATGTGCGTTTGGTGTTTTGGGTGTTTTGTGGGATGGGATGCTGCATGGTGCATTTTCGTGGGTTGAGTGTTGGGTGGGTTAGATGGTATATACAGTGCTGGATCACACTCGCTCGTTTTCGCTTTTTGGACGTTTTTACACTTCTTCACTTCTTACGCTCGTTTAGACAAAATTCTTGGTTGATGGATGGGGGGGGGTGGGTTGGTACATAGGAAAAAATATGCACGCTCGTTACACTACACTATATCTCTTATTGCTCTTTAACTGCATTAGGTGTAGGATAGGATTATAATTAGGGTTAGGGTTGTAGAAGTAAGGTGAGGGTTTATTCACTCTTCACCACTCTTCACCTCACCGCACTTCACTTCACTTCACCGCACTTCACTTCACTTCACTTCACTTCACTTCACCTCACTTCACCTCACTTAACACTCACACCTAACCTCACTTAACCTTATCTAACCTTACTTTACAATCTCTCGCAACACTTACAATCTCTTATAACACTTACCTCACTCACTTACACTCTCTTACAACACCTATAACACTTACCACACTGTTACAACACTTACAACACTCACAACACTCACAATCCTCTCCCCTCTCTTACAACAGTTGCTCTCACAACAGTCTCTCTCACAACACTCACTCTCTCTCACAACTCTCACAACTCTCACAACACAGTCTCTCACAACATAGTGAGTCCACAACATAGTCAGTCTCTCACAACACTCACAACCTCTTATAACACAGTCTCTTACTTATAACACTTACTTACTCTCATAACAGTCTTACAACACTTATAACAGTCTTACAACACTCTTGCCTCTCTTACAACACAAATCCTACAGGCGCAGTTATTTTACCTCTATTATCATCATAAAGCTAGAAACAATACTTACTCTCCCTTACAACACTTATAACACAGTCTCTCACTTACAACACTCATGATACAGTCTCTTACTCACAGTCTCTTACATCACTCACAACACTCACAACACTCACAACAGTCTCACAACAGTCTCACAACACTGTCACCTCTCTCACAACACTTACGTTCTCTCACAACACACTTACCTCACTCACTCCTCACTCCTCACTCCTCACTCTGAGGTTGAGTGAGGTTGAGTGAGGTTGAGTGAGGTTGAGTGAGGTTGAGTGAAGAGTGGGTAAAGAGTGAGTGAGGTGAAGGGTGGGGTGAGGTTGGGTGAGTGGGGTGAGGTTGGGTGAGTGTTGTGAGAGAGTGTAAGTGTTATAAGAGAAGAGAGACTATTATAAGAGAAGAGAGACTATTATAAGAGAAGAGAGACTATTATAAGAGAAGAGAGACTATTATAAGAGAGAGTAAGTGTTGTAAGAGGGTGTGAGTGTTGTTTCTAGCTTCACGATGATAATAGAGGTAAAACGACTGCGTCCGTAGAGTTTGTGTAGGGAGTAAGGGTTGATGTGTCTATGAGGATGCAGCGGACGTCTTTTGTCAGTGACAGTGTGGGCAACTAGAGGCAAAAGTATAGAATAGATTCATTCAATTGGAGAGTGTAGACAGATAAATTAGTGAATCGACACTCGAATCTACGTGACTCCAGTCTGAGCCATACCCGTTCAAAGTTCTTCAAATACAAAAACACAGTTGTGTCATTGTCAGTATCGGGCGATTGCCTGACATAGAATGAAAACCGCAACCACAGATCTCCACACTCCCATCCTACCACTAAATCACAGCTTCGCCTCCTTGATGTTGTTGATGAAGTTCTTGTCAATGAACGGCACATTCGCACTCCCAAAACTATGCCCCGCCAACGTCTTGCGCGCCTTGTCCGGCATCTGCGCATAGTTGATCAACGGCTGAAAGCCCCCCTCCGCATAGTTGTGCTTCTTAACCGAGTAGCTCGATCCGTCGAGATAGTACTGAACCCTCAGGCGGTTGTTCTTGAGCCCGACGTTAGGCGCCTTTATCTTCACTGTATCACCGTGCCTCGAGTACGCGACGCCCAGCAACTTCGCGTCCTTCTTGTTGCTCGAGAGCCACACTACGATGTACTCGAAGTCGTGCCTGTGCGAGAACGCGTCCTTGGGCATGTACCACGCGTACAAAATCGCAAACTTGCCGTCGATGTTGTGGCCACGGCAGTAGATCTGCCCGGTGCTCTTGCTGCACTTCCCATTGTGAAGTCCCGTTGCCTTTAGCCCTTTGCTATACACATGTCAGTCAATTCACCGCGAATGTACATACAAAGGGAGTGAGTGAGACACCTGCTCGCGGATGGAGCTTGAGCTTCACTTACCTGACGTTGCCGTCCTTGTCAACCGCGGGGAACGGCACGCAGCCGCCCTGAACCTTCAGCGTCGGCTGGAATTTCTTGTACAGAACGGCGCCGTCGCCGCCTCCGACTGCTTCTCCCATGGGTTTGATCTTGTCGTGCCCAAGTTCCGCCCTGCTTTCAAGCGGACCACCCGACGGCAGCGCATGGCCGAATGAGGCAAGCAGCAACGTGCAGGCAAGTGTAACGACGGAAAATTGCATCTCGAAGAATATCAAATCGAATGTCTCTAATACTCGTGCTTTATAGCATTTCCCCGCGACCGTCGCGCCCTTTATACCTCAAGAATCTCGCATTGTACCGTACCATTCACCACATCCGATTCAAGCAGTGAGGTCGTACCACTCACTCACATCGCAATTTCCCACCCAGCCTCACGAAGCAATCCAACTACGTTCCGCTTCGCGCAATTGTCCTACATAGGTTACTCCACAGCTACATCTTTCGGCATCCTTTCGCTCGATGCAGGTACATCGCACGTGCGGTCTCGCTGGTTGGAACCCTTTTGGGAAGCTTGGCGGCGGGATAAGTAGGTACGTGGCTATGAATAGCATAAACAACCACGCGAACGTGTAGAATGTCTGCCTTGTGCGCGTGGAGAGATGATGCGACGCTGTTCCCTGCAGGTACCAAGGAATTTTAATTGGATTTATGTCGTATTGGTAGCAGCTTCCGAGGGCGATCGGAACTGGACCCTGGGTTCTCGTGGCTTGGAGCCGGATGAGGCGAGGGGGGACATACGGAGGAGGATGGAGCTGGAGCTGGGAATATTGTGGGCGGATGATGTTGAGATTAGGGGTGTTGGTGGCTGGAGATAGATGACTTTGATTTTCGGTTTGTTTTGATTTGTTTTGTGAGTTGATGTTAATTTTTTGGTTGTTGCGGTGTTACAGTAGTGAAGGAATGGGAAATAGCAAAGTGGGTTGGCCATTGTGATGTCACAATGGAAAATATGTTCTACACGTCGTATTTCCATGCATCAAAAATCCTTTCGCTATGAAATATATTCGTTTGGAATTATCTGTTTCGCCATTTCTTTGTCCACATCCGAGACACACCCTACCGTCACGACATTCCCGCGTCCTCCAGCTCCTGTTCCAAAATAGGCAGCGCAACGTCCATCGTACTTACAGACAGCAACGACGCGATCTCCAGAACCTCCATGATCTCTTCAGGCGTACCCCCATACCCAAGCACATTCTTCATGTGCAGCTTCAGTCCCGGCTGGTACAGATGCGTCGCCGCGGCATCGAAAGCACAATACACCAACTCTTTCACCTACTCAAAACACATTAGTCAGTTAGGTATACTCTCACATCCCAAAACCACACCACCCATCAATCCAACAAACAAAAACAACGAATCTCACATACCTTCGGCTCCAACACCCCCTCCTCCCCCCACGGCACACCACTAAACTCGACATACGCCCCGAAAAACTCCGGGCTCAACCTCAGGAAATCCTCCCAAAACGCATGCCAATACCCCCTCTTCGCCTCAAACTCTCGCCTCAACCCCCACTGCTCTTCACTCATGCCCTCCATCCCGCTCCCCATGTCCCGTCCCTCCTCCCGCATCACTTCGAAGAGTAACGGCACGCCGATGTTGCACGCGTGAATCCCGAGCGTGGAGGTTAAGCACAGGACTTCGAGGATCTCGGGTTTGGAGGCGCCGTGCGAGAGGGCGGCACGCATGGAGCGGTGGATTGAGGGGGCGTGGAGGTGTGTTGAGGATGCTGAGACGGCGAGGGCGATTAGGGATTGGATCTTGGGGGGGAGGTGGGATTTTTGATGGGGGATGGAGGTGAGGCGGAGGGAGGCGGCGAACATGGCGGGGGAGTGCGTGAGGAGGCGCGACCATTGTGCGTCGAAGGATGGGGCGCCGAGGAGGGTCGTGAAGCGGTTTTTGAGGGATTCTTGGGCGGGTGTGAGGGATTCTTGTGTGGGTATGAGGGCATCTTGCGTGGGTGGGAGGGCCATGGTGGGAGGTTTTGGGGGATTGGTGAGGGAGTTGGGGTGGTGAAATTGGGTGGTGATGGATGTTGCTATGGAGTGTTTCCTTGAGGAGTCTATCTTGAAGTTTTTGAGGGATAGATATCTATCTTGTTTTCTCAGTACTTCACTGAGATGAGGTCGGGGTAGAGTTGACCCAGGGACATGGAAGCCCCACCACCTGGACCCTTTCCCCGCAACGAGCGGGGATCGTTCAATGTTGGGGAAAGTTAATTATTACCTACCACCACCATACAATCTCTCATGATGCTCTGAGATATCACAACATCTACAATTACTTCCATCCAACACACCCTCAAACATGACCACGAACACCCCAAAAACAATGCAAGCGCAACTCCTCTCATCCTACAACACCCCCTACACCCTCCTCACCGTCCCCATCCCCCAGCCCTCACACCCCCACGACATCCTCATCAAAGTCACCGCCGCCTCCTACTGCCACACCGACCTCGTCCTCGCCTCGGGTCAGATGCCCGGCCTCCCGCCGTCGTTCCCCCACATCGGCTGCCACGAGTTCGCCGGCACCGTAGTATCGCACTTCTCCTCCCCAAGCGCCCAAGCCCGCTCGTTCGCCATCGGCGACAGAGTCGGGGTCCCCGGGCGTGCGTTCCACGCCTGCGGATCGTGCTTTGAGTGCCAGGGTGAGGCGGGGTCGCGGGATCCGGTGGCGCGGGACGACGAGGGGTACTCTGTGCACTGCGTGAATGCGGGGAACAATGGGTTGAGTAGAGACGGCGGGTTTGCGGAGTACGCGGTCGTGGATGCGAGGCAGATTGCACCCGTGCCGGAGGATGTGTCGGCGGTCGAAGCGGCGCCGTTGATGTGTGCGGGGGTGACGATTTATGCGGCGCTCAAGCGGGCGAGGTTGGAGGTGGGTGAAAGGGTGGGGATTATGGGGGCGGGAGGTGGACTGGGGCATCTGGGGTTGCAGTATGCGGGAAAGATGGGGTTCAGGGTATTGGGGGTGGATGCAGCGGACGCGCCGCTGAAGCTGGCGAGGAGTCTGGAGACGGGGGCGAGGATCGTTGATGCTCGGGCTGAGAAAGCTACGGATGTTGTGCAGCAGATTGGAGCAGAGGATGGGAAACAAGACGTTGGTGAAATGGGCTTGGATGCGGTGATTATCCTTCCAGAGAGCCAGCAGGCGTTCGATTACGGCATGACGCTGCTAAAGACTCATGGGAAATGCGTGGTCGTCTCCTTTCCTGAAAAGGGGTTCCATATCTCTTCGCGAGATATAGTCTTCCGCGATATCTCGATATTCGGGTCTTTGGTAGGGAGCAATCGGATGCTACGGGAGATGCTCAACTTCTCGGCTGAACATGGAATCCGAGCACTCACCAAGTCCTTTCCTTTGGCGAAGCTGAATGAGCTGGTCGAGGAGTACCACAAAGGTGGTGGAGGGAAATTGGTCATAGATCTTGCTCTTGAGTAATTGTATAATTACCCCAGGTAGTGGCATAGTGATTGAAAGCGTACGCCAACTCCAGGTACCTGCACGGATCGAATTCCCTATCCATCAGGCTCATTCAGCTTCGACCATATCCGCATATAGGTTAAGAGCATTTCCGATTACATCGACAATGGCCCATGTCTGTGCACCTCTGAAGATTGTTGCCCACACCCTGAGCACTCCAGCACTCAGGTGCTTCGTGTATCCCGGAGAATCCTCCGTGATGTTGGCCGGTAAGGCAAACTCCGTTTCGTCGAGCATGCCCCTCACAATAGCGGCTATCCTGCGCTCGTCCTCGGATATAGGTGGGTCGGGGTTGGGGAAGGATAGGGCTTCCAGCCACTTGCTCAATAATGACGCGCATTCCAGGGTGCACAGAGAATGTTGGATAGACCATATGAAAAATTGCGTCTTCGCGACGAGTCTGTATCCGATTTTGATGGGAATACTGAGCGCGTGCGCTGAGTGAAGAACAGCTCGCGTGATTTTTGTTGTTCGGCGAACTGCGGACCCCTGGCGGAGAGCATTGGCAATGAGTACCGGATCGCGAGTTTCCAGTGCCCGCCCCGCTGTGTCAACGTACAAGCGAATGTAAGCCAGTCGCAGCAACGCAGTCGAATTGAATGCCACCGGCCCGTTCTGGCTCATGGGATCAAGCGACGACTCTGGGTTTCGCGTCCAGCCGATCTGCCAGTTCCTCAGAGCGTTCTCAAGCGAAACCACGTCGTCTTTGCTGAGATCAGCCGAGTTGTCAAATCGACCTCTCGCGACCTGGCGCGCGAAGAATATGTGCTGGATGATGGCGTGGATTAAAGCATAGTTCCCTGCACTTGAATTCCATTCAGTGATGTCCCGGCCGCTCTTCGAGAACAGCCTCTGCAACGCTTCTTGGAAGTGTATTTCCTGGAATCTGTCTTTTCTCGCCTCTCTCCAGAGCTTTTCGTTGGGAGCTTTGAACTCAGAAGCACTGCAAGGCAGGGTGAGTTTTATCTCGGATGTCAAGATGAATGGGGGGATGTTGTATACGATGCAATGCAGGTTCGAAAAGCCGTATACAATGAATTTTGTACGCTTCACGGTCTCTCGTCGGACCCAGTCTTCCCATGAAAGCTTCTCTCGCAAAGGCTCGTTTTGAAGACCGTCGTCTCGAATCAGGGTAGCGAGAATACTTTGTATAGCCAGGGCCTCGCGAAGGATCTCTTTGTGTTTAGCCCAGGTACAGAGCGCCATCAACAACAGCAAAGCTTGCGCGGTTTGCATCAAGTCTTCCTCGTCAACTGAAAGCAGATCGGAATGAGATGGCAATCCAAGAGGCCCGGATATTGACCCCAAGCGAGGAGGTGTGCGGGAAGCTGATGTTCCGTCCAGATCTTGAGATGAAGAGCGATCGGATTCTGCGCGACGATGTATCTGTACCAAACGGGCATCTCTTCGTCGTATCCGATGGGTGGCGATTGCGCGGCTAGCATGGAAGATTTCCACGGCACGTTCCCCTTCAAATGTGTACTGCGCTCCGACGGCAGCCAAGGCAAGAATCAATTCGATCGAGCAGTTCTCTATGGTCATTGTGGGGAAGTGTAGAAAAGGCATGTGTTCATGGAAGCCGGAAATGTAGGCACTGAGATAGCGGCAAAGGGCCAATCGAGTAGGTAGCCGAAAGTCATGAGGAAGAACAGACGCAAACTCTTCAAGTTTGTCCGCAATCATTTGCCGGTCCGCGATGGAAACATCCGAAAGAAGCCTTCTCTGTTGTTCTGTTGTTTGATTCTGATCGTCTGGTTGTAACGATGGTAATCGCGATCCAAAACGAGAAAATGTGGTCGTCTCTTCATGTTGATTTGATCCATTAACACGACCGGATGGTGCAAGAGTGGTGTTAGTAGATATCAGGTCTTGTCCGTAGTTGAAGGATTCCGGCGAGAAGAACGGCATTGGCTGTTCGGTGTTAATCAGTCCTGCATAGTGAAATGTTGAAAGCGATTCATTATCAAGAAAAGCAGCGAGGCTATCCAGAGAATCGCCCAAGCTAGGGCCATGAACGTCCATTGGCGTTGCCGTTGTCATTGGTTGTTCGATGGTCCTTGCTATATGCTCATCCTGCATTGGCATAGGACCAGACACTTCGTGGTTAGAAGACCCATTGCCGATCAATGCCCCATGCAAAGCCTGATACTCGGCAGCCATCGAAAGTGCGGCTAGGGAAAACTCTTCATGATCATTGTTTGGAGTTAGGTTTACAGGTGGGAGAGGAGGGTGCAGACGATGTTCATGCTGCACCTCTACATTGGCAGCAGCTGGTGTCGGCATCATACTAGGGAGCTGTGGGACAGGCCTCCCAGCGTCAAAACTTGATCGCAAACGCTTACTAGGCCGACTCTCTCTGGTTTGACCTTCGTCGGCCGTTGGCGTTTGGGCAGGCTTTTGTTGTCCATTTTCTTTATGGTGTGTTAATCGCTCATGGCGCACAAGTAGATCACTACGCAGTCAGTACAACTTTGACGAAGGTAGTCTGTTAAAATACCTTCTGGTAAACGAATAATTACACTCAGCACAGCTGAATGGTTTGACACCGCTATCTGTCGAGCTGCAATTGAGTTCCCTGCAACCTGATGATTGATCAATCAGATGACTTACGTATTCGTTCATGGCGTTGCAAGTGCTCCAAGCGAGCAAACATGCGTTGGCAATGTTGACACTGAAACCTCTTCTCCTTCTCCTTCTTCCCCACCGAGGGGGCCGGCATGTGCTCGGTAGCCGTACTCGCCTCCATTGCCTTTTGGAGCCGGAGAGCTCAGGCAGGCGGCTGGAAAAAATGGCTAGTAACTCGACAAGACATCTGAGCCCATTGGGGTCGCCAAAAAAATGGATTACAACAAAGATTGGAGACTGGCACGACACAGGGCAACACAGGATATTTGGGAAATTGGAGACAAGCGAGGATAGCTGTGTGAGGATTGCGGAGATACAGAACGGAGGATGGATGTGCGGAGATGTCACCAATCGATTCACATGTGGGGAAGCGTTGGTGGCACCTCCCAGCCACGCCGGCGCGCTTGGCAATCGCGGGTCGCATTTCACGAGTCATTAGGCTCGTTCACGGAATCATCACCACTGGAAAAATGCCGTCAGACTAAAGCTATTTCAGCTCGATCATTTGATGCTGTGATGCTGAGAAGGTCGACGGATGAAGATCGTAGAGGCGACATGTCATATCGACCTTTCGCTTATGTCATTCATTCCTCGATTCACCCCTGTTTGTTCAACGTGACTACATTTTATCTAACTGTATGAAACCTATTCTATACATCTCATTCGACATAGAGTTATGCCCTCTCGCTCTTGTTGGCCAGTTCTCGCTGCGCTTCGCCCTTCTCCGCCATGTCGTTGAGAACCTTCTCTGCAGTCTTCATGGCATCTACACCAGCTGGCACGCCGCAATATGTGGTCGCGTGAATGATAGCTTCCCGTATCTCAAGCTCGGATAGACCGTTATTTCTCGCCCCTCGAATATGCACGGCGAGTTCAGGAGCGCGGTTCAGGGCCATCAGCATGCCAATATTCAGAAGACTACGCTGTTGTTTGGTAAGACCTGGTCTGGGATCTGGTCAGTCCCACTTCGTGATACAAATAAGAAGAACGAGCCCGTTGTACCTTGTCCATGCATATCCCCAGCACCATTCAGTTACAACTAAATTCACAGTCAGATCAATTATAGCCTTAGATTGGCCAGAGTGATGAACATACTCTCTTGTCCTGCCCGAGAGAACTCCGTCGAACCGTTGGCCAAAGCGCGGTCGACATATTCGTCTCCCACAACACTGCGGCGCATCTTCAAGCCCTCCTCGAATAACTGCTTGTGGAGATCATCGTACTTTGGGTCGGACGACATTTTGGGCGTGCGGTTGGTGGAAAATTGCTGGTCCGTTCAAGGGCTGTGTCTCGGATTGAAGCAGGCTATTCAGAAATGTATTCAGCCAGCAAACAGATTGCTTTAAAGAGATCAAATGAAGTGGAATTGGGATGAATAAGGGAGTTCTGAAGATAATTCATTCATCCTTCAATATGTCAATTTCCCCTCATGTGGGCCGCCAATCATCGGTGCTGGGGTAGTTCTGCCCCTCTTCCCCAACTTTCCCCAACTTCCCCAACACCATGGTGAAGTGTAGTTTACGTCACAATAATGCACGCGCTTGTAATCGAACAATCAGCGACATCGGACTATTGTTGTTCTAATTCTCTAGATTCATCGTACAGCAGGCGCTATCATGCACCATTTGACTTGAGTTGCCAATCCTCGTTGCCCCCAAGGTACCTATACACTACACGCGAATCGAGGCCGCGACACTGCGGATCCTTGCTGGCGTTCTCATATGTTTCCAGCCCTACATCACCCAAAACATTCTTCGAACCAACGCGCTTTGCCATATCGACTGCTAATCCAAAATCCTTCTTCATCAACTCGACTTTGAACCCTTGCTTGTAGCCTCCGGTGGATGGCGCTTCAGGGTAAACGTCTGGAACCGGGCAGAACTTGTCGCATATTGCGTTTTGCGCCGTACCAGCTCCATAAACTTTGTACAGGACCCGGGGGTCAAGTCCTGATCGCATGCCCATATCGAAGGCTTCTGAACATGCGATAGCAATAACGCCTGACAGATAGTTGTTGGAAAGCTTCGCAGCAAGGCCCAATGAAGGCCCACCACAGGGGATTATTTGTTTTCCCATCAGAGTCGCAAGATATGTTAAGTGCTTTAGGTTCGGATCCGACTCTGCACATCCGAGGAAGAACGCGATTGTACCCTTTATTGCCCCCACTACTCCGCCACTGACCGGTGAGTCGTAGAAAGATGCTGTAGGGAAATTCTGATTAATATGATCCTTCACAGCTAAACTTGTAGCTGTATCTATCGTCGAGCAGTCGATTAGAAGTTTGCCGGAGATATCTGTGGAACACACGCCGTTTTGAGGATCGAGGTATACCGATCGAACATGGGCGCCTTCGGGAACCATAGTAATGATAGTTTCCTGTTGTCGTATGAGCTGATTATCGCGATTTGATGGCTGATTATTTTCCTACCGATCGTTGTGCAACATCTTTTGCACTGGTTCCTTTGTAGATTCTACCAGGGTACTCTGCCACTAAATCGTCCACAACTTTCTCAAAGACGTCAAAGACGTATAATTTTGATTCTGGTGGTAATTTATTCGCTAGGTGCACAACCATGGGTTTTCCCATGGCCCCGAGGCCAATAAATCCCAGTGTACTGAATTGGTGCGTATCCGCCATGACGGTCTCTGATAATTTTCCAAAGCAGAAATTCTTGAGAGCGTTTGCTTTTGTTCTTATCTGCTGTTTTAATCCACTCGTCGACAGTAATTGCTGTAGTGACTCCCTGTCAGGCCTTTTTACGATTCATGGATCAATAATCAAGAAGGAAGCGCGAGTTTAGGGTTCGCCCCAATCTCATCAATCTTCCCCACCTCAGTTGGAGAAACAACTCCCACCATTTCTAGACCACCTTTCCCCAACACTAGCCGCAGAGCCATTGTGGTACCCGCTAAATCGTCTTATTGCAAGCCAAGCTCCTCAAAGTGAAATAATAACACAACTGCGTTGTCTTTGTGACTATGCCGTGGCTTATATTTCATCAAGCGCTTGTAGCTGCATCCATTTGATACAGTACCATTGAGATGACTTCGACAGTGCTGCTGAGACAGAATGCACCTCCTTCGCCACCTCCCGAAAGAGTGACTGTATCGGTGCATGCGTTAGATGCTGGTCATTTTTCCCTGCCCGAATATCAATTCGTTCATCCAATATCTCGAGACGCGCGCAAGACCGTACCCTCGCTTTCCTTCCTAATCCAACACCACAACATACATAGCGGAAAGACAACAAGAATTGTGTTTGATCTCGGACTGAGGAAAAACATTGAAAGATATGCAGAGCCCATTCAGAAACATGTGGTCACCAGACAGCCTATGACAACCGACCCTGATGTAGTCAAGAGTTTAGTCAAGGGTGGACTACACCCGGAAGATATTGACTATGTCATCTACTCTCATGTAAGTTCCTAACCCAGATATTAGTAGACCAATTCTCTGACTTCATGTCTCGTATTCCAGGTGCATTGGGATCATGTCGGCGAACCGCGTGACTTTCCTACCTCCACATTTGTTGTTGGCAGTGGAGCAACATCACTTCTGAACGGGACATCCGTAACACTGCGTGGCGGACATTCTTTTTTCGAGTCTGATCTATTGCCTCATGGCCGATTCGTTGAGCTTTCGGATCCCTCTGGCACACAGCCGAACTCGAAGTTCTCGGAGGAAGAATCGGGCGTATTGAACTTTCACCGACCGTGGCAACCATACGGGCGATGTCCCGAGACGCTAGATCTCTTCAACGACGGATCGCTGTACATTGTCAATGCTCCAGGACATCTACCCGGACACATCAACATACTAGCTAGGCTATCAGATTCTCACCAAGTGTACCTCGCGGGCGATGCATGCCACGATCGGCGTCTACTAACAGGAGAGAAGGAGATAGGAGAATGGAATGATGTGCATGGGCAAGTCTGCTGTATTCACGCAGATAAGCAGGCTGCACAAGAGACGATTTCGCGCATTCGAGAGCTCGAACGTGATGGGGTGGAGATTATTTTTGCACATGACGTCGAGTGGGAGAATAACCCTGTGAACAATGGTCGTTTCTTTGGTGCAAGCAAGCTTTAGACTTCTTTTCCCTATCTTTCCTTTCTTTGGAAATGAATTCGGAGTTTCTTTGCAATGTCTCTAGTTCAGCAATACCTCGTAGCTCAATTCTGTATGTCCTTTTTCGTCATCCACTTACACGAGTTGTGTTACTGCTGCTTTAAAAGTCGATCTGCACCTGTCCCCATCTTCCCCACACGCTACAGCAAGGAGTTGGGGAATGTGGGGCGGTCCGTGTCCAATCAGTACAGCTACCCCAACGTCCCATGTCCAGAAAGTCAACGAATGAATTGATGATATCTTCCATTACTGTATGCATACGAGGTGAGATTAATCAGATCACAGAAAAAGTCAAGCAAAAATATTATCATGGCTCCAGATGTAGATTTCATCACATTTCCCGCCCCGTCCCCTTCCCAGACCTACGTGACAATCTCAGCACTAGAGGGAGGCCATCTCACCCTCCCTGAGCATCTCTTCGTCACTGATGCAGATCCAGAGAAAAGAGCCACAGTACCAAGTCTCTCTTTCCTCATACAACGCCAGTCCGCCTCCAAGACTTCCAAACTCGTCTTCGACCTCGGTCTAAAGCGAGATTTCAAGGGCTACCGTGACGCCCAACAACACCACATTGCGCAGCGTCAGCCGACCATCGTATCTCCAGATGTGGCAGACAGTCTGCGAAAAGGTGGTTCCGGGCCCGAAGATATCGACACTGTGATATTATCTCACGTCCATTGGGATCACGTAGGTACGCCTTCCGACTTCCCAAACGCAGAGTTCGTCGTAGGAAGCGGTACCATCCATCTGCTACAAAACGGCGGCGGTCCTTTGTATCCAGCGGAAATCTTCAACCCGCACGAGCTGCCTGTAGACCGAACCCGCGAGCTCCCACCCGTCCGACAAGAAGACGTAGCGAAGGGATTCGTCTCGCAGACTAAGCACGAGTGGAGACCTCTAGGCGAGTTCCCTGCAGTTGTGGATTTCTATGGCGATGGTTCGGTGTACATCGTCGATGCGCCAGGTCACCTGTTCGGCCATGTGAATATTTTGGCGCGCACGGGACCGAAGAAGTGGGTGTACCTTGGTGGCGACTGTTGTCACGACCCAAGGATCTTGACTGGGGATAAGGGAATTGCGTTGTACGATGATGGAAAGGGTGGAGTGAGAAGTGTACATGCTGATACTGGTGTCGCTGAAACGACGGTGAAAAGGATTGCAAAGTTACTCAAGGCTGGGAAGGTGAGGGAAGAAGGTAATGGTGAGGTCGACGTCGAGGTTGTGGTCGCGCATGATAAGGAGTGGAGGGAGAGGAACTCTGATCGGTTTTACCCTGGACATCTTTGAGGCAAAACATATTGCATCGTTGGTTTGAGGAAAGGTGCGCGCTATTAATTTTCATGAGCTATGAAAAATGCCATCCCAGCTTTTAGTCCTAGACTTCGTGTGAAACTTATCAAGGTCACTACAACCCTCACCCCAATCCGACCATAAGCGATAGAAACAGTAGTCAGTTCGTAACCTACTCTGAGGGGCTTCTGCTTCCTTTAGAATACGAACGATTTCCGTGAAGCCATTCTTTGCCGCCCAGAAACATGGTGTTCGCTCCCCGCTGTCCAATTTCGAGGGATTGGCCCATACGTCCTCAGTCGTCAAAACAAGTCGCCGTTACATCTGGTCTTTGTGCCTCTTCGCTACCAGTGCCAACCTTTTTGCTTTGTAGCTAAATCTATTCACCCTACTGATGCGTGGACACATGGTCGCATACGAAAGACGTCCAGAATGGCAGGGGGCGCCCGTGCGGTGCCTGAGAAACGGGAGATCTGGTGATTGGCTTCCTTCAAATGCGCCTTCCTAACCAAAGACTTCCACACTTAAGACCTCCATTGACGGCATGGATTGCTAGACGTGAGCTCCTTGATGCCACTCAGGCAGGATAGCTGATATTCACCAATCTAGATCTTTTTTGATGACTTTGGCCAGCACATTCAGGCATCGACCTTGGCCGTCCTCAACTGCTATAGCCCCAAAACTCGACAAGATAGGTCTACTTGAGGAAGATACAACGCCCTATTACGATCCCCGGTATTTCTATCCAGCTAGTTTGGGGGAATTTGTCAATCAAAGGTATCAATTAGCGACCAAACTTGGCTTCGGTACCAGCTCGACAGTCTGGTTAGCACGAGACCTATTCCAGCTACGTTTTACGCCAAAAGCACGTCTTCGACTGCGCTGACGAACAGTAGATGGAGATGGAATGCTGAGAGATATGTTGCATTGAAAATTCATTCATGCCACCCTGAGAAGCGAAGTGCTGAAAATGAGCTAGCCATTTCTCGCATCATAACTCAGAAATCGTCAAATCACGAAGGAAAAGAATTTTTGCGTAGCCTGCTGAATTCATTTCAGCTTCAACAGCCATCTTGCATTGATCTATGAGCCAATTCGAGAGCCGCTTTGGCTCGTGAAAATAAGATTTCGGAATGGTACGATTCCGGTGCATATTTTGAAGATTTTGTTGCAGGAGATCCTACAAGGCTTGGATTTTCTGCATAGCGAATGCAAAATCGTTCATGCCGGTATGTTCAGCCTCTTTTAGTCGATTACCAGGCTTACTCTATCAGATATCAAAGCCGATAATATCATGGCCAGCTTGGAAGAGCCCGCAATTCTAGAAAAGAGCGCATATGACGAGTATAAAAATCCGCTGCCACAAGCGATTCGCGAAGATAGAACAATTTACCTCTCTCGAAACCAATTTGGACCGATCTCAAACATCCCAAAGGCCTTGGGCCGAATTGCTATTACTGATTACGGCTTCTCTGCCAAGGGGACGGTCCGCACTATGGAGCAATTCAAGCAGAGCCATTGCGTGCTCCTGAAGTAATTCTAGATGCTGGTCGGACATACAGCGCTGACATTTGGAGTTTAGGAGTTATGGTATGTTATGTTAGTATGATCTAACGCGAGATATATCATTGACAGCTCTATAGCTCTGGGATCTGTTTGGAAAGCAATCCTTGTTTCAAGAGCTTGACATAGAAGCCAATTATGATGATAAACTTCATCTTGCCTGTATAACGGCGCTACTAGGGCCACCGCCGTCAGCTCTACTGCAGCGAGGCAAGCGGACGTCCCTGTTTTACGATCTGAATGGTATGGGAATTGACCGTTGACGGGCCTTCAATTATATCGACTAACAATACATTAGATCAGCTACAGTACAAGGGCGACATACCCTCACTTGATTTCGCATCATCTGTTGAACAGATTCCAGAAGACGATAAAGAATTGTTTATCAAATTCGCTAAAAGGCTACTCACTTGGGATCCAAAGGAACGGTCTTCGGCGAAAGAGTTACTAGGAGATCCATTTTTACAGCAGTGAATCCAGTAATGGAGGTTTCATGCTCATGTCTTCTCTGTTCATCTTTTACGTCCTAGTAAGATTAGTACAACCTCTTCAGGCACCATCAGGACCTAGAGTACCTGGCACGAGTCATGGCATTGCTTGATTGGAGAAACATTTCCGGCCTTTTCCGTTCCCTCTATTCCCCAACATACGGGTAGTGGTAGAATAACGAAGCATGATTACCCCAAATCCAGGGACACCGCGCAAATTTGTCCCTGCGACTTCGGCACTGAAACCGATTCGATGGCTTCTATCGACCGGAATTTAGAGCCGAGCAAGATATTCCCATGTTCTGGGAGCGTACGCCGGGCTGGTAGCGTGGATGCGTGTAAAATGGACAGAAAAAGGGCCATTGGTTGAATATATGGGATCATGCTGCGAATAGGATTGTTGCATTGGAAAGTCTACGATCGCACGTAGGCGTGCTTGCTGTCTGCCCCCCCGTCCCCCCACACCGAAAGGTGGAGACCCAATGGATCCTTTAATCGATCCACCTTTTCCCAATCTCAGAAAACGTGACTACCCTAGATCTGGTATCTAAAATCTGGCTCACGATCCGTATACATACTCCCTTCCACCCTTGTATATCCCGCTGCAAGTTTTGCATCCTTCCTCTTTTCACGTCGCTTGTAGATAGCAAAGATAACCCACCAAGCGCACCAAGCAAACACTAGACACCCCAACGACCATCCATGACCAAGCTTATACCCAGGTGCAGCATTAGACTGATAAATCTGGCCACTGACGACACCGCCAATGTTCGTGAGGGTGAGGAGGATTCCCAGACTTGCTGCGCGTTTTCCGTCCGGGGCGCAGTTTACAGAGAGCCAGGTGATGTTGCCGCCCGTGCAGAGGAAACATGAGGTTGCGATGAGGTAGGTAGCGAAGTATCGGATGCCGGTGGAGACTGGGGATAAGAGGATGACGTAGCCTACGATGCCGAAGGGTGCCATGAGGATTAGGGGCAAGAAGCGCTTTTGATAGCGGTCGGAAAGGTAGGCACCGATGGCATAGACAATTGCGCCCCAGAGGTTGACGGGGATGACAAGATATTGTGCCTGTTGACAAATAAGCTGATGATCGAAGATGGTTCTGATGGTGAATGAGATGAAGTAAGTACCTGCTCAGTCGAATAATTGAAGCCGTAACGAATTATAATTGGAAGAAAAGTTCCGAAACCATATAGGATTGTCACCACGAAGATCTGAATAGTGCCATGAAACCAGCTTTTGATATCTTTGGCAGCTTCTTTGATCTCTGCTTTGCCATAGTGGCCGCTACCTCCAGAGTAGGCTTCAGCGCGCTCGGCTCGTTGGCGCATGATGGCTTTTTCATCGCTGTTGAGGAAATAGGCTGTTTCGTAGTTCTTGGGCACGACCCAGATGCAGATAACGGCCCATACTAGAGTGATGATGCCTTCGATGATGTAGAGCCTATTGATCCATTAGGAGACCTTCAATATATGGTAGTATGGAGGAAGAACAGACCATCGCCAGCCTGGGTAGCCAGCCGCGCCATCCATATGGAGAATGCCCCAAGCAATAAGACCTCCGAATGCTCCCGACAGGGCACTAGCAACGAACAGATAAGCCACACGAATTCCAAGCTCTTCTCTCGTGTACCAATTACACATGAAAAGTGTCATAGCAGGAAACAAGCAGCCCTCGAAGAAGCCAAGTAGAATACGACAAACAATTAAACCCGCGAAGTTTTGCACGAACCCAGTGCATAGGCACACTAAACCCCACGAGAATGTGATGACTGGAATAACACGGTTGAACTGGAGGCGTTTGACGAGGATTGAGGTAGGAAACTCTGCTAAGATGTAAAAGATGTAAAACACAGACACCGCTGTCTGCCAGTGGAATCAGTATCGATGTGGTTCATGATTAACTTTAAAATACACTCACATTGAGCTCAGTACCCTTAAGTTTGATATCCTGCGTCATCCCTTGAGTAGCCGCGAAGCCAATATTTCCTCTATCGAGATAAGATATCAACATTAGGAGCATCATCACTGGCGCAATGAACCTATCAAGCTTGCGACGGAGTTTGTCTTCGGCTTGTTTAGATGCAATGGTTGCTGGAGGCTCATCTTGTTGGAGATACTCGTTGGTGATCTGTTCTTGCTTCTTTTCCGAAATGGACGCGTCCTTGATAGAGGTGTGGTCACCCATGGTTTGGTATTGTAAGATGGAAAGTGCGCTGAAGGATCACAAGGCGACGCTTGAGGCGGCGATCAGTACGAGATATTGTCGATGTTTATAGCACTTACTACAACGTTGCGGTCTGCTCGTGTAAGAATTAGGATGCCGAGTCAATCGACTCCAAACTACAATGGTATCGCCGTCATGATACCCATGCGTCGAGCTTGGTTGGACATGGAAACCGTATTTCCGTACCGTGCGCATGCGTTGGCAGGCTATGCATTCATCGGGTATCCTAGGGGTCAGAACAAGGACAATTACAATGCATTGGGTGGCAAATATTCCTGCGGAAATGATGATCATGAATCAGGCTGGGGAAATTGGTTGGGGTGGAAGAGCGGAGTCTGCTATGATCGATTTCCCCGCATTTGGAGAATGTGGGGTGCAGGAACGCTGGATGAGGGGGTTGGCGTTGTACATGACCACGAACAAGCAAGTAAATCTTGGTCCAAATCATCAAGATCGTTCGATGAGTTGTTATTTGAAATTCCTTCCCCAAATACCCGGGTAACATCAGGCGGATTCCGATACACACGCTTCCGATTCAGAAGGGCGGACAATAATCCAGAGAGTGTGAAACGAAGTGATTGAAGAAAGCGAGGTTGAATGGGCCAGATTGACCGCTGGACATACCACTGCAATATATTTTATAGAGACCTGAAATGGCTTCAGCAGATAAAACTTTGGCCTTCATAGGTGCGCATACTGAGTCTAGCATTCTTCGGGCGCTCGATACATTGACGATGCCTAGGCCTAGGTGTAATGGGATATCCCATGGCATTGAACCTTCGGAAAGGTCTCGATTCTTCATACACATTACTTGTCTGTGATGTGGTCCCAGAAGCTATCTCGAAGTTCCAGGAAGACTCAGAAGGCCATGGGCCAGTGCGAGTGGTCAAGAGTGGATACGAAGCGGTGCAGAACTCCGTAAGCTTTGACATCTCCGCGCAACACATACCGGTGGATGAGGCTTACAAATACTCAATAGAACATTGTGATTACAATGCTTCCAGGGTCTGACGCGGTAAAGCAGGTGTATCTCAATGGTTCAGACGGGGTCCTTGCAGGCGTGGAAGCATTATACAAAGAATCCTCTACACTTGAGAAGAAGATAATAATGGAATGTGGAACCATCGAAACTTCGACGATCTTGGAGGTTGCAAAAGCTACTTCGATATCGAGCGCTTCCTCCAAGTTAGCCTTCGTGGATGCTCCTGTATCAGGTGGCCCAATGGGTGCGCAAGATGGGACATTGACGTTCATGGTCGGTACAAATGACAAGGATGTCTTCCCCACCGTGAAAAATACATTGGCACATATGGGAAAGGCAGACAGCGTCTTCCTGTGCGGAGACGTGGGTGCTGGTACGGCGTTCAAAGTCATCAACAACTATCTTTCTGCGATTACGTCTTTAGCGGCGTCCGAGGCTTTGAATATTGGCGCGAAGATGAACCTGGATCTGTCATTGTTAACTGATGTTATCAATGTAAGTGGAGGGCAATGCTGGGTCACAAGTAAGAGCAATCCTGTTCCGGGCATCCAACCCAATGTGCCCAGTTCAAGAGGGTACGAAGGTGGTTTCAGAATTGAATTATGTCGAAAGGTTCTCCAGATGGGAAGTGACCTAGCCGAAATGGTAGGCGCAAGGACTATATTGGACAAGCCCACCCTAGAGGCATTCGATGAAGCAAAGAACGATGAGAGGTACCGGGGCAAGGATGCCAGAGTGGTGTACAAATGGTTGAATGAAAGTGAAAGGAGATAAATATCTCAGTATCGCGTTCAGCGTCGGCAAAGATAATCAAAATCGACATTTACAGTACCCATCACTAGCGACCCTCCCCGTGACCTGTGAAGATATGCAGCTCATTTGACCTGCGCCCAGAAATAATTCGAAAGAAATAGGTTATCGAAGGCAATTAATTTGCAACATTCGCTCGTTGCATTGTGTAATATTTAGCATATTGTAGTCACCATCATCAAGTTTCGTATTTGGTGAATCTCAACTCGCGACAGTACCTCGTAACCAACAGCCTCGTACTCGTAGGGGTGACAGTTCGTGATGGACGTTCAAGCCAACAACGGTGGTGACGAATAATGGAACTCGATTTATTTATTCGACGGAACGTTGTTCGACCGTCGCACTGGAAGACTAGTCCTGGAGAGGTTACAATTGCGGGGGCCGCGATTCACCGAGCGGGACCGAGGCATGATTGACAAGCCTGTGAACGTCGCATCAGTGGCATAGCTCTAGAACTCAAAAGGGGGCACCTTTCACCATATCAATCACTGCCTCACCAACTCCCTGATCCCGCTCGACACGCCGATTGACACGGATCATTCGGTTTACATCAACAATACTCCGTACCATCATCCACAATCCCAGCGCGTTCCTCCTGCTACATCAACCATCATGGCACAGCTACCTCCCTTCGAGCACACCTCGATCGATGCCATTCCCAGCATCACGGCCGGCATTCGCGCCAGCTTCCTTTCCCACAAGACACGGCCACTGGAGTTCAGAATACAACAGCTGAGAAAGCTTTACTGGGGGTGCGCAATACACCATTGTTACTGTCTAGCATCTAACTGACATGTTTCACCAGTCTCAAGGACAACTCTGAGCTTATCGCCG
The DNA here is from genome assembly GCF_010015735.1 of Aaosphaeria arxii CBS 175.79. Taxonomy (NCBI): domain Eukaryota; kingdom Fungi; phylum Ascomycota; class Dothideomycetes; order Pleosporales; genus Aaosphaeria; species Aaosphaeria arxii. Next base: position 256,420 of record NW_022983483.1, read on the forward strand.
AAGCATGCAAGAAGGACATCGGCAAATCGAGCTTCGAGGCATATCTTACGGAGATCTCTTGGACCATGAACGACTGTATATTCATGTCAAAGAACGTCACAAAATGGGCACAGGACGAGAAGCCGGAGGACATCGCTTTGACCAACAAATTCTTTGGACCAAGAATCAGGAAAGATCCTATGGGCACCGTGCTCGTCATTGGGTACGTCTATCGCAGTCCGTATGGATGTCTTTTTTTTCGGCATACTGACTTCTTCTCTTAGAGCATACAACTTCCCTGTCCAGCTATCCGTCGGTCCTGTGATCGGTGCTATTGCTGCTGGTTGTACTGCTGTTCTCAAGCCCTCTGAGCAAGCACCGCACACTGCAGCTGTGTTGCAAAAGGTCTTTGCTGAATCTCTTGATCCCTCTTGCTATACAGTTATTCAAGGCGGCGTTCCAGAGACTACTGCATTGCTCGATCAAAAGTGGGACAAGATCTTCTACACTGGTTCAGCAAACGTAGGCACAATTATCGCTAAGAAGGCAGCGGAAACTCTTACTCCAGTCACTTTGGAGCTGGGAGGGCGCAATCCCGCAATCGTTACAAAGCAAGCAGACCCACGACTTGCGGCGCGACGCTTGCTATGGGCCAAAACTCTCAATGCTGGCCAAGTCTGTCTGTCCCAGAATTTCACGCTTGTTGATAAGGATATTGTCCAAGACTTTATCAGGGAGCTGAAAACCGCCCTGAAAGAATTCTATCCCCAGGGTGTCAAGAAGTCACCTGACTATGGACGAATTGTCAACCAGAGGCAATTCCAAAGGCTCAAGAAGATGGTGGACGACTCCAATGGCAAGATTGTTATCGGAGGCGAGATGGACGAGAGTGAACTCTTTATTGAGCCCACCGTAGTCCTTGTCGACAGCACAGAGGACAGCATGCTGAAGGACGAAAGCTTCGGCCCCTTGTTGCCTATCCTGCCAGTAACAGATTTGGATGAGGCTATCAAGATCGCAAATGAAGTGCACGATACTCCACTCGGTGTCTACCCCTTCGGAAGCAAGGAAGAAGTTGCTAAAGGTAACATTGTCAAATCAATCCTGAATTTAGTACAACCACTGACACATACCCAGTTATCAGCCAAACCCGCTCAGGCGGAGCTTCCATGAACGATGGATTCTTCCATGCCTCTATTCCCACAATGCCATTTGGCGGTGTTGGAACATCTGGTACGGGGGCTTATCGTGGCAAATCTTCATTTGAAACATTCACCCATCGTCGGTCCATCACCACTACTCCAGCCTGGATTGAGGGCATGCTCGATATTCGATACCCCCCGTATACCCTAGCGAAACAGAACAAATTCTCCAAGATGAATGGCCTCAAGCCAGACTTTGATCGGGAGGGTCGATCTTTAGGATGGGCGAGCTGGTTTCTTGGGCTCATCGGCCTCAAGAGCCTGACTGCTGTCGTTAGTAAGTGAACGCTCTGCCTATCGACGCGAATTATTTTCCTTTGTCTACAAAAGTCCTTCGTGACACTTTTTCAATTCTCGTATCATGTATAAAATTTCTATGTAGTTTTTTGCCTCGAGTCTATTGTGTGCAGAGTAGCTGACACCGTGTAGTTGCCGTCGGTATCAGATTTTATCTGCAAAGGAGGGCAAAGTTGTAAAAAAAAAAATGGGCGTAACATCAAAAGATTTGTACCATCCAATCGGATGAAGGGCCACAATGTATTTTCTACTCACTTCCACCTGCGAATACTGCCTGGTATAGTCGCTATATATCCATACTGTCGTTGTCGTACCCAGCCCCTAAGCGAATCGGGGGCATTGTCCGATCTTAAGCTTTGAGTTCCTTTCTTTACTACGTCAGTCCCGTGATTTTTATTGTCTTTCAGGATTACAGACTGATCTGAGCATCTCATCAAAATCGGAATCCATGTTAGCTAGGTTGAGCCAAGATATGTTACTCTCGTGATGCGCAACGCCCTTATTCCTGTGAGCCGGGCGCCTTGCGCCACCAAGCCGAACTCGGAGATGTACCACGCGATTGTTTCCTTGCCAAATAAACAGCATCCCACATCGCCAGGGTACTCAACCGCATAACAACGCACTAATCTTGCTATCCAAAACAATAATCGCAAAATATCATAAATCAAAATGCGCGTTGATCCAAGTCCCAACCCAGTAACACACACCAAGCTACCCTACTCAGGGACAACCACACATCACCTCATATCCTCAACAAACGGCCAGCACTATGCAATCCAGATCTCTACGCCCCTCGACTGGGCCAAGACCCTCGACGTCCGCTCAAACAACATCCCCGTGGTCTATCTCCTAGACGGCAACACTGTGTTCCTCACTGCATCGGAAATATGCTGGCGCGGGGAGATGTCGCCCTTCTTCTGCGGGGGCGCCATCGTCGTTGCGATAGGATACACGCACGACCCAACAGAGACAAAGTCACTGTACAATATCATTGACCGGAGCTACGACTATACGCTTCCCGAGAAAGAAATCAATGAAGCGGCAACATCGATCCGTACGGGAGGCGTGGACGAATTCTTGGATTTTGTCGAGCGCGACGTCAAGGCTTTGGTGCGCAGGGAGTTTCCCGATATTACTATTGCCCGGGAGGCGTTCTTTGGGCATTCGTTTGGCGCGCTATGTGCGGTGCATGCGCTGTTTACCGGTCGCGCGAAGTTTGATGTTTATTATGCTTGCAGTCCGTCGATCTGGTGGGCGGAGGAAAGTGTCTTGGAGGAAGAGGCTCGATTTTTGGGAAAGGAGATTGTAGACAGCGGTAAGGGTTTACCAGAGCTGCAATTGATGTATGGGTCTTTGGAGTTGACGCCGATACGGCGATCCAGAGAGTCAGACGAGCGGTGGGAGGAGAGGAGGCAGACAGCTGAAGCGCGGAGAATGGGCGGAAATATCGACGATATGTACGAACGGCTAAAACGTTCGACTAAGTTCAGCAAGTTGGGAAAATATGTCTTTGAAGGAGATCACCATGGCTCAGTTGTTAACAGCGCTCTGGGAAGATGTTTGACAGCATTTTTGGAAGAAGAGTGAGCAGATCGCCATTGCAAAGAGGCTGTATTAAGAGCACAATTGGCCATACTAGGTCATTCAAATAGACTACATTTTCAAGTGCTCCGGGCGAAGGCATTGCCAGTGCACGCAGGAAAAACATTTCTCATTTGACTACTTCAAACACAACGGAACACAATCCGTCAAGGAAATAAAGGACAATTCTCCTTATCCTCCACCACCGTCGACCTGAAGCAAAACTCCAAATACCCAAGATCGTGACAAGTCTCTCCACACGTAAATCCATTTCCAAAGCAACCTGACCCTCGCTTACAAGAAAGTACCTGAGAGCAATACCCACAGTAAACGCCAGGAACGACTCCTTCGTCACATTTACACGGCCGACGTATCTCATGGTTGGCTGACGTCGGTGGCAATGTTGGTCTGAGGGTTACAAACTTGTGGGTGTAGGTGTGACTTATTGTTGGCCTTGCAAGAGGAAGAGGAACAGACCTGTTGAATGAAACTAGCTTGGGTGTAGGGACTAAAAAGGCTGGGACTTCGGCGAGAGATGTCGCTGCTCCATCGAGAGTTGAAGCGGAATTTTCTGCAAGAGATGAATCAATGGATACTGATGCGACGTACTCTGCTAGAAGCGAAGGGTTGGCGGTGACGATTGAGCTAGTGTTGTAGGAGTCTGTCACTGTAAGGTATGGCCTGGGTCTGGGACGTGGTCTTGGTCTAGGCCTTGGTCGTCGAGTAGGTATTGGTGAAGGTACTATACTCGAGGTGACAGAGCTCATGCCCAAAACCGGGAGTCCGAAGTCGAGGTCGAGATCATTGATCGTGGGTGCTGCTCCGCTAATGATTTGGGATCCAACCTCAGCATTGAAAGGATCTGATGATGGCGTCACGATATCAAAGTCTGGCAGTTCGATTACCACGGCTTGGATCAGGGTGGTTGGATTTGGCTGTTCTTGTGGTGATTCCTCGACAGAATAAGAATCCACCTGAGCTGTGACGCCTATGATGAATATGAAGATCTCGAAAGTTTGGATTAAGTCTAGATGCATGGTATTGATGCTAGAACAAGGTAAAACTTTAGAATTTCGTCAAATATTTAGCTCACTCATACAACATTTATAAAGACAATGATCTTCAAACCGCCATCAAGCAGACTGGTAAGCATGAAAAGATTACTACGTGAGGGGTTGCATTCCGATCACCGTCCCACCACGAAATAAGGAAAGACATCCTGAGATTCAAGCGTACTGGTTTATGATCCGGGTACGTGGTTCTTAGTCTACTAATTCCCATGCAATGATCTCATCCATTGTCCCTGGTATCCAGAACTGAAGTCCTCTTGGGACCATTTTTGGTTGAAGATATGTCGCTTTGTGCTCGTGGAGTAGCATTCCTGACCACAACGACAAATGTTATCCAATAATTGGGCTCTCGTCAGCACGTCAAACAATCTGGTACTACTCAACTATTTAGCAATTCAGCTGCAGAATACCGTCACCCGTGTATCTTTGAAAGGGGATGGATGGAGTTGCCTCCGCTTCGACTCTTCATTCTTTCAACCGTGGCTATTTGACCATACAGAGACTAGTGATTGAGCAACGTACAGAGGGTTGGCACGTCGAGCTGGCCCCGTGCTAGTATTTTATGTCCACAGCAGTTCCTTCGTGAGGTTTATCGCGAGCATTTTAGATAGTTTACTGGCTACAGTACACTCTTAAATAGACCTTTTCGGTATAGAACATACATGGAGTTAGCAGGTGACCAGCCCGGCGTGCCAACCCTCTATAGAATCGCTGAAAGCTCGCGCCTCGTATTGACTATCCAATTCAACTCTAATAAGCGTCTTAAGAGCATCCGAATATAAGCGTCAGTTGCTCGGATTTCGGCGTTGACAGCTATATGTGTGTTGCTGACCGTACCAACGTTGGTAAGCTAACATGCGGATAACTACATAGATCAATCGTCAGGAAAACGATATCGGCAGACTTCGTTCGAAGCGCTAGAAGTGCGGTAATTCTTCTATGCGGAATATTGACTGGATGCGTTCTAGGACAGAATGTTCAGGCCTCATGGTAACAAGTTTGATGGTTTCTTTGAGTAGAACATGAAGGAAGCATGTACCCCAAAAACTTGGAATACACATAATGCTAAACAGCGGAGTAAAGGAACCCAACATGTGCGATCTCTTGGTCAATTGCTCGCCTTACCTTCCTTTCGGTTGACAGCTATGCTTTTAGTAACATTGATATCCGAAAACTTGCACTAGAACGATCGAAAACTATACAATTCTCCAATGTTGGTAGCTTGCATGATCGTGTTCGTCTTTTCATCAACGATCGTACTAGTACGAAGCTATTGTAAATCAAACAGAAGATACGAACGCTCGTGTTCCCAGAAAATACCAACCAGACACCATGGAACAGAGTGAATTCATGTCCCTTTGCGGTTGTAGTACTCTCAGCCAAAGGGGGAAGCCGGAAATAGTCCTGGGAAGGCTCGTGAGGTTATTTAACTGACTACAGAGACATTACAAAGGGCAGAATAACAAAAATTGAAGATGTTTCTTAAGTCTTCGCAATATTTCTACTATCTTTAAACATTAAATAAAGTAATATTCTTTACTGGATACAAAGGTGTTTAGGTGGTGATCGTAAACACAGTGGGTGGCCAGGACTTCCCGAGATATGGGTTCTCAATTAGGTAAAATAACCGCAGTATCGAGTCTTGTTACCTTCCTAATGCATCCAACAGCTCTAGCTATGTCGTCACGCGGGGTTGGTCGAGCTCCAGTAGATAGTGAGAAAGTCCGATTATTTATTTCTCAGATACGCGCTGTTCTCGATATCTACGCCTTAATTTAATTCAATCAATTGAACAAAATGCGCATCTCCAATAGTCTTTTTACGACGCTTGCATTGGCGAGTGGTACAAACGCAACCAATTTCACCGGCGACAAGCTTAATAATGTGCCGGTCATTTCGTATCTTAATCTATCGGATGTTCCTGCCCAGACAGTATCAAGATACTATCTCAGAGTCGGAGAGCTGAATGGAGGATTGCCCGTTCATGTTCCAGTCTTTGTTGCTCGCGGAACCAATGACAGTCTGCAAACTGGGAAAAAGCTGTCACTGTCTGCTGCAATTCATGGCGACGAGCTAAACGGCGTTAGAGTGATTCAGAGGATCTTTGAGCAACTGCAAGGTCAAGTAGATACTCTTAATGGAACTGGTAAGACAATCTTTCAAAAAGAACTGAAGGCCTCCGCGCTGATGTATGGCAGTGATTGGAATTCCAACTGTTAACCCACTAGGAATTTACTTGAATCAACGTAACTACTTCACAGCTGGTGATTCTGGATTCTTCACAAACGTCAACCGAGTTTTCCCTGGAAAACACCCATCAGTAGGCGGCAACGGCGCACAGCTCCTGGCATACAACATCTGGAACAACATCTGGGGCAACACCTCGCAAGTAGATGTAGGACTAGATCTCCACACCCCAAGCTCCGGCGACGAGACATCACTATGGTGCTACTCCGACTGGCGCCTCCCTTACGTCGAGCGGCTATCCAAGCTCCTCCAGCCCGACACCCTCAAGATCGACCCAGGCGAGAAAGGATCGATCGAAACCACCTTCGTGGAGAACAAGATCCCATCCATAACCGTCGAGATGGGACTCGCCAAGTTCTGGAACGAGACGCTCATAGATCGGGTCTTCGACTTCGTCAACCGCGTCATGGACGACTTGCATATCATCCCATCAAACGCCACAGAACCGTACCAGCCGGATCTAAGCAATACGTACATCATCAACACGTTCGAAGACACGCACTCTACATACGGAGGCTTCGTCGAGCAATTGGTGCATGCGAATGACCCCGTCACTAAGGGCCAGGCCATAGCGAACATCCGGAATCCTTTTGGCGATATCCTAGAAACTATCTACTCCCCGGCCGACGGCCGCATGTTCCAAAGCCCACGCGACCCTAGCATTGAACCAGGAGGCAGTGCAGGAATGATCGCGTACAACTCGACTGATCCGGAGTGTGCCGACGGCTGTGTCTTGTAAATAGATCCCCCAAAAGGAGGAATTTGATCAAAGCATGATCATTCTCCGCTACTTGTATATAGACAAGTCCAAGAAATAAAAACAGAAGCAGTTTAAGCAGTGCTTCGACAAGGAACCTCATGCATACTCGTCGTGATCCCCCACCTTTCCACCTCCGGCTCCACGTCCACAGGGAACTCTCCCCTCACCTCATTACTCGTCGTCGATAGTCGCGCGTAGAACACCGCTGTCAAGATGCCGCCATTGCAAGGGGAATAGTTCTCATTGTCGTCCGTCGTGTCGCCTCGTCTGTCAAACCTCCCCACATTAGGGCCCCTAAGTATGAGTGAATTGCGAATCTGTGAATCCCGTCAATGCTGCTCTATCATCAATCGCGGGCACGAGTGGCTTCTTACGTGGAGGGGGTTATCAAGCCAGTCGTACGTGGCAACGGTTTGCATCGTGTCGCCTTTTATCATCGGCGCGTAGCCGCTGAAATATCCGCCGTTAAGGTTTAGGTAGATGCGTGTGTTGGGCTCGGACAGGGTGACGTTGAGAGTTACTGTGCAGTTGCTACGTGATGCTGTGATAGGTACACCCGGGCCGAGGCGTGGGCGGAAGTTATCGATCCGCTGGGTGAAGTTGAAGCCATTGTTTGAAGAGGATGGGAATATGTGTGCGGTGGTGAGAGCGGAGTCGGGTGGGCATGATGGGCCGGATGTGGTGAATGAATTTAGGATGATGGTTGCTGCTGATACCTGAAAGATGATTAGGAGTAGGAGCTGAACGTTGAAGAGTTGATACATCTCGAGCATTTTAGCAATGGTGGAGAAAACACAATAGGGTTGAATTCGATGGACTGTGTCATTTTTATTATGTTGTGTGCTATTAAAAGATTGAGCCCTGCATATTCAGGATAATTCAAATTGCCTGACTTGTTCAAGTGCTTCATGCACACTACTATATTATGCTCAAAATGGCGTTGGGTATTCGTATTCGATATAATCGCCTACATCATTGCGAATCACATGCGAAGTACACATATGACAGCCAGAGGAGTTATTAGAGTTGCGTAAAATCTAGCAGGAGGTCATCAGCAACAATGCATGGGTGAACATATAGTCAATCAACGGTGTTCGGATAGTTATGTATTTAGTGCCTCAATGACTCTACATTTTTTCAAATACCTGATCTCCGGACGAGCCCTCTCTGACTCTTCGTTCAAACTCCGGGCTATCCAGCTCATCCTTCAGGCTCTCAAGAAGAATACTTGCTTCCGCCTCAGCCCCTGCCATCAAATCAAAGCTTTCCTCGCTGCCAGTCTCCGTGATATCTTTCTTCTCAAAAACATCTTCTCCGCCATCCCACCATCGTGCTTGTTGGCCGATCCAATCAGCGCCACCTGTGCTACGATCGCGGCGCACGACTTCCTTCTCCTCCAATGGAAATATGGGTAGCTCTGATCGAGGAGGCAGGATTGTGCGTCTATGCCAAGCGCCTAAGAACATGCCGTCAGGGTCGACTTCGTTTCGGACGCGAAGGAAATCGTCGAGATCGGTATCGTAAACAGATGATAGATAACGATGGTCGACCGATTGGAAGTTCTTAGCCCAGTGTGGTCGCCCGCCCATCTCTTTCATTAGGTGTTCGAAAGCTTCATAGTACCTCTCTCGGCATGGAGGGTTCTGTCCATATGGGCGGTATAGGGTTGCGTTGAGGTATAGCGAAGGTGTATCGGCAAAGGAGGTGTCTAGATAGGGGCGCGTGCCACTCGCGTTGGGTCGAGCAACCCTAACTTCGATTGGCGAATGCACATACAACCCCTTAGGGCTGAACGGGATAGCGGAGCCTCGCTCATCCCCATGTAACCAGTTGGTCAAGCGAGTGAGAGCCTCGGGGCCTTTAGACAATGGAATGCTCCACTCATTCACGAACTGCGAATAGAGGCAATTCATGAGCAAACCGGTGCGCTGTTCCTCAACGGCGGACATGGTATAGCCGTCTTTGAATCCATACTGCATTCCGAAGACGAACCACTCAACCCAAGGCAAAACACGGGGAACATATTGCGAAATCCAGAGGAGTATATGGTAGGAGTGATAGCCCATGGCCCCCCCATACCAGTTATACTCAGGTTTCCGGAGTGGTTTCGTTGAAGCGGAAGCACGCCATACAATGGCACGACGCATATATGGTAGCCACCAAACACGCACAAACTCATCCGATGTCCAGAGCCCATTCTCCCACTTTGCAAGCACATCTTCAATTGGCAGGATTGTCTGAACCCATTCAATATCAGAATGCTCCCTCAACTGGTATTCAACCTCTACAATGATGCCTAACGCACCAAGAGAGACGAGGGCGGCGCGAAAGAGGTCGGGCGACTGGGTCGGTGAACATTTTACAGACTGTCCATTAGAGAGAACTATACGTAGGCTGACAATAGACTCGGAGATGAGGCCATGGGACAATGAACTCCCATGAGTAGCCGTAGCTATAGCACCCGCGATCGACTGATCGTCGATAGAACCGAGTGATGGCATCGTGAGTCCATGCTCTTTCGCCGCTAAATTTAGATTGTGCATCCTTATTCCAGCCTCAACTGTCATTGTCTTTCTTTCTCTGTCCACCTTCAACACCTTGTTGTAGTCGTCCAGATTTACCATCCATGCCGAGGTGCATGTGAGATCAGAGGGCGAGTGACCACAGCCAACCGTGACTACACGACGACGCATACGTCGAGCAAGCGTTACTACTTTCTGGATCTCTTGGAGGGTTTGTGGGCGAATATATAGCTCTGGGCGAGAATGGAAGGTACGCGCCCATGTGTGATGGACGTGGGAGAGCGACGCTCGAAAAGCGACATCGGGGTCGAGCTTTTCTAGCTCTATGGCGAAGCGCGCAGGCATGTCGAGAGGATTCGAAGCGGCGGTCATGGTGAACACTCAAAAAATGCGAAATAAAATTGAAGAGGATCTGTGCAGAGTTATATGTGTTATTATAGACAAATCAAAGATGTCTATATGACGTTGATACCCCGCGGCTGCGGTAGGGTGTCGGCACGGGTCTAGAGCAGGGTCTATTTGTTCAAAGGATCCGAACAATGAAGTATCGCAGCCAGAAGATGTATTTTCCAGAGGTGCCAGGTAGGTAGGCCATGGCGTGAATGTGAGGTTGAAGAAACATGGTGGGGTTCAAGCGGTGAAAGGTGCTATGGTGCCATTCGTATCTCATACAAACTACAAAAGAGGACTAGCGCTTAATAGAGTCTAGATGCATAGAATCTCCCGTCTCCACACTGATGATCGATCTACGATAACAATGATCGTTATTAGTGCACACCTTCAAGGCTTCAACACCCTGGGCTGATGACTAGTATTTACTTCTTTGGAGATGGAACCGTGCATAGCACATTCCTACAGCCAGTGGACTTTGGTAGGACCTCGAGACTACGCAAAATCACACACGAGACGTTAGTACAAGAACACACCATGTTTGTCTGAGCAAACCTGCTTTCATAAATGAAAACACTCTGGCAATCTTACTTCTTGTGATTCCACTGAGATGTTGAATAACTCCCGTACCATGCTTCTTCCAGAGGGTCTTCACTTTCGGCAAGATCTTACAGCTACGAGCTTCTTAAGGCTGACAAGTAAATGAACGTATCTAGCTAGCTCTCCCATAAGGCTCAAAGCTTCATGCTAATGCAGAAAATGCGTTTGCAGGAAAAGGTGCATAACATAGGCTGCTATAAGGTAGGTAGCTATGTATAGTTTCCAGAACGTAAGGGATTCGTATAAGCACAGCTATAGGACAAACAAGTAAGTAAATCAGCTAATCAGAAAGGGAAGAGAGGGCAGAGTAGGAATAGCTATATAGCTCTAGTCATTTCACACTAGAAAACCTAGAAGCAGATCCTGATCTTGAAATCAAAGCTGCAGCGGCGAGATCGACCAACAGCTACCAAAGACTGCTACAGTAATACCCGGTATAACAAGTGTTCAAACTCCCGGCAACTTTAGCCTCTTGCTTACCATCGCGGCACCAATCGCGATTACAGGAATTATGGCTGGATGGAATTCGCTCCAAGTGCCTATGAATAAAACCATCAGAACATAATCCTCTGATGTCCTACCAATCCAACAATAGACAGCCACCGCAGTTGATATTACCAGTGCTGCATATGAGATAGTTATGCCTTCGTAGTAAAGTGCCCTGCCATGCTCGTTCTTCGGTATCGTGTCTGCCGTGATGTTGAATCTTGCTAACCGAGCGACACCGCAGAGTACATAGAATATCAACACAGTCTGATCTACCGGCGTGCGAAATCCAACAGAGTACAGCATTATAACTGGAGCAACACCGAATGTAATCTATAAAAGTATAAGAATATGGGTGGGACTGCTACTAAATAGAAACAGAAACTAAAGGGAAAGAGGCATACCAGATCTGGCAGACTATCAAGCTGTTTACCCATTTCAGAACATTCATCCCTCCACACCGCAACCAACCCGTCGAGGCGGTCGAATTCGTAGCTGAGGTATATAAACACGTGGGCGGTAATGATAGATTGTTGAAAAGAACAAAAGATTGACAAAACTATATCTGCGTGAGCTACCTCATAATTATTTGGATTTTTGTTTGTACCCCCACAAATCGCTGGAATTGTAATGTTAGTTTTGTCTGAATCGCACGGAGTAGAGTCTTGGCGATATTATAGTGTTTAAATACCATTTCCAAACATTATATAGTCGGCGACTCGTAGGTTTCTACGTTAAATCGATTGTTAATTATGCGATGACCAATACAAAGGAAGTCATAAGCCTGATCAAATCGAACTTCGTTTCTTGAGTGACAGCTATTTTATCGTGTCGCTAGGATCAGAAGATAAGAGATATTGGTGTAGAACGAAACTAATTATTCTATCTGTCTCACGCTCAACGCTTTGCTTTATACCGAGAAAGGAGTTCAGAGATTTGCTGTCGGACTAGTACATGCCGATCCTGGTCCTCTTGATTGTCAAACCTGCAGGGAGTACGAGGTATTACTGTGCTTGCAGCTACAAAAGAAAGCGGTCAGCATGACGTGCTATCTAGACGATCAGCCAAGCATAGTACAGCACATTCAGTATACGCACATGCCTGATCCCGTCACAGTCACTCGGTATCAGTATTGAATGTCAGTATCGAGGGGTAATACTATATTAATCGGCCCTGGCGACTCTGCATACAGCTTATAGCATCTTGTTACTTGGCAATGACTTATCAAAAAATCGAGTTGTTGATGGGGATTTTCTCACCCCGGGAATACCATTAAAGGTGTTAGCTACTTTACTGTATGATTTCACATAATTTCCTCTCAATTTCCCAAAGCAAAACACGGAAAGACTAAAGCACTCATGTTAAACGATCGTTGAATTAGCGTTATGATAGACTGAATTGAGCTATACTGATCTGACGTGGCCGGCAACTTCCTGTACCGTTCTATTGGCTATTGAATGTGTAACACGAAGTGGATAGTGGTATTAGAATGCCTCGCCTGCGTCTATAGAGTCCATCTTTAGCCAAGTGCGGTGAAAGAAAAACCCGAATTCCGGTTATCGTTTCCTAAATCTCCTTTAAATCCTATCCATTCTCGTTGCGCTTCAGTTTAAGATCTTCAAATAATACGCACCTCATAAAGTAATCATGGAGAAGACAGAGATATCTTTCAAAAGCTATCTCCAGATGGCCTACAACGAGATTGGCCTGACTTCGGAAACTGATCTCGGTGCGATCCAGGCGTTGACTGGCACTTTACAATCCGACAACGAAAATCTTCTTCTCGTGTACGCGGGCTCGTTTAATCCTCCACACCGGGGCCACATTAATGCTCTTCTATCGGGCCTAAGACCAGAGGTAGCGGCAGTTGCCATCATCATCCTCCCCAGTGAAGACTGGCACTTGAGGAACAAAATATCGAAAAACTGTCCCGAATTCTTCCTTCCACAAATCCGAAGAGCGGAGCTTTGGGGTGCCATTTCTTCAGTAACGAAAGAGAGAGTGTGGGTGTGGACTGCCACCTGGTATCCCTTCAAGCCAGTCACCGAGGCTTTACTTCGGTTGACAAGCGCAGACGGATTCAAGTTGTCGATTGCTCGATTGGTTGGTCCGGATAACTTGGATATCGAAGATCCTTTAAACATCATGCCAATTGCATTTCCTGGCGCTATGTTCACCAACAGAGCCAGGCATATCGCTTCTCACTTTCTTTCAAATGGGCAGCCGGTGGTGTGGAACGGATTCGGAGAATGGTCACGCACTACGCGTAGTTATGGCGACAGTCAGTATATACAGTGCATCTGGAGTATACCTTCCTAATATAGCTAACCTCTCTCTGCTAGGTGACGGAGAAGTTGGTGAAGCCGGGGTCGTGCTGTGGACATGCACAGGTACTAGTGACAGTGATCCTCCAAAGCGGGGTTACTACCTAAAATACTCGAAGCCTGTTACTGAAGACATCAGCTCAACAAAGTTGCGGCAGACATTGATCCGAGATCACAATCTGGATGAAGAGACTCTCAGTAAGCTAAGTCTCTCGGCTCTTTTGGAGCTTTTGGAACCAGTTCTACGAGAAAATTGAAAGCGACATGCGTGATTTTGTGAAAGTACACTCTTCCGATCATAACGGCATGTTTTTATCTTGAAGATTGACTGAGAGGTCAAGAACATGTATGAAGTTCAGGTAGCATATAGTAGCTTTTAAATGTTGAGAGCTCTAGAGGAAGACAATCAATGAGAGGTTTGATCTTGCACACAAAGTAGCATATTCAAATGAAAATTATATTCGTTCGAGACTTGAGAGGTCGTCTGAGTGCTATTAGCATCAAGGATTATTGCTCGTTTAGCTTGCAACGAGGTTACAACTAGCCTAAGTCGCTTTCCACGTCCTGCACGTCGCAATTGCCAAAATCAGACCAGGTTTTTCAGGGAGATAAGGCGCAATATAAGACCCCGTCACCGATGGGTCGATCTGAGGATCACACTTATCTATCCCTTCAATTAGACCATATTTCTCGCATAGATAACATATGTTGTTGTAGGCACTATGAAATAAAGATTGCCAGTCAGTCATATCTGGGAACGAGCAGCAAGCTTATAACAAGGGTCCAGAGAGATATCAATCTTACCTTCTTCGCAATGAAGTTCCTAGATGGCCAACGGAATAGTTGATGTCGTTTTTCAGGCTGTAAAGTCTGTTTCGGTTATCGAACTCCGCAACGGGCTCTGCTCGCGATAATTGCTGAGATAATGCTCAAGGTATTCTTTGGAACGAAAGACTGAACTGAATTGGCATCTCCAGATTCCCAGTTCTACTTTATTAGGGTTCAGTAACCATCTTGTAGTTCGATTGAATTCAATACATACTCTCATTGTGACCGTAGTACGACCCAGCGTCGAATAAGATGCTTTTACCATTCTGCACATTAATACCCATATTTCCTTCCCAGAGGTCACCGTGTATGATAGCAGGCTCTAGCTTTCTGTCTCCAGCCTGGAGAGCGCCGAGCAGCCTGGGGATAACGACATGGACAATCTGTTTAGTAGCTCGTTCCATCTCTACCCATCTACCATTAGTAGCAAGGTCTTTCTCATAGATATTCATTAACATGTTCGTGAAAAATGTCTCCCATTTATCTTGCCATTCAACGATATGGGTTACCTGCCCATCGTAGGTCTGGACATCGAAACCAAATTTACCAGTGGGCGACCTACTGATTCGATGGAGCTGCGCGAGTCGCTTTGTGAATTCCGCCGGGTCCGGGGCCACTGTGACATCCATATTAACGAACTCGCATAGGTAAAAGTACGTAGGAGGACCTGGAGCCTTGAATTTGCCAAATGCGATCGGCGTGGGTAAGAAGTCGTTCATGAGGCCGTAGATAATCTGTGAAGATTCGAATTCTCCGCTCAACATCGTCATGCCGTGATCCTCAAATGCAATCTAGCGGAGCATTAGGGTAAATCCTCGTCGAGCACCATGTCCTCTGTGAGACTTCCTAGCTATGGAGATCCATATTTGTACCCTACGTCTGGAAGAGCCGAGCCAAATATTCTAAGAAGTATGTGTAAGAACATATGGGAGAGAAATAAAGGACTTCTCCTGGTCTTGTTCTCTCAGCTGTTTGGGGCGTTGATGAACGCTGCCACAAGGCTTCTGGGGGTGGGGGAAAACGGGACGCATCCCCTGCAGATCCTTTTTGCTAGAATGGGACTCAATATGATATGCTGCTGCTTGTGGATGTGGTGGAAAAGCGTGCCAGACTTTCCATCCGGTGCAATGGGGATTATAAGGCTACTTGTTGGACGTGGAATCTGTGACTTCTTTGGTACTTATGGCTTGTATTGTAAGTACGCCACACAGAATGAAGCATAGGCATACTGAACGGCTCGAATATTCACTACGATACCTCCCAATAGCGGATGCCGTAGTCATTACCTTCCTCGCCCCATCAGTAGCATCCTACGCCTGCTATCTCTTTCTCAAAGAGTCCTTCCCCCGCTCCGCTCAATATACATCTCTCGTCTCTTTTATCGGGGTCTTTCTCATCGCACGCCCAACATCTATCTTCCCCACCACCCCATCTCCATTAACCCCCAGGAACGAAACCTCTACAACATCTAGCGATTTGTTTCCAGGCCCTACATCCGCCGAACGGCTCTCGGGGGTTGCGCTAGCGTTAATCGGTGTCCTCGGCTCTGCCGCAGTCTACACAATAATCTGGTGGATAGGCCCGCGAGCACACCCTCTTATAAGCGTAAACTACTTCGCCGTCTGGAGCACGCTCGTCTCTGCCATATCCCTCTCACTCCCCATTCCGTCTTTCCCCTCTTTTGCAGCACCCGCAGATGTTCGCCAATGGACGCTGCTTATCTTCCTAGGCATCTGCGGATTCCTCACGCAATTCTTACTCACGAGCAGTCTTGCAATTGGTGGAAGATCGAATGGGGCCAGGGCTACAAATATGGTATATACCAACGTGCTGTTTGCGCTCGTGCTTGATAAGCTGGTCTTCGGACTGAACCCGGGATGGTGGAGCTTGGCAGGAAGCGGGCTTATCTTGGGCAGTGTGATTGCAGTTGCGGTGCAGAAGCAGCAGGGTGAAGAGATGAAGACCTCAGGGAGGGAGGGAATAGTGCAGGATGGAGATGCAATAGAAATAGCAGTTTTGAGGGGGAGAGGGCGTGGAGGTGAGTTCGGAACAGATGTAGAAGAGGCTCCTATGCTGAGAGAAGATGATTCTGCGGATGAGGCTGGCTCCAAGATCTGTATAAAGGCTTTAAATCGACAAGTACCCTTCAATTTCTTAGAAGAAACGTTTAGTAGCTAGTGTCTTGAAGCTTTACCCAGGAAAGAGTGCCCTAAAGGCATATCTGGTGTGTATCTCTTCTTGAGCCTACAGGTGCTTTGCTAACGCAATCCAGAGGATCTTCACTTTTAGCATATCTATAGATTATTTTATATTTATAATCGTGGCTGTTACTTCTGCTGTATCTGGTATTGGCACTGTGTATACCTCACAGTGCACGGTCCGCGGCCTCCGTCAAGCGCCTGATGGCAGTCCGCGGGCCCCGTTAAGCGCCGTTGGTCACGACAAATTGAGTGTACGGTCGATGTTTCTCTTGGTATTGATCCGAATATCCACAAGAACTTTACTATATCTGTACTCTGCACATGTCTAATGATACTGTTGCACCAACACAACACATTTTATCCGTGCGACATCCAGGGGCTTCCAAGAAAACAAAGGAACAGATCGAACTCCACGGCCCCCGTGATAGTCGTGTTGTGCAGTACTTTCACTCATGTAGTATCTGAGCCCATCTCTTGGGCCCCCAGGGCTTCCAAGACATTGCAACGCGCGGAGCCCGTACGTGGAGCACATCAAGATGTGTTAGGATCTTGAGAAAATCACTAATGGGGAATTAAAAGTCAGTTGCTGCGCATATTATAAGTATCATTAGCCTCTGGGACGAAAACAAGTTGTAAAGCAAGCGGACGCTGTTTCCTCGATACACAACGCTTGAACGGAGTGACTCGCCACCGTTCTAGGCCTTGGAAATCATGTCTGAAAAACGACAGGAGGGACCAAAATCAACCCAAGATGGCGATCGGGAAGACAGTGCCCTGAAGGCGTATCTGGTGTGTATCTCTTTTCGAGCTTACAGGTACTTTGCTAACGCGATCCAGAGGGTCTTCACTTTCGGCGCCTCTATAGATCATGTCATGTTTGTAATTGTGGCTGTTACATCTGTTGCATCTGGTGTCGGCACAGCACTTCAGAATTTGATCTTCGGTTCATTCATTACGCAAATCACAGGCTTTGCATCCGAAACAGCAGATGGAGCTGAATTCCCCAGAGCTGCCGCAAAACTCGCGTGAGTTGATATATCGATCGTCTCTCACCTCTACTAAGTTCTTATCCTCCATAGGTTGTACTTTGTCTATATAGGTATCGCAAAGTTTGCTCTCTCCTACGTATACACGTCACTGTCTACTCTAGCCGCCTATCGTATTACACGTAATATCCGACGTTCATACCTCCATGCAGCCCTGCGTCAAGAAGTTGCGTATTTCGACTTTGGAACCGGTGGTTCTATCGCAAGCCAGGCGATCTCAAATGGCCGTACCATCCAAATGGGCATTTCAGAGAAGCTTGCTATCAGCTTCCAAGGAGTCGCAGTCTTTATCGCAGCGTATACCATTGCGCTTGTAACGCAATGGAAACTTACACTCATTACACTCAGCATTGCACCCGCGATTCTGATCGTCACTGGGGTGACAGCCACCCTAGATGCCGCCGTTGAGTACAAAATCCTCGACACATACGCCGAGGCGGGTTCGTTAGCCGAAGGAATTCTCGCCAGTGCCCGTACAGTACACGCTTTTGAGCTCCGCGAAAGACTCGTCGAGAAGTTCGACCGCTTCCTGAGGCACGCACATTCATTAGGAAACAAGAAATCTCCAATCTATGGCGTACTATTCTCATTTGAGTTTTTCGTCATCTATGCTGGCTTTGCACTGGCATTCTGGCAAGGCATTCAGATGTACAGCAGAGGGGAAATCAAGAACACTGGCCAAATCTTTACGTAGGGTCTTTGAGCTACCCACACTGCCAATTTACTGACTATCATAGGGTCCTCCTTTCTGTCGTGATTGGAACAACGAGCGTTACGAGTCTCGCGCCTTATTTCATCGATTTTGGACGGGCAGGATCGGCTGCGCTCAAGCTCTTCCAACTCATCGACCGCAGCTCCGAAATTGACCCCTTTGATGAATCGGGGCTCAAACCAAAGGAAACTGTGGGTGATGTCGACATCGAAGGCATTAATTTTGCATATCCAACTCGCCCTGGCGTAACAGTGCTTGACGACTTCTCTCTGCATATCCCAGCTGGCAAAGTGACGGCCCTAGTAGTAAGAATCCTGCACGAGCCTCTAAAATTGATAAGATAGGTGTTGATACCTGGACAGGGAACAAGCGGCTCAGGAAAGAGTACGATTATTGGCCTCATTGAGCGATGGTACAACCCGAGCTCTGGTACAATCAAGCTAGATGGCGTTTCCATCGATGCATTGAACCTGAACTGGCTGCGACGAAACGTCCGCCTGGTTCAGCAAGTAAAGTACCTCCAGCCGGTGTTATGGTTTGCTTGACTAACGTTATCAATAGGAGCCTGTGTTGTTCCAGGGAACTGTCTTCCAAAATATCGCGTACGGTCTTGTCGGCACTCGGTGGGAGAGCGCATCCCAGGATGAACAAATGAGACTCGTTCAAGAGGCTGCCAAGGTTTCATTCGCCCACGATTTCATTACGGAGTTGCCGGAAGGATATCACACTTCCATTGGACAAAGAGGTAGTTTATTATCTGGAGGACAGAAACAAAGAGTCGCCATTGCCAGAAGTATTATCTCGCAGCCTAAGGTACTCCTGCTCGATGAAGCGACCAGCGCTCTAGACCCCCACGCTGAGGGTATTGTACAACGAGCCCTCGATGAGGCTTCAAAAGGACGAACTACCATTGTCATAGCACATAAGTTAGCAACCATTCGGAGAGCTGACAACATTGTAGTCATGAGCCATGGCAAGATTGTCGAACAAGGAAACCATGACGCTCTGATGCAAGGGGATGGGGCATATTCTAGACTTGTGAAGGCGCAAAACCTTTCTGTCGGCGACTCTGAGTCTTCTGCTAGCAGCGAAATATTAGCAGAATCTGTAGATGATGCTGGCGTATACGACAAGGTTGAGCCAATGACGACACTAATATCCCGCCAGATGAACGAACCGAACCCTACAACATCCAGTCTGGAACGTGGAAGTTACGCCAGCCACAAACAGATGGGACTGGTACGTGTCATTCTACGAATCATCCAGGAAACGCCTGAATTGAAATGGACCTATACTATGGTCGTTCTCGGATGTGTAGCAGCTGGTAAGTCATCCAAATACAAGTAGAGTGGAACTTAGGTCAGGCCATGACTAACCATTGTACAGCTGGTGCAAATCCTGGTCAAGCACTCCTTATGGGGAAACTTTTAGATGTCTTCACCATGCCAATTTCTGAGATGACCACTCGGAGCAACTTCCTTGCACTGATGTTTTTCGTACTGGCCCTTGGGGTTCTTGTTTGTTACTTCATCATGGGCTGGACAACGAACGTTGTTGCGCAGGTATGTTGCACTCACCCTCTTGCGATTTTGCGCTATTGACACGTAACAGACTTTGAGCCATAAGTTCCGAAGACAGTGCTTAGACGACTTCCTTCGGCAAGACCTGCAATTCTTCGACCACAGGGAAAACAATACTGGCGCCCTTGCCGGCAAATTGAGCTCTAATCCACAAAGCGTGTTAGAGTTGATGGGATTCAATATCGCTATGATTCTGATCGCCACTATCAACGTCGGCGTATGTGCGATACTTGCAATAGTGTTTACATGGAAATTTGGGCTTGTCGTCGCATTTGCTGGCTTACCACCACTTGTTGGCGCAGGTTACCTGAAAGTTCGTCTCGATTCCAAATTGGACCACACCGTCTCCGAAAACTATTCGGAAAGTGCTGCTATTGCTTCTGAGGCTGTCACCGCCATTAGAACTGTATCCTCGCTTGCCATCGAGCAGTCCGTTCTTGAACGTTATGCTACGGAGCTCAACAATGCTGTCTCATTTTCAATCCGCCCCCTTTTCACAATGACTATCCTCTTCTCTCTTACTCAATGCATTGAGTACTTCTTTCTAGCACTTGGATTTTGGTAAGCCTACCTCAGCGAATTCAATATATCTACTAATTGATCAATAAGGTACGGATGCCGCCTACTTTCAACCGGTGAAGTCACCATGTATGAGTTCTTTGTTGCTTTCATGGCCATGTTCTTCTCCGGCCAATCTGCTTCCCAAATGTTCCAATACTCAAGCAGTATGACGAAAGGAAGGAACTCTGCCAACTACCTCTTCTGGCTTCATGATGCTCGGCCTACGATCCAAGGAAACCCGGACAATATGCACTCCGCACCTAAATCTGGCGATAATGTGCTTTGCGATGATTTACGATTCGCTTATCCTCTGAGGCCCGACGCAAGAGTCCTTCGCGGAATCAGTCTGAATGTGAGTTTTTTCATCGCGAAGCCGCGATCTATAACATAGACACTAATACATAACAGATCCACAAGGGCCAATTTGTTGCCTTTGTCGGTGCCTCGGGCTGCGGCAAAAGCACCATGATTGCAATGCTCGAGCGATTCTACGACCCAACTTCTGGATCCATCCGCATTGACGGCGATGCGGTGCCTACCTTCAATCCTCGCCTCTACCGTCGCATCATTGCTTTGGTGCAACAAGAACCAGTCTTGTTTCGTGGCAGCATTCGTGAGAACATTTCTTTGGGCATCGATTCTGGAGAAGAAATCACAGATTCAGCCATCGAGGAAGCATGTCGGGCCGCTAATGCTTGGGAGTTCATTGCATCACTTCCAGAAGGGTTGAATACAGACTGTGGCAATAGCGGCACCCAGTTGTCAGGTGGACAACGTCAGCGTATCGCAATAGCCAGGGCACTCCTTCGCAATCCAAGGATTCTTCTGCTGGACGAAGCTACTAGTGCACTGGACACGGAATCCGAAAAAATTGTTCAGCGGGCATTGAGCGATGCGTCGAGCGATGGGCAGCGAATCACCATTGCGGTCGCGCACAGGTTATCAACCATTAAGGATGCACATCTCATTTGCGTATTCTATGGTGGACGCATCGTTGAGAAGGGAACTCACGCGCAACTAGTTGCGAAGGGTGGAATGTATAAGCAAATGTGCGAGGCGCAGAACTTGGAGTAAATCAAACTGTCCGATCTAGGGTTTCTTTTGTTCATCTTAACCATATTTCTTTTGGAATATTAATCACACATAGATTAGAGCTTTTGCTTCTACCTTTGTCCATTCACCAACGAGCTGGCCTCGTAGCCCAATGTTGGAAAGGCTATCATACTACATAATATACAACAAACTACGGTATTTTCCAGAGCCAGTTTCATCTTCTATATCTGGGATCCCTATCTTGTCTGCCTTGCGCTTAGGGGTGGTGTAAGGTCCTCAGCGCAGCTCCGTATCAGCTGCGCGATCCCTGCCTAGCTACTAGTACTCTAAGCAGTGATTCATTCAGTCACCTTTGCATTATTTCGGGGTTGCTGCATCAGTGAATATCCCGTATTTTGCTGCCTGAGCTCTTTGCTGCTGTCTCTACCCCCAGACTTAAGATCGCATTGCGTATTTCGTATTTCACCCATCGTTCTTGGGTCCTTGGATAGCCTCTAACAAATGGCAGAGATACTCCGTATATGAGAATAAGTAATGCGTCTGACCAGCATTGGCATTTATTGCCTAGGGGTCTATCTCCCTAGAGTCTGCCTCGTGGTGTCTGAAATCTGGATGATGCTTCTAGGGAGTTGCAGTATTTATAGCTAGCGCGTCACCTATTCTTGAACTGGTAAACTGAAGCGCGGGCCATTGCGCGTCCACAACATAGTGCTGCCGCTCAAAGCGCTAGTATACTCATTGTATACAGACATGGCGGAAAAAGCAACCAGCATACAAACATAGGGACGAAACCATGACGAAAAATGAAGTCATTCACAAATGAGAAGAAGTATTGTACATTCAAACGATTCCCAAATTGTCCAGTCCCAGAAATTGGTGATTTCTACTCAGGCCTATTTACATGTGAGATCTTTATGACTAGCACTTTCCTTTCAGCATCTGTAACGTTACGAAAGAATTATGCCTTGGGTCGTGCGACCAAGTTGTTGTTTCCACCTCCCAGCACCTGACCATAACCAGGGCTTTGCTGTTCCTCGTCACGCGGACTCGCCAACTGTGCCTTGCTTCGAGCCATGCAGTAGATCCTATAGGCGCCATAGAGTTGCGTGGAGATCCAGAGGGAGAACACTAGAGGAAGGAGAATACGGCATGATAGACCCCAACGAGACCACGAGCGCTTGAGAAGCCAGATAGTGATTGCGGTTTCAGTAGTTGCACCCAACATGACCCAGACGCAGCAAGCGTACGCCATTCGGGACAATAACCGATGATCGTTGCATTTGACACGCCAGATTATCATGAACGTGTACAGAGGTAGCTCAACAATCACATCGAAAGCACCTGTAATGAGACATAATGAGTCAGCTCTGGATTATCTCCCTACCATGCTCAAGTCCTTTTAAACTCACTACCGCTGGACGAACAATAGTGAGGAATGGGAGGAATGATATAGAAAAGCGCACTTACCCCACACCATGCACATATAGAACTCCAAGATTGCTTCTGGATGCTTGCGCAAATCTCCAAAAAGAGCCAGGGCGGTCTGGATGACTATCAACAGGCCGGCGTGATGTGCGATGCTGATGGCACTGGCAAATCTAGTCCGGAAACACACTTCGAAGAGGTAATAGGCGCTGTAGATTTGTGAAAGGACTAACATATAGTCGCCGTAGGTGGTGTTTTCGAAGAGCATAGAAGAAAGTCGAACATCGCGAAGGAGGAATCTGAAGACTGGATAGGCGCCAAAGATGATGAGCAATGCCATGATGAACACACCAATGTGCAAATAAGTAAAAGAGCGGCGACGTCTCTCGTTGTTGCCGTTGGACAACTTTTCCCAGATAGCTGGATACATTCTTGCTAATAACCATCGTTCTAAAAAGTTGGAGAACAGAACAATAGCGAGAATGGCACAACAGAGAATTAGGGCTGCGCGATGGAGAAGGGTTGAGAGAGCCTCATTCTTGATGTGAGCAATCTTTGGCTCCATGGTTAGTTGCGCTCTTGATCAATCTGTATCCCGATAATAGTAGATGATGCATTGTGAGTTGTCGTGTTGGTCAAAGATAAGTAAAATAGATATGCACTGACATACTATGAACTGTATGAATTGTAGATTTTACAGACCAACTAATGGCCTCTAAGCCACACGCGTGGCTCAACTAGCGTTGCTCCACTGAAATTACACTTACGGATTGCGTGGACACCGGGGTTTTCAGGCATTCATAGAGAGACGAGGACGAATTCTAATTGCATGAACTACCTGGTGACTCAACATGAAGCCCGCTGTAGCTCCTCTTGAACTGTTTATGGTCCAGCCTCTTGCTTGTAGTGTAAGGAATGTGGGACGAGGAAGGTAGGGCGAGATTCTCGATCCACAAGCCATCACTTAAATCTTGAAGACTGAATTCGATAAGAGCAATTCAAGATTTTGCATGTGTAACAAGACCATGTTGGACTGTGAACGTCCCGAAACATAGCAATTTTTACGGCCAAATCCCGTACGGCAATACCGCCTACTACAGAGGCTACTCTTTTGGGAAATTAGAGCATCCAGGAACGCTCTGGAGACGGGCGCTAAACCGAGCCTAGTTGGTAATCGTACACAACGGCGTAAAAGCTAATTGCCTGCTTCCCTTACCGCTGTGCTTAACTCGATCGAGGAAATGGCTAACAGGATATCCTACAAAGCTGTACCGATATGGAATCAAACAAGCACTAGACGAAAGAAGGAAGCTGCTGCAGCACATACAGTGCAGCGAACAAGGGATAACAGAAGCGAGGAACTCTTAAAATCAAACCTAGGACGTACGTAATCATTGTTGAACAGGATGGAGACATTTCTCCTTTGCCGACAATCATGTAAGAGATTACTGTCTGATCATTTGATTTTCACATGCGTGTTAACGGGCCTACGAATTCGGCATTCATAGTCATAGGCAAATTGTTTCCTTTGTAACATAGCATCCAGCACATGCTTGACAAACAAAACACGACCCAATGAGGCATTATTGGATAAATTACTTATTCTACGGTTGAACTTTCAAAGTTGTCCATTGGGAACATTACATTGTTTGTAAACACGAAACCGCTTGTTAAATGGGTGTTGAAGTAACGCTATTTGCTGCCCTCGAAGGATATATCATTTTCTATTTTCTCTGTTCTTCCGGTTAGGTGCATTCAGAGGATTGTTGCTGTGGTTCATACAATGGTGACAGAATTGTACCTAAACGGGCTGTCAGAACCCTATTCTTTTCTGCTCTTTGTGCATTATGATTCTCATTTAGTCCTGTCGTAGAGAAACTGCCTAATAACGCAGTTAGTATATACTATGGCCTAACCTAGATTTTGTCTCTAAACTAAGCTTCATCTTACCCTGGCTGTCCCTTGGGAGCCCACCAATGTGTGGTTTGCGGTCGTTTCCGATCAATCGATATTCAAAGGCAGAAGAAGCAGAACCATAGCAGAACGGGCACGAATTGGACTTCTCTTCCCAGCCCTGGAGTGCTAGCTGCTGGCAATTTGCGAAGTTCTGATCACCTGAACAGCGTCGTATCATGGAATACCACCGGTGCTGGCATGGCTTCAGTGAGACGTAGAGTTTGTGTAAGCACATATAGAAGTGCTGAAATTCAATCTTGTTAAAATGCTTGCTTAAGAACCATACAAAATAGAGTATATAAAGGGTAGTACACACATGATATCATAGACAGCTTGACCATCAAAACAACGATATGCCTCGCATGTTCTTTAGCCCGCGCTTCTTCATACCTTTTTGATAGCATTGAACTGCGCCTCATTATTCACGTAGAAACTGTGGCTTAGTGCGGGCTGCAGCACGCGCTGTGTTGTGTTCCAGAAGCTGCGGGATCTAGGTATGGGCTCTGCGGGCTCCGTGGGACCCGAGATCGTGGATGTCCAAGAGCAGTAATGCTGCAAGCTTGCTTGAGCTTAGCCATGCTTGTTTGACTAGAAAATACTTTGGCCATGCCGAAATCCGGCTGAGCTCAACAATTAATTTGGGCGCACTTGCTTTCCTAGCTTGGTATACAGTATACTAGCATGTCTAGGGTTATAGGTCCAATCTCTATCACAACCTCACAATGGGGTGCGACAATGACGAATGGGCTAAATCCGCCCCCTCAAGGAGTCATGTTTGGAGTGTGGTGAGAGCTAACTCCAGCCATCCTATGACAATGTTTTGCCTACTTTAACTTTATCAATCCCGTGGTATCCGGAGAAGCCTTTTAAAGATGACATGAAAACCGCCTGCCCAAGCATAACAACAAGCCTAATCCCATTACTTCATTAATTCGAATTCTTTTGACAATGGATGCTGCTGCGAAAATGAAACAGCACAAGACGCTCACTTCAGTGAAAAGTCCAGGGAACAACAGTGTATCGAACGCACGACGCGACTTCTTTGATGACCTAGGGAGTCAATTAAAGGCCATGCTGAAGGCAACTCACATCCAAAGAAATGTTTCGAGTCCAGTACCTGTACAGTCCCATTCAAGTCTCAAGAGTATGGGCATGTCGGAAGTCAATTTCGCCACGATCGTTCTCGGCATCGCTACGCAACAAATCATGAGCTATGCGCTACCTAGGACAACACAGATGGATGAGAAAGAACCCCGAAACGCCCTGCCTACGTACACAACCTCGATACCGCCGCCTCCCTACTGTTTGCGACCTTCTCCCGAGGTTCCCAGCAGCCGAGCATCCCTCGAGAGTCTGCTCTCACGATATAGCCAGGTAGCACACATGGTCTTGACTGATGCGAGCTACGCCGTCTTTATAACCAGGGAAGTACCTGGTGCCATCTGTTATAAAGTACATAACGATTTGGCGGTAATCTGTGGGGATCCATTATGCGAGCCATACCTCTTCGACAGTGTACTACGAGAGTTCCAGCTGGAAACCGGCAGGTCGACGCGACAAATGGCATTTTTGGGCATGAGCGAGACGTTCAAGCAGTTCGCTATTGACAAACAATGGGTTTCAATCAACTTTGGCATCGAAAGGACATTGAATCCTGTAACCAACCCAATCCTATCTGGGGCTTGCAGTAAACGCATCTACGCGCAGGCAAGACAACTTCTCGACCCACAAAGAGGAGGATTGGAGCTTGCGATGTACGACCCAGCTCATGAGCAGAATGATCAGCTCGAGTCCGCTATCATGGATATATATAACCAGTGGCATCTATCGCGGGAAGACTCTTCAAAGGTTCAATCATACCTCACGTTGTTCGACTTCCGTTCCTATCCCGGCGAGATTTTTTACATCTACATCAAGGACAAGGACGGAAGAATTCATGGATTTGGAGGCCTACGAAAACTTGGAAAGAACCAAGGGTATCATCTTGACCCTTGCGTCGAAGCTGTTGATGCACAGCGGGGAACGGCAGACTTGATTGTCGTAGCGTCGATGTCACTTCTCAAGACCTTGGGTATTGGTTGTTTAAGCCTAGGCTACGAGCCCGTGGCCGATATAAACAATATGACCGGAACATCAAAGTTGACAAGTCAAGTCTTGGGGACTTTGTATCAACGACTCAACGACTCACTCCAACTGGAGGGCAAACGCAAGCATAATGATCGATTCAAGCCAGACGACGCGCAAAACGCTAACCTCTATTTGGTATTTCCGACAAAGAGACTGCCCCGGCTACAGCAGCTTCTTGCAGTGCTAGCAACAGTGCATTTGGATATCCAGAATTCCCGGGGGATTGCTTCGGCCCTTGGGTTTAGATTTCCTTAAGGGTGCTGAGTCGGATACTGCTGTGTTGTCTGGGACATCTGTAGGAGCGACGATCATGCTCAAAGAGTTAGTTGCCATTGTCTTCGCGTCGTGTGTATTATATCTCTTCTAAGCCCTCCACATTTCTTGCTCAATTCCCCTGTATATTTATGTTTCTAAAAAGATTAGAGAGTATGAAAGCAAAATTGCAATGGAATCAGTTATCATTGATACAACGGCTTTTTTCTCTTGATCACGAGCCACAAGCTCTACATTGGTACTGGGTATCTCGGCAATGAACCTGGGCCGCCGTAGTATTGATAACATTGCAGTAGCCAAGGCGGCAGGCAGCCTGTTGATGGGCAAATACTAGCAAGAATGCATGGCTATCACAAATCCTGCAAAGTCAGGTGATAGTTCAGTTTTCGTTCTTTTCCGTGTCGTAACTATACGATCCAATCAAAGCCATCAAAAACGCGCATAATGCGAGGCCCACTATTTTGAAGTCGGCGTTAGTTCTGCGGAGTGCGGAGTACTCTACACACCCACCACCATAGCCAGTAACCAGAGCTTGTTAGAAGAAGTAATGCACCCTTTATGCTACAGCTTCAAAGCAAGGGCACCCGAGAGCAAAGTATTGACGTTAAGGACGAGTTTTAACAAACAACGATGTCATCTTGATAGGCTCTTCTTCAAAGGAATTTTGTGCCGTTTGAGGTTACACTTGTGTCGCCTCCCGCCTGCATCAATACGGATAACTAGTCACTCGTCTTATCCGAGGAAGACTTTTCGTATCATTACGATCAGTGTTGTAATGTCGATATTTCCTTAACGATCACATCAATTGATGTTCTGATCGACCTCATGTGTAGATTTGTATGCACTTTTGAGCATTGGACCATACACTGTAGAAACGCGCACAGATTGCGTGTGGGCAGCTGCTACCACGACAATCAAAACATGAACCACCACTTGAAGCATCATCGATAAAAGGTTTCGCCAAGCTCGACGGTGTGAATCTCCGCATCTTGAATGCGCTAACATGACAGCGCATTACGCATCCGTCCCCGCCGAGTGAGGATCAAAGACGGCGACTATCTTTCGGGCGGGCACCTGTAGTCCTAGTGTCCAATAATGACGCCCGAAGACACCGACATCCTGCCACCGACAGCCTAACGCCGACTTCCTTCTTCACACTCGTGCTTGCTCAATCAATTCCTCCTCACCTCCATTTATCTTCCAACAACCTTACATATTGCCATAAAGCGCAGTTCCTGTCGCACTGTGGCCAAAGCATGGCTGCAAAGAATGTATGCGATACTGTGCTGGAGAAGGTCTTCCATGCTAACAATGGAGCTCGTAAAGAGAAAGTCGAGGCTTTGCGGAAACGCGCCGAAGAGACCTCAGTGAACCAACACATCGAAGATGATCCGTCGGTGAGAGAATGGCTTCGAGACCAGGTACCTACACGAGCAGGTGCTGCTCGATATGCTCGCAATCTCTTCCCGTCGGTGGGTTGGACGCGCCGATACAACGTTCACTGGATGCTGGGGGATGCTATCGCTGGTGAGTAGTAAAGATCAACGACCGTAGGCTTCCGCTCACATCGCAAAAGGTCTAACGGTGGGACTTGTCGTTGTTCCGCAGGCAATGGCATATGCTCTGCTAGCAAGACTGACACCAGAGTATGGCCTCTACACATCATTCACCGGTGCAGCTCTGTACTGGGTCTTCGGTACATCCAAAGATATCGTGATCGGGGTAAGTATAAAGTCAGTCAAACCGGAGATAGCAGGCTAATATCTAACGATTCCAGACCACTGCAGTTGGCTCACTACTAGTCGGCGGCGTTATCAGCAAAGTAGAGGCTGAGAAGCCTGGAGTATACCACCCTCAAGAGGTAGCACATGCACTTTCATTTCTTGCCGGAGCCATCATACTTGTCCTAGGTCTCCTTCGTTTAGGATGGGTCATCGAGTTTATTCCATACGTTCCTATTTCTGCGTTCGTTACCTCCGCCAGTATCACTATCATGTCAACGCAGATACCGGTAGTTCTAGGCATAAGCGGCATCAATACAAGAGAAGCACCGTACCGTGTCCTGATAAACACGTTTAAGAGTCTTCCCAAAGCGAAACTTGATGCCGCCATTGGACTGACCTCGATTGCGCTCCTCTTCATCATCCGAGACGCCTGCGCCAAAATGGAAATCCGTCAGCCAAGCAAGAAACGTGTATGGGCCATGCTGAATTCTCTCCGACTAACCTTCACGATTCTACTATATACATTCATCTCTTGGCTAGTCCATCGAAGCCTTCCCGAGGGCCATTCCAGGTTCCGTATCGTGGGAAAGATTGAGCCTGGTAGGTTTGAAAAGTTGGTTTTGATTGATACGTCCGCAAATGCTCACAATATATTCTGTAGGCTTCAAGCATGCCAGCGTGCCAAAGATGGACCCCGAACTATTCGGCCTTGTAGCCGCTGAACTGCCAGCCATCGTGATCATTCTCATCGTTGAGCATATTGCTATCGCGAAATCTTTTGGTCGCATCTTTGGCTACACCGTTATACCATCGCAGGAGATGGTCGCTCAAGGCGTAGCGAACATCTTGAGTCCCTTCGTTGGAGGATATGTCTGCACTGGCTCATTTGGAGCGTCTGCTGTTCTCTCCAAGGCGGGGGTACGGACGCCACTCGCAGGGTTGTTTAGTGCCATGATTCTGATTCTGGCGCTGTACGCACTTACTTCAGTGTTCTATTACATTCCCATGGCAGCACTCGCGGGCCTCATTATCCATGCTACATGTAATTTGATAACCCCGCCGCAGTCGCTGTACAAGTATTGGAAACTGTCGCCGCTGGAACTTCTCATTTGGGTGGTTGGCGTCATTCTGGCGTTGTTCTCCTCGTTGGAAACATCAATTTACACCACTATTGTACTGTCCTTCGTTCTGCTCTTAGTCCGCTTGGCCAGAACTCCTGGAAGCTCCCAGGGCCGGGTTCGCGTAAGTCGAACAGGACCTTCACCTTTTGGCGGGGAAGACATTGCGGCGCGGTCGTGCTCGCCCAGCTCGGAAAATAAGCGTGACGACGACCATGGGCGCGACGTATACGTACCTTTGGCAGGGAAATCGAGCATGAACCCTAAGATCAAGATCGAGCCGCCTCATCCCGGCGTCTTCATCTACCGTTTTCACGAGAATTTCAACTACATCAACGTGGCTCAGCACATGGAACACATTACCAGCTATATCTACGCCCACACGCGCCGCACCCATGCCGATGACGGCGTGCCTCTCAAGGACCGCCTATGGAACGACGCCCCCTCCTCATCAAAAGACACAGAAGCCATGAAATCGCGCCCGCTCCTCCGCTCCGTCGTCCTCGACTTCTCCGCCGTCAATATCATCGATATCACCAACATCCAAGGCCTCATCGACCTCCGCAACACACTTGACCGGTACGCCGCCCCCAGCATCGTCGAATGGCACTTCGCCGGCATCCAGAACCAATGGACGCGCCGCGCGCTGGCCTTCGCTGGGTTCGGATACCCGGGCAGCCCCGAGGCGATCGGCAATTGGAAGCCCGTGTATACGGTTGCGACATCGCTCGCGGGCGCTACGCAGGAGGATCGGAAACGAAGGGCTAGTTTGGTGGGCAAGATGCAGGAGTTGGATGAGGAGAGGAGGTCTGGTGGGGCAAGGCCGCTGCAGGGTGAGGGCAAGAAGGTGGCGAAGAGTGAGGTCCGTTCGGAGGTCGATGAGGATGAGAAAAGGGGGGAGTATGAACCGCTTTATGGGGTTGATCGGCCATTCTTTCATCTTGATCTTACCGATGCGGTGGATGCGGCGGTCAGAGATGCAAAGAGGAGAGATGAGATTGAAAGGGCTGCGAGGGATAGTGAATCAGTCGAGAACGAACGGTGATGACCTACATAAAATATATCCAATGCACACTTGCTAAGAAAGTAGCATTCACATAATAGGCAGCATAACTGCCGCCAGATCCCAATCTACATGTAAATCAAACTAGCTTGATGCACTTGTCTTTTCCTGTGCGGGCACGACAGTGACCCCACCCCTAGCTGGACGATGAGCATGACTTTCTCGGCCGTGAAATGAGAAAGGAGAGTAGGCGCTGTATTGCGACTCCGGGTAACCTAGCTTCAACATAAGAATATGCTACAATGCAATACCTCCTTGCTCGTGTTGCTGCTGCTTCGTCCATGACTTAGTCCTATCCACTAACTCCAAATCCCTCTTTGTTAACCTCACCTCACGGCTATCACTCGTCACTGTCCCTCCCACTCGTTCAATGCTCTCCTAGGAACCGTACTAGTCACTCTAAGTCAAATCACATGCAATTTAATCACATGATTGGTGCCTGTATTAGACCACGACCATTGCACCAAACCGCGCGTCGAGTCCCCTCTCAACTTCTCGTTTTACACCTCATATGTTGCAAATTATTCACAGCTATGCCTGGCAGTGCATTTTCAAAAGAAGATTATCTTTCTCATCTCTCTCATCGGCCAAAATACATTCTTAGAGGTGTGATCACACTTGGCGAATCTCCCAAGCTGTCCATGTCCAAGATTCAACGCCAACCTCAATTGTCATTTGGACTACTTGATAATCTGCCCCTTGAGCTTCTGCATGCTATAATCAGTTATCTGGACTTAGGGTCGCTATCACGCATTTCACAAGTTTCTCTGCGCGGGAGAGTCATCATTGAATCGCTACCTGCATACAGAGATCTTGCGACTGTCGCCGGCCATATTGCCCCAGCACTGAGTCAAACGAGATTAATTGGCCTCCATTCCGTGACAACACTTCAAGCGGCTCTTCGCTCGGATCGATGCATCTCTTGTGGACAGTACGGCGCCTACCTATTTCTCCTCTCCTCTGAAGGATGCTGTCTCGCGTGCCTTACGAATAATCAGTCGTTGTGGTTGATCCCCCTCTCAGTCGCAAGAGACTGTTTCGATCTCACTCGACAACAGTTAAAAGATCAGCCCATCATGAGAAGTATTCCGGGGACATACGCTGTCCGAACCAGCAAATATCGGGCCCGGCCAATCAGACTCATCAGTGTCCGAATTGCGAAAGAGCTGGCAATTAAGGTGCACGGCTCCGCCGAGGCAGTGGCAAGAAATCTAGCCGCAAAACGTTTGAATATGACATTGACAAAGTTCCGCGAGGCAACATTGTACCAAGATGCTCCGTTGCTGCCCTTTTCTCAAGATCCTTTGACCTTGGAAAGTCTTTCATACTATTCGGGTGACAGTTTTGAAGGTATGGGCGCCATCACTTTTCCATCCATGTCAGGGAACGACGTTGAAAATGGGCTTTGGTGCCGAGGTTGTGAACGGAACTTTGAACTCTATGACCGGCAGAAGCTAGATCGCGACGTTGAAAAGCGTTTGACGCCTCCAGGCAGCGACGGTAGGATATTTTGGAGGGGCTTGCAGTACCGTGCCAGATCGGAAGCAGAGTTTCTGGAGCATGCCCGGCATTGTTACTCCGCGGCGGAGGTCATCACACGACGATATGTGCGCTTAACTTAAGGAACGAATGCCTTCACATTATATCTCTTTCCATACAGTCCTGCTTATCTTCGTACCCGTCAACCTAGTGTATATTTTCGCCACGTCTATCGGATTCTCTGGCCAGCATCTAGGAAAGAGCCCCTAATCCTTCCACCACTATAGTTCCGTTACATGCAGAATACAAACTAATCAACAGGCAACTATCCTCAGTAAAGAAGATAACAACGCCGCGACTACATGAATCAACGGCATAGCCATCTTTCAGGCGCACCTGTGTTGCTCATGGCGCTCCTGGCTTGCCATGTATTTCGTCATGGCCTTGCTTTCTTTTGGCAGGTGTTTGGCACAGTAGTTACGCGATATGGTATCCTCCGGATCTATCACATCGCATTGCAGGTTGGATTGGCGCTCGAACTGGCGGTCGCATTGTGCCAATTCCCCTGCCCGCGATGTCAACCCCGTGCAAGTTGATAAAGGTTGAGAACAGATAATACATGAGTGTAAATAGCAGAATCTATGTTTATATGAGCACGAAACGTTGCAGAAGTGAAACATGAAAATAAAAAGATGGGGTAGTTCTTATCGAGTCCGAGCCGGGCATAGAGTCCACTATCTATACATTCTACGACTGTCTTCGATGAACCCGCCATGTGCCAGCCATACCGAGAGATGGGCTTATTACATTCCAAGTCCACCTCACAGAGAACGGCCGCGTTATTGGGGTGCTGCTGGAGGAATTCGACGGCGACTTTGCTTTGATAGACAACATGTATGAATGCGAGACCGCGTTGCGGGATCCACATGGTAGGGGCTTAGTCACGGCAATGTCAACCGTTGCAACTTCATCCTCGATCCTTCCATGATCCGTGTCCAGATGGTGGACTTTGGAACACGCAGAGGAGTTTGAGGAGGAGAAGGCACGGGCAGAGATGGGGTCGCTACTGACTGAGCTGACCGAGGAGACGAAGCGGGGCAAGGCTTGTGCTACTGATCTCTGCTGGGCAATGACCTGAACATGGTTCTTGGATCACCCATCAGCCCAGCTGGGGTGACAAGGCTGGAAAGTGACTGAAGTATGATCGCAGTCAATGTCAGAGCTTACAATACTTCAAGAGACTCGGCGAGCATGTATGGGAGTTGGTGGCGTACCGAAGAGCAAAAGCAAAGAGTTACAAGATGGCTTAGCTTCTATGTGGCGGGAGAGGAGAAAAAGAGCGCTTGTGGCAATGATTGAGTAGATTCAGTGGGCGACTTGCAGATTTCGCAAGCAAAGAACAAGTTGTGGGCGGCCTCGTGAATCCCTTGGAAAGCGGAGACGCGATTGAAAGAAGCTGCAAGACGACGAATCGGTCGAAGGAAGCGCAACGTGGTGGAGAAATGCCACACTAAGTGTAATCTTTCAACTCATGAGAGAATGATACCCAGGGTATGAAGGTCAAGTTTGTGCACATCACGAAAAAAACCAATTCATCCAC
Organism: Aaosphaeria arxii CBS 175.79; assembly: GCF_010015735.1. NCBI lineage: Eukaryota > Fungi > Ascomycota > Dothideomycetes > Pleosporales > Aaosphaeria > Aaosphaeria arxii. Next base: position 290,624 of record NW_022983483.1, read on the forward strand.
TGGTCAATTGGACAGTTGATGGACAGGGCGTCGTGAGGGGGAACTGCCATCGTACCTTGTTGACGACATTATAGGCTCGGCCTCGTTTCCCATCCGTCCGCTAACTGTAAACAGCGGAATCATCATACACATGCATGGTGATACAGCTGCTTTCAAGTCATTGGTGGTAGATAGTAGGATATAAGCTGCAGAATCCTCCCGAAGGACGTATGTGCGGGGATGTAAGAGAGTGCTGATAGGCCTTGTGCCAGTGTTACACAGTTGCTCTCTCATGTTAAAACGAAGACCGATCTCCACAGCCTTTCAATCCGTTCGATTCATAACTAAAGATGAATCTCAAAATTACTTCTTGGGCGTGCAATTTCTGCCACAACTGCATTGAAGAGGATCAGGAAGTCTTATTAGGTACACTATTTTTCATTGAGTGGAATACGTTACTCACTTTAGGCAGTGATCCATTCCAACGATTCCTTTAGATGGGCTCATCAACGCAAGACAGCTCATTTTCCGGATCAAGTATGCCCCTTCTGTACGACTCATGAGGAGGCGTTCGCATTCCATCCGTTGTGTCTAGAACTTTTCCAATCGTTTTTCCGCGAATATTTCAGGCCGGAGCCTGAAGCTACGCGGCAGCTTTTCGAGCTTGGGAAAGCGCTGGATCCAATCTTACCAGTGGATGGCCCATCTGGCGTCAAGCATATGCTCCAAGTATCCAGGAGGTCATTCAACCAGAAGTCAATGAACGAGGCAATAGAGAAATTTCGGATAAAGACACCCAGAGCCCATGAACATACTTGCACGTGCTGCAAATGCCTACTACGCAGATTACGAACCCTCCCGAACGAGATTTTGTCCGACTCCATCGCGCCTATTGCAGCGGGAAGCCCTTTTCAGAATGCATTGTCTATCATCGGCGATATGCCCGCTGTACTATCTGAACTGCAGAAATATCCCCCCCGCTCTTATCACGTGTCTGGTCGGGCAGCAGTGTTCGAGACTCGCTTTGAGTTCGGGGGAACGTCATATATCACTGGGCTGTATAACGAAGAGGTCCCCGGATCTTCCTTGATTAAGCCCTGCGACGAGATGTACGACTACATCTGTGTACGGATCAACAGAATTGGTATCACGGCCATTGAATTTGTGTGCTCCGATGGGGCAATTCCTACGAGGTCAAAGGGCGATTGGGTATACGCAGTTGCTGCTCTAAACGAACCCTTCTACGTGAAATCCAAGGTACTGATACTAAGAGTCATGTGATTTAATACATGCCAATTGACCACGACTAGGGCTTGTTTCTAGAGCGAATTTTAGAGTCTGCCGCAACAAATAGCAAAATCATGTGGGACTTCTCAGGCTTACCGTTTCTTATGCAACCTGATTCTCTTCTCCAAGACCTTCGTATCCCCCAGCCGGATAACGACATGTTTCTTCATTATGTTCCTCTGAATAAAGCGACTGGTATCTCAATGTCGAATATTTCGGGCGACCTTCACACTATCACGGCCCACACAGATCTTTCTCTATACACACGACTGAATTCATCTGCCATGTGGACGTATTTCCCGCTGTCGAGTGCAGATGACATTGAAAATATATGGGCAGTTTATCCCAACGAGTTTCTCAGGATAGCTGGGCTGGTGGTAAGCTATTAATCACACTTTACATACTTTGCTAAAGAATTCATAGATTCAAACAAAGCACAAAGTTGTTTGGCTGGTTCCATATTTCTCGCCTGTGGCGCAAGAAAAGTTGAATTTTGTGCACATGGCATCCGGACCGATACGCGCTTTCTACCAGAGCGACTTTGGTATTGTATACGGTAACCACCTGTTTGGTACTATTCCCGCACGCACAGAGGATGATGAACTAGAACCCACAAGGCCACCTAAAATTCGATATTATCGGACAAGGTGTCCTTTCACCGATTTCAGTCAACGAGACTGGATGTATTCTGAGGCTTCTCTGGCCGACGTAGAACAGGCCGAACTCTGCATGGAAGGAAGCTGGTGTCTTGGAATGCTTCTCCATTATAAAGAGTACAAGGCAACCGTCGGGCAATTTCGATACGACAAGGAAATTGTGAAATATACTGACAGACCTCGTTATATTTCTGTATTGCAAGATCGACGTTATATTCGCATCAGTTTCTTTCAATCTCCACCACCGGTGGATGATAAATGCAAGCTTCAAGAAATGACTGGTACCATAGTTTGGTGGTACAGCAGGCTCGGTTGCGAGGTCTCATTATTCAAAAATTGAAGACATCATCTCCTTCTACGATCATGGAGTCACGGTATCTTCTTGTTAGGACTACATGTTGATAGCAACAACGTCTTTTCTCCTACACTGTCTCCACCTGGGGCTTGTGATGAATCCCGATCCTGGCTGAACCCACCCTTCAGATCCATCAAGCCTATTCTGGCCTACGCCGATGATCTACAAGCTAAGTCAGTCACGCTGACATTCTGGGAAGGACTTCCACAATGTAGTTCACACTTGTCATACCTAGATACCTATTCACTGTTTGGGTCTTGCATATATTACCTCTTGACATCAGCTTGTTGTATATGGATTGCGCCAGCAGCTCTCTGAATCTAATTTGAAAGTGATAATAAATGACGCTGATATGGCACTATTGCGTTTTACCCCTGCGCTCCCAACAAGTTTTATCTTCTCCTTTGCAAAGACTTCATCATCAAGATTGTAGTGCGATTTCTCCGAGAAATTCGCGCTCGCCACCCGAGGATTTGGCCAATCACAATTCATCGTTGGTGGCCTAGCTGTGCCCAATGCCCACTCCTCGATCACGACACTCGGGGTTCGCTCGGCGTCATGAAGAAAGTTCAATGCAAATGGTCGAAAGACCAGATGTATAAACAACGAATAGCAGCTACTAAAAGAGGTCTTTTTGGACCGACCTTTCCCTACTCCTGAGGTCGTCTCCACCTGGCTTCCACTCAAATACCCTGGCGGGCCTGAACCATCTACTCAAACCTACGGCTTAAGCTACACTCATCGCACGATGGATCCAACCTCGACTCGCTGCTCCGTAGACGGCATGTCACCCTCAAAAGCATCAACGATCCGTTTGTCCCATGACATCCCACGGGAAAACTCAACATCATCAACGTCATCCACCAAGCCAACATCAACGGGGTCAAAACTCGTGGCAGCGCTGAAGAAACCATTCCAAGGCTGGTCGAAGGAACTGTTGGCCGCACGTGACGGGCTGGACGACGATTATAACTTCGCGAGTGGTCGCAGACTCGATCGGTTGTAGGGAAGTGAGGAGTGAAGAAGAAAAGGGCATGAGTTGTGATTGAGAGAAAAGGTTTGGGTGAACCTTTGCCTTGAGGCTTTACAACGGATTGCATTGCATCGCCCGGCATGGCGATTTCTTTGGGCATATATCGTATCACTAGATCTACAGTTCAAGTCACCGTTCCCTCTAGCTTGATCGTCAGGAGCCGCTTAATAATTTATTGTATACAAAACTCCATCAAGAATGGACTCTACAACAAGCCGTAATATGAAAGAAATGATTGAAATATATGAGATTTGGCGTAAGCTCGGATGAGCCTACGTAGATTCGTGTGTATGGTGCCCTTTTTCGTGAACATAGGCCGTGACAATATTCTCCTCCTCATGAGTAACCAGCTCCATAAGTCAAGGATTCTTGCTAACACAACCATCGCAACTTCCATCATTGCTCGTGGAACCTCCCGTAATCGTCACTATCCTGTGGCCAACTTCGTCCTTTCTCGCGCAATAGATAATATCGATCAAAAGGCCGTCAACTATATGACCACAAGCATAATGACTGATTCTCCAGACCCGTTTGGTACACATTGCAACAATAAAAGCGCGGGTAGGCGTAACAATGAGGTGGCGCCGTGGCGTATGTATAAAGACTCCGGTCAAATATACTGGTCGCAGTGGCCTGTTTACTTGTTACTTTGCTTCCTACTTATACTTGGTCCTTGCGGCGAAGGGGTGCTCTAACTGTATAATGCCTTTCTTCTACTGCTACCACAGGTGCGCATACAAGCATGCTGTGCATTTGTGTATACGTTACTGTCAAAGCGCTAACGGAACAATGATGCACATCCCGGAAATGATAGCTTTTTGGATAGGGTTGGGGATAATGGCTGTTTGCTTCGTAGCGTCAGACACGAGACATGGCAAGCGAAATATCTACGGAGGGTTGACACGTCGGGTCGTCTGCCTGCTAGTTGTTTTAGCAGACGCACGGAATAATACGTGCATATACTGCCTCTTATTTGCTATAAGACAGCTGATTAAGGGTAATGTATACAGGTGATACTTGCAGGAGGACGAACCGACGTGTCAACCGTCTGTATATAGCCTAAGTGCCTTTCGACCAATCAGCTCTTGCCATCCATGACTTGGCAACTAGGTATTTCAGTGCTACTATCTCCAACCTATCGTTATGTTCATTATCGGATGACCTTCACTTCCTTGTTGGTCCTTCACACTGACTTTCCTCCTACATCCCTGATCGAAACCCCAAGCACATGCGTTTCTATGTTCGGTAGCTGTCCCATTAGACAGTTCAATTGTTTCGTCATACTTGACGTTGTAGAGCGTCGAACTCCGCATGAAGAAGTCTCACCCCACCGTGTCATCTGCCCCAGGGTCTTGAAAACTTGTGGGATAACTGCATGTTCAGCATCAACCTTATCAATCTATATCCCTTGTTGTGTGAGGCCCTTATCTTCAATAAGTCCATGGCATTTACTTTACTTTGATTCCCAACCACTTCCTATTCAGCGATGTGATGATCATACCCTTTACACATTCTTATTGTGGGGATGGTGGTATTTTTGGAGACATATCTCAGCCTTGTCCGAGTAATGATACCACAACAACTACAGATGCCTTTCAAAGACGGCTGCAAATGCCCCTGGTAGCCATGTGCGCTTCGCCGCGTAGTGAGAGACGTCATGTATTGAACTGGTGAGAACAGCATCGAACTGCACTCGATGCGAGAAGCAACGAAAGTATCCGTCTAGGCTCATTCTCATTCATCAGTCTATGATACTCGAATCGTGTCTCGTTGATATCGTCACTGACACTCCTAGCCTTATGAACTGACGTCTATCATACCACTCACCTATGCCTTCCTTCACCAGAAGCTTCAGCTAGGGGAAGCACCTTCTACAACACAGAACGCTACGATGGACACTCCCATCGACCGCCAGCTTTGCACCATACAACAACCCACCAAGTTGCAAACAACAGCCAGATTCATACCGCATAGACTTTCTCCATCCTTATCACACACGCATGACCAAGTCCATCATGCCAACATCTCCAACCGCCCCGACACCATCTCGCGACGCCATAATCCCGATCTCCAACCTCGACGCCCGCGTCCCCAAGACCCCAAAACGCATCACCTTCAGATCAGCAACGCGAACATCCTCCTCCCACGATCACCAGTCTGAAAAGCCTCCTCCCTCCATCCGAACCCTGATCCAGAAACTCAACTTCCCGGACGCCCCCTCGATCCCCGCATTCGTGCGCTCGCAGTGGCGCAACGTGCTGCTGCTGCTTCTCACGGGCATAATCCCGCTGGTCATCGCGCTGCGGGCGGCGCCACTGACGCCAAAGTACTTCCGACTGGACGATCCGAGGTATGCGTATCCGAGGGTGGACGAGTTCGTTCCGACGTGGCTGTCGCTCGTGGTGTCGTTCTTGATTCCCGTGGTGGTCATCGTACCGATATCTCTGTTTCTGATTGGGAATTTCTGGGACTGCAACGCTGCTGTGAGTCGTGCGGCCATTCACGCATATCAATCAAGCAAACAGGAAACAAAGATTAACCCACATCCCAGATCCTAGGCTACACCTACGCCCTCACGACCTCGACCCTAACCCAAAGCCTCATCAAACTCTTCATCGGCGGCCTGCGCCCGAACTTCTACGCCATCTGCGCGCCCTTCCCGTCCACCCCGTCCTCCCCGCTCGAATACCACACCTCCACAGTCTGCACCACGCAGTCGAGCTAGCAGCTCTCCAACGCCCTCATGTCCTTTCCGTCCGGCCACTCCTCCGCCGCCGCCGCATCCTTCACCTTCCTCGCCCTCTACCTCAACGCCAAGTTCAAGATCGTCGCGGACCACCCAGCACGATACTGGCAGCACCTCCTCCTCACGGCCCCGCTCATCGTAGGCGCCCTCATGGCCCTCAGCAAGGTCGCGGACTACTGGCACCACTGGCACGACGTCCTCGCCGGCTACGCAATCGGCACTGCGTTCGCTCTGCTGTCCTACCGCCAGGCGTACCGCGGCGTCTTCGACTACAGGCTCAATCACATCCCGTTCGTCTTGTTGCCTGTCATCCTGGACTCCGATCATCCTCCATCGACGGCGACGATGACCGCAGTGCAGATCCCCGAGGAGGAAGAAGGTGAAAGGAAAGACGCCGCCCCCACCCCCGCACAGGAGGTTACAATGGCACTCAGACGAGACCTCACGGCCATTGACTTCGCGGGCTGGCGAAACATGCACTCCTCCCCCTTCTTCCCTGAGGAACGAACATAAAGATCTCAGTCAGTCAGTCAGTCAGCAAGTCCTTCCTTTTTTTTTCGTGGGCCCCGAGGTACGGTTCGCCGCTCATTTTTCTTTGTTTCTATTCTTTCCTTCTTTTTGGAGACAAGGAGTTTTTTTTTTTGGTTCTCGCTCTCTTGGGGTTTTAATTCAGGGCTTGCGTGCGCAGCGAGGGGGGGAGGGGGTTTATGCTGCCCCCGGATGACCAAAGAAGGAAGAAACGGATGGAGTCCTTCCCCACCTTCCCACCTCGACAATAGACGAGAAGGATGGGGAGGATATGATATGGCTGGTATGCATCCTGGCGTCTCTTTTTTTGGTCTCGTTCCAGTGTTTGGTGAAGATGTGTGTATAGATAGATAGGTGGTGGTAGTGAGTGGTGAGTGGTGGGTATTGATCGAGTGGTAGTGGCGGTGCGGGCGGGTGGACAATAGATGGATGGCTTTATGTTCCTTTGCTTTGTGCTTGCTTTGTTTGGTTGTTTGGTTTGTCGTTTGTTGCTTGTTGCTTGCTTGCTGGGATAAGTTAGATAAAGGTTGGCCCCTCGCGTGCGTTATGGATATCAAAGAACTTCAACAAAGACAACGAGTTACCCAGCCTGACGCACAGACTCGACGGCATATGATGTGATTGCACGATTGATACGATACATTGAGTTTGAACTTGATTGATTTGATTTGATTTGGTTGGTTTATGGGGTTTGAATGGGTGGATGGCTGGCTGGCGAATATGCAGCAGACATCTCCCTGTCCTCTGCGCTCCTCCTCGATGCTTCTTCGTCCCCTCGCTCTTCCTGCCATGCTACAAGCACCGCACACCACTACCACCCTCGACCACGCGTCGATGCTATGATGGATAGGAAAACTACTTTTTGTAAATACAAAAACGCCAACGCTTTCATGCATTCATGCATCGAAAATATACATAACAGGGGGGGAAAGGAGAGTAAGTTGGGGTCGGCAATAACAATACGATTTAACTACAAGGGGGTGATAGACAAAATGGTTAAAGGTCAGAAAATATGATACAGGAGAATTGAAAGGCGGGACTATGTGCAAGAATGGGCAGTATAAAAGGGGGGAATGCTATGCCGCTGACTCCCCTCGCAGGTAGTCGGACGGATGATGCGCGCGATACATATTAGGAGAGAGAAATGTTGGAAATGCCGAGAGATCTATGGGTTGATTGGGGGCCTCCACAGGAGGAATTCTAGTAGGTGAAAGCCTCTTCGATGAAATCGATGGATCCCTCGGTGACCAGTGGTCTCACGGCAGCGCGGACCTCGTCAGCGAAGGCACCACCGGCACACACTGTGACGGCCATGGCACCGACGCGATTTCGGAACTCGTCGCGGGTGAGCTGGGCGTGGTTGGGTCGGCCCTCGAGCATCTTGACGGTCTCGCTGGTGTTGACGAGCGCGCGCTTCGGACGCGAAATGAAGAGGAGGACGCGAAGAACCTTCTTGCGGCCAGGCATGCGAAGGATCTCATCCATCCAGGGTCGAATCCATTCAAGGCACTCGGAGTTGGGCACCGTCCAGATGAGGACGATCTTCTGGGTCGAGGTGGTTCCACGGTGGGCGCCGTCGATGAGGTGCTTGATGTACATGACCTGATGGGTGATGCCGACACCGCCAGCAAACAACACCACGGTGCCGTACGAGTCGAGAGAGTGGTGACCGCCGTAAGGGCCTTCGAGCATACCCCAGGTGGTGAAAGTCTCGTTGGGAGAGGCGGAGGCACGATCGAACATTTGGCGGGTGAAGCCTGTGCGGGCACGGCAGATGAGGCTGATCTGATTGGACTTCTTGGGAGCATGCGGCGACAGGATCTGGCCTTCCAGAGTGGGCAGCGTCATCTCCTTAGAGTCGAGGGCGGCGGTCGGAGCCCAGGCGACAGAGAAGGGGTGGGAGGAGAGCCAAGTCATGGTGGGGATGTAGAGGTGCACATGGCAGCCGGGGCGGGCATACCACGGACGCACCAAGTCGATGGTGACGCGAACAGCCTCGCCGGGCATGGCCTCAACCTTGACCCTGGAGAAGCCGTTGACGCGCACAGAGTTGTACCACACTCGGACTATGCGCGCGAAGATCTCGAGTCCGTAGAGGATGAAGATGAGCTGCATCCATGGGATCTGGGGAAGGCCGTGGTCGCGGAGATGGACCCAGACGCCTACGAAGGCGACCCACGCCATGAGACGATGGATGTTGAGGAACGTCTCGTAGAAGGCATGGCGAAGAGGAGAGGCGGCCTGGATGCCGATCAGGGTGAAGGCACAGGTGCCGACCATGCCCCAGGTGTAGGAGGACTCGGTGCGGAGGGCATTGGCGACGGAAACCCAACCGCCGCCCTCTGCGGTGTTGGCGAGCCAGGCGACGGTGTGGACGATGGCCTCGAGGATGGTGATGCGAGCGGCCCAGCGGTGGAAAAGGTTGAAGTCGTCGTACGAGACTTGAAGGATGGAGATCAGTGGGTTGTTGCGGAGCGCGAAGAGGACGGTGGGGATCATGTTGAGCGCAGAGAGGGTACCAGAGCGACCGCGCAGCGCCGCGACGACCGACGCGCGCTCCTCGTTCCAGGGAAGGATGCAGCACCACGCGATGTTGGCTGCGACGTAGACGGTGAGGATGAGGGTGTGCCACCGGCCAGGCAGGGTACCGTTGTCGATGGCGGAGCTAATCTGGAAGCCACGGTTGTGGCGCTTCTTGTGCAAAGGAGCCATGAGGACGTGTCTATTGATCCAGGGCCACCACCTCGTTCGGTTTCCCTCCCAGTACTCCTGCCTAGTAGGGTTTCCCATGGTGGTCACATGGCGCATCTGTCTCCAGACGATGTTGACAAGGAAGAGGATGAGGGTGAAGCCGCCGATGGCAATGAATGTAAACACCAACACATCGACCCATAGGTAGTTACCGATCTGGTCCACGCCGGTCAGGCCGAAGGAAAACCTGAGGTCGTGGTTCTTCTCGGCATCCCAGCCCTTGAGGAAACCTCCCTCGATGACATGGCGCCGGGTGAGAGAGTCGAAGAGTGACGAGGCCTGCTCCACCGCACGGGGCGCAAGGTAAGAGGACATGTATACAGGAGGAGGGGTGAGTATTTCGAGGTCGCACGCGTAGATGCGAAGAGTATAAACAGGAAAGGGGTGACGACGATAACCTCGCTCGTGTCAGGTAGTAGTTGAGGGTCGATCTAGTTTTACGCGTTTCTCTTGTTGCAGCTGTGAAGATGTGATAGATTGGAATGAATGTTGGCGGCACTCCGGGTGCGTGAAGAAGATCTTGATGAAATTGCAATGGGTGGGAACGGTTGGTCAATGTGAGCGTCGATCACTATTATTGACAAGCGACTGTTATGTGTATTGTACTTGAATGAAGTCGATATTGTGTATTGGATGCCGAAGTGAAGGTGCGTTGTTAATCCGGAAGACTTGAGAAGCACAAAGCGAGTGGTTCACCAGGAAGTCATAACAAAAGGATAGTCAAGTTCGGGACGAACAACGTTGTTAGAGGCAGTCGACAATGGGCAAAGCTAACCAGGCTGTTGATGTTGATGTTTCGAAACGGGAAGAAAGGCGAAGTGAATTGAATTGGATGCACCAGGCGGAGGGACCGAGGATTGAAGACTGTGAAGTAGTAGTAGTAGTAGTAGTAGTAGTGGCCAGGCAAGTCGCGGTGGTGAGATGTTTCGAGGGTTGGTGAGAGGGAAATCGGTGGGGTGAGGCGGATGGTAAGAGGATGAGGACGGTGGTCAACGGTGGTCAACGGTGACGATGAAGTGGGGACCGGAGAGGTGAAGGTGGTGAAGGTGAAGAGTGAATGTGGGTTTTGTTGTGGCTGAGGGGGTTGGGAGGGATTCAGACGGGAGTCGCAGGCCAAAAGGGTGGTGGTGATGCCAGGGGTTTTGTTGAAAATGGGGTGATGAACGAATGGAAGACTCTACAAAGAGAGTGATTTGGATGACAGGGCGCAACAAATAACGAATGTACAGAGAAAAGATTCTCCTTGTGGAGGGAGGGAGACTGGGAGAGAGAGTGACGGTCGAGGTAACGGTGTGAAGTTGAGATCGATGCGGCGAAAGGAGTGGATATGAACAACCCAGAAGCCTGGAAGGTACGGGTCGAGGGGGGGAAGGAGCTATGGGCAGGTGCAGGGGTGGGGTGGCCAATGACAAGGGTCAGGGCCTGGCGGGAGAAGCGATACGATAGAAACAGAAGAAACGATGGAAACGATAATACAGAGAAAAGGCCAAGGGGGCCTGCATTGAATGGACGGTGGATCGAGAGTGGGCTGGATTGGAGACTTTCAGAGTGGAGCGAGATGAGAAGGAAGCAAAAATGTGGAAGCTAGCAGGTGGTAGAGGGAGAAGCGAGGTTCCGTTTGGTATTGGGTGGTTCGAGCGGTTGGCCAGCATCAGTCGAGTGTGTATGTGTATCCTTGCAAACGTCGACAAGTGTTTAATACCTAGGTACTTGTCAGTGGTAGCATGTTCACAAAATACATACCTACGCGAGAGGTGGCGTCCATGGCCACGCATGAAACACAGGAGAAGATATCCAACGAGAAGACGTGATAGGCCTGACGAGAACCTGAGAGGCCTGACCAAGACCTGAGAACCTGAATAGACCTGACTTGACCTGAGAGAGGAAAGACTCAGAAGAGGGAGGGTAAGCCAGGAACACACACATGATTGGTTCATGAATTGTGAAACATGGACAGGGGTCAATCGATTGTTAAGCTTCTGAATCCAATAGTCACGCCCAGCAATCGAGGTACCCATTACACAGAGCACACACTGTACACACTGCTAATGGCTAAGTACACCCTACATCCTCCAATCAACATGAAAATATCTTCCTTCGTTCCTCCAGTCCAGCCCAGCCCTTCTTCCTTCCTCTGCTTTCTCTTCACCGTCATGTCTTGTCCTGGGTAAGTCAGCTTCTTTGGGTCGGCGGAACGGTTATGCCGGTAGCTTAATCCAGTTAGTCTATCCTTCCTCCCCTGATCGTAGACTACAGACTACAATTTTAGTAGATTGGATGAGCTGAGCCACTCTCGAGATACTCTCTAGGTACTCTTCATCGTCTCGCTGTCTTGTACCGTTCGGGGTATCTATCCGTAGCCACCGTAGCTAATTTATACTTGCATTTGTATGATGGTATACATGCATGAGTACATCTCCCTTCTCCACCACTCAATTCCATCAACACCCCCACCACAACTTACAACACACAACCACCTATTCACATCACACAATCACCAACTATTGCACACGGCATGATGCATCCTCCCTCTCTCCCTTGACTCTGTCATACCCAACAGCCTCAGCTTCTCCGTCACCGTTACGCACACCCAACACAACATTCGAACACTGTCCTCACTCCTTGCCTAACCTTTACACTCAGAAACAAACTACGGCTTCATGCAACTGCTTGCCTACTTCCATCGTCTCTTCCCTCTCGCTTAGTGTCCGTTACACACACACACATATACTCTGTACAAGTAGGTATGTTCATTAGGTATGCAACTGCCTGACACTGACCTGGCCTGACCTGGGCCTGATTTAACCTGACATCAATTCCTCCAATTCCTCCCATCAACGGCATCTTCCATCGATTCATTCACTCAGTCATCCATTACTCAACACAGCCACTCCGACTCCGACTCCTACTCCCACGTAGATCAAACCGTAGGCATATGTATATATGTATGACGATGAATCGCATCGTATCGAGCCATCTCTATGAAACGACCATACCTTTTTACCAATACTGCCCCTCCGAACAGCCAGGACTCTAGAACCCGACCTCCGGTGACAGACTTCCTCATTCAGATCACCAGCCGTGAGGAACCCTAGGGGCGATCCGTCTGCATCATCCCTGCACCGCACCGTGCGCACCAAGGAACAAGTCTCGTGGGTAGTCCACACGCTAATCCACTTACAGCCATCCCAAACAATAGACTTTGCTTTTTGCCCCTCAGGGCCTTACCCGCCCGGCCAATCAACGTCGACCCCTGGTTCACTCTGTTCTCGACTGTGAAGACGTCTTTTATCAATCTAATTCCATCCCATCTCACTAATCGCCTCGTCATTTCATCTTGACTCAAGCACGCTCATGCCTCATGCTTTGACTTACTTCCTTCCTTCAAGTGCCAGCCACATGCATACCTACTGTACTTCTCTCTTTTATCTCCCCACTAACGGCCGTTTTTCCCAGCGCCGAAATCTCAATCTCCACTCCACTCCGCCCGCTCCGGCCTGCCGTTCTTCCCTCTCTTTCTCACATGCATGCCATGGAAAAAAAAACAATAGAAACACCACCTATCGCAGCCGCTTCCCACCACAGCTCCGATGCACATTCTCGGTATACACGACAGAAATGTGTTCTTGGCGTGCGTCCACGGCTCGCCCACGATGTCTTATCGTAGGTAGGTAGGTATGTCGTTGTAGAGTACCTAATGTAGGTGAGGTAGACCAGCCGCCCACGATCATGCCAGCGAACATCTCGACGCTGCGGTTTCACCTCGTCTGTCATCCCCCATCCCTGGGTTGGGTTGTCTGTTCGCACAGCCCGCCCGCCTGGTAAGGCCAGGAAACAAGTAAACTACCTAGATAGGTCACGGAAACACGATTGATTTGATTGAGTGGGTGGTTGAATTGCCAACGTCATGCGTCTTCATGCGGTTCTTTCGCGAAACAACCTAACCGGGGGGGCAGAGTGGTAGTTAGGTTCTGTCAGACACACTCGCTCGATCGAACGGAACAAATCGCCCGGAAACAATGGACAGATACTCGTCCAGGGCGCGTTCGAATTGCCTACTTGTTTCGTTTACTTGTTCGCTCGCTCGTCATACACGCACGCACGCAAAGTACCGTGACCTCGTGAGATCCCCTCTGGTAGATGAGATGAAATAACGCCACGGGCGAATCGCGTTAACGGCCAAGTAACCCCTGCCCTTCGCACCATGCGATATGAACACCCACCTGGGTCATCTCGTCAAATCTCCACCGCCGTCTCCTCCCATCATCACTATCACCATCCCGGACCTGACCTGACCTGACAGGCAGGCCAGGGCAAGGCTTGGTATACATGTATACTTGTAGTCGACCTGCTCACCCACGCGCTCGCTCACCCACGCTAGAATACCTAGGTACTTAATTTACAGGAAGATTTTGAAATGCCAGGAACCGGTAACCAACCTCCCGCCGTAACTACCTAGTTGTTACCCTCCTAGGTACGGAGCAGTACATTTGTAGAAATAACACATAACTAAACCGCCCGCCAACACACGTGCGCGCGCGCCTACAATAAATAATTTATCGAAACAACGCCTTCTGGTGAGCTGGGATGGGGGGGGGGGTTCAATCGATAGCTAACCGCACGTTTTTCGTGTTGGTGTATGCAGGAAATGTGCACCACCAACATTCGAGGGGAGATGCATGCTTGTGTACTGTAATAGTACCTAACTAGCGACGAGAGGAGGGGGAGATGATATCATAAGCGCCGCGCTCGTATTGTTTTGCTTCCCCTCTTACTTACTGTGTAGGTATGTGGTCGTGTATGCGGCTTACGATGCGATGATTATGTTGAGCGCTTATATATAGGTATGGAGGCAGACAATGTACCTGCATTTGTATATGTACGCGCTGGGATTGGGCATTTATGGATTAGGTAAATACGGAGTACAGACAGATGGAAGGAGTTTCTTAATTTCAATTTACGTGCTTAGAATATATAGGTGAACAGAAATACACCCGAATGTGTCGAGGGCTACAAAGCCATTGCACTCATAGATGTAGGCATATACACAAGCAAATAATCAATCAATTACATACTAAACTTCCAACAACGCTACAACATCCTAACAAACATCCCATGTTTTGTAGAAATAATTAAAATAATTCCATCTCATTCCATGCCAGGTACATCCCAGTTGGAATCCCTCCCCAGCGAAGGGGTATATCACCAGTATCTTATCCTGCTATACGTGGAGCGTCGCTGGGGGTATAATTCTCTTTCTAGAAACCCGGAACAGGGTGGTCAGGGGGGGAGGAAAGTAGCAATGTTAACACGAAGTGATACAATTAATTGAATAAAAATTAAATTTTGATTTGATGAAATCGAAATTAAGACGAATGAAATTGATTTGATTCGATTTGAGCAATTGAATCAGCCTCACGGAACCACATGTAAACTTCCCAAGCTTCACAATAAAAAACCAATAGCGGAACTTGAAAATTAATTCCTCTACACATACCCATGGAATCAAAAACAGTCTGTTATAATTAAATAGATTATCATCTACAGGAGCTTTTGGAAATATTATAATGATAGAAAAAATAATGCAGGTTGAGTTGAGGTAGGTATCAATCGGATTGGTGTACCTGTGGGAAGGGTATTTGGCTGGGGTTGGTTCTACGGATTCATGTATGATGTATGAATATCATCACTGATGGAATTATAATTGATCATCTAGGTATTTACTTTTTTGCTCGGGGAAACGGGGAGGGGAGGGGAGGGGAAGGGTTGATGGTTGTGTGTATGTTGTTGTCTAGGGAATTTTGTATAATGCTTCATGCTTGCATGTATCCAATTGAAACAACACATCATTAGTTATCATCCATCAATTGGTAGCCTAACCTTCGAAACATTGACAGCACTAAGAAAGAATCATTCAAAATGGTGTTAATTCATAGTCTTCTTAAATTCATCACTGTCATCATCTTCTTACATACATACAAATGCATAGGTACCATAACATAGTATAGTGATACATCCACCCACCCAACGACACAAAACCCCCAACCCATGCTCTACTTCGCCGTCGTCGAAGTCGTCGTTGGATCCGCAGGAGCGCCAGTAGTGGCGAAATTCATGCTCCGAATCGCGTCGGACGCCCACTCGTCGTTGGACGTCCTCCCGCCTCCGCTGTCATTGTTAGCGTTGGTGTTGTTGTTGTCCTCTCCTCGACTACTGCTGCCCTCGTCACTTGAATCTCGGTTCGCGACTCTCAGACCACCACCGCCGCCGCCCCCGTAGCCACCGCCGTAGCCACCACCACCACCACCTTGGTAGCCGCCGTAGGACGGGTATTCGGATTCTTCGTCGTAGGCGTGGTTGTAGTTTTGGTAGGGTGTGGGTTGCTGTTGCTGTTGTTGGTGATGTTGATCGGAGGGTGGTGGGTAGGACGACCAATGGTTGGCCCCCGGCTGTGGCGTGGAGTCGTCCGCCGCAGCGTTGGCCACGACGAACGGCTTGGGTGGTCCGACCGCCGCCGCCGCCATGCCATCGTCTATTCCCCCTCCGCCTGGGCGGAGTATCGAGGGCAGAGGCGACGTTACGCCTCCCTCTGCGCCGTACTGCTGCTGCTGCTGCGTGTACTGAGCGTACTGTTGTTGCGGTTGGCCACTGTTGCGACTCGCATCGTCGTCGAAGACGCCCGTCTGGTCGACGGGAGAGTAATGCATCCCCGCCCCGGTGACACTCGTCAAGTGAGGCGGGAACTCTCGTCGCGCTGCTGCCCCATACATATCTGTAGGCGTATCGTCGCCCTCTCGTGGCAGGCCGGTGGCCCCAAGCTCAGGTATCGAGTCTGGATAGTTCTGTGCCGGCATCTCGGATACACCGGCGGGCGGGCCATAGTCCGCCGACTGTGCTCCTGGCAATTCTTGGACGGCCACGACTCCACCAGGACCGCTAATGCTGCCCGTGTTGACATGTAGATTCTGCATCTGCGCGCTCAGGCCGAGCGTGCTTCCTGCCCTGACGCTTCCCTTTGTGCTTCCAGGCCCAGTGTTGTTCCTGAAGGTGCTCGTGCGCCCTGCGGGTTCCGCCACCTCGGTAATTTGATTGTCGGTGCCATTGGGATCGCGAATGCTGTATTGGGCTATCGTTCGCATCTTGCGAGTCACCCAGCCCGCTAGAATCTTCCCTCGCTGCTTCTCCCCTAGTCGCGAGCGATGGAAGTCCCCCTTGATCACAAATGCGACAATGTCAATGACAAGCTGGTGCTCGTTGAGGATCGCATTGACAATGACAGGGACCATGGATGCCAGGAAGTTCCTGCGGAAAATCTCCACCACCACGACCACCAAGCCGCCAGCTTGGAAGACAGCACTAGCGAGATGTCAGTAATCTCTCTTATGTGAATAGCGTGCCGGCCTGGCAATCAAAAGAAAGCCACACTGATAGTGAATGACCGAGTAATAAATTGACTTACCATCCCCCAGAAACGATATTTCGATGGCATCGTTCGACCGACGACTCAATGTCAGTCGAGAAGTGATTGAGGCCGTTTACCTCAAACGTGTCGCCTATGCTGCCAAGCACAAACAGCACCTGCATGTCCACAGGCGCTCCGTTGGGTCCGATGGGACGAGTCACATTGTGCAGGAATCCCAAATCTCCCGTGCGGACGTAACGCACGTTGGGGTCGCCGTCGACAGTACGGCCGTTGAATCGCTCCGCATCCAGTCGCTCCTTTGAGCCGTAGAAACTGAAGGCGTTCGCTTCGGATTGCACCCAAATCTCGCCATACTCGCCCACGAGGCAGAGCTGGTTGGTCTCTGGGTTGACAATCGAGATTAACGTATTCACGGGTACCATGCCTGAGTCTTGGATTAATAGCGCGTTAGGCTCCGTGTCTACATCCACGGGCATGATGAGACCTCGTCGTAGGGCACTCATGTCAAGATGCAATTCCACAGGCTCAATGCACATGTATGAACGTGATGCGACCATAGGGTTCAGAACGTGTGAGTATACTGTGTTGATCGCCGTCCTATCAAGGCTTGCTCCAGAGAAATGCACACGCACTCTCGAGACTAGTGTATTGAAACGTTAGTGTATGTTCCATCAAGTCACCTACATGTAGATGGTCAAATAGAAAAGCAGTGATGAAGACTTACAAACGTCAGACCTAGGTCTACTATCAGTAGCAATCATGAGATTCTTTAACTCGTGCATCCCCATCGTCTTCCCGGCTCCTTGTGCTATCGCATAATCCAACATCTGACTCGTCGCGTACGCATCTTTGATCTTGTATCTTGATAATGTTTGGAACAGAATGTTCGGGTTCGTCGCAAAGTCGACTGGAGAGACAAGATATGTGGGCGCGGCTAGGAAGATACCCATCAAGCATGTATGGATGAAGCCGAGTCCAATCGTGCTCCGCACACATCCCAACACAGGTCTATTGCTGGTCATCTGGCACGTCTCTTTCTGGACCTTGCAGAGCGCCATGATGGTGTCGTGGCCCAGTTGGACGGCGATGCGGCGCTGATCAGGAGTCCAGTACGTCCACACGAGAACGGGATAGCCCGGCTGTACCCACGCAGGACGCATCGTCAGGCCGTGGTCACGGCATCCGCTTGACTGTTTCGGTGGTTTGGATGTATTGTATGTGTGGGGCATATTGACCTTGAGAATGACGGCAGACTGCTTAAGATGCTGCGACACTTGCTTCAGCTTTAAAAGGTGTTCCACCTCCGCGTTAACGAGGATGGCCTTGATTTTGAAGTCAGAAAGGATATGGAGTAATGCCGGGGCATCTTCGTTCAATCTGTTCTGGTCGATAGGCGCCATGGGAATGGCAACAGCACCCAGACAGAAACAAGCGTGGACTGCGTATACGAAGTCCTCAGAGTGCGTATACATGAGAAGGAGGTGGTCGCCGGCTTGCACTTTGACCTTGTTTTTGAGGTACATCGCGACCGAGGCGACCTTGATGTCGAACTTCTTCCAGTTCACGCCTTTCCCTTCACGTCCGCGGCCGTCAATCGTACAGTATGACAGCTCTTCTGTTTGCCGAGAAACCCGCCATTGCATCAGGTCGTGGATGTTGGAGAACTGATTCAGAGGGGTGGACGTTCGGTCATCGATCACGACTTCGCGTGGGTCAACGCCAGAGTATTGTTTGTCCTGCATCAACAGGTATTGGCCTCGTGCCATGGAGGCTAGCGGGGACCAGATACCACCGGCCGGATCGTCTCCGAGTCCTAGGTTCTGGACGGCCCGTTCGACGCCAAACTTGACATGGACGCAAGGAAGAGAGCCGTTATCGAATTCTTTCCTGCAGAGCATGTTGCCAATCTCACGTCGGCCATTCTTGACGACACGAGGAAGTGTGTTCGGGGCAGTGATCATGACACAGTAGACGCGGAGGTGATGTTCGTTGTAGAGCACTTCCATAACACGATCGGACAGCGAATCGAGGAAGGGGATATCTAGCTGGCGAGGCGGACCACCAGGGTTCGTGGGAGCTGTCGAGGCGGATTGGGTTTCTATCAGTATTATGGGCAGATATTCTCCATTGACGTGAGCATCGAACGCAGAACTAGATTGTGTTAACTCGGCCCTTATAGAGTACTTTGAAATGACTTACCAGTCGTATATCTTGGGCACCGTCTTCATGATGCTGACCACCAAATGCTGTACAAAGAAGTATCGATGCTCTGCTTCGAAAACACCATGCTCGACCCATTCAACACGCTGCCTTATTCGATCTTCGTACAGGCCCAACACGAAGATTTTGCCATCAACCACACACCCAAGTAAGCCCGTTCGCAGGAATTCTAGTTCTAGCAACTGGGGTGTAGGGCTTCCCTCTACAAATCTATAAGGCCGTGCATGGAAGATGGTCTCAGTGTGTTTCTGCAGCTGCCAGAAGCCTCCGGACAGCGAAGGGGAATCAACCCATATCTCACCAATGGAATATGGTGAGCACAACAGATTTGTCTCTGGATCAACCACAGCCAATGTTGCGTCTGGAATGGGGTAGCCAAATGCTCCAACCCTCATTGTCCCCGGCTCGTTGCTGCGCTTTCGAGCCTCCTCACCCATGGCGATAACGACGACTTCGTTCAGCTTGAGAGCTTCTTTATCGAGGAGTATTTCTGTCAGCTCGGTCCTGCTCTTCTTCTGGTTCGTCTTCTTCGACGTGCCACCACCGCCAATCAAGCTCGTGTAGCCATTTAGTGCGCTTGGGTCGTTCTTATCTTTATCCGCATCTTCTTCCTCTTCCTCCTCCATGCTGAGGGGGCATCCCATACGCTCCTCGCCGCCCAGCCAATCTCTCACAGATACAATCATGCCGCCATGTTCAGGTAAGCACAGCATGGGTGCGATGAGTTGGGAAGCCCTGGGATTTCTCATAGGTCGTAGCCATCGATCACCCAGGATTTCATGGAATTCGCAGTCCACAGTCAACGTATCGATAAGGCAGATTTTTACGCTTGAAAAGTTTGGCTCGGAGTTCTTCTTGAAGTTTCTCGTTGCCATGGGATCTTGCTGGTAATTGTAAACGGCGCGTTTGAGACCAGGGTAATCGGCAACCATGATCGAGGTTTTGTATTTCGTGATGAGGTGGGCATAAAGGCCGGGAGTTTCGACGGTCTTTGATTCAAGCCAAACGGTAGTATGTCCTCCGTACACTGAATATAGAACCGCAAGAATCATGCCTGCACTCTCTCGCGGGTCTAGATAACTCAAGATGACTTCTGTGGGCGAGGACCTCGCATGGTTGTTGATGAAATTACCGCTCCGATCTCTGAGGTTGGAGTTGAATGTGTCTGAAGGGCCGTTGCCGGTAGGGACCGTGGACATCATGGCGCTGATGCATGCCATCTGGTGCATTATGGTCCTGTGGCTGAGAACCACACCTCGCAAATCACCGGTGGGTGCCCTGGAGAACTCGATATACGCAACTTCCGGAACCTGCAATGCAGGAGTGTCATCATGCTTCTTAGGGTGATAACTTCCGAACTCGTTGGTCTTCCACCACTCTACTCCACTGGGCCACTTTAATCGGTTTTGGCTGATATCCCTATGGAAGGCCTTCAGGTTGTTATCGGTCGTCAGTGCGAGGTGGGCCTGGGTTGTAGTCAACAGAAGGATGAGTTTCTGGTAGTCATCCACACTGTTGATGGGAACAGCCACCACGCCAGCGATGAAGCAACCCATCAGCGCTACCACAAACTCGATGATTTCAGTATCTCGATACACCAAAGCCACTCGATCACCACGATACAGATTGCTCTTGTCTCTTATCACCTTTGCGACTTTCTCTGCGCGACTAGCGACCTTCTCCCAGCTGATTGAAGCGGTCTCTTTTCCCTTCGAATCGAGAACCCAGAAAGCAGTCTGTCTCGGCTGTACTCGTCCTCGATGCCGCAGGACAGCTCCGATATTGTCGAATTTTGACATCAAAATGTTGGGATTGTGCGGATCATAGACGTTGAAGGGCAGGTCTCGTGGCTCTAGTGGAAGCTGCGTCTCTACCATACCTGCTGGTAGATCTGTTTGGCTGAGCATAGGAGGGGGAATGGCAACGGTAGGAGAGAAGGCATCGCCAGATGAGTATCGGTTTGGCCCACCATATGAGTCCCTATGGTCCTGCATTTGTTGCCCGGTAAAATCGGAAAAGTACCCTTGGTGGTTCTCGAGCATCGTGCTCCGCCGACTGATTTCTCCCCCCGGAGACCCATATCCACCATCATATCCAGGCTGGGTGTCCGGATTGAAGGCGAAATTGCCGAGCATGGAGCCATCGCGAGAGTACGGAGCGTATTCTGGGGTTTGTGGTCGAGGAATGAATGTCTCACTGGCCTGGGACGGTTGCCTCTGCAGCGAGTTCGTCCTTATGCCCAGCTGTCTTTCCTGGAAGCGCCCAACTTGGCTAGGTGGGTATGCAATGTACTCCTGCGGTGTCCTCGTGTCGCCTTGACCCGGGTTTCCGAAGGGGGATTCCGCACGCTGTATGTCGAGGGTCGGGAGTTCCGTTGGTTGCGGCGCGGCCGGCGTGGAGAGTGCAGCGAGAGAAGCAGTGCGAGAGCCGGACCCTCCGTCGCTGTCTGAAGGGCTATGGAGTCGCAATTGGCCCTGCAGCTGTTCCGCCTGCGCGGGTCCGAGATATTGCGACAGAAGGACGGTTCTTCGCTTTTCGTACCTGACATGAATGTTAGTCCCCTGTACCCGGAACGTTAGGTGTGGCTGCAAGACTGTGACAAACAGACTTGAGACAGTGCTCTCGAGACCATAAGGACCGACCGGCAACCAGACTAGACTGACCCTTTCTGTGTGATGTCGCCCTCCTCGAGTTCATTCTCGAGTTCATGCAGCTTGGCCTGCAGCTCTGGATTGGACTCGGCCATGTCGAGAGGAAGGATATAGGTTATTTTATGGAAGCGGGCGTGTGCGTGTGCGTGTATTGAGCTGTCGTTAGCAGCTTAATAGCTATGGGGGAGTCGTTTGTGCGATTTCGTTGGTGGCGGGTGACATGTCAAGATGCGATCGACGCGGGGGAGAGTCTGCGTAACGGAGATTGGCGCGCGCACTTGGGTGTAACGTGAGGAAGGAAGGAGGGAAGGAACACAGATCCAAGTGCTGGTGACGGTCATACACAAATGTCACCCAGGGCAGATGGAGAGTGAGGTGCCCCTCGGGTTGGAATGGATATGAAGAAGTAGTGGTGGTGTTGGTGAGAAAGGTACAGTACAGGTACAGGTACAAGAGAGGTGCGGTAGTTAGGTAGTGGAAGGTGTCAAAGGTTTGTGGTTGGCCAGTTGGGAAGCGGATTCGCACGTCGTCGGGTATGGCTGGCACTGACAGTCAGTAATGGGCGTCGACTGGCGTACTCGTACCCAAGGAACTACCTCGTAAGGTATGGACTGGCTATGGACTTGTCACAGGCATGGGTTGGGACCTGGACTGGCACTGGAACTGGAACTGGAACTGGAACTGGAGGTGGGCGGCGGAGGGTGGAGGGTATGACGTTGTCTTTCCTGATTTCTTCCTCCTCCAATTCTTGTCTTAATTTATTGATCTTCCAAACCCTTCCTCTTTCAACCTACACTTGGCCAGATCCCAGTCAATTCTATTACGGAAATAGTCACCAACTAATTCTTGTGAAAATCAATTTGAACACATTACCGTCAAAGATGTGTACAATAATAGATCACATCATATGCCTTCGGTTCCAGTCAAGATTCGTATAAGCTCTATTCTAGCGAAGTGTTCGACTCCGGAGCTCGTAACTCAATCAATAGTAGTTCGAGTCTAGAGAAAAACAAAAGAAAACATCGAATGGACCCTGAAGCAAATCGCTAAGGAGACGATTACTAGAATTAGCACGATAGCACGATAGGCTGAGGCCGATAGTATGCAGGTGTTACTCCACGTTACCTACCGCTTCTACTTGCATCCTTCGGCCATTGGAGATCGCCAAGAAACAGAACATATCCAGAACAGCTCAGTATGAGTACCTGAAATCCATTGTCATAAATCCATTGCTTTTAAATCAAAGCTGATGATTAGTGAAAACATGTGAGACCTCCTCCCTACATGGATTTACCGTTAACCTTGGGAATACGGAATGGGTGATCCCCCCAAAAATCCCGTGATTGTGCCCTCCTCCATTGCCTCGGCTCAGAGTATGTTTCCGAATGTTGCAACTCCAGCTCCTGCTACTGGACCACTCCTGGGCTACTCCCGGGACATTACTGTAACAACTCCTATAATTTATATTTCACTTTCCTTCACTCATTCCCTTCACATACCCTTCCAACATCTCTACAACTTTTCCATTCGTCTCAAGGGAAGCACTGGTTGCCCGTCCCGCCCGCGTCACCATGTCCACTCTAATCCGACCACCCGCCGTCGACCCATCCCAATCCGCCATCGAGAACCTCCTCGAGCTGACCCAGCTCTCCGACATAGACCCCGACCTCTTCACCAACCGGCGACCCCTATGGCACCCTCCAGGCGCCCGCGGCATCTACGGCGGCGCCGCAATCGCGCAATGCCTCAGCGCCGCCCAGCGCACCGTCGATGAGGACTTCACCGTCCACTCCATGCACTGCTACTTCGTCCTCGCCGGCAATTCCGAGATCCCCATCATATACCACGTCGAGCGCGTCCGGTCGGGCAAGTCCTTTGCTACCAGGACCGTACAGGCGAGACAGCGCGGCAAGGTCATCTTCACGACGACCATGAGCTTCGTCCGCCAGAACAGCGGAGGCGAGCAGAAGGTCGAACACTCCGCCAAACTACCACAAGTACCAGGTCCGATCGAGGGATTGGACGACCTCGATCACGGCGGATCTTCCAGCGGGCCTTTCCAGAGCCAGCGCATAGAGATAACAAATAGTGAGCATGGACCTACGTTTCGCGCTTCAAGGGATACGGGTACTGACCATACGCAGACGACTCGCCGAATGCAGAAGACAAGAAGTGCAGACAGTGGATGAAGGCTCGAGGCCGCATATCGCCCGCCGGCGGCCACCAGGCGCATCTATCCGCGCTCGCATACATGTCGGACAGCTACTTCATCGGTACGATCGCGCGCGTGCACAAGCTGTGGCGGTACTCCAAGACGCGCAAGGACAAATCCAAGTCCAGCATCGACGAGGACGTCCTCAAGAAACTCCTCGCCATGGACGACGAGGAGCTCAAGCGGGTCAGGTTCGTGGACAAGGCGGACCTCGAGCGTCTGAGGAGGATCCGTAACGGAGAGGACGTGTCGGCGACGGATAAGAGCCCCGAGATCGGGATGATGGTTAGTCTGGATCATACTATCTACTTCCACAACCCGAGGGCTTTCAGGGCGGACGAGTGGATGTTCACGGAGATGGAGACGCCTTGGACGGGAGATGGCCGAGGGTTGGTGTTCCAGAAGATCTTTTCGAGGGACGGCACGCTCATTGCAAGTTGCGTGCAAGAGGTGAGTACTTTCCTTTACATACCTAAACCTTCCCCTATCACACCAAACATAACATATCATACCCAAACGAACCCACTAACTCTTCCTACCAGGGCCTCGTCCGCCTCAAACAACAAGGCGAAAGCAAATTGTAGTAATTGTCTGTTATCACCATCATCATCATTGTCATCATGTTTTCTTGGGCCGGCTATTGATCATTCATACTATCCATAAACTTTTTAGATCCTTCTCATGTAGCAATATCTATCATATCGCCACCATCATCATTGCCACATCAGCATCATTCTCACACAGCCCTATATGCATTCCACCCCCTGCACAGATACTAAGTCCGCGACATACGAATCTCACATACTTAATCTCACTCCACATCACCAACGCCTTGAGGCACGTTACATAAAAAAAAACCACTCTCGTGTCCTCCGTCCGTGTGACGAAGAACCGAAGGAAAAGACGGAGGAGGAAAGAGGTTCGCTGACGCCAGCCCCTCGGCAAGCCAAGGCAAGGCAGACAGGAGGATGTGCTCTGACATCGAATCTTGCCGTCTTAGTGTCGGAGAGGCAAGTGATGGTATATGGAAGAAGCATGAATGAGGGAAGGTCATTGACACGAAAGGGGTGGGTTAGGTTGTGAGCGATGGGGTCTTATGATGTTGGGGAAGTGTGGAGGAAATGTGATTATATATCGACTTGCTATTTTTGTTTTCTTTTATCTTTGCTTACTTATGGGTTTGGGAAGTTGTTGGATTGTGAAGTTGATTGATCGATCCTTAGAGAAGGTTTATTTGTAAATTCTTCTATGTAGGATAGTGTGGAATGCTTTCTTTTTTATATAGAACGGTGATTAATTGGAAATTGTTTTATCATTTGCATATATTCGTGACATTCGTATCATGAGCCTGCTTTCCTGCTTGCCCTTTTGTTTTTTCACTTTCCCATTGGCATCAATCATGCCAACGACTCAAGTTTAAACCCTCCTATTAATCCAACCCCCTCCCCTACCCTACTCCTGAGGATTCACCACCAACTTCCCCCTAACCTTCCCCTCAAAGACATCCCTACTCGCCCCCTGCAACGCCGCCAACCCGCCCTCCACCTTCGTAAACTTCACCGGCTCGACCAGCTTCTCGCTCAGCACCTTAGGCAAATACTCCCCGTACCACCAGTCCCTCCACGCAGCGTGCTCCTCGCTCTGCGCCGCCTGCGAAAAGCCAGTGTACACGCGCTCGACGTTCGCTGGCAGTTCGACGTCCCCGCCGAGCACGGAGGCGAAGCGGCCGCCTGACGGCTGGAGTAGCGAGGCGAGGGCTTGCTGAGAGGCCGCGTCGCCGCTGCCCGTGATGAGGTACTTGAAGGGACCCAGGGCGCGGAGTCGCTCGACGGCGTCGGGCGACTTGTAGTCGATGACTTCGGAGGCGCCGAGGGATTGCTGCCGCGCGGTGTCGCGTGCGGAGGCAGTTACGACGACTGTGTGGCCGACCTAGAGGTGTGGTCAGCGAGATTGCTTCCGTGATTTGTGTTTTTGTCTCTATGTTGAAGCCAGGATTTGAGTTCCCGACAGTGATGGTTATGCCGGATGTTACAACGACGGCATAGAGATATCGGGATGGCCGAATCGGGGGTTGAGTAATTCATGACAAAGGAAAAGGGAAACAGGATAGCAAAACACTTACGGATTTCGCGTACTGCACAGCATACGATCCTACGGCGCCACCAGCACCCCAAACGAGCACCTTCTCGCTAGGGCTTGCAGTCCCGGGCTTCCCCATCCCGAGGAAGTGGTGCAATGCCGCGACTGCGGTCTGCAACGGGAAGTCGACCAGTACGGCCTGTTCGAAGTCGACGTCGCCAATCTGGAGGAGGAGCAGGGTGTGTCAGTTTAGGTATTTGTAATTCACGGATGCGGATGCAAAATGGGGAGGGGGGGGCGCGGGTGTTGGTTTATTTTTTTGTCCCCGAGAAACGTACCTTCGCCGCGGTTTTGGAACTACAAATTGTGAGCTGCTGCCACGTTCCCTGACGGACGTTCACATCGTTGTCGACATAGGCTTTCGTGTCGAAGACGACGTGGTCCCCAGCTTGGAAGCCGACGACGTCGGATCCGACCTGCTCGACGACACCCGCACCGCTGGTTCCGAAAACGGCTGGGTAGGTGGCAGTACCCGCGCCCCCATATCCGGAGAGCAGCTTTTTGGCATCGAGAGGCTGGATGGCGACTGCGTGGACGCGAACTAGCAATTCTCCAGATTCTGGCTGATGGATGTCCGAAGTTCGCACTTCCAGCTCTGCGCCGGCACTAGGGACGAATGCTGCACGATTCTCGGAGGCCATGATTTTGGATTGATCGTATTGTGGCTACCGGGGTTTTTGTTAGTTGTTTGAAGAGGAGGAGGAATAATGCTGAGGAATGGTGGAGAGACGAAATGCAACAATGCTGAGCAAGAACTGAAGAGCGCAACGGGTGCAAGTTTACATACTCACGGAAACCAAAGCCTACGACGATGTCATCGAACACCTACTGCCTGAATAATCACGACCTTCATGGATTCCGCATATTGCGATGGGGTCGAAACAACATGATGAGGAGTGAATGCTTCTCTGCTGTTCGTTGGAGACGCGCCAATGTAGGACCCCGCCCCATTGACAATTCTTTGGTAAGCGGTTGTGATGTTGGGGACGCCAATGGGGAAGCATGAAGGGACGTAATGACGTCGGCGTTGGTGTGGGTTGGAGGGTGAAGTAAGCATGGAGTAATCCACGCTGAATAAGTTATTATCAACCCTGGGGTACGAGTATCAACGTCACTTTGCAAGTCCTCGTAACTACTCATACTTCTTAGTTACTACTCATACTACCAGTAGTAACCCGAAGGACGAAGAAAGAAAAAGAAGAAGAAAAAAAGAAAAGAGAAAGCGAGTTAATTAGGTGGATTTTTCTGTTTTCTGTCGGTCTGGTACAAGGAAGGTAACTCCAGTGAATGGGCTAATTAAGGGTCAACAGTGACAAATTGTTTAGATATGGAGAGACGAAAGATTGATGGCTGGCGGTGTACCATACTACGATCCCTCCTCCATCGGTCCATTCAGCCAAACATTCATCCACACTCCCGAGTCCGTCCATCTCTACTTTACTTGTAGGTAAGTTAGTGGACGCCTACAAGTAATCACCAAAGAAGGAAACTAGGGAAGTAGGTGAACTAGGCCGCTCCAATCATATTGGCCCCCCAAGGTAGCATCACTCTTCCTAGTACCGAGTATGGCTGATCCCGTCGCCCTCATCCCATGGACCATGCTCTCGCCATGTGATGATCACGCCAATCTCCCTTTTGTCCCTATTTCGACTCTCGATCGATGGAATGCGCCTTACCTCCCCGATTATCACATTCACGATTTGGAATACCTACGATTCAACTTCCTATCTAAAAGACTGCTACCCATTATTGCGCCTATTAGAACCGTCGTCTTATACACTTACTATTGCAGGTCAGATCGATGACTCGACTTAAGAGATTCAGCGCCACACTTTTTTGGGGGCGATGGGGCTTGACGAGGCTGTCAGCATCACGCTTTTGGCACCTCCGACACCTCTGGCCCTTCAACACCATAGAAACATCGTGAAACCTTCCGACTACGTATGCATAATGTCAGCCACAGGAAAAGCCGGGACCACCAGAACATCAGATCACCGATGAGCATCTACAATCTACATTTGGGGCGACAACGGCCATCGCGTCCTCCGTACAAATCATCCATCGACATAACACGAGGGAAATATTGCTCATCATATTTGTTTTCTTGCTAATGCCCTAAATCTCGAAGCCAGCGTTGGTTCTCGTCCCAACCATCGAAAGATGGCTGAGATGACACCCGACGGAACGGATGCATTTCTTGCCCCCATGCCCATATGCATATGCGATCGAGGCGGGAATATGCAACGGCCTTTTTGGTTTTTTTTATTTGGTACCGGTCGATGGCTAATGAAATTTCTTTTGGGAACATTTCATGCGTGTTGCGTTCGTAGAATTTCAGGGCCAGGTACTGTATGGAATACGAAGACCGGCTCCTTATGGGTTGCGAGGATGATCCCCTGCAAAGCATTTCCCATCGGTGCCATCGTCCAACTCCAGGCCCCAAAGCCAAGCGATGGGCCGCTTACAAAGTTCCGGATGCGATGGGATTGGTTCCGACATGGAGTCGCAACCTATTTCTGGGAAATTTGTTCCTTTCCGCACTTCCCTTTCCCTCGTGGCCTTCCACCATGACCTCATGCCATTTCTAATACTAGCATCTATCTAACTATCTAGGGCCATCAATTAGTATTGTGTAGGTAGGTAATGTGGTAAGTAAGTATCTACACACCGCAAAAACCCCCGCCAAGTCGACGCCATCGTGCAATGGGACAAGAATCCGCCGCATTTCACTACTGCGTGGAAACTCCATCGAACAGCTGAGTAAAATGGCAACGCCCGCACCCACATGGCTCCAGAATCCAGCTTTTTGCAACACCCCTGCGGTGTAAAAGAAAGGCACCAAATTTAGATGCGATCGAGCGGCCTGATTCGGGCTTCTCTCGTTTAACGGCCATTCAGTTCAAGTCCAATGTCAGGGCCCATGAGTCCATCACGCCTGAAGCGCAATTGGTCGCTGCGCTAACGTCTTCCGATGTATTCAATCTCCAATCGTCTAGACGCTTCGGGACAGTAGTCTCGCGGAAACTGTATCAGACTCAGTTCTGAAATGAGCGGACAGAGCGCCACTCCATGTGTATACGATGTCTATTTCAAATATTGATCGGATGCTTTCCAACGCCTTTATCAATGCTTACCACTACGCAACGGGAGTGGCCGCCATTTCCCCGACTTGCTCTTCTGATCATCATCGGCGCTCGAGTACCTCATAGTGGGCTCATCCATCATGCCTCTATTGCTATTTTCATATATATGATGAACAGCCTAGCCGTGAATGATTCTGGTCAATACAGCCATCGCAACGATTCCAACCGGGTTTGAACGGCAGGGTACCACTTTGGGTGAAGGCCATTCGTATTCACCGTCAATAGCACATCCCATTTCCATCGCATCGGCTTATCCGCATGTCATTGTGCATGCGGCTCGCAATTGAATTCTGACGACAGCAATCCTGGAGCTGCCCCCCGCCACCAGATTGGGATTCGTTTAAACAAACCACCCCCAGGGGTGCACGCAGCACACATCGTGAACTGACGCCACACGCATCTGGACACCGACTATACACCATCTGCCCTCGACGACCTGCCAATTACGACGCATATCCAACTCTCATTACCGACCGAGATCCGCTCCGACCCTCCCGTTTCTCGATTGTCCGTCCACTCGTGACCCAGCATTACAGAAGATTTCTACGGATCTGACCTGCACCGAAGGTCTGTTTAAGCCTCCACTACGTTGATTACTTCACGCTTTGCAGGCTTACAATATCACAGATTCGACCTTACCTGCTCACCTGTCTCTATCTTTGGTAAACACCCTGGCCAAGGAACATTCCATCGTAGGGCTCAAAGAGGATCGTATGGTCGACAGCTGGTTTCTGGAAAGATATAAGGTCTGGGTTAGAGCAGTCTTCAAACTATCTCAACAGCTTCAAACGAGGTTAATCAGTCCCAGACAGCCTCTGTCGACCTACCTCGCCTGTACAAGACCTGTATATCTTTCTAATTTCACTTCCTCAAGGCCTATGAGCAATCAATTACCACCACTACAAACCAGCCCATCAGAATCACCGAAACCTAATAGTAAAAGCCAGCCCACATCAGCACCGCCTGGAGACTCAAAACAACGAATACTCCCATCTGAACCCGGCCTAGGCATATCGGAAGCTCCTCAATCACACACTGGATTGCGTTCTCAATCACTATCGAATCTCCTGCTCCCCTCGGAGTCGCACAGGTCAAGCTCGGATCAGCCCGACTCCACGCTCCCCGCACATCTCTTCTCCGCATCACCAGTATCGTCAACCGAGTCTCCGAAGGAAGCAGTAGCAGCCACTGAGCAGCAGTTTGCACGTCCAGACAAACCAAGCGGTTCACGCACTCGAGCGCAGCAGAACTGGTCGCAGCCCAAGAAGACTCAAACGGCACCTTCCCCTTACTCCCGGCCAAGATCAAAATCTCAACCTCGCGGGAGATCTAGACCAGCAGCAATCACGGCAATGTCTTCCGCTGCCTCATCCCCAAGCAACACGTCCACGACGGGACCGTCGGGCTCGTCCTCCACGGGCTCCAACCCGTCCTACCACCTGCCATATGCACCCTTCCCCTACCCTATGCCTCCCAACTACGGAGGCTCAGGGACCCAGGGCGGGCATGGCGGGAGCAGCGGCTCTGGAAAATAAAGTCGATTCTTTTTGTTTGTATACCCACCATTAACGATTTGCATCTGCGGGGTGTTTCCTTTAAAAAGATCTTTAAGCGAATGGGCCACGAACTGATATTCCCGGATATGTTTCGAGTATTGTTTCAAAAGATACCTACCACGCCGCGCGGCTGGGGGATGATGGTGCATGGGGGCTTCGGATGCATTATTCCAACGGCGCACGCTGCTGCTTTTTCTACCCTGCCTTGCTCGGTGGACTCTCTTTATTTCTTTTCTTTTTTCTCCTTGATATTTGGCAAGCCAATTGACTCTTGCTTGCGTTGGGCACATACGACACGACCTTTTCTCTTCTGTTGTTTCGCTCGGAGTTTATTCCCCCAAATCTGCTTCCGGAATGTTATCACGAACCTGTTCCGCTCGGTTGCATATACGAAAAGGTCCCCTCCATTATTTCTCCACTCTCTCATTCGTCCTAGTGCTCTAGGTCTTGAATGCTCGGGTGCGAGTGACTAGTGCTATGTTGTTATTGTCATAGCGCTTCTCTTCTCATTCCAAATATCCGTTAGCCTTCCTGGCTACCGAACGGATACTTGTAAAGTAGCTAAACTTACTGAACTGATTGGGGCGCTACGCGAGGTTTTTCTACCTTCTTTCGTAACGAGGATATCCGATGACGACCGTTTGTTATACGAGTACTTTTGTATTACTGTTACTTGGCTGGGCTTTTTTTTCCGCTTCTCTTTTTTTCTTCACCATAGATTTTCTTTTCTGGCCGATTTTCCTTCTTCTTCTTTTGAATAGACTTCATTTCACTTCCCCGTAGCCAATTTTCCACCCTGAACCTGTGATTCTCTTGCGCTGACGTTTCATTATCCAATTAACCGAGCCAGCCAATGAAATGCTGGAAGCCGGCAGTCTTGCACGGTAGGTACCGTACCTGGGCCTGGCACTCTCAGCGACTTACTCGCGCGTTCCCGGTTATAGCCAGCGCTCGCAGCCAGCCTTGGGGGAGGAGGCGGAAGCGTGGGAGTGGGAGCCTACGAGTGCCTACTAAAGAAGGACAATGTGGGCGGGCTAGTCTGCTTGGGAGTTATTACGAAGATCATCGCATCGCCGCCAACACCAAGGCATGTGCAAGCAGTAATAGGACACGGGACAACGCTTGGGATACGCGCATTAATTACCTCGTATCATGCTATTGCCATACACATGATACTTGTGTGTACAAGTACCTGCAGTTGGTACGTAGGCATCGCATCACGCCGCATCGCACTGCAGCGCATCGCACGTGCAGTGTGTGTATCTCACGCCCACAACTTTCTTGTCCCTCACCCACAACCACTTATCATTATATGTCGAACCGGTCACCTACCTACACACTGTACATAGAGTAATTAAACCATGGAACATTCCGCCCAGCCCAGCTCATGTAATCCGTAACTAGACGATACCTTACATGCCACGATGCGGCTAACGAGCCGCCAACCCACCAACGTGCATACATAACTTGAACTAGACCAACCCTCTGTAGGACATGTGCCAACTAACTAACTATCGTGCCTACGCTCGCTCTATTTCTACCCGCCTTGCGAGCCCACCACCCGCCTCGCGCTCGTCGTCGTCGAGGTCGCATAATCTGATCTCTTCCCGTGTATACACGGAGAGTGGCGTTATGTAATTGCTATTTCTTCTTCCGATGTGGAGGTCGATTGTTAAAAATAGAAAAAGGTGCGCTAAGATAGTGGTATAGTGTACATTGCATTGAGGTGCGCATAGTTACTGTTGATACCTTGGGGTGGAATCGTTGATACTACGTCTATAACTGGATGGCAGGGCGGATGTATGACGGATGCTAAGAACCATATATTCGACTACGACCACATGATAATTGTAACAATATTATCTTTTCTCTACTCAAAGAATTTGAAATATATTTCAATTGTTCTTTCATATTTGGAAATCCATGCATCCATTATATAATACTTATCTGTGGATACTGTCGAGACTCGAGAACGATGGTTTTCTTTGCATGTGGAGACTTGGCGTGAAGTGTATTTGTTAGTTACTGAAAGAGCGTGGAGCCACGATTAGTCGTCGGAGTTGAGGCTAGAAAGGAACCTATTTATAGGTACCTTGCCTTTCGCAAAGGTTGATGAACATGATATCTGATCTTCTCTGCGTCATCTGCTATTTTGCTAGAGTACTATCTCAATTGCATTAAAGCAGGTTCGCCGTCAAGACCTATAGTCCTCATTGCAGCAAAGTATTTGTGCACGGAGTGCTCGACATTGTTGTCTGCATGTATTGACGGAAATGCCGCCCATGAACTATGAGGTTCCGTAAACTTGGCGTCAAACGACAAGAACTGGTCAGGTAAAACTAAAGTCAAAGATTGTCCGCTCTATGCAGCAAATGCGCCGAAGGCCGTATTAGTGATGCTATGCACCTTGCATTTTTCACAATGTAGAACGTCGTTCTATGATGCTCACCAGAGGATCTGGATCCTCCAGATCGGACGGTAAGCGCCGTCTTGGCGCGCGTCAACTCCTGTCGCGACTTGTTGCAAGGGAATGCTTCCATCACCCACAATGTAATCATGAATCGATCGGCTTGAACTGTTTCACTATGTCCTTGCTCGCATTACCCGAGGAACTTTTCATCGAAATCATCGAGCTTGTGGTTCATGGAATCGGCCCCGCGTTGGGTGTGGGGCTGAGGCTCGTGTGCCGTACGACTGCCTACTTGCAATTGTCGCTTCTGAGACTGAGTACTGCCAGGGCAATTCGACAAGATCGTTGAGGATGTCGTGTTGAGATTACCAAGTAGCCTTCTAGCACAACAAAACCTTAGCAAGAATGTACTCACCAAGGTTTTGTACGCAAAAACGAGAATCGAGAATTCCAAGAGTCCACTTTGCCGCACTATCAGAGACACGGTCAGCTACATCGGCCACAGTGGCACTAATAGTGCATTGAAAGATGTATGCATGAAAGCACTTGTCAAAGCAGCCATTCGGTTCATGTTTGCCTGGGATATTTTCAACAATCTCATATCTGATGAATCGCGGTATAGGGGATGTATGAAAAGCAATGCTCTCATTGCGGCAATAGTAGCGGACGAACCAAACATGATCGAAGAAAGTCTTCAAAGGACAGGCATTGACACGGTCATTCGAACTAGGTACTTTGGTGATCCCCTTACCGCAGCTGCTGTGTTTGGTACCTCCGAAACCGTACAGCTTGTATTGCGTCATCAAAAGACTTCAGGCAATAAACGATTCCGCCACCTCCGTGACATTCACGCTTTGGAAGCGGCTGCTGAGGCTGGACGAACTGAAATCATTCAGACCTTACTGGACGCCATAGAATTTGAGCCATCAGACTTTGAGCGTGCGATACTTGCCGCTGTCAGATCCATGGAAGAGTCGGTTGCCATGTTTCTGATTGATCGACGTCCTACTTATCCTCAGTTGGACCGAGAAACTAGGTTTTGGCTTAGTATTGCGCGGACAGTGGCAGAATCCGGTTGTGAGATCATTCTGGAAAATATCATGAGTGCGCTCATACATAGCCTGAAGGACGATGACTTTGCACTGGTGATCGAAGATGCATGCCGATATGGTCACAAAGATATGACCTGCCTATTACTATCAGCGTTTCCCGCTAAAACGCCTGACGTTCTTACTGGCAGTCTGTTCTGGGCAGGATATCTGGGAGATATTGGATTGGTCGACGTTCTCCTAAATCATCTCAACTGGGACTTGAATGCGCAGCTTAAAGTTTTGGCTGGCACGGTTTCTGGAAGTCAACTTGAAACCACTGATTTTGCTTCAAGGGAGGCTGGTAGTGGGGCTAGGTTGAGAACATTCACTGACGTCGTCCACTACCTGTTGCCAGACCTTCCATCTCCAATCTCATACCGCGCTGTCATGGCAACGCAGGAGTATCCCTCACAGCCCTCGACAGGAAGAGTACAGGTTCCACAAGAGGCTGTCTCGTTGCAAAAAGCAATCTTAGATGGAAACTTGAAAGAGGCTGTCACCATCTTCTGCACCTACGGGAACAAGCATAAACAAGACGATCTCAGATCATTCTCTGGCAGTTTCATCGCGGCGGCCCGCAAAAACCACCCTGAGATATTACTGTATCTTTGCGAGAATAGATGGCCCCTTCTTCTGTCTGGCAGCGCAAACTCAGCCGCTATCATCCAAGTATTCACTGATCGGGGATGGAATGTCAACGATGCGGATCCATCAGTGCATTGCTCACGCTTTGGGTATGTATGAATGAATACATAAGCACATGTTGACTGACTAATTGGACAGGGACTATGTGGGAGATGAGCATCTCACAAGGTGGCTTTTGCGTCGCGGTGCCGATCCAAATTCCAGGGGCGATATGGATATCAGTGCAATATCCGTGGCAGTACAACGAACTCCATCTTTACCCTTATTAAAACTGCTGTTGGAGAAAGGAGGACGCGTTGACAAAGGCCAATTGCTCCACTTTACCGTTCAACGTAGACAAGACGATACTCTCGAAGTCATTGAACTACTCCTGGATCTTGATTGTCCTATGGATACTATCATGTTCGATGATGACCCACAGTCTAGGCTGTTGTGGGGCTCAGGCGGATTAGAGACGCCGCTACATATTGCGGTCCGGCATAATAAGGTTGATATCGCATCCTTTCTTCTTGAACGTGGAGCAGACGCAACAGTAAAACCACGTGGGGGGCGGACTGCACTTGAAATGGCCAAGAGTACTCGTAATGATAATATGATCAGTCTACTCAGTAAATATAAATTAGGGTAGTAGGCTACGCTTTTTACACCCACTGATAGCCATCCCACTGTATCCACCTCGCGTCTTCTTGCATCCAGATGTATTCATTGACCGGGGGAGTATTTTGTGATGAGAGAATAACACCATCCAAAACGAGTTCATATTGACATTCCCCGTCTACATATTTCCCTTGCCAGGTCGGCGACTTTGGTTTTGCGTCTGTAACATCGCGGTCCTCTACGTATGTCCTCGGCTCGGCAAGCCTGCCATCCACCAAGACCGTTCCGAAATGTGTTTGTGTGTTGATGAAGTGTTCCATTGTTCGTTCGTAATAGAGTAGAGCGTTGGAGAGGCCGAGTTCTTTGATTGATTGGCGTATAACTTGCAGCTGTTCCGGTGCAATCTGTAAGTCCCCCTCTACAATTGCACACACCACATACGTTTTGACATGGCCGAGGAAGAAGTTTTGATGAGTGCGAAAGAGGCCAATCATCTCATCCATTTTGTTTTGCGCAAGGTGGATGAAAGAATATGGGTCAGGGGACCCCAAGATGTTTGGACCGATGTGAGCAACGATAGCAGCCTAAGGGGAGACAATGGCTACCACCGAACACGCACTCAAGCCTCTCACACCAAGAGCTCTGAGACCTGAGCTGAAAGGAGTCCATTTTACCTCGTTTATGTGAACGAGTTCAACCTCCCCCTGTTCAAGTGTCTGGGCTAGTAAGCCGCTCGTGTAGTCGTGAAATGAAGCTTGTGATGTAAGCGTAGTGTTGAAATGGAATGAACTCAAGAAAATGGAAGGTCACTTTGATGATCATAGGAGTCATTTATAGATGGCCAACATTTCATTAATCTTTTGATCAAAGCTGAACATGTTTCGGTTGCTGCTATGCACATCCGCCCACTGTGCCACTTGGGATCACCTTGGCATGTGCGTGGAATTCCCTCAGTGCCGTTAATCAATCAGATGCAATGGGACGTTCCCCGAAACTTGAAACCCAAGATAAACTTCAAACGGAGCGCTTGTCCATGGAAATTGTAATTGGCTAATACTTGCATAGAAAGATTAATAGTATGCGCTGGCGCTTACAACCTATAGAGGGCGGACACATTGGGTTGGCCTTCTGCTAGTAGTTTATGCCCACAATAGTGTATTCGCGAGGTTTTAGGACAGTCCTTTAAGACTATTTACTAGCTACAGTACACTCTTGAATAGCTACTTCAGGCATAGAAGATACGTGAAGCTAGCAGGCGACCAGCCCGATGTGCCCGCCCTTTGTAGTGTTGGTGTGTCATATATCCTCCTTTTTAGATTGACTACGAACAAATCCTTCTGATTGGCTGTAGGAAGGGACTAGCAACGCACTCTGATTGGCCGAGGACAACCGATCATGAATGTAAAATGTAACACCTAAAACTAGATACGGACGTGAACGATCGAATTTGAATATCCTTTGATTTCCCCTATTTCAGATGGATAGTCCACTGCAGTCTGATATGAGATATTATCTGAGAGGGGTGTAGTGTACAAGTTTGTCTTCATCATAACACTTTTCTAATACCTCCTTTAGCGATTGAAAACCCGGCTATACAAACATTGGTATGAGATATTGTAAGAATCATGGGGCCGGGGAGAATCATGGCAACCATGGGCTCTTCCGAAGGGCACCCTACCGCATCTTGTATTCATTTCCCCATCTTCCATGTCTTATTTTCCAAGACTGAGACCCTTCAAAGCTCGACCACCTTTCCCGGACCGAAGCTGTTCGATTGCGCGAAGTAGTAACCACGCTGATTCGTGACAAGTCTGGTCTGATGGGCGTCGTGTTCAAAATCACAGTTGAAGTGAGTGTGTCCGAACGCCCACACCGCCACACGTTCCGAGGATAAGCAAATCTCCTGGGACAGATCGGTCATGAAGCCAGACGAGATAGTACTGTGCTGGAATTTAGGGTCGATAGCACGAGCATCATCGGTCGGGGAGTAGTGTGTCATGATGATGATCTTGCGGTCGGATCCTTCCGCGAGCTTCTGAACTTCAGCGTTGAGCCAACGAAGCTCGGATTCGTGCTTCTGCACGTGCTCCTCCACGGTCCAACCCTCGATGTGGTAGAAATCATTGAGTCCAAAACTGACAGAGTCCTTTTGAGCAGCTGTGATCTTGGAGAACAGCATGCAGCCGAGAATAGACACCGTTGGCGAGAGATCATACCGCGTTTGGTCGAGGAGGACGAACTTCCCACTTGCTTGTTGTTCGGTTTCAGCCTGGAGCGAGAGAAGTTGTTGTTTGCTAGCCGCATAAGATGAGTGGTAGGGCTCATGGTTACCGAGAACGTAGAAGATGATTTTGAATTGGGTCAGGTGTTTTCGAAGAAATTCGATCAAACCGACGTCCTTGGTGTAGCCAATGTCTCCGAGCAGCGCAAGGTACTCTGCTGTTGGAGTAATCTCAAAGACATCGTATGCCGCTGGAGCCTCCAGATGAAGATCAGAGAGGAGTTGTATCTTTACCATGTTTGTGGTGGTTGCTTGATGGAGATGAGGAGGGAAAACGTTGTTTGAGCTTTAGGCGTTGACGTTTTCGTGTTGATGCACGGATCAGGCGTTTTGTAGTGATTAAGAATCGCACCTGAACAAAGAATCCTTTTCATCTGCTACCATTAGGCAGCGAATGTCACGTGCCACGGGGAGAGGACGGTGCAGGCTCGCACGCACATAGCCATCCTCCGTGTATAGATAGTTCAAAAGACTACACACGATTGGTCCACGCTTACAATCACTCTCACTATGGAGCTCTCACAGCAGACGCCAGGGCATGCAACCCACATTAATATATAAGTACCTGCAAGGTTTCGAACGACCTACACTGCATCGCAACCCATTGTCATCAGATACTCTAACGATGGCTGAAGACGTCGGTTCAGGGCAAGACGGGTCTGAGTTGCCACCTCTCGATGACGGACTCGTGGCATCAGTAGCTGCAAGGCTTGATGCTGCTAAGATTCACTATGTCCTCTGGGGTCTTTACATGCTGACTATTTTTGGCATTCCAACCATAGTCAATGTACGTATCTCACGTCAATCTAAGCTGACCAATTCTAACGCATATCCCAGGGCATCGACGTCGTTGTTGACGATAACTTCATAGATGCTGCCTATGCCACTCTTGAAGGTGCCGGTTTCATGAAGTGCAATTCAGAAGATTGCATCAGCAACAAGGACCTTCCTTATGCCCCGACTCCTCATACCCATCTCCACATCACCGAATCCGAACGGCTGGGTTTCTTTAAACGATCCGACGTTCTATGGCGACTCTCAGATCTATCAAATGTGGACGGCGAAAGCATAATCCTGGCATCGGATCCTAGTCAACTACCCGGACGAGATATCGTAGGGAACCGACGACGATTCCCGCAGGACCTGTATCCAGTGCGCATCCCAGCCGTCACTCAACTAGTTCAGTCACTGCTTTTGCTCGCAAAGAAAGACCGGAATACGTACGGAGAATACTGGGTGAACTGGGTTATCTACATACTAGAATACTGCACTGAAAACGGCGTCTTCGAGAAAAGCCGACTGACCGGGAACTACAAGACCTACATCGACGCCTTCCTTGAGGGGGATCACTCATTGAAAGACCAGGCTTTTGAACATATTGGCGTCACAGAGTAGTAAGGCCGTGGGTGGGTGCGAGTCAAAGGAAAGGGGTTACTATGGTCTCCATTTTTACAGCCGGTATATTGAAATGCAGCGGGGCGCGACAGAGGTAGAGCAGCTTTCTGATATGATTAGGGCATCCCATAGCAAGAATTCCTAGGCCTCTCCTCTAAGTTTATTCTGACACTTTTCACTCGCTTTGATTCTTGCATGTGTCTGGTCCATGTGCTGTTTGTGACAATGCTCCACTGCTAGATTCCTCCGATTAGGCAGGTCCTCAATTCGACCTCAGAGACTGTGAGCTAGCCATATCGGTCGCGGATCCTCCAAGTCAGCGAAATTGACTATTGCATGTAGCTGATTGAAGTCTAGCAATTTAACAGTAGCTGATACGGTCTGTGTATTAGCTTGTACACCCTTAAACAACTTAAGTTCAAGGTTGCTTAGCACAACATATGGAACCACGTGGGAGTTCATATCAAGAATGAAATATATTGTAGTATACCGAAAAGGGTTGTGTTAAGATATTTGGGATGAAATCGTTACAACATAGGTTTTGCGACATAAAGAAAGCCTTAACTATAAAACCAGATCTGCATGATACCCATCGCGACTTTTAAGAATGATCCGTTGCGGTGTCATTTGAGCCATTGGCCTGGAGACAGCGAGGACCAAAACAATTGGAACAAATGTTGAGGGGAATGAGGGGAGACATCGAGATACCAGAAGCCAAAATAAAAGGAAAGGAAAGATCACGTGTACGCTATGCCTTGCTGGGGAGATTGTTCCACGGGCCCATCCGTTCCCCCCACTCCAATTGTAGAGACCGTTCGCGAGCTTGATTGCTAGCCGACTCCCCAAGATCTATGAATCGACTAGATAGAGCTAACTTAGTCCAGTCTCGCAGATGATTGGGGAAGGAAACATACTATTTCCCAGGATTTGCGACTTTGAATACCCTCAGCTTCAGCCTAGGAAGCTCAACAACAGGAACCGTGTGGCAATAAACGTCGACAACAATGTAGAAGACGTAAGGTGCGGAATCGAAGCGACATATGTTTATCATGTAGTCATTGAGATTTTTGAGGTTCTGCAACTCGAAGAAAGCGTCAAGCAACGTCTCCCAGTCGTTATAATACTGTTCGCGACAGCTGAGGATTATCCGTTGCGGTGTTATCTGACTCATGGTGACCAAAGACTGCGGAAACCAACCCACACAAGCTGGAACGCTATAGAAGAAATAGCGAGTGAGGAAAGCAAATCCTCATTTCACTAGATTGGGTAGTTGTTGAACTGTCACGTGTGTGTGTGACGTACACTATCCTTTGTTTGGCGTGCCGAGTGATTTCACATACTGAACCTCACTCACTGAGGATTGACTACCTATATATGCCATGAAGCTAATGAGACCAGTGACTATGGGAGCAGATCTTGAGACTCCATATTCACAATGGACCGGCACGAAGAGTTGTTATCCTGGGCCGTAGGACAGGACGTGAAGCTGAACGGGATTCAACCAATTCTGATTCCTGGACGAGGCACGGGCATCGTCGCCACGCGCGAAATCAAGGTAATACAAACGTAAGTATCACGATTTTCATTTCTGATTGTGTGGAAGGAAGGAGAGGTAATCCTAGTGGTACCCGCCAGCGTTTTTCGATCACTCGACCAGGTGCCAAAGGCTATCTCCAAGAGGCTACCTCGACAGACGTCCATTCATGCTCTTCTAGCCACGTTCCTTATCCTAGACAAGACCAAACGATTCAGTAGTTATCACGCCTTTTTCCCAATCCTTCCCTCCTTTGCGAGCAGCATCCCTTTACTATGGCCACCGGAGCTGCATACTTTCCTCCCGACGCCGGCCAAGGATATTTTAGAGAAGCAACAACGTGAACTGGAACGGGATTGGACCACAATCTCGAAAGCTTTCCCAGATATGAACTACGACCAGTACTTGCATTCATGGCTGCTCGTCGGCACGAGGTCGTTTTACTTCGAGACATCCACGATGAACCGTTTTCCGCATAACGACAGATTGGCGTTGCCAATTGCTGATTTGTTCAACCACGCAGACGTCGGTTGTGATGCCTCTTTCTCTCAACAAGGTTACAAATTTATAGCAGATCGCGTGTATCATGCTGGAGAGGAGATTTATACCTCCTATGGTGACCACTCCAATGACTTCCTCCTCACCGAATATGGATTCGTACTTCCAGAAAATCGATGGGACGCAGTGTCCCTTGATGATATCCTTCTTCCAAGATTCACAGAACAGCAGAAGAATGACCTCAGGGATAAAGGGTTCTTGGGCAAATACTTCTTGTACCAAGAAACCGGATGCTGTTTTCGAACACAAGTAGCATTGCGGATGCTGTGCTGCACGTATGAAGACTGGCAACAATTCGCAGATGCCGAGAGTGAGGGGGAAGCCTCTCAGGGCCAAGTCAACGTCTTATTGCTACAAATCTTGAATACATACGTAGAAGCCATTCAGCAAACCTTGAAGGACATGGAGGGCACTGACATTGGTGAAACAAATCAACGAGAACTTCTTGCAGGAAGATGGAAGCAGATAGAAATCATGGTAGCACAGGCGATAAAACACCTCCATAGCTAATCGAGTAGTCACTACAGATGCGGCGTAGTAATTAATCTTGCTCTTGATCGATCGCCTTGTCGTCCAATGAATGCAGGACCAAGGAATACCCGTAGTATTGCCCATGGCACACTGGATTGGCATACTGGTCACTTGTGTGGTTGCTTTCTCTACAAAGGAGCCAAATTCAAATGTCTCTAGAAAAGAAAAAGGGACAGATTGTACTCCATTGCTTACTACGATGCAAAATGTGTTGGGACTGGGATATCCAGATTACTTGCCAAAATAGGCATTTTCTTTCATTTTCTTTGTTATCCGCCCGCCCTTGTTGACGAGCTTCGTACCTCACGCAACCTCAACTCAAACAACATGGTGAAAAGAAAGCCGACACGCACTCTGCCAGAGATGCAGAAAGAGCTTGGATATGATGGTAGTGCTTTAAGGCTAAACGTTGAAGATTTTAGACGTTTTTACTCTGATTTTCGCCCGGTTGGCAAATCTGCCTTCGACCTCATCATGAGAGAATACGAAGCATACCAGAAGGCAAGAAAATTTGAATACAACATTAGGAGTAGTGGTCAAAGATTGACTAAAACACAGGTCAGTATGTTGAGATACGAACCACGTACTATTTACTGACTATGTAGACTGTACGGTGCGGGCAGCAGACAGTCACGATCACACAAAGAAGTAATGTTGGCTTCCACAGGTTGGCTTCCACAGGTTGGCTGCTGATATTCAATATGGCTTCGGGCTTCATGTACCATTTCTCTTAACGGAAAACGAAGTTCTTTGCATAGAAGCAATCGCACAGGTATGTTGCAGTGAATATTCTTTCACGCATTGTGTTGACTGTGGGGTTAGTTGCAACCTCATGTACGCTATGCTACTGTATCGAAACTTTCACGACTCCCCCGAGAGATTCGGGAAAGGATATACAAGTTTGCCCTCCACGGTGGAGAATGGCACATTGGGGATATCGACACTTTCAACAAAGTCACATTTATGGGTGGTGTTGGCGATCCAAGTGGTTTCTATTTTCCACTGAGCTCAGAAATTGACATGCTTAGTGTCAGCAGACAGATGCGTCAAGAGGTACTCCATCTTGCTTACCAGGTCACAGCATTTCATCTTGACGATATGGACGACCTAATCAAGCTCCTCATCGCGGTCGGCGAGATGGGGCGAGCAAACATCACAACCATCCACTTTCCTTGGGAAAGCAGGTCCGATCTTGAGTGTAAATGGGATGAGAACTCAGTTTCTGACGACAATTTCCTACAACTTCCAGCTCT
Source organism: Aaosphaeria arxii CBS 175.79 (assembly GCF_010015735.1). Lineage (NCBI taxonomy): Eukaryota > Fungi > Ascomycota > Dothideomycetes > Pleosporales > Aaosphaeria > Aaosphaeria arxii. The sequence goes on from NW_022983483.1 coordinate 333,598, forward strand.
TCACGTAACGACATGTATCAAGCTACTCAAGCAATGCATCAAACTCAGAAATTTGCGTATCTATTTCGAAGGCGCACTGATAGAGGGGATGGATCCAAAAGCATTCAAAACAAACCCGGGCATTGAGGCACTATACTCCGTCCAGGTTGACAACGTGGAGATTTGGAGTTTGAGCGACGAGCCATTAGGGAGGTATCCACTTGCCTGTTGGCTTAAGAAGGGAATGGAGCGCCGCGGTGGGCTGAAGAAATCTATTCTATAAACCCGTTAGTGGTCCCGTATATATATCAAATGCTGTGGCGTAAGCGACTGTGCTGACTTACTCAGAAGTTGGAACGATTTCAACTGCTTTTTTTGGTTCACATGCTAATGACACCTGAAATATCCTCATGAGTCATGCAAGATCTGTTCAAAGAATTCCGTGGCATGTCCTGCTTATATCTTTCTACGTAACCTCCCAACCAGTATGGCGATTACTGGCCTGCACCAGCTCCATCTACATCAGCGATTGCATTGCCAGTAACCATCCGACCAATATTTTCTATAGCGAGGATAATAAATCGAAGTCAACACGCGCGGTTGAACTAGCATATTTTCTATCAAACAAGCTAACTAAAGAACATTTGTATGTGTGTCAATGCTACCCAATTCGGTACTGTATGTTCTCGAAGGATTTCCCTTAATAACATAGTCCTCGACTATCATTGGACAAGAACTGCAAGGGTTATCGTACCGGCGTATCTCGTATTGCTGCACCCAGTCATGGAGCAATGCTGTCTGCGCCACGTGCGGCGTCACTCTTACAGCATTTCGGTAGGAGTTGGCCGGTTCCGTCATTTGAACCTCCAACCTGAATGTCTGATTAAGGCCACTCAACCACGATAGTGTCTGTCAACATTCTCATCTACGCAGCTGCGTCAACTTCCTTTTGTCATCAGCAGCAACACACACTGCTCTATTATCGCCCCTCGTTAAATTCAACTTGACCCAGCTACGGCTTTTCCCTAACGCCCGTGTTGGTTGCTGTCGACCGGCCGTCCTCTCCTTTCCCTTACACCTCCGGGCCTCCGCAAAACCAAACCAGGATGGCACCTCACGCGACACCACGGACCTCAACGTCTCTGCCCTCATCGCTATTCTCCCTCTCCGTCCTCTCCACCCTCCTCCTTACCTTCCCCGCCCCATCCACAGCCTGGGACTGCAAGGACGTCCTCGCCGACAGCGTCAAGTTCAACTTCGGCCAGCTCGCGGGCGAACACGTCGTGCACTGGGAGGCGGACTCCGACTGGGACGCCCTCACACAATCAAGCTACAACTTCACGCTCAACCTATGCCAGAAGCTCGACACCAAGCCCGCCGTCCACTGCCACCCGGGGACGCGAGTATGCGCGATCCGCGAGGACAAGTCGCTGGATGAGACAGGCAACAGCACAATCCATCCCATCGACATCGCGGGTACGTATACATTTGGCGGGAATGGGAGGAGCATTGATGCGAAGACGGAGTTGCTGAGGAACTCGCCGTCGAACGCGGATGCTGGCAGGGAGGGCGTGAGGGTCGAGTTGCATGGTGGCAGGTTTCCGTTTGAGAGCAAGAAGGGGTTGGATCAGAGGGCGATCATCGAGTTTGTGTGCGATAAGGATAGGACTGGCCTTGAGGGCTTGGAGGGTGGCAAGGATGGAGAGAAGAAGGAGGATGATAAGAAGGAGGAGGATGGAGGGGAAAAGAAGGAGGAGAAGAAGTTCCGAAAGCGTGAGGACACGTGCGAGGACAGCGACAATAGCTTGCGCTTCTGCAGCTACAAATTGGACAAGCTCAAGGATGGCAAAGAGGTGAAGACCTTGAGGTTGGACTGGCGGACGAAGTATGCCTGCGAAGATGCGCCACCAGAGTCTGGAGGGTCTGGAGGATCTGGAGGCTGGGGTTTCTTCACCTGGTTTATTATCATGTAAGTTTTCCTCGAGTCGATTGCGAATAACTCGGTGATCCTGTAGCACCGCAGTCTATCACGAAGCTTTGCTAACAAATCCCACTGCAGCCTTTTCCTCGCGATCGCATCCTATCTCATCTTCGGTTCATGGCTCAACTACAACCGCTATGGTGCTCGTGGATGGGACCTCCTACCTCATGGCGATACAATCCGCGATATCCCCTACGTCTTCAAGGACTGGGCACGAAGTGTCAAGGACACGATGCAAGGGTCTGGTAGTAGAGGAGGCTACAGCGCCGTCTAATATCATCGCGAGCACGAGCGCGCATCGGCATCGGCATGCATGACCCTCGGGTTGACTTATGGGGACAAACAATGCACTTGGGCGTTTTTATTTCTATTATTCCCTTTCGAGAGCGAGAAGATGTGGAATTATCGGACGTCGTGTTTGTCTGATTGGATACCTACAGGAGGTCGCAAATACTCGATCACTCTTTCCTTCAACTATCGTCAATTCTCTAGATAAGACGAAAAGCTTATCGCATGTTTCTTTAGCTTGTATACTGTTTAGGTGTTCGTATAGTGGGTGACTACAGGCGCCTGGACTTATCTCCTTTGCGATGTGGTGTTGCGAGTTGCTCAATTGTATGTATATGCTCATAGACTTTACCAATCAATGAAAGAGGAGTACCCGTTGAGATTGACCCCGTTGCAAGCAATGCTTCAATTATTTTAGACCCATACAGCCGTATTTATGCACGAGAGTAATGAAGTCATAAGAGTAGAATTGAAGGACAAAACGAGACTAGCCATCACATGAACAGGCGAGGACAGGACTTGGCTCCCCGGCTCCCCTTTACGCGACTCTCCACAAGATCCCATTCACTAACCTTTCCCAGCAAAGCGTATGTCCCTATTCCGATCCCTCAATTCTCTTCCGCGACCGATTGAAGATGGCCTCCTTTATACTCGACCGACTCCACGACACTCTTTTTGCACCATCCAACGTCACAATGGCACCGCCAGCAGCCTCCGCCATACCATTACATCCCTACTGGCCCCTCGAGGCCGAGATTGTGGGCTACCTCGCAAACGAATGGAACACTCTCCAATTGTGCTCCATGTTCGCGGCGGGCTGCAGCGTCATCTTCGCCATAACGTACATTGTGACGACCAAGCTGCGACCGAATGTTAGCATCAGCGACTTGTCCATCGTTATGTGGTTCGTTCTTTGTACGTCAAACCCGCTCTCAATTGCTGTTCCCCTTCCAATTCCATTTCGTGCAGCATGCTAATTGAAACTTGTATTCGTGTTCGAACAGGCGGATTCATTCACTTCTTCTTCGAGGGCTACTTCGCGTACAACTTCCGCGCCATGGGCGAGAAGCAAGATCTCTTCGGCCAGCTCTGGAAAGAATACAGCCTGAGCGACTCGCGGTACCTCACACAGGACGCTTTCGTCCTCTGCATGGAGACCATCACCGCCGTACGTCTTCCCCCTCTACCCTCCTCTCAAATCCAACCCTCCCTTCTCTAACACCCCCTACTCACAGGTCTGCTGGGGCCCCCTCTCCTTCCTCGTCGCCGCCCTCATCGCCACCAACCACCCGCTGCGCTACCCGCTCCAGATCATCGTGTCGCTCGGCCAGCTCTACGGCGACGTCCTGTACTACGCGACCTCGATGTTCGACCTGTGGATCCTCGGCCGCATCTACTCGCGCCCGGAGCAGTTCTACTTCTGGGGCTACTTCGTCTTCATGAACGCGTTTTGGATCGTCATTCCGGGTCTGCTGCTCGTCGGCGCGGTTCGGGAGATCTGGACGAGGTTGGATAGGCTGGAGAAGGTCGGTGCTGCTGGGAAGGCGAATGGGAGTGTGAAGAAGAGGAATTAGGATGTTGTGAGGGGAGATATAATTCCGCATTTCACGTCATACTTCCTGTGGAATCTGAGGGTAGAGATTTGGGGGTTTGGTGATTGGTCCTAGAGATGTTTGTTTAACATAGACGGGTCGGGACACCGTTAGATTCTCCAATACCTTTTTTTTGTAGGGATCATTTGGGTTGAATATAGGGATTGGAACGGGCATTGGATACTGCCGGATTTAGGCCGAAAAGTTCTATAGGCAGAGTCTCATCTTCTTTGCATATACTTGGGAAAAAGAGACCGGGAACGGTTTAAGATCCGATATAGAGACAGGGAGAGCGAAAGGGAGAAATACGTACATAATATCTAATTACAATGTTTTCCCACTAAGTCCTCCGTGTTTGAAGATTGCGGATTCTTCGATCATAGACAGTATATCAGAGAGGTGGGGTGATGGGAATGTGTGGGAGGGTAGGAATGGTTAGATTGTTAGATACATTCCAGACCGAAACAACGTGCTTTCAAACATCGCTTTTGTATAACTATCTGTCATACCCTCTTTGCATTTCTGAAGTTTATTTCACTCTTCCTATTCCTCTACAAATTTCCAAGGAAAGGGGAATGAAACACTGCGAAAGTACAACTATGCCGCCGCAGCCTGAAAGCGGACACCGCCAAACATGTCGTGCCTACCTCAACGCTACCCTCCATCCCGATCGACTCGCAAAGCCTGCAACTATCTGGCGCGACAAATGCACGACTACGCCCCGTCTCCTCGAAAAGCAGAACACCACCACGGATTGGAAGAATGGGCGTGGGAGTTTGGGAGCTTGGGGCCAGTCCCCCTCGAGCAAATCAGAAAGCTTGCAAACCACAAGCTCCAAGAGAATTTGGTCCCTCATGCAATAGGTTTTCGACGGAAATTCGCAAACCTACTCGATCGGGAAACTTGGCACACCTGAATGGCGTTGTGGGACGTTGCGTTGCGCGGGCGAATTGCGTCGAGGGGAGCGAGTGGTGTGGTGGACTGGGGTGTTCTCCGTGGCATGACGAGTGGACAGGGCAAACAGAAGACGGAACAGGTCGTCACAGCTGAGCTGCTGGTACAGAGTAGTTACAGTGACGACTATCGCCGCAACGATTATCGGGAGCGTTTCTTAATACACAGGACTATCTTGTCCACAAGAATCGGCACGAAACGGATGGAGTCAACATCAGTGGGACGTAACTATGGACGTTGTTTGTTGTGTGTTAGTAGTGCCTCGCAGGAGTAGGATCCGAAATCGATCGTCCCTCGCTCCCGCCCGAGCCCGCCAAAAGCAAGAAAGAAAGTACGAGGTAGGTAGGGTGGTAGGTAGGTACACACTACACTTGTCACAGTAACTGACACAGTAAAGAAAAACAAGCTTGCAGACAAGGATGGTGGATTCGACCAAGGATTTTTCGACTACCAATTACGCGAGGCTTGATCGGGTCTGCTTTGCTTTGCTTTGCTTGCTCTTTGCTTGCTTGCTCTCGATCGTCAATTCATTTCCGGTTTGCGTCTCCCACACAGACGGTGAACTGCTTCTTCAAGTCAGATCGCAGGCTGTATACATAGCAAGGCGTTTCGATCCCTCGAGCGGAAGGCGACAACCATCAGCCAGGCAAAAGACGAGACAAGCTCCGCCCATAGTTCCGCAGGTTGCTGGTTTGCTGACGGGAGGCCGCGGGGCTTTTGTTGACGTTTGGGGGGCGATACGAGGATCCAACTGGCCAACCAAGTCCAGTCCAGGCCAGCCTAACCAGCCTAACCAGCCTAACCGGACTGAAGCTGACCTGCCCTACCAAACCACCAAGTACCTACTGTGTGTACTATGCACCAAATAGGTACATAGTACTGTCTGTGTATGTAGTAGCCACTAAACCGCTACGAGTACAACAACAACAACCCACTCGCACTCGCTCACCACCGCCACTCCACTCCCAAACAATCATTCATCCTCCACTCACTATTACTGCACTTCACTTCACAACACTCCACCTTCAACACTCGCTACCCGACAATTCCCTTTCATTCAAATGCACCACAGCACACCCAACACTCGTTCCCACACCGCCGCTTAAATCCAGAAACAAAAACACCAATCTGGAAGGCGCAACCAACTTATGATGATACAATAAACCACGGCCAAGAAAATCAAAACATCACCACACACGCCCACGCCCACGCCCACGCAAAACTCTACCCACTCGCTCCTCCCCCTGCGACCGCGCACCGCACATCCCATTCCCATGAAGCCGACGGACTTTGGCAAGGCCATTGGCATAAACAAGCCTGCCAACGTACAAGCCAAGATCAGGAAATGGCAGGCCGAGCTCGACGCTCCGTCCACCAGCGACGCCGGCGCACCTGTCGATGATGCAGTTCCAGCTCCTCCTCCTCCTCCTCCGGCAACAGCACCAGTCGAGGAAGTAAGCTCGCCAGCTTCTCCGGCCCTTCCCACCACGCCGAAAACGAAAGCAATCGACGTGAAGATTGTGAGCCCCAAGCCCGTACACACGCCGAGCAAGTCGACAGAGGCGCTGCTTCCCGAGCAGCAGCAGCGGCCCAAGAGCGCGAAGAAGCAGCAGCCGACGCATAATAAATTGGACGAGGAGGTGCAGGTCGCGACTGCGCCCAAGAAGAGGGTGATCAGCGATTCACACTGGCGGACGCAGAAGTCACCGCCTAAAGATGGCTCGAACCGTCCGTCGCCCAAGCCTGTGCCTACGGCGTGGGTGCGGCCGTCCGTTCGCAAGTCTACGGACAAGTCGGATTCGAAGCCTACCGTCGCAAAGCCCTCGGTCCCGTTCAAGCCAGACCAGAAGCCAATGATCATATTCACACCCAAGGGCACGGGGCAGAGGGTTCGCAATGCGAGGCAGAGGAGATACTCGGGAGCATCCAGTTCTGGGGATGAAAAGCGGCCGGTGAGCAGTGGATCTGGAGGCGGCAAAGCTGCGAGACTGGTCGAGCAGGCGGAAGCGGCAATAGTATCTCCGCCAATGTCGGCGTCGAAGGTGGAAGCTGAGTTGGTGAGGATACGGCGGCGGAGAGCTCGGACTGGCATGTCTCCGAGGAGCTCGCTTTCCGCAGACGATGCCACACCTATCAAATTGGCACCCAGGAGAAAGTCGGAGGCCATACCGATCACGAGTTCCAGGAATGACCCGCTCAACCAGATCACGGTGGAGTTCGATGAAGCCAACTCTGATTCAGTACGAGAGACGGATATCCGGGAACGACGGAGGAGACGGCCCAGGAGGGAACGTCCACAATCTTCACCAGAAAACCTGCCCAGAGCGCTCTCCGCCGAGAGAGCACCTGCAGAGAGGATACCCGTAGAGAGGAAACCCACAGAGAGGAGGCGATCCCGCCGGAAATCCCAGGAGATCAGCCTCGAGGATGACAAGCCTTCACGGTCTGCAGAGCCAGAAGCCGCCGAGACAACTCCTAAAATGTTTGGGAGCCGCCTGGAAGCATGGCTGAATACCACTCCAGATCCATTCGTGGACGCGGATTCGCGAACGCGGAGGCATTCGAAAGAGTCGGTTTCAACCAAGGAGTCAGTATCTACGCTGGAATTATCACGTAAACCTGAGAAATCCGAGGTCAGCGCTTCGACAGATGTGAAAGATCCACCCCCAGAAGTGACAATACAGCGCAAGAACAGTCGCAGGAGAAATAGACGGACCAGGAGCCCGAAGAATCAAGTCGAATCACCAGAAGCTCGAGAGCCGGAGGAAGCACCGTCGACTGTGATCTCTACGGAGGCCAGCGACGTGTCTCTACCTAAGAGGGACACCGATATATCGTCCAGCCCCACTCTGCGTCGTCGTGGCGCCCGTCGCAAGAGCCAGCATTCACTGTCGAAAGAGCGAGCCGCTTCTACACCCATTCAAGCATCCACCATTTCAGCGGATGACACAATATCGTCTGCCCCCTCGTCATCTGTTGACCCCACAAATATGGAGCTTGAAAAGATTTCAATGAGGCCTCGCCCTGATACTGTTGCTATGCGTCGCATGTGGCCACCATCTGGCAAGCGCCTTTCAACGATCGTTTCCGTAGAGACCTTTGCAGCCAAAACGCCAGCGGCTGCGCCTTCTGAAGTTATAGGATCAGAGGTCACCGAGACTGCCTCTGAAAGTATAGATTATTATGACGATGTGACTGCCTCGGAGGTTACGGACCAATTCAATACGGATACAATCACAACGATCAGTCGTAGGAGCACGAAACGCAGTAGAATGGCGAGCCACGCTGATTTGATGTCCGTGCTGTCACTTCCCAAGGCAGGCACGAAGAGCATCGTGTCCACACGCAGCATTCGCACGAACAGGAGCCGCCTCGCTACTGCCACGATAGATGATATCATGAACGAGCTTGCTTCCGACGAGAGAAAGTACATGCGAGAGCTTCGCACGCTCGTCGATGGAGTAATTCCCGTTCTCCTCAGTTGTGTACTATCTAAATCAGACTCTGCAGTTGCAGCCGGTCTATTCAGTCGATCATCGAAGACCGATCCTACCAAAGTCACACAACCCATTGTGGACATGGGTGTCTCTCTAGAACGTCTGAAAAGCCTACACAGGCGCGTCCCTAAAGACACTCCAGAAGCTTTCTTGCCCTGGGCGCAGAGCGCGCAGCGTATCTACGACGACTATATCAAGGTTTGGCGATTAGGTTTTGAAGATGTCGTAGTCAATCTTGCGCCAGCGGACGAGGATCCATTCAAACCTGCCAAGGTTGTCCAAGGACCCGAAGATGCTGCCCCTTGGGATGAAGGCCTTCCCCGTGATTCTGAAGGCTATGTCATCAACGCTGATGGTGACCGAGTGGATGTTGCATATATGCTGAAGCGACCGTTGGTGCGGCTGAAGTATCTGGCCAAGACCTTAAGGGTATGACGCGTCACAAATATTCGATGAGATCAACACTGACATTCACTGCAGGGAATCAATCATGTCAAGCCGAGCGAGCAGGCCGAGAAGATGTCTGTTACGTTCCAGGACCTGGTCACTGCGGCTCGAAAGCGTTCCAACGATGAGCGTGCCCGATTGGAAGACGAGGCAGCCGCCAACATTGACCCGACACGCGCACGGGACCCACGTAGTTTGGCACCCCTCGCAGGTGTTCGCATAGATGCTTCTCGTAATGTTCGAGCAAGAGATTACTTCGACTTGCACCTGCTGCATTCTAGCGGGCAAGAGATCAATTGTCGCGTTGAGTTGTTACTCCGTGACAATATGCCAGGCACAGGTAACGGCGGAGATGTTCTCGTCTGTGAAGTCGATTCAACTGGCCGATGGCTTCTCTTCCCTCCAATCCAACTCAACCGCATCTCTTCCAGGAACGGCGACCTCCAGGGCGAGATCATCATCATGATTCGCGGATATCATGCTGACGGTACCGAGTGGAGTGAGATATCTTCTTTGACAATTGACGATGAGCAGGCTGGATTTGAGTGGGTCCAAATGCTCGGCTTGCAACCTATTCCACCACCAATATCTGACCTAAAGCGCGAGGAGAGCTTCATACATAAACCCGCACGCCCAAGCAGCAGCCACGCATCCTCCTCCCTTGTCTCAGCTGCGACAGGATCAACACCTCCCCAGAAGAGCCGCACCCCTAGTCCGCATGAGATCGAGATCCCGATGGGAGAACAAGCCAATTCCACATCCAAGCAATGGAGTCATGATACCCCAGATCGACGACCCAAGTCATCTAGTACATCACCAGTTACGCCACCAAGTGGTGAATTGGTTGTGCGAAGGAGAGTTCGCACAGGCTCAGCTGCCTCACCCCTCGAAACTCCCCTCAGTCTGGAAATCGCACGCACGCCTACAAGATCTAGAACTCACGATCACGATGATGACACTGAGCGAACGCCGCGAGGTCTAAATGAGGCATTGAGGCAGGCTGGAACCAGCTCCCCGACTGGTCTCAAACGCACGAAAGCGAAGCGCATGTCTAAGAACCTTTCCCCCTCGCCAGCCCCATCGCCACGACCGTCAAGACAGATTACTGTTGATGACCCTATCGAGGATGCAACTCCTGTAAGAAGAAAGACTAAGCGCCGGTCTGCTCCACCCGCTCACTCATCGGCATCCACGGTGTCTCAGTCAAGCAAGGGTTATAGTGTGTGGTTGCCAACATCAGAAGTTGAATATTCCGATGGATCCGATAAATCAGAAGATTCCGAGAGTGACCGATCTTTTACTGAAGAGCCAGAGCCAGTTCGTCCTCAAACCCATCGACGAGTCTCTTCCGTCCCATCAATGGACCTTCCGTCCATTCCAAGACTGAGGAAAACAAGCCAGCCTACCACCCCAGTCAAAGCATCGCATGACGAGGACCCCGTCAAGGTGCCAGAGCCGCCCGCATCCGCACCGCCTAAACTCAAGCAAGCTGCTGAGCCACTTCACGAAGATTCTGAGATTACTGAGGATGGCGATGAACCACCGCCTGTACCACCTCATCGATCGCCAAGTCAATCATCGCCAGTCACACTCAAGGGCTCCAACACTCCAGTATTGACACCATCCCTACCAGGATACAAGACTAAGCGTCGATCTTCCTCGCCCCTGAAGCATGAATATGAGCCGTCTACCTGCACCGAGTCATCGAGCGAGAGCGAGGAAATTTCAGATGATCATTCTCTTACGTCGGACTCATCGGAGGGCGAGCTTGACGATGATGTGCCAATGCCACTCAGGCCTCGGCCCCAACCAAAGACCGAGCCAAAGACCGAGCCAAAGGTTTCACCTCCTTCGACTATTTACACTATGCCCAATGGCACCATCACCCCGTCTCAGTCTGCTTCAAACACCCCATACCGAGCAGTACCTCCAGGCTCCGGCCAAGCTACGAAGGCCATTGCTTCAATCTTTTCATGGTCAGATGCCGGTAAATGGGACAGTTTACATCATGAGGAGTGCAGCATTGTTGTAACTCCAGGAAAGGTTGAGGTCTTTGAAATTAGCTCCATGCATTCCAAGCCTTTCATGGCAGACGGCGACGAAATAATACAACCGGAAGGCAAAGCCCCTCTCGTTGCCGTTGAACTAACTCCTCTAGTCCCTATGCGTAGATCCACTGGCATTGATATCACAATTCGCTCCCCACCTACCGCTGAATCGCGCATCAAGAGCGGCAACAACATTATGCTTAGGAGCCGCAACCCAACTGAATGCGCGCAACTATACGCTATGATCAATCAGTCACGCATTAACAACCCTACTTACCTCGCGCTGCAACAAGCGCGTGGACCGTACGGCCAATCAAGCTGGGCCGAGGCGATGGATCGTCAGAATGCTGCTCGCGCTCAGGCAGAATCATCTAGCGGGTGGTTTGGTGGCAGTCTTGGACGCAGAAGCTCTTATAGAAAGACAACTACCCGTGCTGCTTCCATCTCTGCCGCAACTGAATCATCCGTGGGCACGATGAACACAGCCCTAAAGAGCGCCCTCGGAAGATTCAGCTTTGGAAGAAATAGCCGCTTCAGCAATAGACAATCTATGGCATCTCGAAGCATCGGTAGCTTTGACTCAGGGTCAAATGGGTCCGGCTCCGGAACAAGTACCCCCAACGGAGATGCCTCCATTCGTGCACCGGGCGCTCCAGCCGGCATCACCAATACAAAGTGTCGTCTTTATGAGCGCGACAGATTCTCTTCGAAATGGCGTGATATGGGCGCAGCCCGTCTCACCATCATGCTTCCAGATCCCATGACAATTCAATCGATAACGCGACAAGGCAAAGGTAGTCCTGGAACCCGCGATCCGACCCAAGAGAAGAGAATCGTTGTCGTGGGCAAGTCGAAGGGCGAGACGATGCTGGACGTGACACTGAACGAAACGTGCTTCGAGAGGATTGCCCGCTTGGGCATCGCCGTCAGCGTGTGGGAGGATGTTGTAGGTGCCAATGGCGAGGTCGGGCACGCGGCGAAGACAGGTGGGGTGGGTGGTTCTCGTGCAAGAGTCTTCATGATCCAGGTAAGTTGGGCGTCGTACCGATCGAGAATGGCCCGAAGCTGACGTTACGATGTAGATGAAGTCAGAGCGCGAATGCGCTTACTCCTTTTCACTTCTTGGAAAGCTCCGATATTAGACGGGCGACTGTTTATATACCACATTTCCAGTCCCGAGAACTGGTAGGCCGTCCGGTTAAAAATAGCCGGACGCGACTTTTTTCCCGCCGACGACCAATGTTTTCTCCTCTTGGACCATATTCAATCAAAACATTGATCTCCATGCACAACAACAATAACAATAACAACAACAATAACATGGGCCGTAAACAATCATCCCATTACACGACCGACCTCTTTCTTCATCGGAACACTTTTCCATCCAATCTTGCTCACTGTCTTCAGCGTTGGCGCTTTGCATTTAACTCGGGGTTCCATTCCCCCCCCTGCTTTCCAGCGATTTCTATCCCCTTTCTTCATGCGATACCAAGGTGCTTTTTTGTTTGTCTTTTTTAACCTCTTCATCCATCATCACTCACGGATTTCTCATCTTTTTTCTTGGAGATCACGGAGCTTGTAAACTAGCTACCTACCTAGCTATATTGCACACACATTTTTCCCTTCTTGATAGATCGGGGGAGGTTTTTTCTTTTTGCGTTGGGGAGGGCACGCACGCGCGGGTGCGAGGGAGGTTGTGTTTCACAGAGGACTCTCTTTTTTTTGGGAGTTACATATACATAGTTCGAGACGTGATATTCACGAGCGTGAATATAGCGCGTAAGGAGGGGATGATATGATGTAGAGAGGCCCTAGGGCGATCGGGAGATGCTCCGCCAGATGTGATATCACGGCGAGGGTAGGAGATGAGAAAGGACGTGACAATGAAATCAAGATACCAATTACCAATTTTACCGATTATCACATGTGCGGAAGAGGGGAGAAGTGAGGTGTTGGTGTTTGTCAGTGTGGTTTCGTGATATTATTTATGGAGGGGGGGAGGGGGTGTGGGATGGAAGTATGGGAGAAGGGGGGAGATGAGAAAGGTGAGCTGACTACGCTAGAATCTGATATGTAGAATTGTAGGTGAGGTGACCAACGCTAGGAGGTCAAAAGTTGACCTGACCACACCAAACTCCGATATGTGAAAATGGAGGTGAGGTGACCACACCAAATCTCCCATCATAGGAAGGTAAGTTCAACTGCCTAACGCTAGGAGCTGAGCCGACCACACCAGAACCCGATATGTAGAAATGTAGGTGAGCCGACCAAGGCTAGGAGGTCAAAAAGTTGAATGAACTGACCACACCAAACGTCTGGGAACGCAGTTGATGTGGTTAACGTTAAGAGGTGGGGAGGGTGAGCCGACCACACCAGATATCCGATATGTAGAAATGTAGGTAAGGTAACCAGCGCTAGGAGGTCAGAAAGTTGACCTGACCATCACTACTACTTCACACCCGACCAACCCTATCTCATTCCTAACAGCACCTGAACTTATGTGCATTAAAAGGCTCTCAAAGTCATGCTGTGAACATTCTGATCGGGCAGGCAATGTTGACGGCGTGATGCTTTGTGGGGGTGTGATGGGATGGGGATGGGGACGGGGATAGGGTGCGTACATATGGTTTTGTACTTGACATGACCAATGCTAGGAGCTGGGCTGACTACACTAGATATCTAGATGGAGTTGAGGTGACCAAGACTAATTCATACACGACCAACCCTATCTTATACCCAATCGAACCTCAATTCACAGGCATCAAAAGTCTCGCAAACTCATGCTGTGAAGATGCTGATCGAGGTTCTGGTGCAGTCACTTACATCGTATGTCACTAGCAGCGCGGGCGATTCTGACTTGGTGATGATTTGTTAGTAGGTTGTAATGGGAAAGGGGTGCGTACACATTCTATATACTTGACCTGACTGTTGCTAAGAGCTGATCCGACCACACCAGGTATTCCTCGAATGTAGTTGACCTGGCCAAGACTAAAGTTGGCCTGACCAAACCTCAATCCATAATTGATAGGCGAGCTTCTAGTGTGGTCAGGTTAACTGTGATACTAGAGATTGGTGTGGTCGGGTGAGTACTAGCGTTGGTCAGTTCAGGTACAAGTACTATATGCACGGAGTTGAGGTTGGTCAGGTCAAGTAGGCGAGCTTCTAGCGTTGGTCAGGTCAACTTGCTCTCCTACGATGAGGAGTGTTTGGTGTGGTCGGCTCAGCTTTCCGAGCTCTTAGACTTGGTCAGCTCAGTGGTGTCCTATCATCTCTCAAACAAACCCAACCCTTAAATCCATCGTTCCCACATCCCGCAAGTAAACAGACCCCCTAACAACCAAACAATGACCCCAGGCCATTCCCAGACGCATCGTCCTCAAATGCCCCGAGCGACACTACAAGATGCAGAGGGAGATGATGGAATCCTTCTTCGCATCCCAAGGCCTCGACCTCGAAATCTTAGCCAAGGATGTTTACGTACATATATTGTTTGAACCGTCGTCGCCCTCCCATCTGTTCTTTGTGCTCGACGTGCACTGCAAGACAATACCGGACGTCGAACTCAGTGAGCTAGGGCTTGAAGTCTGGCAGGTTTCTAAACAGGTGCCGTTGTAGGTCGCGTCTGATTCATCTACAAGCTCATCACAATGACACATCGACCTCCCACGATTGTGTCTGATGTTCTCCTCTCCTAAGTTATTCTTACGTCTGAGCTGATTCCATCAACTTTTCATCTATCTAGCACGTTCAGGGATCTTGGAGACGTAGGTCGTCAGCAGGCTCGACCGCGATCTATGGATACACGCTGGGGCACGGACTAACGTGCCGATGCCAGTCAGACGAAGTAGCTGGTTCGTGTGCTTGACAAATAGAGCATGTCGTTTCACTTTGCATATCGGTAACGGTGGGTAGATATGCGTATATCACGTGTCGTATCTAAAGCCATCTTGCATCACTGCATTCCAATCCGTCGCTTTAATCACAGGTTCGTTCTTGATCAGGTACCCACGCCATATACCTGTCTACCCGCCCGCTGTGTAGACGCTTCAAGACCGCCTGAGTCCGACGGCACCGCGCGGCACCGTTCGTCCTCCTCTGTGCCGTTTCACGGCGTCTGTTTCATTGCGGTCCGGTACGCGCTCTGCGGGGCGGGGCGGAGCACGGGGCGTATGTTTATTTGATTGATTTCAATCTTGATTTGATTTGTATGACGGTCTTTTTTTGAGGTGTTGTGTTTGTGTTACGGTGGAGGGAAAGGGGAGCATGATGGATGAGGAATATGCGCACATGCATGTAAGCAGGGCAAGTTAGCTGAGAGGGGGTAAATAGATGCATGCGAGGGGTCTGTGGGTGAGTGCTATATACGAGGGTGAACTTTGATGGGAAGTGTAAATTGGGTGGTGAGAACGGTGAGAAGAGCGTCTGCTTGGTCATCGTCGTCTTCGTCGTCTTGTGGGACGTAAGCAGGCTAGATTGCGGAAGCTATGTTTGAGATGTTGCTCTTGTCTGTGTGCGACGGACGGATGATGGGTGATGGGATAGAGGACGCATTCACGTGGTAGATGGATGGAATGTAATGGAATAGCACAGCCATCTGGATTTGGCAAAACAATAGGCAGTCACGATGAATGCCATGCCGGAAGACGTTGATTCCGTGTGAAGGTCTCCACAACGTGCGCGCCGTAGGGCTGCGCCACGAGGACGAAAGGTCCTGTCCTCGCCGCTCGCGTGGTGTTGAAGGTCGAGAGGTTCTAGCCTCATTCTCCTAAGTTTTGGCCCGAATTTAGATCGGCAGATCGGAACGTGTGTAGGGCGCGAGCTTAATTTAAGGTTATTTGGTGGTGGGCCACGCTCATTGGTCGGATGTTTCGTGGGGTTATTTTTGGGAGGCGTCTGCGTTGTAATTTTTTGTAAGGGTGAGCGGAGAACACGGCATGTTTTTGTTTCTTCGTCTGTTGCTGATGCGCATATGCTGGCCTAAGCAGGTACATACGCCAGCAAACATGCGCGCGATTGTAAGCACTAGGCGAAATGGGCAGCGAGGTACGATACGCTCGGGATGTTTTGCTGTGCTGGTGTGAGATTTCGAATCACGAGGGGTGGCTGGCTTGCTTGTTTGCGGGACGGGTGAATGGCAAGTCGGATGCTTTCCTGGGCATCGTCGTATTGGATTACCGAAGATAGAGACAGAGGCACGGGGGTTAATTTTAGGATCGTGAAGTTATTTCAGAACTTCTGCTTAGGGATCAAGATACAATCTAAGGCCTCAGCAGTCGGTGTACAACAGGGGCATAGATATATAAATCCATCAACACTTCCCAGATACCACTTCCATCATCATCACAACAGTTCACCATCCAAACAGTCTACTACATTTCTTTCCTCTTTCTTCTTTCCTATTTTCCTTTATTTCCTATCCTTTTATTTTCTAATAAAGAAATCGGAAAACCCCAATCCACAATCTTTTCAATATGCAATTCTCCACTCTCTTCCTCGCTGCTCTGTCCGCCACCGGCTCCCTCGCCGCTCCTCTGCAGTCCCGCGGAGCCAGCAATGAAGTCCGCGTCGCTCTCTCCAACCAGGCCATCGAACTAGGTGTCCAAAACACCTTCGTCGACGGCAAGCGAGATGTCAAGACCCCATCTTCCTCTGGTCCCTTCCAGACCGTCGAGCTCCGCCTCGGACCAAAGGTCAAGAACCCCAATCTCCGCTGCCAGATCCGCGACCAGCAGAACAAGCCCATCACTGTCGTCCGCGGCGCCAACGTCGACATCACCTTCGCCGACGGCGGAAAGGGCCCCTGGACGCTCAAGAAGACCGCCAAGGTCTCCTCCATCATCTGCGACCCAGCCTTCAAGCAGGGTTCCGCCCGCGCCGCCGCAGTCCCCAGGGCTGAATCCGAGGTCGAGGTCGAAGAGGAAGTCGAGCAGTATCTCGAGGAAGCCGACATCGACGACGAGGAGGAAGTCCCTACCCTAGTAGCCCGAGCCAAGGACACAAAGGTCCGCGTCCTCCTGCAGAACACCGCCGCCGAGCTCGGCGCAACGACAACCTTCGATAACGTCAAGGGGCGTGCCAGCAAGCGTCCCACTGCTTCCAAGGGCCCCTTCACCTCCGTCACGCTCTCTGTCGGTGCCGGCGCAAAGCAGGATCTCAGGTGCCAGATCCTCGACAACAACCGCCGCCCCATCAAGGTCAAGCGCGGCGCCAACGTCGATACCACCTTCGCTGATGGCGGCAAGGGCGCCTGGACTTTCCTCGAGCCCAAGAAGAGCCAGGTCAGTGAGATCATCTGCGATCCCGCTTTCAAGAAGGCTGCTTAAGTGAAGTCTTCTCTTCCTCCTCTTCTTCATTTCTCTCCAGAGCATGCTTTGGAGGCCCTGGTGGGCAACGTCCTACTTTGACGAGTAGCAAGGAATTGGTTTGGTTTGTCAATTTTTTTTGCATAGCGGATTGCATTGCGGGCATTTGGGACTTATTTGTTTTTCTTCTTTTTGGCAGCTTAATGTTTTTGAAGGGGATGATGCATTATTTGTTGTAACTAGATTTACCTTCTTCGACACTCGTTCATAAACTTGAAATAAACATACTTTTTGGGGGATATTATAAACATTGGCTCCCTCTTTTGCAATGTGACAAACAATCGGGTGATTTGCTGGCGGTACACGGCCTTCTGTACATCCAATCAGACATTGTCATTCAGGCCCTGTGGTGTTATGCAACAGTTCTCGTATGACCCGTCTTGCAGGATAGACGATAACGTTTCACCCATTGTGAGCAGTATAATGTATCATAGCAATTGGCCTCAACATTCGTACAGGTACTTAACCAATTACTGCCTGCCACGAGAGCCTGCATATCCTCGCAGCACAACGCCCTCAAAATAACAGCTGCATAAAAAAAAGCGTATATCAACCCGTGCAGCTGAGTAGGCTTCGAGCACAGTCAATCTTTTCGCTAAAAATGTGCTCATCACCAAATTGTCCATAGCTACCAAGACACCAAGCAAGTCCTTTACGCTTTGCCTTTGATAGTTATTTATACTGTCTGAGCCTGTAGTTAAAAGGAACATCCATCGAAGACAAATTACCCGATACAATGGGAACTACCTCAAGCCTACCCATGTACTCTGTTGAGGATGTACCCGGGAAGGGCAAAGGCCTTATCGCCCTCAAGGACATTCCTGTAGGTGCGCGAATCGTCTCCGAGACGCCCTTTCTCACTTCGGGTCTTGGTGTCGCAAATCTGGAACAGCTACAAATTCAAGTCTATCAACAAGTCAGCTCTTTGAGCGAAAGCCAGCAACAGGCGTTCCTTTCTCTACACAATATCTATCCTTATATCAGTTCGGCAGCGAAGTACCGTGGTATATTTCGAACGAATGCTCTACCCATCGGACCGAGTTTACAACTTGGAGGTGTTTTCCTCATAGCATGCCGAATCAATCATGCTTGTGACAACAATGCTCAGAACTATTGGAACGACAACCTCAACCAGCTCACGATACATGCTGTAAAAGATATCCCCAAAGGAGAGGAAATTACGATCTCTTACCTTAGCAGTCGCAGGGGCCGTCGGTGGCGACAGGAAGAACTTCGCAACCAATTCAAGTTTACGTGCTCGTGTGCACTGTGTTCTTTGGCACCCGTCCAGAGCAGAGAAAGCGACTCAAAGTTGAACCGTGTTCATGAATTAGACTGCATCATCGAACAGGGTGGCGTACAAGGGCTAGTTTCATCTGCCCAGCGCATGCTTAATTATGTCGATGAACAAGTCCAGCTCTGGAACGAACCAACGCTAGACATAATCGGCTTGACTCGGGCATATCCTGACGCTTTCGAGATTGCTATTGCCAATGGCGACTTGGCGAGGGCCCGCATTTTTGCAGAGAGATGTTTGTCTCTATATCGTATCACTGGCGGTGACGACAGCCCTGAGGTACCACAATACAGCGAGCTGGTGCAAGACCCTACGAGGCATCTTTACTTTGGTATGTCGATGAAGTGGAAGACAACGCTAGACGAAGTTCCACAGGGGCTAGGAACGGAGGAATTCGAGGACTGGCTCTGGAAGAGGAAGGTAGAAAGTACTTAGGAAAACTAGTAGGTCTTCGTAGTATCGCAATGAACAATTTTCTTTGTGTGTACATACGCAACTGCTTCCGCGGCTTACCGGCATATCCTGATTCGGTCACGAGTCGTGAGAGAACGAGGAATCGAGAAGCAGGTCTCTCACAGTCCCAATTTTGCAGATTCCAGTTGGAGGCCTCGTTCGTCGAGCCCATAGAATGCAAGAATTCTGGGATGGGATCCAAGCGCTTCGGACATCCGTACTTCGATATTGATTCTATCCCACTGCTCTTCCCTGAAGCGCGGTTATTTCAATACAATGTTATCATTGAGAAGACCAATAAAGCTTGGCGACCCAAAGCCAATGACCTTGCTCACTCTGGGAGGGTAGCTATTGGATCGCTAATGTTCATGGCTTATCAAGCATGTAGAGCTCGAGAACTTGCTTAGGCACACAATTTCGCAGTTGATTATGCCATGGACTTATGTAGATAAAAATATAGTTGGCTAAGATGCATCATACTAATCAAGAACACCTTTATATCTTTAATAAATCGTCGCGCTACACCTTCTAAACTCCGTGGTCTATATAGATTTAAGCACCGCTGTCTATATTGACGAGTTCTAAAACTAAAACTCGATCTAGTATAAGATCACGAGCGACCTTATAGGCTTGCTTTTGTTTTTGGCTTCTAAGAGCAATGCCATACATAGTACGCCTCAACTGCTTCCTCGCGATATCCAGGAATTACAAGATGAGGCGAGCGGTCTCCTTGAATCATCTGCTTAGTCTCATCAGTGTTATCATTAGCTAACTTATTGAGATTTACCGTTCATTGTTTTTCTGTGATGGTCATCCATAACCATCCAAAATGCGTCTCAATTGGCTTTGGCCTTTTGCATCATTTCCACCGTCTGTTTGCTACGTACGATGCTCTGGACAGTCGAACTTCCCATCTCCTGGATTTGCATAACGGTACATATCTGAAGCCTTTATATTCATACTGAGAATAGGAGAGATATCTTTTATGGCTTCGAGGAAATTTATATAGGTCTATCCTATACTCTCAACTAATTACCAGACGCTTGGCGCCGGACCTAACGACTACCGACCCAACGAGGCATCACGTGACCATGAGTCTCGGGTCTCACGAGTCCTAGTATTCTCCTAGAGTCTTACAACGTGAGACTTGCTAAGACTAATAAGACTTATAAGACTCCTCTAGTATATAGAACCCCACAGGAGACCCTTATAGACTCTCGTGTTCAAACTAAGTTACCATCGAACAACATATTCTACTGTTCCAACTAGTTATCTTTAACTCCCTTCCAACGCCCTGCTTCGTGCTCTCTTTCGGATACTCCCTGAGAACAACCAGTAGATCTTCGATCTTAACAATAGGACACCATCCATCTTATACACTATCCATCTTATATATCTGTCCCTCCTAGTCCTTGCTCGATGTGCTTGATGCCATTAGCGGTTGAGCACTGTGAGCATCTTTCTGCTTGACCTGCTCTATCCTCTTGGCGATTGAGCATGTCGAGCATGTCACGCCATGTTGAATCATATTAAGCGATGCTGCGGTACTTGTCGGTTGTATTCCCGAAAGCTTGGCTGCTACGGTACTCAGGACCAGGCTCCATCCCAGATAGGATCTGCTGCTATCCGATAGGTAGAATCGGCTTGGGAAGTGGGCGGTTGAACTCGCCGCCTCCGATCTAGCCAACCAGAGCCAAGCAATCGGCATTAGAGATCTGTGTACGCATACGGCATATTTACTGCCATTATTTCACCAGACATTTGTTGGGTTGTCTGCGGCCTACATACTATACTTTGTGCTGCATCATTGTCAGTATACATACAGCGCCATACTCGTACTTGGTAGCACTAGCGCATTGGCCTAGATCACATTTGCTGTAATAAAGCACGTTACCTTCTCTAAAATGTAGTTAGGTAAGCCTGAAAGGCATGGTTTCGTAATTGCTTCCTGTTTTACAAGGAATGATCTAAGAGGCTTGGGCACTGGCTCCACTGTTACGAGCAAGGATCCGAGCCAGCCGTTTAGCTCAGCATTGATAAAGTTCTGAGAAAGCCGACTTTCGAAGCTTGCGATAGAATAGCCCTTTTCTAATTGACATGAATCTGCGTCCTTCTGCCCCTTTTTTCTTCGGCCAGCATGGAAGTTCTGTCCGCGGCAAATGTAGCTCATCTCACGAAGTCGTATCGCACTCGAACAATTGCAACAATATCCGTCTGTTTCCCAGTGGCAGTACTTGCTGTAATCCTTCGCTTCACGGCACGGAGGGTGGCCAGGACCAAGATCTGGTACGATGACTGGCTTTCCTGCGCCGGCTTGGTATGCTTAGAGATTATCGTTGTTTCAATGTCAACTAACACAATATGCCATCAAGGTCTTGCTAGGAGTGTTTATATCTCTCATACTTGTAGGTAAGTACTATACCTCACATGCGCCGTCTCTATATCTGACATTAATACAGATCTCCCAGATGATAGTATTATTCAGGGGGATCCTATCCTACCAAGTCTCCTCTCAGCACACGCAAAAACAGTCTATATTGCTGAGCTGTTGTACTACGTTACCCAGCTTAGCTTAAAAGCTTCTATACTAGCATATTACTGGAGGCTGTTTAGCATGTCTTCAATGCGCGTTCCCATATATTTTGTTACTTGTTTCGTAGTAGGATGGTTTATCGCATCGGTAAATTTGCGTTTCTTTCACCCCTTTTACCTTGAATTCACATCATTGATCTTGTCAACCTCACATCTACCGAGGCGCTCTCAATATCAACACTGACCACGGGTATTTTCAGATTTTAGTTGCAGCTTTTCAATGCATCCCCGTTGCCTCTCTGTGGACGCCGGCCTTGAAAAGCTCGGCGAAATGCATTCAGTTGAGGCCCTTCTTCTTTGGCGTCTCTATTCCTAACATCTTAGCTGATCTCTTTCTTCTTGCGCTCCCCCTGCCTTACGTCTGGAGCTTGAAAATCAGCATCACACAAAGGGTTTTCGTTATCGGATTCTTCCTTCTCGGTGGCTTGTAAGTCCTGCTCTTTCCTGCAGTTACATGGAGACTTTTATAGTCAACCACTGACAGAACTTCATTCCTAGTGTCTTGATCGCATCTGCTTTGCGTTTGCCGTTCGTACTCCGCTTGGATCCCAACAAATTCGCTGCAAATTGGTCTGTAGATGACTCTGTTCTCTGGAGTGCGATAGAGAACTGCATGGGCGTCGTCTGTGTCTGCCTTCCGTCGCTCAGACCGGTAGTCAGACTTTTCCCTTGCGCATCAAGTTCGGATTACCCCAGCGCGCCCGACGTTCGGTACCCTGGATCGGAGCAGGGTGCGAACAAAAAAGAGCAGCAACATGAACTGGCCGGGTGGGAACGTGGCCGTGGTCGCGTCATGGTGGGAGGACCTACCGGGTGGCCCTCGCTTCAGTCGATGGAGGAGGGGAGCAGCACTGACCAAACCAAAATCCCGGCGTCATCTGGCAATGTGAAGCAGCCGGAAGGGACAGTATAGTAGGCGTAATAGCTGTACCTGGAACTTCTGTTGTTAGGCCTCAGTCCATGAAATACGGAATGATGTTGATGATAACGTCTGCTAAATAGAAGAAAGATCCTCTATTCTTCTACATCTAAAGGCATAGATAAGAAATATATAGAAGACAACTAAATCTAGCTTGTATTAGATTTTTAGCTACCAATATTTAATTAACAGCTAGAAGGATGTACAGGTATGCATTAGCATATATTATTATACAGGCAGGTATATAGTTACCAACTTATCTAATGAGAAATTCAAGAATAAAATATACTATGGTGAGGAGAGTACCGACGAGACCGATGACGGGAGTGATGACGGAAGCGATTATGGGAGCGATGATAGGAACAGCATCAATATTGTGGTTCCGCGGCGCCGTCTTCGAGATGGACAAAATTCAACCGCAAGCAGGCAAGGCAGTATTTTGAATTCACCATTTAGTGCGATCAGTCCCCTATCCGAGGCTCCACCGCTTGCGACTTGGGAAACGAGGCCTTCTGGAAGCATCTCACCAGCTAAGGCTGAGTGGCATCTATCAGACATCGCATTGCGCCCACTCTTGGCCGATGGGTCCTTCTTGACAGCTCTCTTTCGCGCTTACAGCGGCCGGGAAACACTGTCTCCTAATCGTGCAGCCAAGCTTCTAGAGAATGGATTGAGTCTGGGAACAAACCTCTCTTATGTCGCATGCAAGCCGCTCACGCCAGACACGTGGTTTCTAACGGGTCTTGTGGAGTGCCTTCCTGATGTACCTAGAGGCGGGCCAGGCCAGCTAGTATTCGCTCTAGCTGGCTTGCGACTGAACAGGGCAGACACTCTATCTCTACAGGCTGATGGTAGACTAATCAACGATGCTCACGACGAAAGATCAAGCAAGCAGTATAACAAGAGCAACAAGGGCAATGAGCTCTTAAGCAACATCGATGATAAGCCCTCAAGCTCTAGAAGAAATACTCGCTGGTCACAAGAGGACGATGGCCTTCTGTGTAGTTGAAAAGCAGAAGGCAAGCCTTGGCCATAGATCTACGATCAGTTCTTCACGGGATCGTCTGGAGTGCAGGCAAAAAGATCCCGTGGAGTCGTGCAGGTACGGTGGCACACAAAGATGCGAGACAGTTAGACGCTAGTCGAGTTTTGGTGTGGCTTGCTATCTCAGCGAGCGAACAATCTTCGTCCAGTGTCAGCCTTGTGTTTGTTCTGCTCGAGGTCAACATCACGTTCGTAGAGTTTCAAGAACAATTCAATTAAAGGAACGATTCAATTAGCCCAGACTTGGCTAGATCAACTCTATAATTATTGATCCATTTGCTATTCACCATCTAATCTTCTTGCGACTACGCGCCTTCAGTCAAGCAAGGTGTGTGGTGTTGTAGAGGCGATTGCCAGTATCAGTAGTTCCGCTGCCGGTGAATTTGTTGTCCGACAGGCGAAGCGCAACCAGGTTGAGCTGTACGTCCCCGCAAAGCGGCTCCAAACCTTGCGACATGCACTGCGCTTGGACGACACCAGCCACTATCACAATTCGGATCGTAGCATGTAGGCTGCGGATGTACTGTACGAACTGCAACACAGTCTTGCCACTGTTGACTACAGAATCCACTAATATCACAGTGAGTCGGCCTCTCACCGAGTCTCGCGTGATGTCCTCGGGACAAGAGGCGTGTAAGAACATAGCAAGTGGGAAGGCATCATTCACTCCGAAAGCCATAGGCTCCCCGCCACGCATCAGTGCCACGATCAAGGTCTGGCGCTCATGTAGGAGTCGAAAACCACTCGTGTTATGGCCTTGAACATGAGGAATGGGATATTCTTCGATGCCAATCATTTCCGCTACGAGATGGTGTGCTAGGAATCGTCCGGCTTGGACGTGGGCTACCCTAAGGCTCGGCCCAGAGACTGTCGCGTCCCGCATCGGCGTCATGAGCATTTTGGCTGCATGTCTATCGGTCATGTGAAGAATCTGTGGAGGGGCGCGCGAGTGCGAAGTGCCGAACACGGCGGCAATGAAGTCTCCATCTGTGAGCTCGATCAAGGGCAGCTTGTCGGTGCTCAAGCGTGGCGATGCATAGCTTGGAAGAAGAGCTTGATGTGCTGAAAGCTTGTGGTTCTCAATGGCATCCTGCAGGGCAGCGTCCATGCTCTTGCTCCGGCTTCCCTCGTCGCCGGACACTACGACGGCTCGGTCTGCAGTGCGCAACATGGCCATGTCCAGCGGACTGTCTCCAAAGGCCCAAACATACAGCTTGTGAATTTGTTGCGAACGGGCCACCAGGGCTGCCTTGACGGTCTCTGTGACAACATACCCATCTGAGATACGGCCTCCAGCGATGACTCCCACAGTCTGGGACAGACCTGCCCTCTCCAGCACGATTTCCCAGACTCGACGCAGCCCGCAGCTAATCACCACGGCGCCAACATGATTATGACCAGCCTGCATTTGCAACAAGGAGACGAATTCCGGATGTATGATCACCGTGGACGCGACGTCCTGACAGATCGCGTTGTATTCTTGGTCGTTGGTCGCTTCTTCGTAGAGCAGCACAGCCTGGCGAAACGCTGTGTGCGTATAGGCAAGTTTACTGCTGAACAGGGCCTTGAGAGGACACTGTTCTTTGGCGGTATGGCGCGAGAGTCTCAACTTCTCCCAGAACAAGGCACCAGTGTCCTCTGCAGTCAAGGTTCTGTCCGCGTCAAGGACTAGCAAAGTATTCAGTGACCCTGAACCAGCGGCAATGGCTCCATCCAGTGCCAGCTCAGCTTTGCGTAGATTGTCCCCTTCGGTATGGTGCCGGAAGTCCCGTAAGAGTGCAGAGACGAAGTCCGGGAGCGCTGGGAGTGGCGGCATGATCGAGAGCAGAATTCCGTGCTCGCGGCAAAGTTGAACCAGCTGACTCTTTTCCTCCTCTTGCCATTTACGCAGACGATCGACTGTTGTGGTCGGACGATTCCTTTCTTCGTCGTCTTGTCTGCGTTGTGCTACCACATCAGCCGGAATGTCCAGGTAGACTATATGCGTATAGGTCTGGAGATCATTCTGAGTGTATATGAGCTGTCCTGCATCCTCACCCTCGGGCCAAAGCATGAGATGCCCAGCCACGACCGCAGTCCGACCGCTCTCCACGCACTCCTGTTTGATCCTGTCGATAGCTACCCCACGCCAATGCATCTGTTCTTGCTCGTTCTGCTTCTGGAACGCATCAAGACCTCCAGGCACGATATTTGCGATTACCTCAGACCCGTCATGAAACGTGAACGACTCCTGCTGCAATAGTTGCTTGAGCTGACGCAGCAGATACGTCTTGCCGCAACCGGGGACGCCATAAATGCCTACTACGACGGCTTGATCGTTGCGGGGAGTACGCGTGTTGAACGGCATTGGTTCAAAGTCGGGAGAGAGCTTCATTGTAGGTGATAAGTAGAAGGATAAAATTTCGAGCTTGCAGTCAGGGGAGCTGAATCCTTAAGATGGCTGGCCATCTATGTAGCGGTTGTGCAATATATAGTAGACGACCATGGCCTTGTTGCCTACAGCCTGG
Organism: Aaosphaeria arxii CBS 175.79; assembly: GCF_010015735.1. Classification (NCBI taxonomy): domain Eukaryota; kingdom Fungi; phylum Ascomycota; class Dothideomycetes; order Pleosporales; genus Aaosphaeria; species Aaosphaeria arxii. The sequence goes on from NW_022983483.1 coordinate 359,558, forward strand.
GTGTCCTGGAAGATCTTCCCACAATTACAGAAGATAGACACTCGTGCTACACCAGCGTACGTCTGCTTACGCTGTGCTTGCGTGCGCGAGCAGACCATAAGGCTATGGGAGAAGGGGCCACACACGTTGCAGCCGGCGACAAACTCTACTGAAGTGCGCCACGTCAATGTCATGGCGCAGAGCGACTTCAGCGAGCTTGTGATCTTTACCCGGATTAACTACCTCGCATACCTGATCGAAGTGAGGCACGCGACAAAGGCGAGCCGTCGTTCGGTACAGTTCCCATCGCGATGTGTACTTGATGACCATATAGACGTATATCAGAGTATGGCGGGGGGTGATTGGTGGCAGATTCCGGGTATAGGAGCCATCGTAGCGCGCTCGACTGATGCAAAAGAAGACATCTGATGTTTCGCTCAGTTTCCGCCACGAAGTCTTCGTCATGCGTCGTTCGAGCAGTTCTTCGCGAAGTCGATCCCGGTGCCATGATGGGAGTTGTCGTGGCAGACCTAATACGCTATGCCAATACCTTAGAAGTGCGTTGACCGGTGAACGCATATTACTGAAGCGAATGGTTGGAACTGAGGAATTTCGTGACTCAGGGACTTCCGGAAAGACGTATTCCTGGGGAGATGGGTCCAACGGACATGCATTGCATATCAAGATGCGCATGTCATTGCTGTGCCACAATGGAGATGAGCATTCCGGTGAACCCCCATTCTTGGAAATCACAACTGCCATTCACAAGCCATCTGCGGTAAATTTACTGATCCACTGGCTCCACATGGGCTGCGTTCTCGAGCTATCGTGGTACAGGTTCATAAAGGGTCCTGGCCTTTCGTGCTTCATTGCCTCCCAAAACTATAGCCCCTCACTTCAGCTTCCAAACTTGCGACCCCAGGCACTTGAGCCAATCGTCCGATCATAGCCAAAGCTGAATGGTGTGAATGGGTAGTGTTCGCTGTACGCTGACCGGTCCTGAAGTGACAAGACGTGTTTGACGCGATCAAGCTCGCATAGCCCGGCCATGTGGCCCTATCTACCCCTTGTAGAGCCATCGCAGATTCCCTAACATTACTCAATAGAGGCAGATTCCTCTTTCGAAATGTCGTGAGTCCGAAGTTCTCTAAGCTTAAACCACCCCTTTTGTCTTCAATGGATTGATCTTTATATCCTGCTCAGCGACTTGGCATTGAATCAGAATGTCACGGCTCTTAATTGGAGTAATTAGACATCCCATCATTTACAATGACTATTTACGCGAGACCTAAGGCGTGGGAGCTCGCAAGCTGCAGCTGCATATCTTGACCGGCCTCAGCATTGACAAGTGAAGTATTGGTGACCATTTAATATACGGTCGTTCCGCGTACCACAGTTGTAAGACAGTAGACATTTGGCATATGGCCGTTGTACATGCGACGCAAATTTACCGTTTGCATGCAGAAACCGCCCTTCTCTGCTCGGAGACTATGGAACATCCTTTTCAAGAATACAGAGTGCTACTCCTGTACTGCGCTAGTAGGCTTTGTCGTCCTTACGAATCTGTTCTTCTCAAAATTGAGTGGAACACCGCTGGGTTACATCATGAAGAACCGAGCCGAGTGTGTACAGATCATGGCCGGCAGAGTGCACTACGGCGCTGCCAAAACTTTTTCAACTTTCGAGGCCAGAGCCAGAGCAAACGCACGGTTGAGCTATGCCTTCGGGATTGATAACGCTTTCACGACCAAGCAGTACGAACGGCATAGCGCTCATAGAAACATGGTCGGAGCACTCCTCAGGCCAGATTAGGACATGGTTGCACGCGATGCGAAGCGGCTAGTAAGAAGTCTGTACCCCCAGAGTGTTGTCTGTCTCGTACAGTCCTTTGTCCTCAAGATGACCATCAGCCTGATCTATCAATGCGATCCCTCTGGTTTGCACAACGAGGATATCTCTTTCGTCGCTGTAGAAATCACTCGCATCTGGATACAGTCAAAAGTACCTCGTAAGGCCCATTCATGATAAAGCAATATAAACTCCATGAGGCACTGGGTCGATTGGTACCAGGTTGCGACCCATTGGACCCACAGACGAACGCAATGAACCTGATCCTCCCCGCGTTTGAGACCATGTGGCGACTAGTACTTCGTTATTTCGTAGAAGTCCGGTTCCGAGATGCGAAAGACGTGAGCGCATGGGTGGCTGCATTGAAAGCCTACCTCGAGAGACCAGTCCCGCAACAGCACTTTGCTCATGGAGAGAGAGAAGAAATAAGCGTGGTATCCTCAATTGTCGTGAGGCTCTTCGATAAATATCCACCGACTCGTCGCGTCCATCGCCATTTTGAATTCGCGAGTGATCCTTGAATCATTACCACCGCCGACATCGAGGGTCTGCATCGAGACACGGAGATCTGGGGCCCTGACGCGGAACACTTTCGGCCATCCCGCTGGACGAGCATAGGTCTCGAGTCCGAACCGATGAGAGCTTGGATGCCTTTTGGTGGCTCGCCATTCACCTGTCCAGCTAAGCCTGACTTTGCCCCTAGATTCATCGGTATCTTAGTGGCAGCTCTAGTGGAAGCGTTCTACGACGTGAAGTGCGACGTGGCAATGGAAGGTCCGTGTGGACTGACTGTTCTGGCAGAGTTTCACGGACCGCTGCGGTCAGAGAGAAACTCATATGAAGAGTTGTCCTTGGAAGTAAATGCACCTTGTGGGTGCTAGCGCTTGGGAACCGCTAGTATCCAGCACAGACATGTATCAAAACACCCTACGTCACCTTCTTCCCCGGGCAGCAACTGGGGGTCAGGATTCCCCTCTTCGATTCAACTATTACACCACAGTTTCTACAGAGCCGTTGTTGAGCAACATAATTTTCCCCTGCGTTTTGAGCCTTTACAAACTCCTCTCCAAGAATCGCAAGGTGGCAGATATGAGTGACAGTGCTTCGGAACCGGCGACCAAGGGTACTATATGCGAGCAGCGAGTGCGCAGATGGGCCACTACAAGCAGATAGCCGACAGCGACCTTAGATCTGTGAAAATGTGAAGAACTCGATAGTTTGATCTTGCGCTCGTACATTGCCTCCTGGCCTCTGATCACAGCGCTCCTGGATGATCCGACCTGAAATTGTGCTCGTGGTTCCTGCGAATATGATCCCTTGCACTAATCACCACCAGCCCGAATCGTGTCAACCATCCCGACCATCTCGCCCATCTCGACAATCTCGCCCATCTCGACAATCTCGACAATCTCGCCCATCTCGCCCATCTCGCCCATCTCGCCCATCTCGCCCATCTCGACAATCTCGCCCATCTCGACAATCTCGCCCATCTCGACAATCTCGCCCATCTCGGCCATCGCGACCATCTTGGCCTGCTGGTCCAGGTTGCCCATCGCGGCCTCGTGGTCCCAGACTTCCCTGGCGCCCATGAGAGCCTCGTGATCCCGACCGACCTCGTGGTCCTTGCACGCCTGGAGTTCCTTGCGCACCCGGTACGCCTTGAGGGCCATTCGGACCGGGCGGTCCCTGTGGCCCCTGTGGCCCGTGGAGGCCATCGCGACCAGCGACGCCTGGTGCACCATGAATACCGTCACGGCCGTCTCGACCAGCAACACCTGGCGGGCCTTGGTGACCGTCGCGGCCGTCTCGACCAGCTCGGCCTCTGGGCCCAGGCGGTCCCCTTCTCCGGCAGATACAGAACAGCAACGCCGTGATAGCAACAGAACGCAAGATTGTCACGCCGATGGCCAGTGGTCCTGGCCTGGGATTTGTTGTAGAAGATGGAGGCGAGCCAGGGAAGGTCGGCAATACTCCGGATGCCGTGCGTGCTAACGTGACTGCAATGGTACGAGTCTCATCAGACCGAGTGATGTGTAGAGTGATGATGCGGGTGTTCGGTTTGACAGCTACGCGTGGATCATAGCCTCGAAAGGACAACATAATTGTTCGCAAAAGGTTCGTTAATGATGTGCAAGACTATCTGCACCATTCGTGCCGACAATGGGCAATTGTAGGCTTTCGCAATGTAAATTTGTGCATTGTTGCTGTGCTAGACGCCGACATCTCTCTCGGAAAGCTTGAGAGTATCTCGTCCAATAGCTCTCCACGTAGTCTTCCATGCTAATTATCTGCTATGCAATGTCAGGATGATTTTTGAAGGCAAGCCCAGGCAATTGATTAGGGTAACTTAAATTGCGAACCGCAGTTCGGGGGGGTTGGGCATTTCGGCATCGTAGCACAAGGGGAAGATGCGTTCCGGTGAGCCCACACTCTTGGGAACTTGAATTGGACCTCAATCGCGAGGGATGCACTACTTCGTGATGCAACTTTCGAAGCTCGCGCTGAGCCATGTAAACAACGTAAGTCGATTAGTGTACTATAGAGAGTAGAGTCTTGACCGGCGATGTTGAAACTGGGAGGACTGAAGTAGGATTCAAGACACGAGCGTACATCCGTTTGGCCCGCCAAAGACATTTGGGTTTCCCGTGGCAAGGACAGAGTCGAGAAGCAAGAGTAGACTACATGATCTTAAGTGTCAAAACGCCGATAAACCTAAATCATGCCAACCAGGATGTGCTCAACATATTTGAGCTTGGGTGCCCCTTCTCAGGGAACTAGTCATGTCAAGATACGGTAAGGTAATTCGTGTTCTAGAAAGTATATGGGGTTCAATCATGAACATCTGTAGCACCATGATCTGCTCTGCTCCCTAGAGGGTACACAAAGAAATCCGGTGAAGGCTAGAAGGGATAGATCAGCCTGATGTCGAATATGAGAAATGTTACGCAGTGTCGACTTCGTGACAGGCCGAGTAATTACACAAATTTTGCATGCTCAACAGTGCTAAGTAAACTAGAGATGTATCTGTGCAGCGCGAGCCTCCGGACATTGATCTATCGTTGTGCCAAAAATGGACCATGGCTTGTATCGCCCAGATCGGAACACGGCGAGAAGCCAAGGAATTTCGGAGACTGGACAAGGCTGGGGTAGCAACCACCAGGTTCGGAGTATTTCCAAGGGCTACGTTCCAGGACTGTTCTAGGGGGTTTCTGCTTTTCGTTGAGACTCTGTTTGTAGCCAGTGAGTACGCGAGGCCATATCATCACCCCTCGTAGAAGCGTATGTGAACCGTGGACTACATGCTCACACAGGCAAGGATCCAGAGGATATGTGTAATGGACAATGCAAGGCTCGGGTGGGCCCAGCTACTGGGGTGGCCTTAGCTCAAGCAAACATATGGTCGAAAAGTGTCTACCACCCTCATCCCCTTCAACATTGAGCCTCATGGCGACTAGGTATGGCGCACTCACAGAAAACATAGCTTTATTCAGTCGGAAGACGCACAATTTTCCTCGCTGCACCATGCCTTCCGGTCGTTTCAATCATTTTGTCCCCCTGCAGTCGTCAGGACTTATCTATTTCTTAGTATGGTAATTACATTGTGCGTTTGCAATTCGACTAAGCCCGGACAGGATGCTTGTATTGCATCGGTTCTCTGAAAGCGTCTCCATCAACGCAAGCAGATAATGAGTTGCAAACGGTCATACCGTCGGGGGAGAGAAGTGTTGATCCAAGTACGGGTTCCTATCGCTATCTATATAATCTACTCTAATCGTTCAAGCTACATTATAGAGTCACGCAGCATTGCGCCCAATCACCTCATTGCGAATACTCCAGACTCAAATGCGTTCCTCCCAACTGTGATCATGGCAAACGCACTACAGCTCGCAGCAGTCGGTGATCTTGACAACGAGAAACGTCTTCGCATTCTCGGTATCATTGACAAACTTCGTGAACTTGGTATTAGCGAGAGTGTTTCGTTGCCTCAGGTAAGGGCCTGGTATCGACCTCTTGAGTCGGTTATTAGACTAGATCTCGGCCATGGCAGATTGTACACGCACCCCGTGGAACCCATGCTCGGGCTTTGCGTCCGTTGGAAGGGTAGACTGATGTTAATCAGAGTTGCTGCAGCTTGGACGACGGGGTCGTGTTGGGCATGGTCGAGGAAGTCTTGTTGACACCTTTGGTACATAAGATGCCATTCTAAGATGTTCAGCTGTAGTGCACTAGAAGCATTGTGATACAAGCCTGCCTTGCCTAAAGCAGAGCCGGCGCTTCCCGTAGAAGTACTTCCTTGGGGGTCGTACATGCGGGATTCTACAGGAAAGGGTGTTGCAAGACCGTGGTGATTCAACATGATGCAGGGAATACTACGGTAGAATCAAAGGATGTCAGTCTGTCCCAGTGGCGCAAAAGCAGAAGCGTCAATTCAAGCCTCTCAGCTCTCACCTAGATGTATAATTAAGACACACTCAGAAGATATGCTCAGCAAACCAACTAGTAGCAGGAGGTGGAGGGGAGCTCAGGGTTTAAGATAACCAAGCGCATCAATAATAACACTCGCGCCCTGTGGGACAGGCAACCAAAGGAGGGTGAGGGCAGTGGTCAGGGTTTAGAAAGAAAGAGTAACCACAGCAGAAGGCAAACTTACACCTGTCTGCTGTTACACCTTAAGGAGAGAAACTGATAACTGTGAGCTGTAACAGCCTCTATCAAGAGTCTTGGTGAGGTTCATATTAAACATAGTGACTGCACAATTCTTTCACAAGCTAGATCTCTCAGAGAGCGGGACGTGGCATTATATAGGCATTGACGAATGCAGACATTTGCATCCTTGCACGCCATAAAACAATTACAATCCACAAAGCCACATTGCCCCACTGTAAGCGATTGCTCTCATTGTACATATTATACTGTACCAAGAGTTCCGCGGCATTGACCTACAAAAAATTAACCAACTCAGCTCCTACATAGAGTCACCTACAGAGATGACTACCACACAAGGTATGGCCAGTACAGGCCAGCCACCCTCCCTGCTAGCGAGCGCAGACAAGCTAATCAAAGTTGCTACTTGTATAATAAAGCATGTAAGGTGCGCAATCTTCTCTTCCCCAATTGTGCCGCTTTATCAGCAATCGTAGTTTGTTTGCCCATTTCAATGTCCCTCGGATAGTCCTGGCTGCTCCCCTGATTGGTCTTGATTGGTCCGGGCTGCTCCCCCGATTGGACTTGATTGGCCTTGATTGGTCTTGATTGGTCTCGATTGGTTCTGGCTGGTTCCGCTAGGGTTAGGGACCATGCGAAGGCTTCTCCCGAAGGACCCTGAAATCCATAACATCTAAAGCTCCCAACTTCGTACCTTCAGATCTATCTACAGTCTACACACACAAGTAATGGCTGCTGCTGCAAATCTCTAACTGTTGTTCCCTAGTACTACCCTACTAGTAGCCCCGCCCATGCTACTATTCTTCACCATCTTATTTATCAACACGTTCTTCACCGCCCCTACTCGTCTTCCACCACCATCATCCGTTTACCCTACTCATACTCACTTTCACACCCACATTCACTGCGGCTTTACCTACGCTCCTCTTCATTGAGTAGGCTCTATGGTCAGAAGCCAACTTAATAGACCACAGCCTGAAAAGGTTATTACGCCCAACCCAACCCAACCCAACTCCTGCCGCCATCGAGGTCGCAATCACGGTTCTCGCGCCCGCGGGCATCTACATTGGATTTCAAGGCGTTATAACTACGTAGAGCGTGCTTGCCTTTCTAATGGACCAGCTGCCGCCACCATGTATGGCGCCTAATACTCGCTATGAAAAATGCTCCTGGCACCTAATCCCCGCTCGTACAACTCCGCATCCACGCCGTCCTCCTGCCTACCGGTCTGTGTCTGTCCGCCGTAGCCCACCTACCAGCCTACGTTGCAGTAAGACGCGCTGCCAGCCCTAAGGCAATACCCTCAGCTCCCCCAACCCACTCACCATTAACCTGCATGGCGTCTGCCTTTAAGACGAAAAATTGTTTGAGGTGAAGTTCTATAGATTGCCCAACTATAGAAGGAAGGAACATAAAGATACGTTACGAACATTAGCTGCCAATCTTGATAATAGCTCACGCACTGTACACCTAGCCATGTTGTACCCTGCTTCACTTAATTTCTATAAGGCATTATCCTCCCTTAACTCCATAAATTATACTAAAGTTACTCCTTGTAAAGGAACAGCTGTCCTCCTGTCCTTTTTTTCCCGATACAAATCATCGTGGAGAATCAATGAAACGTCGATATGCTCGTTCCATGGTTGAGTTTCATCAGTGCCATACGGACAACATAGTCTCTACCACAAATTCAAAGAAGAACGGGATCGCCTTACTACAACGGTGACTCTGTCCGAATTCACTAGCTCACCCGCACAGATTATAGAGGATTTACCGCGGTAGCCGTGTCTCCTCGGTATCTATTGGGGGTTTGTAGTTCTCGGAGTTGTAGCGGTTGGATTTTGGGTTGTCCGAGTGAGGCCATTCCGAAACTGTGGGAAGCGATAACCGGTTCGAGGAGGGAATCGTCTTTGTTGCTATTCTTGCCATCTGTGATGGACGCCCATACCGTAGAGGAGAAAGGTGAATGGCCATGTTAAAAGCCACAAGCCCCAGTACAGTTCCGCACGATCCATGTTTTCCCCCGTAGTAGCGTGCAAGATAGAACCTATCACAAATGCCCATGGAAGAGCAACCCAGCATATGCCAGCCAAGGGTCTATGTTGAAAATAGAACCAACTCAGCGCTCCGAGCAATGTTAGATATGGGACGATAAGAGCGACAGTCCATGGAAAGGCTACGACGAGTTGGCTGGGGAACATGGCAGTAAGAGTGACGATTGTTGGCACTGCCACTAAATGGAGAGTGGTGATCAGAACACTGACCAGTGATCTAGGCTCTTGGTCAGGTTCGGCGGGTTCGGCGTGTGCCATGATGGGCGACAGCTTCGTCGTGATCAATGGGAGGGTAAACATCGTTAGGAATGAGAACTAGCAATCAAGTTACATCTGGAGCCTTATATATGTATAGCTTTCTTGGAATGAGTCAGACTCGGGACACGTATCTGATGAAACCAAACTATACCATCGGTACAGTTCCTCCTACCATACCATCTGTCTGGTAACACCGAAGGTGTACGCTCAACAGTATCAACAAGCCTAACCATGGATCCAGCTATCCTAATTGTATTGGAACCGCAATGGGGAGCCAGTCACATACCAGCTTTTTTTTTGCATATTGTTGTGATTGCTGCCCGCTTTTCAACTACGATAAATGTTCGTGTTATGCCGTTTGGGAGATTGTCGTATAACAATTGAGCAAACAACAATCTACACTGAGTTACAGGTCAGCTCTATCTACGTATTTATTATCAACACCTCCGTTGTTGCCAGCTTAAACGTCGCTTTGCCAATAGACACTTTTGTGTTCTTGTTCCTGGCGTCCCTCGTCGCCATGCGGATCGTTGGGATCTCGATTACCGCTGGTAGTGCCGAATTTGCCAAAGACAACAGCAACAAAGCTGCCGGTTACTCGGCCGTGGTCCTGCTTTATATATTCTCTCCTATCTACAATCTCGGTTTCAACGGACATCTCGGCCTTCAAATTCCAGAGATCTTGCCCTTCCGTCTCCGAACCTAGGGGTCTGGCCTTTTTCTACTTCGTACAGTACTGCTTTATAATCCTGTCCACCTTCGCGGTCCCTATCAGTTTCCATGACATCCCCTGGCGTCTATTCACTATCTTTGTTGTTTGGGTTATGGTTGAGCTTGTTAGAGTGTATTTCTTGTTCCCAGAGACAAAGGGGCCCTCACTGGAAGAAATTGCTCTAATCTTTGACGGACCTCATTCCAGCTCATGGTCAAAGTCGTAACCCAGTACCGAGTGGCTTACTTCACTCAAGTAAGCTACTGTATAGTAGGCTAAGCTGTAGTCTACTTGACGTGGTGTCGCTTTTATTACTACCCTTAAGTAGATAGTATGTGAAGAGCTACAACAAGGATATTCTATACCTACTAGACACATGGATTTATAGCATCACGGTCCCTTGACTAAAATATCAGGTCTACTCCGTACGGACCTGTCAAAGTTGTCGCACTTTAGCTCTTTGTATTTCAGGCTGACTTAACGTTTAATATCACACTGAAGCCAGCCCGAACTCAGCCTAAGGGGGACGCCGGAAATGGTCCTTGGAAGGCTCATAAGGTTATTTGACTGACTACAGAGACATTACAGAGGGCAAAATAATAAAACGTTAAAATATTTCTTATGTCTTTACAGTATTTTTATAATGTTTAAATATCAAATAAAATAATGTTATTTATTAGATACAAAGGTGTTTAGGTGGTAATCGTAACAAACGTGGATGGCCAAGACTCTTTCCAGCTTTCATAGCTCAAGCTCGAGAGTATCTTATTAGGTTTGCTGAGCGCCATAATGTCCGAAGGCAGCTTCTTGCTGCTTTTGCCGCGTCACTGACTGTTCCTTCGCACGGAAGATTTGGCACGGCAGTTTTTCTTCCGCCATTGATAGTGGATCCAGAGATTCACAAAACAAGATTTCTTTCAAATCCAATTCCAATTATGGATCAGCTCCCACATTTTATGGCCTTGAGCTGTATTCCTAACATCCTGATCTCATCGGTTTTCGGATGCTTCTGGAAGCACGAAGTAGAATATAATCTTTTGATTGAATGGCTTGGTCCACTATTGAAGGAGTGCATTCCAGCTCTTCTAGACGCTGGTCAGGATCATACCATCATCCGGATGATGGCCCAACGCCGCCCCAACTCAGCGCCTATTTGGTTGGGCATGTGGATTATAGGATTAATACCACGGACTTTGGATCTTGCTGCGAAGATCATATCTTCCATATCGCTCGACTCATTGGATTGCATCTTCCTAGTCTTTCATAGATCCGACTTTCTACGGCGTGCCTTGAATCGAACAGGAGACTAGCGGTGAGGGTTTCATGCGTCGTGTGGATGAAATCAGGCTGCTCTATCTTATGGACGCGTCCTACAAATATCCATCTCCGCCTATGTGTCCATGGGCGCCTTTGGACACAGTTGGCATTGAGACGTGTGCGATTGAAGTTCGAGAGCACATCCGCTGCGGTCATCGACCGATCTACCAGTTTTGGACCTGGCGTGGCGGAGGCGGCCAACGTCAGGAAGACTATGAATTAACTGCTCCCCCTCCAGCTCTATTAAGACAAGTCTTTCAAGCCTTTCTCACTGGTCTTGAAACCCTTCTCTGTAGCTTCAATGGGCGAGTCACCACCCAAATCACACTGGTCTCCGATCAAACCATTCAAAGTATGACCCTTTCCGAAGTAGCTACTCGAAACGCATTCACCTGGACCTTGTCGGACGGCACGAAACCTGAAGATGTGGATTATTGGAAACATGAATGGCTTGATGGGCTCTTGAATGGGTTTGAGGACGACGCACAGGATACATCTACCAGCGAAGATGGTGACCCCGAAAGCAATGAAGAATATCAAGACGAATTTGCCCGTGCGAGAACGAGCATATGGGCCCAAATGACCCGCGAAGACGACGACTCATAGAAGTGCCTATGCTTTAATTTTCAAGGAATAAGGCCATACCGTGTCGGCCGAAGGATATATGACCGAGGTGTTTTGAGACGGACAGGAAATTCATTCTCTGAATATCATATCCGCGTAGCTTCAAACATTGCGATGATGCCACTCAATGCGAATTGGTATGCAGTAGGGTACAAATAACAATATCTTAGCATTAGACGATAAAGGGTAGTCGTATGTCGACATCGACAATCATCAGTGATTCGCAGCGTTATGCCTTATCCAACCATCTGGCTCTGTGCCTTCCGGACCTCCACCGGGGTGATCAGGACAGTCTCGACAAAGCATCCATTGACCACCAGCTTGACAGACTTTCCATTGTTTTCGGCAGGCTCTACGTGTTGTGTGGTTCGGAACTGTTCCTCCTGGCTTCGTCAATACTGTGTTACATGTCATGAAGCTGGGGTCACTTCGGCTTGGACATAGATTCATGCAACCGCAAAGGAGAAGACTAGCAGCAGTCTATTTGTCTGGAGCGTGAGAACATCAAAGTACGGAGTAGGATCGTAAGAAATGTCATTTGGTATCTAATGCCGAAAAGTGCTCCCGCTATTCAAAATAAAGAAAAAGGAGACCAAAACGCATACAGGACCACAAGTTCCAAGCTGTGCGCCGCTAGTTGTGCTACGAAATTAAGAAGATGACGATGCAACGACTGCGTCCGAGTCCACTGGATATTCTGCCCTTTCCTTGCCTTTGCTAGATGAGGGTTGAGGGTTGGTCTCGTCGCTCTTGATCTCAGCCTTGGACCCTACAGTTGACGATCGAGAGGCTTCCTCTTCCGCCTGCTGTGCTTCCAGGTTTCTCTTCTCCTCTTCTTGCCTCGCACGCTCTTCTTCCGCCGCACGCTCCGCCCTCTCCCTCTCCTCTTGGGCCTGCACCATGCGTTCACCAATGCCCGGCCAAAGGCTAGCAACGAACAACGCGAAGGCGCGCTCGACTGTATGGAAGGTTTCCCTTGCCCACCCAACCCGCCTTTCATGGTGCTCCTGGACAAGGCGCTGGGCGGCTTCCTCTGGGGTAGGATTTCTCTGTGCTGCACGGCCATTGTTGTTGCGTGGCGCATTGGCACGGTTCGGGTGTTGGTCGATAAGCCCAAGCAGCCCTTCGAAGTGGCGTCGAATGCCATCAAATTGGCCTTCAAACATCCCCAAATTCGCCAGGTAGACGGCGGCGGCAATACCACCTATCAGCATTGGTCTGTACCACGAACCACCGCCAGCGAAAAAATAGACAAAAAATGCAAGCTTCACGATGAGCCATGCATGACCAAACATGACCATAACGCGATCCGGATCGGGGGCTTGGGGCTGTGCTTGGTTGAGCGCTTGGTTTTGGTTCTGAACCTGATTCTGGACCTGGTTCTGGTTCTGGTTCTGAGGCCTCTCCTGGTTGGGTTGATTAGTTGTTGCAGGCTGAGCATTGTTAGCAGGTTGTGCAGTGGCAATCTGGTTTCGTAATTGAACATTATTGTGAGCGAGCTGCTGTCCCAGGCCTGATAGGATTTGTCTGTTGGCGGAAAACTGCTGCGTGAAAGCTTGGAAGGGCAGAGTAGGCACCATTGGTGCCGTAGAATACGTGCCACGTTGGTCGAACAAAATGCCAACAGGCCCCTGAGGACTTGATAAAATGAATAATTCAGGACCGCTGCTCGCAAGACTTGAATTGCCAGCATCATTGCCTATGGGTGCTTGAGCAGCTGACGTTTGCTGTGATGCGTTTGGGGTTGAGGAAGACGAAGAAGAAAGACCATTTGGGATTGTAGATCCTTGGTTGGATGCATTCTGAGCCTGTAATCGGCCCAACGTGTTACGCAAGTCCGCCGCCTGGCTTCTGAGGTCTGCTGCAGTCTGCTGCATTGACGCCAAATCTCTGGTTTGGGGCACGGCCGATTCCGTAGATAAAGCAGCGAGCCTGTGTTGCAGGCTATCGAGCGTTAATGTGATGTTATTCAAGTGAAGTCGAATGCGGTCAATACGCCATGCAGGTGGAAGTAATGTGTCGTCGGGCGATATGCCCCTTGCTTGACCACCTGGTCGCTGCAGTAATACCCTAACATTCTCCATCTCTTGTCTGGCTTGCTGAAGCTCAGCACTCGTACGAGTCAGCAGCTGATCGACTCCAGCTGCCGGAACTCCTGATAGCGGCCTAGCCGGCAGAGCAAAGCCAGGTGGATGTGGAAATGGACGGGGAGCCATGGACTGCGCATGAGTATGGGCCGGAATCGTTATGCTTGTGTTGTTGACCGTGTAGGTCCAACGTTCCCCATTAGGTCCTATGCTCTCATGGCGAATGATTCGGGTAGTATTCCCTGGTGGGTGGGCGTGTCCCGGACCTGCCGTAGGTACTGCTCCAGGCGATGGCGTGCTTGCATCTCCCCCAGGGGCTGGAGATCCGTCTCTTGGAAGACGAAGGTGACCATCCTGTCCTTGGGCAGCATTTAAGCCCTGCGTCCGCGCGAGAAGCTGGCCAATATGCTGTTGCAGTACAGGGTTGTGAATTCCTCCCGGAACTGCAAATACAGGTGGGTTCGGTGGCAGATTATGGTGGTTTTGATATTGGAGACCCGGTGGATGTTGCTGGAAAGGCGGCTGTGTATTGGGTCGAGGTACCTGTTCAGCTGGTCGCAAGGGGACCGTTGGAGTAGGTGTTTCTGGCGGATTTGGGACCGGACGGAAGGGATTTGGGGGTGCGGTAGACGATCGTGGAGCAGCAGTAGCAGCAGAGTCTGTCGCTGATTGGGGTAATTCGCGTAGGACAAGGTGGAGAGTCTGATCTTTGGATGTGCGAATCTGTGAGTGTCGTTAGAAGCTATCAACACAGCAAAGAGCAACAACTGACATTCTCAAGCCCAAAGATGTTTATCAATGAATCCGAATCGTTGGCAACTACCCTCCCCCGATATATCAACCGCATGCGCTCCACAGCAGGCCTGGTCTCAATCTCATTCTGTAATCGGGCCCTGAGCTCGCTGATAGTGGTGGTAGCGGCAATGGAAGGGAGATTGATATCGCCCTTGACTTCAGTCGACGGGGATAGAATCTTCAGATTGATCTCTAGAACGTCATCATCCATGTTGGCGTGTCAAGTGAGTGTCGGAAGTTTGGGTGCGATGCCCGGCGGATGTGCGTCACTTAATCGCATACGTTGCGCTTAGAGCTCGGAAATGTCAGCAGCGGGTCGTCGCATGCACCTCCACTATAATAAGTGCAAGTCTGAAGCTTGACTGTAGTAAAGGTTATAGAGAATGTGGCATATCTCTATGCGAGTCTGCACGGCGTCGCAATAGGCGTTCAAAAGCAAAACTCAAAAGAGAGTGAATGACTGTGTATGTTGCAAATAAGGTGTGTAAGGAAGGCGCAACGTTGCTGTAACAGCTGTCGCGCGGACTCGTGATCAATCTATCGCCGCGCGCCAAGACATGCGCCGTACGTCACTGCCCTTGCGGAAAAAAGTAGCACGAGTAACTACTCTGTACTACACTTCAATTCAACTCTAATATCACAGCTGCGCATCAATACAGTTTCGAGCGCATACCATTGAAACCCTGCGCAATTGCTACTGGGTCCAATTGTCCCTTCAGATGCAGTAGTCATGCTGTCCACCTGCGCTCGTCAGCTCCCCCGAGCACCCCTCCGCACTCGATACCCTCCCACCTGCCAATCCTCCTGCTACCGTCTATCCCAGTCTTCGCGACCTTTCTCGTCTACACGGGCTGCGTTTGATCAGCAGCAAAATCATAGAAAAGAGTCTTTCAGATCAAGATTAAATTCTGCTCTGAAGAGCACGAAGATCGAATGGAAGCCTATCCCAATCGCATTGGGAGTCACATTCCTCGGAGCATTCCAAATCTATCGCATTCAAAGGAGAGAGAAGCATACCCAGAGCGGAGGCACAGATAGCCAGGATGTGGATAGTCTAGGCACACCGAAGAAGAGGGAGAGGATCCGACCTAGTGGCCCATGGTCAGTCCAATTCTATGGTTGATTCTACCTGGAAGCTAAAAATCTACAGGCAGGTCCAGATTATGTCTACGTTGCCGCTGAAGGCACTTTCACGTGTATGGGGTCGGTTCAATGAGTTGAATATTCCATATTATCTTCGTGTCCCAGGATTCAAATTGTACTCCTTCATCTTTGGTGTCAAGTGAGTTTTTCCACATCGTCATATCATCATTATTCCCTGACCATATTAGTCTTTCTGAAGTAGAGGAGCCAGACCTACACGTCTTCCCCAACCTAGCCTCGTTCTTCTATCGTACTCTCAAACCCGGGGCTCGTCCCATTGATCCAAACCCAAACACTATTGTCTCACCTGCCGATGGCAAGGTCATTCAATATGGAATCATCGAGCATGGTGAGGTCGAGCAAGTCAAGGGCGTCACATATAGCCTTGATGCTCTGCTAGGCTCTGTTCGTCCTGCAAAGCCTTCCCAAGACACCGCCGATCCGAAAACACAAGCCAGTGGAACACATACAAAGGTTGGAGACGAAGATGTCATGCGCGCAGACGAGGAGTTTGCCCAAGTGAACGGTATCTCGTATACCCTTCCGAACCTTTTCTCTGGTCCCTGGCCCAAGGGTGGCAAGCCTTCCGAAATGCCCACGGATCAATCCACGAAGGCAGCACCGTCATCAGAAGCTGAAGTACGTGCTGACCTTGCCTTGAGCGAAGCGGAAAGGCCGTGGTGGGCGCCTGGGAACGCCGTCAAGACACCTACAGCTCTATATTACTGTGTCATCTACCTCGCTCCAGGTGACTACCATCGTTTCCATTCTCCAGTATCCTGGGTTGTTGAGAGCCGACGCCATTTCGCTGGAGAATTGTACAGTGTATCACCATACCTGCAGCGAACTCTCCCTGGTCTCTTCACTCTTAACGAACGAGTAGTATTACTCGGTCGCTGGAGATGGGGCTTCTTCTCTTACACGCCAGTAGGTGCTACTAATGTTGGCTCTATCAAGGTAAATTTCGATCGCGAATTGCGCACAAATTCTCTTACCACCGATACTGCCGCTGATCGAGCTGCCGAAGAAGCAGCAAAACGAGGAGAGCCTTACTCAGGCTTCGCTGAAGCTTCATATGATGGAGCCAGTCGTTTGTTGGGAGGACATGCACTCAAGCGTGGAGAAGAGATGGGTGGCTTCCAGCTCGGTAGTACGATCGTACTCGTGTTTGAGGCGCCAAAGGGAACCAGGCCTAGTCTTGACGAGGGCTTCAAGGGCGTCCGCCACGGTGGCTTCCGATGGAACTTGGAACAAGGCCAGAAAGTTAAGGTAGGCGAGGCTATAGGATACGTCGAGGACGTTGATTAGAGGAGTGGACGAACTGGATTCAATACCATACTACTATACTGTACATGCTTTGTATATTAGGGTTTGGCAAAGGGGAAATCTATGTGGACAATAAATAGCATCTTGATTACATTGGCTTCTCGGAATCACATACTGCTCCATCGTTTAATTTGTCCTCTCACGATGTTTTGATGGTCTAGCAACTGTTGTATGAGCACAAACAAAGACCCTGGCCGACTAGCTCCCAATTCGTACGTACCGAGGTAAATATCCTAAAGCTCTCGACAGACTACAACGACTCAGGTGTATAAGAGACTCTATCCTCCAGCATTGGCCCCAATTATTCCTACCTTTACCCTTTGACCATTTAACTTCCAATCCTCAAAATGGCAGAAGCAGACGTAAAACTCCACGATTTCAAGAACATCTTCTCGCTCAACGGCAAAGTCGCCGTTGTCTCCGGCGGATCGCGAGGCCTCGGACTACACGCAGCATCAGGGTATGTAACCGCATAGGCCCTCGATAATTTTCCCTATGTTCGACTTAATTTCTCTCGTTACTCACATCACTCTCCAGCCTCCTCCAAGCAGGCTGCTCCAAAGTCTTCATCACCTCGCGCAAAGCCTCAGCATGTGACTCCGCAGTCGCAGCGCTGAATGCCCTACCCGGCATCTCTGGCCGCGCATTCTCCGTCCCAGCCGACAGCTCCAAGATCTCCGAGATCGAGAGACTGGTGACGGAGGTTGGGAAAGAGACGGATCACGTGGACATTTTGTTCGCGAATGCGGGTGCGACCTGGGGCGCTTATTTCGATAAGGTGGATGAGAAGAATGGGTGGGATAAAGTTATGGACTTGAATGTCAAGGCTGTGTTTTTCACGATTCAGAAGTAAGTATATCTAGTCAATTATTTTATTGGGCTAGACGGGGTTAGAGGCGGTTTAGGAGAATGGTATTGACGTGAACGAAACAGGTTCGCACCGCTTCTGGAGAAGAAAGCAAGTTTGCAGGAGCCCTCGCGGGTGATTGTTACTGGATCCATAGCAGGTATCGCAGTCGGTTCTTTGGGAGAGCTTGCAGCGTATTCCTACGCTGCCAGTAAAGCCGCCGTCCTACATCTCACACGAAACCTCGCCGTAGAGCTGGGTCGTCGACACATCCTCGTCAACGGCATCGCACCTGGAATATTCCCTTCGAAGATGGCCAACGCGCTCATTGAAAGCAAAGGAAGCGCTGACCACTGGGCCAAAGCGATTCCGAGCGGAAGAGTCGGACATCCAGAGGATATCGCCGCGGCGGTAGTGTTCCTGTCGAGTCGAGCGGGAGCTCACGTGAACGGTGATACGCTCGTCCTCGACGGAGGCGAGATGATAGGGAGCCAGAGTTTGAGCAAGCTCTAGAACGTATCGTCTATTTTGTATATCTAATAGAGTCTAAAGTTAGGAAACTTTTTCAATCCTCGCCCAAGGGAATGTTCATCCCGTGCACGCCCTTGTATGCACTTCGCTCGGGCTGCTTCCATCCTTTCAGTGCCTCAGCCTTGTTCTCTTCCTTGATGTCGTAGACTTCGACCTTGATGGGTCGACAAGTCGACTTCATATCTGGCTTGTCTCCACCTTTGCTTGCATCCGCCTGGTGCCAGCCCCAAGCACTCAAATCACCTCCTGGGCAAGTGCTCAGCGCGCAGAGAAGATCTTGCTCAGCGAAAAACTCGATGAAAGATTCCTGAGTTGCCGGCGATGCCTCCATAAAATAGCGACCCTCCTCATCGAGGCCGGTGACTTGGAAGACATTCAGCACATCGTGGACATCAAACTCCGTGAGACCAAACGGCAAGATAGCCCTCGTCAGATTGGAGTGGCAATGGAAGTCGTAAGAGTCGCCAGTCAGCATGTTTGAAACTGAGTTCTCGTTAGCAAAATCCCTTATGTATCTATGTCTTATATACGTACCGTAAGGATCACACCTCGTCCCCAAAAGATCATGGCATCTCCCACCCCACTTCGTCACACCACCTCTCTCCGTCCTCCTCTCCTCCCTGCCACCCCCAGGCGCGTCCTTAACCAAACACCCATCCTTGATCATCCCGCAGAGCGGCCTCATGAACGGCAGAACGCTCCACATGCGATCGCCCTCTCTCACGTGCGTCCCCTGCAATTGACGGGTCCTTGCAGCCCAGAATCGCTCCCGGGGATCATTCGCGTTCCAGACGTTGAGGTCACCTACTTGGGGGCCCTCCGGGGTGGAGAGGCGGAAAATAGAGCCCGCGGGGACCTTCCATGCTTTTCCTGAGCGGGGAGGGACGGTGAAGGAGGCGGTTTGTGTGAGGGTGGATTTGTCGAGGTTGGCGAGGCGGGTGTAGAGTTCCTGGGGTGGATGGAGCGGGGAGTCGGAGGATGTGGGGAAGTAGGCTGGGGCTGGGGCGATCTCGTCGGCCATTTTTTGTGGTATGTTTGTAGGCTATGATTGAAGTTTAGTTTTGTTCTGTCTGTTGCCTTTGTTGAATTTATTGATGAGGAAATTGTTTGGGGGATGTTGGCATGTTTATTATGGTCGTGGTTGGTGGAGAATGCTTTGGATGAGCCGTCTATAAGCGTTTATCCCGATGTCGGCTTTTTAGTCAACGACTAGTTGTGATGGTGTTTATTTTGCTTCGTATTCTCGTGGAGAATATGATAAACGGTCCAAGTAGAATTCGAGGAATACCATGTGATGATTTATGGAGACGTATGCAAGTGGTTCGACATGTAGATCATTACGGTTCCAAGGAGAGGCTCGATACTGGAAACTTGATAAACCTAGCGAAGTCTTAGAAAAGATCAAACTCCTCTCAAGTTTCTTAACAAGCCGAAATCTGTCTTGCGATTATTGTACTGTATAGCGGCCATGTATATCTTTGGGATACAATTAGAAATATGAATCGTGTTGTTCATGCAAATTGGCTTCTTCAGACGAAAGCAAGAATACAGACAGTCTGGTGTTCCACATAAAAAGAAACATAATCAAAGGCCTTCTCCGAGGCTGCAGTTCAAGAGGATAATGCCATATCTAAATCTATAATTCTACTATAGTGTGGTATTCCAATAAACCATCGCATGAAACACTGAAAACATGTACGGTGCTGCAAGGTGAGCATATAATCGGATGGTAAGACCCAACCAAGTCCATCCTCCTCTTCCAGGTCTTAGATAGCATCTAAAAATATGAACTTACATTAGATGTGTTGATTGACAATGCCGGACAGACTGATATGCGCAGCCTCTCCAACATGGGCTTGTATGATCCCTAGTTCTGGCTCTCCTCCCATTCCCGAATCACTTTTTCCAATACAACCAGCATCTCCGTCTTTCTCTCTTCCGAACACCAACTGCCTTCAATGCCTGCCCTGCACACACTTTCCCACTCGCTCACACTGAGTTCGAAGGCGTCATGCACTGCGCAATAGTTGTCCAAGATGTGGCCGCCAAAATACGCTGGATCGTCACTATTCAAGCTGAACTTGACCCCATGATCAAGAAACTTCCGGATGGGGACTTCGCTGACGGACTTGACGCATCGCAATACGACATTACTCAAAGGACACACAGTGAGCAGAGTACCTTGATCTGCGATCTGTTTCAACAAGACGTCGTCTTGGGCAAGCTGGATTCCATGATCGATCCGCTCTGCATTTAATATGGTGAGGGCGCTGGAAATGTAGGATACCGGACCCTCTTCACCGGCGTGTGCTGTCCGGCGCAGACCCAGCTCTTTTGCACCACGGTACAGGTCTTCGAAGAGATGGGGTGGGAAGTTCATCTCGCTGGAATCCAAACCAATGCCTTTAACAGTGCCGTTTCGATAACTCTCTTGGACCTCTGGGCTCTGGAACATTTCGAGGGACTCCGCGGGCGGCAGATGTCGTAGGTAGCATGCTGTCAGAATCGTGGTTATGCCTAGTTCTTTCTCGGCGCGTTCGCACGCGGCTTGGAAACCTTGGATGACCGTGGGATAGGCTACATTTCGAGAAGTGTGCGCTTGGGGATCAAAGAAGACCTCGGCGTGATGAACACCATCTGCGGAGGCATGTTGGAAGTAGTCCCAGGCCAGAGCCTCGAAGTCTGAGGCGGTTATTAGGGCGGACATTCCAATGTAATAATATCCTAGGAAATCATCGAGCGAAGTGAATCTGATGAGCGTTAGATGGTGGCTTCTGGTTGCGAAAATAAAGCCAACCTCTCATATCGCTCAAGTAGTGACTCTGGTGTTTTGAAAGCTTCATCATCTTGCGGAAGCGTTATAGTGTTCTTCTCCGCGAGCTGGAAAAGTAGTTGAGGAGACAGAGCTCCTTCCAGATGTATGTGGTGTTCACATTTTGGCAACTGCTTCAGAAGGGTGTGAATGGATGACTTGCACATAGTGATGAAAGATTGAAATTGTGGTATATTTGCAGTTGAAATGGTAAAAAAAATTACGACCGCAGTCAGATTCTAAAAATACAAAGCACTTTTCAGATTTACGTAGATTCTGGCTATGACCATGTACCTGAACTTCAGGCGATAACGGGGTGGGGCATCGTGAAAAAGCCTAACGATTGGAAGTTTGATCAGTTGACCCATCAAGCGCAACATTGTGCAGATTTCGGAAGACGACACTCGGCGGTCAACCAGAAAGCAATCGAGGAAACAGAATCTTCGACGGAGGACGCCGATGAGAAGGAGGTGAGGTTAACTTAAGGTTAGGGGCGGGCCCTCAGGCCGCAACGTGGGTACCTCGCACAGAAACTTCTCTTGCTTCGAAATTTGCTTGAATGGACGGTTTGTGAGACATGTAGCCGTCGTACTTTGTTTAGTCTGTACAAGTGCACTGGACTGGCAAACTCGACGACTTTTCAAACGGGCTGCGCGAGATATTTCGGAGAGATCTCGCCTACGTTAGGTGGGAAAAAGAAAAATTCATGTCCAGAGCATGCCATTGATTTATTCGGAGATGGTGGCCGCGTCGCATGGTTGGCTAGACCCACTGAATAACCGTCTAATCTGCCGAAACAAGCGACGATCGCACGCTAAAACGGCGTCCGGAACGGTTGAAACCTGAAAACGCGTTTGAACCAGACCGGGACAGGAAGCAACTCCTCTCACACGATGCAGCGGAGGAGGTTTGGGAGCCTGGAGGGATGCCTCTACGCGTTGGCTTGCCACTGAGCGACCGGCGGAATTTCGGGGGCTGCTATGCTCTACACACCACACTGGCACACTGTGACGCTGGCAGTCTGGTCTGGCGCACCCTACCACAGTACAAGCCTACGAGCCTACGAGGGCAGGGCAAGGCAGGGCAGTAACCGAATCATGGAACCGAGCTTGCTTATTCCAACCCAAGCAACAAGCGGCAGCGGCCAGGCGTAAGAGACCTGCGAGCATGCGAGAGGTCTGTAGCGCCCCCGAGGGGGCAGTGCAAAATGTACGTCGATGAAGCACAGCACAGCACAGCGCAGCACACCCATCTGTCAAATAAACGTCCCAGATGTTGATCTCCGCAAGCCCAAATCTCGAGCGCAATACATACTGGACTGGATCGCCTTCGGAACGAACTGTGCAATACTGCCAATACACCTACGCCGGGCTGGCTCCTTATTCCTTTTGCGTGAATTTGTCAACGATTCATAAGATCATGGCTTATCGCATGCAGATCAGGGTCGAAATACAGTCAATGCCGGGTTTCGACGAGTATGATCGTCGTTCCTTGGAAAAAGAGAAACTCTGTCCCAAAGGGCTTCCAGGGTGAATCGAAGAGGTGCCGAGAACAGGGCCCGCAGTCAGCGGCACAACCCGAGTGGCCCGGGAGCTCGCACCTGCAGATCTCTTGTCGTGTGTGGTGCTGGGCTCTAGACGCTGTGACGCCCGTCATGGTGTCGGGTCATTCGAGTCACTCGATAATCGTCGTGGTCCTCCGTGCATAGATACACGGTACACTACTCCGCACACCACGAAGAAGGTGGTTTCTTAAAAAGAAAAACAATAATGAGCAGCATATGCAATCTGCTGTGCCCGGTTGCACGCGAGCCCGGCGATGGGAACACAAGGCGCCTTCTCCTCACCTGGGGTATGTCCAATGAAGAGTACATGTCCCAGCGGGTCAGCATCGGTCGACATGATGGATATCACAATTGCCCATGTCATAACGTGCATGCTCGCTGCAGCGGGCACGCCAGGCAAGTCAGGCAAAGCAAAGCCTGGCATAGATAGCTCCACCACTCCGAGTACTACTGCTACACCACCACTCCCGCCATAATACTCGTAGTGACCACAATCATCCAGGGTGGTTTACATTGTGGACAAGGGGTCATCTAGTTTCCTTTTTGTGTGCCGCGTGGCCTTGAAAGTTGAGATGCCTGAGACGGCCAGTTGGCACTCGATAGGTACCAGATCCGCGGGGATGCTGACCGATGGTTGGGAGGGATTACTGGTAGGGAGCGGAGGCAACCAAACAACGGTGCCAGAGTCTAGAGCTCCCGGGTACAGGACTACAAGTACAGGTACCTCAGCGTAGCTCGTTTCGGCAGTTTTCCGTAGGGACAATTCATCTGGCGTGTCTGGGGAACTGACTCTCTTGACATCTCGGCAAGTTGCATATCGTCCATGCGGCCCTCAGCATGCGGCTGAAAATGGAGAGCAGAGCCGGTACGCAGAACGCACTACGCAGTAGTCTGTTCCTAGGTACTACTTTGGGCCCATGAGCGCCGAATACGGACCGTTGACCTCAGCCTATGATGTGAATGCAAATTAGAGCAACAGACAACATGGTCGCAGGGAGACTGGGAGAGTTTGTTCTAGCGCCGGTGGGATGCGCCCGCGATCAGGTCCGCTTCCATTTATTATTACTCGCCGCCGATGCAGCCCACGATGTCCCTCTACCTACGACGCTTTCGACGCGGAGAACCACGTGGTGGGCTCACGGAGCGACCTACGGGACAGGACAGGGGTTGATGTGTATTTGTAGGCTGGCTGAACGTCTAGGCTCGCCGCCCGCCTGGCAAGGGAAACTGGGAGCGCGGAATGGTAGTGGTCCGACGAGACGGGTGATGATAGATGTTTTGTAATTGTGATGGACGTCGATTGACATTACGATGCTCGTTCGCATAAGAGGTAGTAGGGCAAGGCATTGGCAAGGGGGCCATTGGCAAGGGCGAGAGCGACGGGGTGGTTCTCGACAGCAATCAAGCGGGATGGTTCGGAGATACGTTGTCGACGTTGTACGCAGTGCAGCGCATGGTCAAGTTGACGATGAATCAGTGAAATTGGTCGATAATAATAATGACTCTCACACCGATTTGATGCTGTGAAATAATCATCTTGTTGTACGGAGTATAGAAGATTCGAAGAATGGTTGGTGAGGAGTGTGTGGGCTTGGTTTGTTGGTAGATGTCGCGTTGGCGAGTGGAACGAACTATCTATTGTTGTTTTGGGAAGGAACGTGATGGCATCAAAGTCTATCTACACCTACACCAACAACACCAAGACCTTGACTCCTCCTCCGCCATCATCCATCCACCCACGCGATCCCATGATCTATCGCATCCCATCAAATTCACCACCCACGGTCCACCCCATCATCCATGATCCGTACCTATTCACAAACTGTGTGTGCAGCAGCAGCAGCAGCACAGACGACGCGACTCGGCGACGTTCACGGAACCTTCCCTGTGCTGTGCATGCACCGGGGTGGGTTATCGCTCGCTCGCTCACTGTACTGTAACTTGTAGTCTTGTACATCGTCACTTTCAACTGTCCAACCAGCATCCTGCCGACCATCGTCCGGATGATGGATCTCTTCGACTTTCCTTTCTCCTTCTTCCAAGCCCTGCCATTGCCTGCTTTTTTTCCATCTTCCGTCTTCCGCCATCCGTGTGGATCGATCGCCCTCCAACCAACCCCCGCGCTGACGGCCAAACGGAATCGACATTGATGCGCCCTGTCGCCCCCGTCACCCCGAAAATTTGCTCTCAACAACGTGTTGGAGCGTGTAGGTCGTGCCACATTGGGACGAGCAGGCTGCGTAGCCGAACGACGCTTATGCAACAACTGTGTCCGTTCGCCCTCACTGCAAGTACTGTACGAGTACGGAGTAGTGGTATCGTACTTACCTGCACCCCAACGCTTACAATAGTATCTTTTTACATCGTACGCTAGGCGTAGTAGTATCCCAAGTGGAGCACGACTAGGAAAATCTCCCGGCATTTCTTGTGTGCTGGTTACAGCAAAGACTGGTAGCGATGGCGGTAGCAGCACCAGAAGCGACACCAGCCCAGCGACCGCAACAGCACCGCAGCACCTTGAATTTGCCCATTCACTCCAATAATGCCGTCGTCGTATCATCTTGATCAGTCAGAACCGTTCAATTACGATCAAAGTAGTTCCTAGTCTGTGCCAGGCTGACTTTTGATTGACGCCTTCGCCGGGGTTTGATCCGTTCGGGCACAGTTCCAGTCCAATACACTTCCAGCCCGATAACATTCAGACGGTTCACTTCTATCTTCGGACCATAGTGACCACCACAGTGACCACACTCCACTCCATTACTACAGTCTACCAGTCTACCCACCAACTGGCTCAGCACTGACAGCCCTGGAGCACTCGCTCAACCCTGCGTACATCCTTGAACCTTCCCCATCACTTGCACGCCCGCCCCTGCATTTACATCATTCCCAAATTCGTCATTGACGTTAACGCTTTGGGAATGGATTGCCCGTTGTTTTGGGCGAGGCGCCTCCGCGTCTGCCCTCTTGAACGAGATCGGTGCTTTTCTGGAAGCATCACCACCATGTAATTACTGAAAATCCCAAGTAAGATGCCGAGGCCCATCCTCTCCCTTAACTGCTCGCTACCCTAGCCTGCCGGATCTCCATCCGACGAGGGTGTGCCAGAACGTCGTATTCTAGTCGCCTCGTCCTCGTCGTACATCCACCGGGGGACATTTCACCTACGCACACTACGATTATCATTGGGCCTCACGCAACACCATACTTCTGCCGTGACCTTTCCAACCCTGTTATCACGGCAATTTGTTATTGCGTGTAGGTACATAGGTTTGCTCTATCGTTGTGGCGCCCGTCCGCCACAGCCTCCCGAGTCTTCGAGAACCCGTCCCAAGGCTGGTTGGAAACGAAAAAGTGTGGCCAATTTACTTATTCCTTCGGCACCATCGACTCGAACATTCGAACCCTGTCATATCTGTTTCAAGTCTGTCTATCATTCTTCAAGAACGTGCAGGTTCCATTTCTCCGTCGTGGCGGGATCCAAAGCTTAGCCCTCCTGTTCGCTTTTCTCCAGCCATTACATCTGAGTGTAAGTGGCAAGCTTCTGCCACTCCTTCTCACAGACCATTTGTAGTTTTCCCAATCTCTGCAGCAGGAGCCGGGAACTAGGGCTGATCAGCAGACGTTACGTCGCCTCCACCATTGGAGCGTCAGGCACACGTCTACATTTACTTCTTCCCAACCACAGCGATCCCGTTCTCTTTTGTACCAGGTCGGCGAGCGCTACTCGGTTGCGCTGCATCCTCTCGCCCCTCGTTCACTGCAGCCCTCTCGGTGCCAACCAGCTCGTCATTGTTACAGTTGCCTACCAACTAGCTCCCCCAGCATTCCGATTTTGGACGACAAGTCCGCTGGCTCTTCCGTTGTGGAATCACACCTATCCGCATCTAGCTACATTCCTTGATTTCCTGTTGATCAGCTATCGCTGGTCAAGCGCCCAGCAATCGATTCATTCCGGCGAGGTGTTTTGACCCCGAGCCTGCGAGCCTACACGACTAGGATTCGTCGCAGGCCCCGTCTTTCTCAGCTGTGCCCTACACAAGAATACAGCCCTTTCACAGCTTGAAACCAGGCCAAGCTAGGACTATGTACTAGAGTACCCCTGTCCCATTGGCTTTAGAGATAAAATCGGCCCCGGGAACTTTCCATATTGTTGGGCATACCCGAGCGACGTTCGGTTGGTGCCGAAGCGACCTTCTCTTGACCCCACAAGATCCCTATTTTCCTCAAGGTATTGTTGCCATTCGCACTCCATCGTAACGATATGGACGTTTCGAAGTTATCTCAACGTCCAAGAGACAGTATCTCAACGACAGTTCAGACGTCTCCACCGGGGTCGTCAACATCTTCCCCGCAGTCCATGATTCCACCACCAAGTCCTTACACGATAGCGCCAGCCGGGCGTACACATGGTTTGTCAGCTCCATTACCTCAGATAGGATCACGGTCGCCTGGAGCATACAATACTTCGCCCTATCCTCATTCATACGGGACTTCATCCACATCACCGAGCACTGCGTCTGGAAGTTTGCCAGAAGCGCATATCCATGATGGCTCCACGATGTCAGCCGGAATCTCGCCAACCCACATTTCGTCATCCGCTTTGAACGCGCAAAAGAGGGCGTATCGGCAGCGAAGGAAAGACCCCAGCTGTGATGCTTGCAGGGAGCGCAAGGTTAAGGTACGTTGAAATGCGATCACACTCCTAGGATATACCTCTCAAGGCTGCTGGGTGCGGCAAACAGTCGTCGAGCAATCGCAGTACGTTTGCTCAACACAACCGACCTTCTTTCCTGCACATTCAATTGTGTTCGATAGAAGGAACGACGCTCTCGAGATTCCCATGTTGCCCTATTGTGAGCATAGCGTGGCTCTGAAGCAGCCACAACACGGAAACTCTACACACAGCGCTGTCACGCTAGATCGGCCATGTAAGAACAGTCCACTAACTCCCCTACAGTGCGACGCCACCGAAACCACAGCATGTTCGGAATGCTCCAGTCGAAATCACAAGTGTCAGTTTACCAAAGAGACCAACCGTAGGATGTCCTCAATCAAGTAAGTACTTTTTGCTGTGCCAGAACGTGTTTTTTAATGAGCCATCAGACAAGTCCAAGATCTCCAGAGTCAGCTAGCAGAGCTTCGACAAGAGAATACACATCTAAGGACGAGAGTTACGGAACGGACATCCATGGAAATCGATCGGCCTGCTGTACCAAACCAGATTGAGAGTCACCCGAAGATTCGCGACAGGCCACATAGGATCCAAGCTCCAACCATGCAAAATTTTGACCTGGTTCGCCGGAATGTTCGCACATATTCTGAAGGCATATTCGACCATGTCTCACAAAGTCGCTCCAGTACCAGTCTGTCCCAGAATAGCTTAATTCATCCAGAGGTGCCTCCTCGGGCGGAGTTTGCTCATCTTTCACGATCATATCTTGATTCGATCCACGAACTCTTTCCCATACTCCACTGGCCGACATTCCAGCACGAGGTTGACCAGGTTTATACTGCGAGGAGCTTTGAAGGAATGCCACGGGATTGGATTAGCTTGTTCTTTGCCGTCATGGCTTGTGGCCAGCTCCAATCAGCTTTTGCTCAACCTGGGTCTCCCAAGCCTTCCGGTGACGAAAGGAAATACTTCGAATTGGCCACAAATGCGCACTTGCGCCCAGCCCAGGATATTTCAATAAACCATGTCAAAGTCGCATTCCTTCTTGGTCTATTTTCCATAGAGAGCAACAAGAAGTCGGAGGGTGCTACATGGCTAGCTTCTGCGATCAGGATGGCTCACACCTTAGGACTTCATATTGAGAGGAACTTTCACTCAGCCATGGAACTCGAGCTCAGAAGGCGGCTCTGGTGGTCTTTGTACACTCTTGATCGGTATGACATCTCTCGCTAAACCGACTCATTACCTGGCTAACGCATCGCAGAATTTCCTCTTTTGAAGCAATGATCCCTATGTCAATCCACGAAGATGACTTCGAAGTTTCTCTACCGTCTTCCACGGAAGATCGATACATATCTCAAGGCTTTTCGCGTCAGCAATCAAGCCAACCCCCCTTTACTGGGTTTCTGGCGATCATTCAAGTGGCACGGCTATACTGGGATTTGTCCCGCACTCTGAAGTCCAGCATCGTCTCTGTCGAAGCCTTGCAAGCTTTTGATGAGAAGGTTCATTCCATAATGATGCTCTTCACCGAGACTGATCAGGTCACAAACAATTCTCCGCTCGCTCCACAGGCTCTCCCCACAGTCCTTACTCTTCAATCTGCTCGATTCTGCCTCTACCGACATAATCTGTCGCCAGTATGCCGACAGAGTGAACGAAATGAGGCACTTCGCAGGTGCCTACTGGTGGCACAAGACACTGCTCAATACATATCGCGAACGCTACGGACAGCTCCAGAGAAGCCTGAATTTGATCGTACCTGGCGAACAAGAGTGGGTCAAAGTGCTTCTAGTATGTTGTGCATGCACATTTGGCGCTGCATGTTGATACTCTGTTTCCGAGCCGAGTACCAGCCTGCACTCGATTGTCTTCACTTCGCCGCCGTGGTTGGGAGTGGTCGAAAGATCAACGCGGCGTGTGGTAAGAATCTGGCCTTCTTCTTGGATCGTCTCCTTGAACGGGTTCGCAGTGGCAACGGTGCGCATCACCAGCTTGAGCATGATGAAGAAATGATTGCATACGTTAGTGGTGATATGCAGGCCAGTCCCGAACACGCCTGGATTTGGTCTCCAGAATCTGCTCCACCACAGTCGCCTCCCCATACCTCCCCAACCTTGCGAATGGCAAACCACGGAGTAGATGACCCTATGCAGGGTACAAACTTGCCGCTACGACCAACTCCTGGCTCGCCTCAGAATGATTTCACAGAGTGGGATGGGTGGAGTCGAATTGAACAGAGAATTCGGCTTCTCATGGACGAAAATCATGCTCGCCTTTCCCAACCCGCCTCATACTATCCTCCACCTCATAACCCTATGAAAAGAGTACAATTAGCACCCGGTCCGCCAGTGTCTCCCAACAATTCGGTCTCTTTACCTCCGCCAACACCCTCGAATGCCAGTCGAATCAGTATTGCAAACATCATCTAGCCCGACTGATCTCAAAGGGAGATTTCACTGGAGAATATATGCGAACGATTGTGGTTGTTTCAACGCGGATTTTGAGAGGTGCCATACTCGGAGTATGGATGCTGATGCCCTTTTCACGAGCTACGAATCGTACAAAGACACATGGGATCTTCGCGAGACGCATTCCAGCTAACAATCAACTCGTTGGATGCAGAAGATTTGTCCGAAACATCGTCAATGTTTTTAGTGTGGCTCGGCGGCATGCGTATTTGAACGCGATTTCCTATTAATGATCGAAACGAGGGTTGCGATAATCATGTTTACAATTTTGATACATTCTAGCCGACTTCACGAGAGAAGGAGTATTGATAGCGCAGACTTTCGTTTCCTTAAATCCACCTTTCGTTGTTCTGTTAGACTCGTAGCGGGTGTGTTGGGGATTGCTTGTTAACAAGGCCATATATGGGCTCTACTTTCCTATCGCGCAATGAAGTGTACGATTGCCAGGGAAGAACTAGTGGCCAGACCACGACTAATAGATAGGACATTCATCCACTGTCTATATAATCACAGTGGGTAATGGATATCGTTACCGAACCTTTCGGACATCCATAATAATTTACAACAATTTTTCTCAAGACTCTGAACACCAAAACTATAGTGTCGTCAAAGCACTCTGAGCTCTCCATTGCGTGGCTTTCCGTATACGAGGCTATCTCCGTGAGATCTTAATCCATCATTATATAGAGGCTCGGGCTCTAGCTCCGCCTTCATCCGCGCCTGCAGAGTGAGACCACAATTGCCAATAATGTATTTACGGCACAAGCGGGACTGAACTGGGGCTTCTTACTTTCGGAAGCTCATGGATCAGATCAATCTACAACTCACTTGGTGGGGTTAATTTGGCGCTACAAAATAGATGCGTACATTACATGCATACAACGACGCCAAACTCCACCAACAAGCGGTGTAAGCGGCTTCGCGACCCCAGCACTGACGGCCGTACCAGCATCGACCTCTCGAAACAAGCTTCAGGTACGTGAGCTTGTCCTCGTCCCGCGCCGGCTTCTCGAATCACAGCCTGGGTTCTAGACATGCCCTAGCCAACGTGCACATCCAGCTCAGCAGCGGGATTTAACTGTTTGCCCTAACCCAACCCCCAACAGAACTTGCTTCCAAGCTCACAGTATGGCCAATTAGGTGCTCCAGCCACCGTAATGACATGGCTCTGCTGTCACTGTCGCTTTCATATGTCTCATTGTCTAGCGATTGATCCAAGTGTACGGGTGTATGTGTTACGTAGGTGTGCTTTTTTGGTGATCGATGTTCGACTGACACCCCACCGCACCCCACCAGCATGCCACCCCGCCTATTTTGCTGACTGCTCTCCCCATAATCACCCTACTAATGTAGGAGTCCTACCTGCCACTGCCCCTTTCTACTTCATTTCTACTCCTTATTAAAATCAAAACATATTCTCGCTCATCGAATTCTATCCCACTTCTTCATTATATTCTTCTCATTGTTGCATACAGCTCCATCCTCGCAGATATGGTTCACCTCAACCGAGTCGCTACCGACCAGGAGGTCCAAGAGCAGGCTGCCATTGCCAATGGCTTTGAGAAGATCAAGCTCGACGAATTCGATGACGAGGAAGACGACTACACGGCGACTGTCTACGGTTCAAAGTTCGCTGCTGCGGATCTACCGAAACATAGTATGCCAGAGAAGGAAATGCCTCCCCAGGTGTATGTTTTCGCTGCGCACCACAAAAGCAGGTTGCTGACTTGTTCTATAGAGCTTACCGCATGATCAAGGACGATTTGACTCTAGATGGCGTATGTAACGATATTCCGCTCTGTTCAGGCGTGGCTAACGAGAACAGACACCTACGCTGAATCTTGCGTCTTTCGTCACGACATACATGGTACAGAGACTGTTTCTACTACTGCTTTCGCAGAATGCTGACAATGAACCACCAGGAAGACGAGGCTGAAAAGCTCATGGTGTAAGCCTTTCAACCCTGCTTATTTGAATGGTGATAATTAATTCTGTACTCCAGCGAGGCCTTCTCAAAGAACTTCATAGGTAAGTTGCACCATGCTTCTCGCGTGCTACCTGAGCAGAAGCTGACACTTAGGACAGATTACGAGGAATACCCCGTTTCAGCAGATATTCAGAATCGATGCGTCAACATGATTGCAAGACTTTTCAATGCTCCCACAAGCGACGGCGAAACGAATGTCATGGGAACCAGCACTATTGGATCCTCCGAGGTTAGCAGCTTCTCCACCATGTTCCTTGATTGATGCACGGCGCTAACCAAAACAGGCAATTATGGTGAGGGCCCAATGTCACGCTAGAAGCGACTAGCTTGCTAATGCATTGAATACCAGCTTGCTGTATTGGCCATGAAGAAACTCTGGCAGAACAAGCGTAAGGAGGAAGGGAAGCCTTTTGACAATCCCAACATCATCATGAATGCGGCCGTCCAAGTGTGCTGGGAGAAGGCTGCCAGGTACTTCGATGTCGAGGAACGCTTCGTCTACTGCACGTCCGACCGCTTTGTCATCGACCCCAAAGAGTGTGTCGATATGATTGATGAGAACACTATCGGTATTTGTGCTATCCTCGGAACGACATATACTGGCGAGTATGAAGACGTTAAGGCTATCAATGACTTGTTGGTCGAGAGGAATTGCGATGTGCCAATCCACGTCGATGCTGCCAGTGGTGGCTTTGTTGCTCCTTTCGTCAATCCCGGCTTGGAGTGGGATTTCAGACTACCAAAGGTCGTCAGTATCAACGTCTCGGGCCACAAGTATGTCTCCCTCTGTCCTTATTCAATGCGCAGTCCACTGATATCTCCAGATACGGCCTTGTATACCCAGGTGTCGGTTGGGTCGTTTGGAGAGACCCCAAGTACCTACCCAAGGAGCTCGTCTTCAACATCAACTATCTCGGCGCCGACCAAGCATCCTTCACACTGAACTTCTCCCGCGGAGCCTCGCAGATCATTGGGCAATATTACCAACTAATCCGCTTAGGCAAGCGAGGATACAGACGCGTGATGCTCAATCTCACCCGAACGGCCGACTACCTCGCCAAAAACCTGGAATCCCTAGGCTTCATCATCCTGTCCGAGCGAAGTGGAGCCGGTCTCCCTCTCGTCGCCTGCCGTCTTGATGAGGATCTCGAGAAGCACTACGACGAGTTCGCCATGTACGTTTCTCCTTCATACGTCTCTTAGGCTGTTTACTAATCAATGATTCTTTTTTGCTTCTTCTAGTGCCCACCAGCTTCGCGAACGCGGTTGGGTCGTCCCCGCCTACACCATGGCCCCGCACTCTGAGAAGATGAAACTTATGCGCATCGTCGTGCGCGAGGACTTCACGAAGTCGCGCTGCGACGCACTCATCAACGACTTCAAGCTCGCGCTCCAGACCCTCGACGTCATGGACAAGAAGAAGATCGAGGAACATGAGAAGTATGTCTTGCCCTACATTCTCTTTTGTAGACATTAGGTACGGAATAAAAATGTGGCTGACGATCACACTGCAGACTCCTCAAGCATATGCGTCGCAGATCGACGTTCTCTTCGAGTGGAGGCAAATCGGACCTGCCGAGTACGCACTTTGCGAACCAGGATCATAGCTTGCAAGGTCAGGAGGGGAAGACACATGCCGTTTGTTAAGAGGGCTTTATCTGAACATTGCGAGGGTGTTTTGGCGACGGGTAGTAGGGTGAAGGTGGGGTTGGGGCATTTATGACGTGGATCTGTTTTTTGGGATTTACGATCTAGCCAACTTCATGATTTTCTGGGTTTGATACTTTTCTTGAGGAGGACATATATGGGTTGATGGTGTCGAGGGGCGGGCTCTCTTTGGATAGGGAATGGTACATACATGGGACTTTTTCATTGTGTTACATGCACAAGGGGAATGGGAATGTAGGTACCTAGGGAGAACATATTGCAGCTTTTTATTTATCTACGTCAATGAATTTATGAGCGAAAGGAAAAAACGATGAGCTTGCTCCCCGGTGCATGTTATCTCGTGGACGTGTAGTTTTACATAAGCACTATTTGTTGTGTGATACCTCGATTGTGCGAAGTATAACCTCCCTTCCTTCTCGACCTTGAATTTCTTTCGACTATGATCGCGCCAAAGATCGCTCGGGCTGCCTTTTATAAAACCTATGCTCATTCCGGGAATTCTCAATCGACAATATTCAAAAATAGATTACCTTGCGTACATGCCAACCCACAACACCTATCCAGTGTTGTTCCTTCACGTTTCCAATTCTCGACCAATTCACATAATGCACCAATCGAGTACCATTGGATTGATGGAGCAGAGCGTTTGCATTTGTACGAGCCTGGAGGATACCATCCTGTAATGGTCAACGATCTACTACATAATCGCTATCGAATAGTCGACAAACTAGGATTCGGCGGCTACGCGACGATCTGGCTTGCTCAAGACGAGAGAACAAAGCGCTATGTCGCCCTGAAAATGGGAATTTCAGGTCCATCGGCTCCTCGACGAGAGACTGGGATCCTAAAGGCGCTACATGGTTCAAGTTCGGTCTCACAAACTGGATTCGGTGTTGATGCACGCGACGCTCTACCAAAAGTTCACGACGCATTCGAGATCCGTGGACCTAATGGAACCCATGCCTGCTACACAATGACTCCAGCTCAAGGGAACCTCAGGGAAGCATCGTTCAGTCGCCTCTTCCCTGTCCGAGTCGCGCGCGCTTTAGCTGCAAAGTTGGTGCTGGCAGTGGCTTTTATCCACTCCCGCGGATATGTTCACGGGGGTATGTTTGTTCTACGACATCTTGAGCAATACAACCAAACCTCATTAAAAATCAGATCTTCATCTTCGCAATGTACTAGTCAAACTTCCATCAACATTCGAAGAAATGTCGATCACCCAATTCCAAGACAAATTCGGCGAGCCCGAAACTGTGCCCATCACGCGTGTTGACGGCAAACCACACACCACCCACGTCCCTACCGAAGCCACACTACCACTCTATCTCGGGAAAAAAGCTCAAGATTTCACCTTAGCTGACGCGCACGGTTTGATGCTCAGCGACTTCGGCGAGGCATTCTCGGCCGCTACGGAGCAGCGCTTTGGTACGGATTGCAAGATTCCGTTGGCGAAAAGGGCTCCTGAGGCTCTTTTCGAGCCGGATGAGCTCATGTCCTATCCGTCGGATATTTGGAGCCTTGGGACTGCTGTATGGGAGATCTTGGGGATGAAGTTCATCTTCAGCGAGTCGGAAACTCGGGACGAGATCGTCGCGCAACTAATTGACGTCTTGGGCGGCGCTCAAAATTTTCCGCAGAATTGGAGAAAGCTGTGGGAAAGATCGTACGAGGACAGCATTGACGCAGCCGATACAATACCTCGGAAACCGACGGAGGAACGGGAGGAGTGGCCGAGTCTCGAGTGCGCCTTTGAAGAATTTGTGCAGAAGTATAGGCGGAAGCTTGAGGTGACTGGGATCTTCGGAGAAGAAGAGACGTGGGCGATTCTGGAATTGATACGTGGCATGCTCAAATTCCGGCCAGAGGAACGAATGACGATAGAAGAAGTGCTGAGGTCAAAGTGGATGGTCGATTGGGCATTGCCGGAGTTAGAATGATGGGTGCTGCGGTTGTGCAAGATCGCAGCCTTACAGCATTCAGTAGTAGAGAGTGTTGTACTTTAAATTGTGTCTAAGACTTTTGAACTCGAATTCATTTTGGATGTCTACATCATTTTTGCTTGTGAGTCAGCTCATTTACGAGCCTCATCTATGTACAAAGGCTTCGATTGTCGCATAACCCCAATCTTAAACCTATATTGCAGCCATGGGCCTCATTTATAATTACTCACAGCCTCCACATTTTTAAAGACTGCTTCTTTGAGCATGGGAAAACCGTTCCCAGTCGCATACAGACCCATACGAGCACCGTGCCAAGATGTACGTCCCCCAGAACGAGCCGCCATCCAGGACGATGGAAAAGCAGTGACCCAGGTGACATTCTCAGATCCCAGAGGAAGATACCCGAATTTGTAGGTTTCGGGAGTAGCACTGATGTAAATCCGTACAGCCACGCCCTCATCGGAGACATGCTCTGTGCCCAAAGGATGATAGGTTGTAGTGACGTTACCATCGATCTCTATCCCTTGCCCAATGGTCGCCGTTTTGAGACAGACTGAACTTGGCTGGTCCTTGCAGAGGACGACAGATATGGTGTTGTGGTATTCGTCGTTGACCCAAGCTACCACACCAGCCTCATGCGATTCGAGCGTCGGCTGGAATTCCAAGTCTGCACTGAAATCGTGCCAAAGGCTATCCTGTCTACGAATTACAAGAGCCATGCCGTCAAGAGCGTCGAGAGCCCGTGGCGTCCCTCGCAGTACCAAAGATGAATCATTGATACGGTACCAGTCTCCGTAAGGTGTACCTCGGAACTCCCAACTGGGGTCCAGGACAGATGACGAGAAGGTGTCATGCCAGGTGGTGTTTTCAATCGAAGTGGCAGCAATATCTGGATCTGCCATTTCAAATGTGATCTCAGACCCATTGTTAGCCAGAGGCCAGCCGTCCTCACTCCAAGTCACAGGACTCAAGTAAGTTTCGCGACCGAGGATCCAAGAACCGTTGATATTGTTGGGATTCTGGGGGCGCACAGCTAGGAAAACGGAATACCATTTGCCGTCGGGACGAACGATAAGATCGGCGTGGCCTGTTTGTTGGACTGGTGCGGAAGTGTCGCGGCCGTTGAAGAGCAGGGGACCTAGAGGACTTGCCTCCCAGGGACCAGAGGGAGATGGGCCTCGGTGTATGGTCTGGCGATGGAGGACTTCAGTACCACCTGCGCGTAAGTCTCGTCAGATCTAATAGTCAAAGAAAATGAGCTCAGACGTTTGTTACCTTCGGCGACAGACAAGTAGTAGGAGCCATTGATCTTGTACACGTGGGGGCCCTCGGCCCACCGAATCTTTAACGGCAAATCTGAGCGATATATCATTACAGGCTGGATCAGTGATTTTCCAGATGTGACATCCACCTGAGACTGCCAGATGGTGCTGTTCCCACCTGTAGGTGCGAATTCAGGCAGAGCGGTAGACAGATATACGCATCCGTCATCGTCAAAGAACAAGTCCGGGTCGATTCCTGTCTGATCAAAGTACGTTGGCATACTCCAATTTCCCGAGAAGATGTCGTTGGTGGTGATCAAGAATGGCCGCTGATCAGATGGATTGAAAGCTATATTAGGATTCATGTTAACCACACGACTTCTAAAGTGGTTGTTCGTCTTCCAGGGAGGCTTACAATCGGCGTAGTTGGTTATCAGGTAGAAAGTGCCATTGTAATGGCGTAGCGTGGGTGCAAAAATACCGCCACTCGCGAGCAATTGGCGGTCGTAGATTGCGTTCTTAATTGTTAGGCCATGTCCAATGATTTTCCAGTCTACCAAGTCCGTAGAATGGTAAATGGGTAGGCCTGGGAAGTACTCGAAAGAGGAAGTTACTAAGAAGTAATCGTCTCCCACACGAATGGCAGTTGGATCCGCGTTGACTCCGCTTATGATGGGGTTGCGAAACCCCGAAACGTAGTGCCCTTTAGTGGAAGTCGATTTAGTATGGAACTCTTCGTTTGAACATTGTTCGACTCTTTTAAACTAACCAAGAAATCCCACCGTTAGGAGGAGAGTGTAAATGTGCAACATATTTGCACTCTAGGGACCCCACAGATTGACTTTGTGTGTGATTCTCTTCTCCTTGTGCAGATGTCCAAATACTTATACAGATTAGCTAGCTGCGGCCCCCTCCTCCACCTCCTCCGTCATCGCATGCCGAGAGTGTGGAGTCCGGGGTAACTACGAGCTAGACAGCAGGATTGCGGGCGCAGAAGTTGGGGTACAATAATATGCGATTAGTGTCTCTATGATGAAATCGAATTTCAATTTCAGCGCGTGTTGCTGCCGACTGGAAAATTACGTTGGGTGTCCCCCTCAGCATCCGACCCGCGTACCCCAAACCCCACACGTCCCGAGCGCAGTTAAACATACTATAGAAAGTTCGGCCACCAAAAGCTAAAGTAATCCTACTATATTTTATTTTTTTATTTTTCATTCTCAGTATTACAAATATCAGAGCTCTCATTTGATCTTTTACCTATTCCTTGAGAGACATCATTGGTGGTGATAGGATTAAGCTTGACATAATCATTGTATCTGTACAATCACTCGATAAGAAGTCGTTACGGGATTGTAGTCCGCGTCGAAGCCAACCTTCATCCAGCGGATCTGGCTCCACGGTGGACGTGTTGAGGCCTGTCCCTGTGCCTTGAAGTGCACGATGCCAGTGTTGGCTCTCCTATTCGTTTGGCGGACATGATCCGGTTCGGGGGGTTCGGCAGATGATAGAATCATGGGTGTCGTTTCGTCATTACCTGGTGGTTGCAGAGTGTGGAGCCAGAAGCCATAAAATATGGGGTTAGGAGGTCTTCGAGGGTCAATTGGGAAGCGAAGAAGGGTTGGGTGGTAGTGTCTTATTGAGTGGGCGCTGATGAGGCCTTCGCTCTTGCCTTCGGAGTCCCGTACACGCACGTAGCCTTTCGAGTCTTGCGTTATCGTGGTTATGATGTAGAATCTGCTGTCTGGATGAAATTCGCTTGTACAATTAAGGAGAGCTTTGCGCTCTGACGGGCTACAACTACGGACGGGCAAGTTGATGGAGAGTTCTCCGTTCGGTTCAGAGAACCCGTCTTAGCCAGGTATGGGGACTATGTCGCTAGAACGGCTGAAGAACGAAGGCGATGGTGCATAGATGCTCCAGTACTCCCCCATCGAGTCATCCATGGCCCATGCGAATATCGATTCGTCACGACACTTCTGAATGATATGTTGTTGAAGTCTCAAAAAGGCCTTCTCGCGCTCGCCGTATATCATTGCCATGTTGACGTCGAAAAGACCGAGCAAACTGTACGCTCGATCTTCCACCCTCTTCGTAATCCGGTTGGCTGCCCACGACATTCTCTGGGCTACAGAACACTGATCTGGTCCGATTGCTCAAAACTTCCCGTGGGACATTCGTCTTCTCCTCAATGATCTCCGGTAGATCCATTTTCGTGCCCAGGAACTTCCAGTCTCGGTCGAAGAACGCTACATCTCGCGGCACGATAAGCTCCTGAAGTGTCCATCCCCTATTGTACCATTCACTTTCCTCGAACACCTTTCCTCTCCTTCTCCCAGCACCATCCCCACCGTCTTCATCTTCTGCGATACTATTACCATGATAGTGCACAACGTCTTCCAGATAAGCAACACAAATCGCACTCATCCGATACCACAAATACATACTATTAATCGACTCGGCAAACTCGCTCGATTTCGCCTTGTTGATACAAACTCTACATACACTTGCGACAACATAGACTTTAGTCAACCGCTTACGCGATCTGTAAATTTTGTTCACGTACTGTAAATGACATATGAAACGAGAAGGTGGTTAGAGGTCACGTTCCTAGAGTTGAATTGTAAGACCCGAGCAGGCACCGAAATGCGGGCTCAGACAACAGACAAATGAGACTCATTATGCTTAAATGTGGATTAGAAGATTCGGGCAAGGAAAACGTTCTAATACGCAGATATCTAGAACAATGATCACTAAGGAGGGAGAGGGTCTGTGGAGAGATTCTTTGTGGAGAGACTCTCTCCGTGGACAGGCTTCTCCGAGGAGAGAAGCGCTCTGCGGAGAGATTTCTTAAGGAGAGAATCTTCGAGGAGAGAAGAGCTCTGGGGAGAACCCGGCCAGCTTTAACTTGCAAGCTCCTTCGACTCGTTCACACCTGCCAGTTACTGTACTCATTCAGTTGGACGTCGGCTTCGGCCCATTTTTGATGAGTGCAACTGTTCCGGATTTCAGTTAGGGATACTTGTGGGGTAATTGCGCAATTATGGCGGAGAGAACGAGCGAGGCCAGACTTTTTGATGTGGGCTTCAATGGATGAACGATAAGTTGATGACTTGCTGGACATACAGTGGGCGACTGACACTGTCAGTACATGGACCTAGTTAGGTAATTAACTAACTACCTGTGGTAACTAGATTAACTAATCCGTCACGAAGTCTGAGGTCCACGTGACTCTTTGGTTGATAACTAAGCCGGAAATTTTTTGGCGCACGGTCCAGTGCGAAAATCGCACAACCACCTGCTGCTGGTCCATGCTCTTCGATCATACATCCAACACGGAGTCATATCTACATTAGTGTTACCATGGATGCAAAACCCGCAAAGAAGAAGTGTGGTATGAAGCCGCTCCCTAAACCCTCGTGTGTTTCTCATCTGCAACAATCACACCTATTGACACACATTAGCAATTCTAGGTGCGACCGGTGCAGTCGGGACCCGGTTTGTGCAGTTGTTGGAAAACCACCCTTCCCTTGAACTGGTAGCCGTTGGAGCATCTGCAAAGTCAGAAGGAAAGCAATATGCCAGTGTCGTTCATTGGCTGCATGCGACGCCAATCCCTCCCAAGATCGCAGATATGATAGTACGGCCATGCACGCCATCACACTATTCAGACTGCGAAGTCATTTTTTCTGGCCTAGATTCATCCGTGGCCGGTGAAATTGAAATGGCATTTCTTCAAGCCGAGTTTGCTGTTTTCTCAAATGCTGGAAATCATCGAATGGATCCACTAGTACCATTGGTAGTTCCCACTGTCAACATATCACACCTTCAAATGATTCCCGCCCAGCGTCAGCATTACGAACTACAGAAAGGCTTTCTGGTGTGCAACAGCAATTGTGCCGGTGCGTATTCTTTGACATATATCGGGGGTTACTCTAATTGCCTTAGTTGTTGGCATCGTGGTAGCATTTGCTGCCCTCCAAAAGTTGGGTTCTATCGATCAAGCCAGCGCTGTTTCGATGCAAGCTATATCAGGCAGCGGATACCCAGGCGTTCCGAGTAAGTTTTTGTGCATCGCAGCTGCTTCTTAGCAAGAAGAAAGAAGAGTACTAATAGCGTCTAGGCCTCGATATCCTTGACAATGTCATTCCTTACATCCCAGGAGAGGAGGATAAGATCCAAGCTGAAGCCGGCAAAATTCTTGGAAATTTCCAAAAGGATCCAGAAGCCAGCATTGTCCATCAGACTGTTCCAATTTCCGTCGCATGCAATCGTGTGCCTGTACTTGATGGTCATCTTTTATGCGTTTCACTACGTTATACGAGTCGACCTCCACCAAGTTTAGATCAGGTTCAAGCGGCTTTGAAAGGATACGTATCTGATGTTCAAGGTCTTGATTGTTCTTCTGCTCCCAAGCGAAGTATTGTTGTTTATGACGAGCCTAATCGTCCACAACCACGCTTGGATCGAAACACTGAAGCAGGATTTACAGTTAATGTTGGCAGAGTTAGATGTGATCCAAGCGGGGTTTTTGATTACATGTTCGTTGTGTTAAGTCATAATACTATCATTGGGGCCGCGGGTGCATCTATCATGAACGCAGAAGCGGCGATAGCTCAAGGGTATGTCTAGGGTTCAATGCCCCGAACCCTGCACAACGTTAATAGGTTGATATTGTCTATCAATCACGAGTTTTGACACAAAACTTAACGGTCAAATCTCCGTCAGGATGAGTAAATGAGTAAAATTAAATGAAAGTCTTACTGTTCGTCCCTCAGCCATACAAAGGTATTCTCCGAGGTGGTGCCCTGACCAGCTTCAAAATCTTCAAAGCGACAGGGCTGCAAATGCATGTTGTTTTGCACAAGCGTGTGGTGTTGCTACTGTACGATCCAAGTGAGCAAGCGCTGCGACTAGACCGAGGGTGCGATAAAGGTCCGACAGGGCCTCCAATCAACCTCGCTTGGAGACCTCACC
Source organism: Aaosphaeria arxii CBS 175.79 (assembly GCF_010015735.1). Taxonomy (NCBI): domain Eukaryota; kingdom Fungi; phylum Ascomycota; class Dothideomycetes; order Pleosporales; genus Aaosphaeria; species Aaosphaeria arxii. Next base: position 401,103 of record NW_022983483.1, read on the forward strand.
AGCTCGCAGAAGCCCTTGATCTTCGCCCAGCCCCGTCGCTCGGAGAGGTCGCAGGCAAGGATCACGTCATCATATGTCACTTCGTCCTCGTCAGGAAACCACCTGTGGGAGAGGATGGCGTAGCGGTTTTGCGGGAGCGTGATGTCGGAGTCTGGAATCTCTTCGAAGGAGAGGGTTGTTGTTTTCAAGAAGCGCATCTTCGGCTGCTTTTTGTTGACGTTGTTTTAATTCCTGGTTTTGTGTATCGATTTGATGTTCCCTTTGGATTCGATTGAATCAAAGACTCATAGGTTTGTGGTCGTCGGTCATCACAAGATTTAAAGTGACAACATGAGAACCAGGAGGCGATTTTTCGAAGTTCAGTCGAGAAATGATGCAGCCTCCATGGCTGTGCTCTTTCAGCCTTCTCATACGGCAGCTGTAAGACCCTGGAGTAAGCCTCACGTTTACGAGACGAGTAGTCACAAAGGCCTGGAACAAACGGTTAATTTCTACTTTCAGATGATTCTTTTCATGTCCTTGGCCTCCCATCCTTCACAATTTCTTGACTCTTCCATTGCGGAACCTGTTTTCGCCACAGCGTTTGGATATACCGGTGCAAGCAGAGGCGAGGATGGCATCCTCAGAGAACGATCCAAGTTGTTCATAATGAAGACTAGAAAAAGGTTGACTGAAACATAATGCTTAAAAAAGGAAGACTATCTCATTCCAATAATATTACAAGAATCGTGCAGGTAAGAATATTTCGAACAATCTTGGAAGTGTGAATGTTGCTCAAAAAAATGACCGAATCAAACTAGATCAAATACAGACTAGCCTACCGGTGAGCCCTGAGTGATCCCGCTTACATGACGAATTTCCCAAAGACAGTTCTCAAAGGCCGTCCAAAATATATTATCCGCACCCAAATCCATGCAACAGTAGCAATCTCTATATCACAGTTACTCAAGCCACTCATTAAACCAATTCACACTCTCTCAAGAATCTCTTAACTACTTACAGCCCACACCTACCCCCACAATCCACCACAACTGCCACTTTTCCCCATCAGCCATCTGGACAAACCACGCCGCCATGGGCGTTCTCCTATCAATACCGCAACGCCTCCTCAACACCCTCCTTCCCTTCACAAATCCCAACACCCCTCTCCTCCAAGATCTCATCCACACCGCCGTCCTCTGCGCGACACTCTACTACGCGCCCCAGCTCGTCGAGCGCCTCAACGCACAGCAACAACCCCACCGGGACCCCTCAATACCGGCGGCCGACAACACGCACGACGGCACCGCAAATGACGGTTCGAACGAGGACCTCCCGCTGGAACGGGACCTAGTCCTCCAGCCAGACGATGACGAGGTCGCGGAGCCTCTACCCCCAGCGCCGACGCCGCCGCCTGGCGTCCCAGGCCCTGCAGACTGGGACGCTCCCGCCCAACTGCCCGAGCCGGGGGACCAGGCGCCGGCGTGGGAGGGCAATGCACATGCTGGTCCCGCCGCGGGGCAGAACGAGCGACCGCGACCCACAGCTGCGAACAGGATTGTTGGTGCTAAGAAGGCGAAATCGCTGGCTCGGAGGGACGAGCGTAGAGCTTACCACGAATTCTTCAGGCAGGAGGCTGAGCTAAGGAGGATGAGGGAGGATGAGGGGCGCGAGGAGAGGGAGGCCGCGTTGGCGGCGGAGAAGGCGCGGCGGGCGGAGGTGGAGAGGGAGATTCAGGAGAGGGAGAGGGCGGAGCGGGAGAGAAAGAAGGAAGAGGAGAGGAGGGGGCACGAGGAGGAGAGGATGAGGAGGGAGAGAGTGGTGGATGAGGTACGGGAGAAGTTGATGAAGAGGGGTAGTATTAATTTGGTGGATATTGCGTGGAGGGAGGGGAAGGATCAATTGTGGATTGAGCGGCTGGTGAGGGCGTCGGGTCTTTTGTCGAAAAGGGAGGATGGAAGCCATACTATGATCACTGGTGAGGGGTGGATCATCAAGGTGGATGCTCAGCTTATGGATGAGGCATATGCTGCCGCCGCGCAGTTTGGGGACACCAACGAAGGTCGGATCAGTTTTCAAGATTTTGGCGGCATCCTTGAAAAGATCATAACGGCGAGGACCCAAGCATGAGACGACCTACGATGATGACATGAGACATGGATAGATTTCGTATCACTGTAGGCTACGCTGCATCGCGTCAGTGCGATCGTTGCAGGGATGGTAATAGAATATCATAAACGGGCATCAGCTTTATGATCACATAATATTTGTTGTTCTTCATAATGCAACACTTTTGTTTGAGCAATTACCCCGCGCCGGAGAAGCCATTTGAACATGAATCGAACGTTTTCCATTTTGCTGATCATGCACCCACTATAGAGTGATTCATTCGCCTAAGAGAGACCCAATGCATGTAAACCCGTCCGGCCTTTTAAACAAGCCAGCCAGCCACGTAGAAAACTCCATGCACAGTTGTCCATCCCCATACACAACCCATAACCCGAAAGCCTTTATCGGTTGGACTTGGCCACACGCTCCAACTCGTCCTTCTTCTTGATGGCGTACGAGTTGCTGGAGCCCTTGGCGGCGTTGATGAGCTCTTCGGCAAGGCACTCGGCGATGCTCTTGACGTTACGGAAGGAGGCCTCACGGGCACCGACGGTGAGGAGGGCAATGGCTTGGTTGACACGGCGGAGGGGAGAGACATCGACGGCTTGACGTCGGACGGTACCGGCGGATCCGATACGGGTGCTGTCTTCGCGGGGACCGCAGTTGACAATGGCATCGACTGCGACCTGGATGGGGTTCTGGTCGGTCATGATGTGGATGATCTCGAAAGCGTGGGCGACGATTCGGACGGCCATGAGCTTCTTTCCGTTGTTGCGGCCGTTCATCATGAGCGAGTTGGTGAGACGCTCGATGATGGGGCAAGCAGCCTTGCGGAAACGCTTGACGGCATAGCGACCAGCGGAGTGAGAGATGTAGACTGGTGACCTGATCTGGATGTAGTCGGTCAAGGAGATGTCACGGATCTCAACATCCTCGTAGCTCCCTTTGAAAAATGTCAGTCTCCATGTTATACCAATGGTTCAACGTCAACGCCGTGCATGCTCAAAATCCTTCATACGAAACAGGCGAATCCATTGAGTCCTCGCAAGTTGTAGTATGAATCGTCCTAAGAGCACAGCGTCTTCCAAATTTCCATCGTGGGTTGATATTGCGGGGGTACGAACACTTGTTGAAAAGCTTGACGGAGCCTGAAAATTTGTTAGACACATTCGGCGCAAGAGATGAGTAGTGGTCACTGCATGAGACGCGGAAGCTCAAAAATTTCATGAAGGAGCAACCTCCAGCGAACATTGCCGATTCATGATACTCTTGGCTATCCTCTTCTCATCCAGATTCCACTGTCCAGAGACTTACCGAGCTCAGCCTCGACATCCTTGGGAAGCACGTTGAACGAGCCAGACTCAACCTGGACCTCAGAAGCACCGTCGTCAGACATGTTGGCGGTTATGCGACTGTCTATAAAACTTTCAATTAGTCTCGTTTGCTCGAGAGGTTCGGGTATAACCAGCGCGGAGGTGAATTTTCGACGGAAATTGAGTGCTGCGGCTGTGTATTCGAGGAATGCTCAACTTACTTCGGGAAGTATTGAGGAGGGTCGCGTCGATATGGTCGTGGGTCGCTGGTAGAGTTGAGTGGATTTGTGCGGGTGCGAATTAGGGATCCCATAAGCGAAAATAGTTAGGTAAGCGAGAAAAACCCACGTCTGTGTGCAAGTCACGTGTCGGGTCGCATAACCGTCGGGAACATTTCACACCTCAACATCACATCTGCCTCCTGAAATAATTATTTGAGACGCTTTGTCTGAGAATCATTGTACATTGGCCGCTCAATATCCAGATTATCTTTGTATGTAATGAAGCCGCCTCGTTCCTAGGCACTCGTCCTAGGCACTCGTACAATGGTACGAAAGGATGTTTCTCAAGCCAAACGGTCGCACAGAATATAAGTTTTACTGGTCAAATTAACTCGGACATGTGCTACTATACAACCTTTAACGCCTGGTATCATTAAGCCGCATATCCAAAGTGACCGACCGAAGAGTTGAACCCCCAAAGAATGGCAATATTTCCACAGAACTGAAAGACCAACCCCAACTCCGAGCAATGCCGCTCAACTCCTCGATGAGACTGATAATCAGCTTTCATAGTAAAGATTTCGTACCGTTACGCTTTCAGGCTGGATCTCGGACTTTAATCGTCCGTGCGCATTGTCATCCTCATCGTCGTATCTTGGAAACAGGCGCACTGATATCTCTACGTTCTTTCACTCCTTCCAGCATCTTCTTCATAGGGGTGCCCTGACCTGCAGCCATACTACGAGCGCGACCGCGCCTCTGCCGAATAGCCTCGAGTGCTGCCTCCCGATCAAATGGGAGCTTATTCAAAGTTATCTCACCGAGCACTTGCGCTTGGGCGGCCGTTGGAGCATGGGCCACTGTGACAGGCGTCATCATCTTGTCAGGTGCCTGAACAGCTGGCGTCATGGGCGAGAAGTGTATGGGGATCGTTGTAGTGGTAGTGATTGTACGAGTCAAGTACTGTGCAGGCGTTGCTGGAGCAGAGGGGCCGTGTAGTGGGGTTTGTGGTTCGTCATCCTCCTCCTCATCGCTATCATCAATGACATCTTCATGAATCTGAATCTCTTGGTGCTTCTGGAGGGAAGCTCGTTGCTCTGATTGTAGGTCGACCACATTTTCAAATTCATTCATTTGCTCGGGCTTCAGCTGCATTGAAGAAATGTCCTCATGGTGGATCATAGTACCGCTTGCGTCTGGGGCGAACGGAGACGATGCTGGTGCATCTTCAATGAGAGGTGCCTGTCCCAGACGGGACGGTTTGGCTGGTGTAGCGATGTGCATGGATGCGGGCATTTGAGTCTGTGGAGCCAGCACATGGAAAGTACCTGTGGTAGGGGAGTAGGCCGTCTCAGGTTCTACAGCATCGCTCGCAGGAGGCACGGGGTAAGCAATGGCATCAAAGGTTCGCTCAGTGCCGTCCGAGGGCAACTCAGTTGCTGCGACACTTGAGATTGCGGACTCCTCGGTCTTGTCAACCTGTACGTCCTCGCCTTCCGTCGGGGGCGTATTTGGTCGGGCAATCTCCACCAGTTCCTCTTCAGGGCCTGCGTCCTCCATCTGTTCGTCTCCGTGATCGCTAGCAGGTGGAGTCATCGCAGGTAAAGAGGCCTTGATGAGTTCCATGTCAGCAGTGAGGGCATTGTCGTGGACGTATTTCGATCCCTTGAGGTCTGCAATCCTGCAAGAACAGCATTGGAACTGGCATTCCATCTTCATGAAGTCGACTTGATCTTCTGCCCGCATGCGAAGACGCTTCTCCGCGGCGAGTTCCTGGCGAAGGAACTTGAGCTCAACGGCATTCTTCTTGGGGGCTACGTTTTCCTTGTCCTCTTCATCGCGGTCGAAGGCACGCGGTTTGCGTGGAGAACGGACTGGTGACCCAAATTCGTCATGTTCATCTGTGGTCGCGGCGGGGAGGGGGATCTGTCCTTCTGCGGCTATACGCAGCACTTCCTCTTCTTTCAGGCTTGTCTTCAGTGCATCACGCTCTGCCTCAACTAGTGCCAACGTAGCTTTCACGGTTTGGATCTCTTCGTTCAGTCGTGCTTCCACGCCCTCGAGATCGACTTGGAGACCGTAGACCTGGTTTTTGTATTTCTCCGCTTCGGCGCTATGGAACTTCAAGTCAGACTCGAGCCTGCGGCGCTCCTTCTTCAGGCTCTGCATATCGGCTTGAAGCGTGGGAATCTGGCCTGTTGCCTGGATCATTTCCTTCGATAGCTCCACGCATTTCTTCTTGTAGTGATTGACTTTGTTCACAAGAACCTTATTCTCATGGGTGGCTTCGTGCTAGAACAGAGTCAGGCTTGCAATCGTCAGGTTTACGGGGTACACTTACAGCTTTCCTCTCTGCCAGCTTTCTCAGATCGTTCACTTCGTTCGCCTTTCCTTCCCATTTCTTCTGTGCTTCCCGGTACTCTTTCCTTTGTCTGTCCCAGTCGTCTTTCGAAACGACGTTCTGCACAGCTTCCTTCGCAGCCTTCTCTGCTTCTACCATTTGCTCGATCCGTTGTTCTTGACGGCAGAGCCTGTCTTGGTATTGCTTCTCGAGTGCGCGCATTTCACTCAGATGCTTGACCTTGATCTTGTCGATTGCCTGCGCGAATCGTTGCTGAGCTTCCTTGTGGTCCTTAACATCAAGAGTTTCGAAGCGCGCAGCGAGGCCGTGAACGGATACGTCAGAATCATTACGGCGGTGAGAAGATCTCAGTGGCGACATGCGTAACGGACTTGATAGCGCTGGGGATTGTGGCGATGAAGGCGCGCCATATAGCGGTTTTGTGCCCGCAAGACGCTCTGGCGACACTGGGAAAACAGGCATGCCAGGCGACATTGGGTTTTTGGATGGTGAAGGGGGATCCATCGGGATCGGGCTATCCTTGAGTCGAGCCAACTTGGCGGTATTGTGAGGGTATTGGGTTTAAGTGTGGATGTGGTGTCACTTCTGTGTGAGGATAGTAATAGTTGCTGTGCAGTGTAGTGTGTACATGGGCGAGGAAGTTGTGTCTCGCGAGGTAAACAACGAATCCCTGCGCTAGCCCTGCTCCAGCAACCGCGGCGCACGGACCATGATACACAGCGTCATCCAGTCGCGTGCGTGCATACAATTGCATACAATTGCATGTAACCAGAGAATCGATAATCCGACTATTTCTATGCTCGACTCATGATCAGTCGTCCTCCAAAGGTCTGCACATTAACGTTCAAGCTATCTTGTAACCCATTCAGGCAGGAATCAGTGATGCAATCAGAGAGCGATGGCTTATGTTGTACCCTCTTTAGGGTTCAATCCGCGTCCCATGAACAATGAGCAATTCCGACATCGCGATCTGGACTGACAGTCTCCAAGGACCTCAGCTATCGTACGCACTCTGTCCCATACTCATGATCGCTGAGTGGTAGTGATGTCGATAGCGTGGATGTACCCCAGTTTTCTCCATCTCGAAGCACAAGTAGCTCAAGCGAAGCGTTATCCGACGCGTCCGAAGTCGAATCACATAAAAGTGGATGCCTGAGCCCTGTGAAGCAGCTCCACTCCTTGAAGACTTCGATGAGCAGCCTGCCGTCTTTTGCAACTTCGATGACGACACGGAAGGGAGAGAGTCGGAGGACGCTACCGCCATGCGCATTGCCGCTCAGCGGTTTGCAGCTGGTATCGAAATCTTGAGCTACGACGACTTAGATGGGCTTGTGCCTACTCTGGCTCCAATAGATGGCATGAGATTTCGGTATCCTTGAGCAACCGATCTGGAGCAGCGCTGTACCCTCGGCTCAATGCCTCCGATGGCGCAATTGCTTGATATCGTAGCGACTGCACGAAAGTATGATCACGGGTCGGGTGTCTCTGAGGATGAATGGAACTCCGAAGTCCAAAATCCCCTCCTAAAACTCGCACGCAACACGTCTACACACCGGCAGACGCTCGATATGCACAACGTGTAAGCTCGTGCCGTATTCACAGTAGTCACTTGCTCAGTAGTTATAGAAAGACGGCTAGGATTGAGCCAGCATCTCTTGCGCGCTCCACTTTACCCGGCCGTGTTGTTGACTACGTTATTGCACTCAACCCAGACCTGGCCTTGAAGTAAGCATGGCGCTCGCTCGGTCTGCTCCCAGGTACATCTATCAAATCGTGGAACCACACCACCCGTGCCCGCCACAATCCAATTGCCATCAATATAGAGACCAATGGCCCCATGAAGTCGTGGACGGATGGAAACCCCAGATCGCAATATGGACAGGTGCATGGCTGAGGAGACTTGCCCATATCAAGGGCAACAGTAACGGGCAGTGGCCCGCATTTCCCCTCCTGATCGCCCAGGGTCATGACTGGCACTTACTCATTGTCTCCAAAAATGACCAAATGACCATTTGGGAACAGGTTGACATCGGAAGCACAAGGTCGTGCTTTGATGCGCTGAAGGTCGTCGCAATCCTTCATTGGCTTATGGACTGGGCGGAGAGAGTCTGGCGGCCGTGGCTGCTTTCATCGCCAGATTGAATCATGAAATCGAGGCGACAACTGGTCCTGAAGCCAGCCGAACGATTACATAACTGGAGAAATTGGATTTCAAGCTACGCCTCTAAAGGCCTTCACAAAGGTCTTTAAACAATAAGCAACCATCACTACAGAAAGTCTTGTGGTCGGATAGGCTTATCATGTTTTGAGGCGTATTCGCGAGGGCATCACGACTGGAGAACGATTCGCGCAAAACTCCACGCCGCCTTTACAAATCCGTGGGTACAAAGCAACCTACCATAAACTAGGAAGCCAGGAGAAGACCAGGAGAAGACTAACTGGCAGAGGACCAGAGGAAAACCAAACAAGATAATCAAGGACATTCGCGGCTTCTTGCAGTCCATACAAGCAGATTCTCCGTCAAGTGTTGTAGTTATCATAAGGTCGATTAACAGCCTAACAATACATACCGACTTGTTTGCAAGCTTCCTCAAAATGGCCATTAACGATTGCGGTTATTCAATCAAAATCGTATTCTAATACAACAAGGTCAATCCTCAGATTAATTACCCTAACCTAACCCCATTCTAGGGTCTAGGCTCTATCCTCCATATTAGAGGTAACGAATTTAAGTCCCATCTAGAAGGGACACACCACTCAGCCAGTGCTGCCCGTATCATAGAAATATGGGAGGAATTAGGGGAGGCGAAAACTGAAGGGGCAGGGAATCAAGATAGTTTCCTCCCCGACGAGGATCAAGTTGGTGCAGTCCAGTTAGCACCAGAAGGAAGCATTTTTGTTAGGCGATAGGCTGCAGGACGTATGAAAATGTATGATGCTGATACGGGCTTCTCTTCATCATCTTCATCATCTTCATCATCTTCATCATCTTCGTCGTCGTCTTCGTCGTCTTCGTCGTTGTTGTTGTTGGTGGTGGTGGTGGTGGTGGTAGATGGAGAGGATGGGGGAAGTATTGGAGGAGGAGGAGGAGTCGTAATGCCCTCGCGATGAAAGCTATTGACAACAGTAGCTATCTTCGGTTGAAATTGTAGTCCAATATAACAAAGTCAATCCTTAGATCAATATTCTACATTGAGGCTATAACCTCTTATCTGAATAGCACGATTGGCTTCAGTAGTATAGCTCATTTGTGAGAAATACATTCGAATCTCTCATAACATTATAAGGTTATCTGCTTACAAGATCTTATAGGGTGATGATTGTGTACTAGCGAGAGACTATTGTAAAGGCCTTGAGAGGGCGTAGACGTTTAAAGAAATAGACGAGGCAAGTAAGCATATCGTCATTACCTAAATCGTAAGTCATCATTGCTGCTGTCAAAACGTAAGTCCATGCGCTGAACAAGTAATCCGAAACCACTGTTGCGATGTCGAATTGAGTCTCGCTGATGAGGTTAGCTGGCCGCCTGGCTTCAAGACCAGGGAACATGAAATTCATAAATGATGTCCTAAGAGAATTGTCTGTAACTCTACAGTCTTCTGATATGACAGATTGTAGGGATATCAGTGCATTATTAATTGTTATAATAAGATGTAATTTCCTTAGAACAAAACGTATCTGTAGTAATGCAAAATGTGTTAAAAATTAGACAACTCTCCTGGCTTGCAGGTAAACTGTTATGTCATAGGCTAAGGATCATAGAATCTTCTTCTATGTACCTAAAAATTAAATATTGTAAGTTTTTGTGTTGTCTATTTGGTGTGAAGCTTCGTAGCATGTCAGATTAGTGCTGTAGTGAGATAGTTTATCAGATGCAGTAGAGCATCTAAGTAACTGCACTACAGGTTTAAGGCACTGGAAAAACAAAAAATAGACGAAATAAGTAGTTCTAAGACAAGACTTGACAATGTATCTTGAGGTTAGGTGTGTCTGCTAATATGTCCTGGCACTCAACCCGCCTATCCACCCATCTTCTTCACACAACACAACCACCACCACACCCAACAACGCAAAAAGAAGGAAAAAAAAGGACCAAAAAGATGGCTCTCCGACGGGGAATCGAACCCCGGTCTCCCGCGCTTGTTAATTCCAAGAGGAATCTGACAAGCGGAAATCATGACCACTAGACCATCGAAGATGTACACGCTTTAGGCGTGTGATGGTTGATTGATGTAACGATGGGCAAATTAACTGTATATATACTTGTTGACCTAGGAACCAGCGAAAGGGCATGTGTTTCACAAATGCCACTTGTGTTTGTGGGGCCGTGGGACGGCTGATACGGTTAAAAGGACCGATTCTGGAGGTTGGTCGACATGTGAATGGTTATGACGCTAGACTCAACACCCACGAGTGCGTACCTAGTTTTCTAGTGCACGACAACAATAGATTATCAAGGGTCTCTTGAATGTACTCATGGGAATACATCATACACTCCAAACAACACGAGACAAATAATTGTATAATCATGGCATTGGGTACACCTGGTGGCTTGCTCAACTGACGGCCTACTCGTACCCCGCCATGCTTCGATGATCATGCAAGGAGTCTACTGGTTCTCCAGTTGATTAGCCCAACTTGTAAACAAAAGAATATCAACAATTAGAGTCTAAATCTCCATAAATACAGCCGCTCGAAGCTATACAGAGTAAACCATACCGGCCATCCAGTCCAGCTGCTTTTCTACTTAATTAGCAACCCAATCCCAACTGCTCGTCCCTGCATCATCGGCCCCGGACAATAGCGTTCCAGTGCACCGGCTCTCCGCAGTTGAGAAACATCAGCTGTACTCAACACTATATCTTGTGTCTGCACACGCTGACTCTGATAATTCTCTGTTCCCCCGATATCACAAGAATCACTGTAGATAACTCCCTTCTTGAAACTTTTGCTGGGTTTGCAAACAAGCACCACCATGGACGACGAATCAAGACAAGCTCTCGCGCAGATGGACATGCCCCGTCGACCTATAAACTTCGTGCCAGCCAAGTCGGGAGAAATACTCAAGTTGGGCCACATCATCTGTCGAGTGATGGAAGATGGCTCTCGGACAGGTAAGTCGGCATCAGTCCTTGCGACTTGGGTATCAAGTAGAGCTGGCTGACGTTCGTTCCTAAAACAGACAACCGCATCGGAAGCGCCGAATTCACAATCCCAGCCGGCACAGCTGGTCCGCCAGCCCACTGGCACGAAATGCACGACGAAACCTTTCTCGTGACCCAGGGCACAGTCCGCTTCCACGCGCCCGACGGGCAGATCGTGGATGCGAAGACTGGAGACTACGTTACCGTTCCTATTCGTGCTCCCCACACCTTCTCGAATCCATTCGAGGAAGAGGCGAAGTTCTTCAACACGTTCACGCCGGCGTTCTATATCGACTACTTCAAGATTCTTGCGGAGGTTAGTCGGAAGGATGAGAAGATGAGCAAGGAGAAGAATCTGGAGGTCATGGCGAGGTTTGCGACGATGCCGGCGAAACCTATGTTGGAAGAACTTGCGAAAGGAAAATGAGTAAAGTGGCAGCGGAGAGGGACAAGCGAATCTGGGGACTGGTCGGATACAATCATCGTGTGAACCTGTTGAATGAGGCAATTGCATATGCGCCCGGTGATTGAGCGTGATAAAAGTAGATTTCTTCTAAAGTGGTGAGGATAATCGGAAGAACGCCCGTTTTCATGCCCCATAGGTATCATAGTACGCTAAAATCCATCTTCACAATGCCATTCGCGGGGCTAGCTTGCGATTCTTTACCTCCATGGTAACACGCAGGGTCCGCCTATTCGCGCTTAGAGCCCGAAACTAAAGATCCACCAGATCATTATGCCTGAGACTAGGAATAGTACAATGACGACCGTTGCTGCAGCTACGATGGCTTCTACAGTCAGTCGCACGTCGTCGAATTCTTCAGGGTCGATGCCTGCTTCCTCTTCCACGTCTAATGAATCCCCACGAAAGCTCGGGATGTTCGCTATTAATGTGTTGCGGTAGGCTTGTGGGACGATGATGTGGTACGCGGGCGGTGCCTCTGTGGGATATGGGTATAAGTGTGCAAGCGGGACGTCCTCGTCATTCCGAGAGCGATTTGGGTCGTCTGAGTATGGCTCGAAGTAGACGACACTTCCGCTAGGCGATAATGGCGGCGGATACTGTTGATACATATGCGGTAGAGCTGCCTGCGAGTGAGCTGCCTCTGGCGCAGGGTCATCGCGGTATGGGGCATCGATTGGGGGTGGAGGTGAGGACGGTATTGATGGTAGCGGTTTTGTGCGTATATCGTTTGTCACCGTATGGCTAGATGCTGGCGACATGGCATCCAAATCTTCATTTGCGTCTCGGAATGAATCCTAAGCTCTTTGTTAGCTACCAGGGTACGCCGTGGGTATACATCCAATCCGCCAAGCATGGAGAGCAATAGAACCTACCTCCATGATGGTTCTCTCTGTGCCTTTGGACCTGTTGAACGAGATGATAGTAAGTGATCGACTGCAAGAGTGGATTTTGCAAGCAAGTCAGCGTTAAAGGGAATCTGGGAGGTTTGGTTCAGCGCGCAATGATGGTTAGCAAGTAATCCGGTTGCGGCGTGTGTCATAATATCAGAAGGCGAAGGATGTCAGCGGGATCAGGCGTCCAAAACAAGCAGGATGACACAGCCCGAGCCCGTCCATGTTGAACAAGGCCAGAGCGACCTATGTGTCTCACAGGCCGAGTGATCTTTGTGAGCGCCGTGAGCGCCGTGAGCGCCATGTGGTGGAGGAAGCATGGGGACACGGGGAGCTCTCGCGCAGTTGCACCGCACTGTGGCTGGGAGCTTACCACACCCCCGACGAACTTGCCGTTTCAGGACCCACACTATGTACCACCCTTCCATATCTTCAACTCATGGCTCTTCTCTAACGAATGCTCAGACATGTGGGCGCACTCTTAAGAACTACTGTCGCGCATTGCTTGTCAACTTCTGCCGCACAATTCGGTTGTGCAAGACCAAAATATTTGCGACTTCTCTTGCTCTACGTTCCAGCCCCGAGTGTATTGGGACAGTCCGATCAATCTCCGGCTAAGAAAAGCACATGGCCGACGCAACGCCCTCCCACGTCATTTCGAAACGTCCTTCGTGTCGAAAAGGAGCCCACTGCTATGTTTTTAAAAAGAGTTTTCAGAAAAGTTGTTTGTTCATACCGACGAGGTGTGGAAAGGTAAATCTATCTTAAACTACGACATACTTTATACAATAAGAATACTGTACAGTACACGCTAGCTAGACAGTAATAACAGAAAAGTGCCACTCAGGCTTTTGTACTTCAACGAATGTACGAGGTAGCGTTACCAACATGGTCTAGAACTCATGAACACACTTATTGCTCTTCATAGAGTAAGAGTCTGTTTCGATCAGGTCGGAAAGATTCTCAAAAACATCCTGGCATCCAAACCTAATCTAAAGATTAAAACGCCAGTACCCAAGATCAAGATATGAACGTGTTAGGTCACAGATACGGTTCTGCAGCCAGGAAATATAAATAATAGAAAGAGCGTAAAATCGTAAAGAACTGGTCTGTAAATGTCATCATTTTGGAGGGGGTGGAGGTCGATATTCCTGGGTCGTCAATCGGATGTGGATGACTTGGCCGACCTGCGCTTCTCCGAAGGTCACATCGCGATCTAGAGTCGGAGAAACGATAGAGTAAAGAGAGGCCCTCTTTGAGTCTTCAATGCCGCCGCTACTAGTCGGTTTCGTCGAGGCCATTGCAACTAAGCTTTGAGAGTCGAGATTCGGATTGTTCTCGACATCTTTGGGTTTGCTTCGATTTGTGTTGTGTTGTGTTATCCTGTCTTGTACCTCGGTCTTGACTTTTCGAAATAGTGGTCGAAGAACGGCGACGGAAGCAGCTATAATGCCAGTGCCCGGCTCAGCGGTGGCCCAAAAGGTTGCCTTGACGGCTTCGGCTGCATCCAGATTAGCGAAGTTCAACTTGGGTATATCTTCTTCATACTTGTAAGCTGCCCATTAAGGAGAAGGCCCTTGAGGAACACCATTCGCATGACGCTGGAGATGCTTCCGCTAACGAGGTGTCAGCATAGATCTTCGAGGATACATTCTTTGTTGAACTCACATAGCACCTAGTGCCAACACAATGCCAACAGACAATTTCGACTGACGAGTCATATCGCTTTCGATAAGGATGTATATCGGAATGAGAACGAATGTCCAATCTGCAATGACATTTATGGTGCCGTAAAGATATCCTGTGAAGAGAGAGAAAGCTTCCGGAAGGCATCGGTCGGTTCCGTGAAGGAGGTTGTTCAGCAGATCATGCGGAACTCCACACTGGAAGATGGCAACAAACGTGTAGATGACGCCGTACACTGCGGAGACGCCTAGGATGATGTAGAAGGTTAAGACTTGCCACCTTTTCGTCAACAACCGTAGGAAGAAAAGGCCCAAAGAAACTTTCAGGAGAGTTGTAGTAATTATGTAGAAGATCTCGGCAAGCTGAACATAAAGGAGCATACGTCGAAGTGTTGCCACTGTCATCTCTTGAGCAAGAGACCGTCCAACGACCATGATGAAAGAACAGTAGCAAGTAAACAGGCACTAAAGATATAAGCATTCGTTCTGCAAAAGCAAAGTTGTCATACCAGTGTCATCACCATAGTAGCATCATCCCATCCAGGGTTTTTGGTAATGCGTAACCTAACCCATAATCTCAACAGTACTGTCGTCCAGCCAAGTACAATAAGTGTTATGATCAGGGCAGATGTCAGCTGGGCATCAGTTGAGTTAGATGGCATGGCGCCGGCATGCGAGAATCTTCGAGCAGAGGATGGAACGAACACTGACCCAAACCGTCGACAGTCACGTATATAACACAAAGTGCAAGGAACGCCAGCATTCGGATGTAGGGATGCCGTTCTTGATTCTAATTGTCCAGATAAAACAGATGCGTGGGATGTCCTTGTTCCGTGGTCCTAAGGTCGTAGGTGATTGGGTGGATAGAGCATTGGGGAAACGGTCGACTCCCCGCGAACTTTCCAGACGTATGGTTTCAAACACAGGTATGATCAATTTTCATCGTCTGGCACTTTCTGTTTGTGATAACTCCAGACAAGATGGATTTTGTTTTTCACTCGGCACACGATAGCCACCAATCATGCGCACACAGTCCAATGGAAAAGGACCCCCTTTTAGATCGTTTTTTACGGAGCACTCTTGGATTGTACTCTTCGAAAATTAGAAACACGTATCAGCGATTAGCCATGTACCAAGTCACCAGCGGGAAGTGTTCTCTCAAGGGAAGATCATACGGGCATCTGAAGGTCGCCTTCCGGAACAGTTGGCACTGGTGAAGCAACTCAAAGAGTAGTGATGGGTGCTATGTAAAACCGGGATCAGTCGGCAACGAGACATGATTATCGGCATATAATGTCCGGAAATAGGTTCAAGTACTGTCTTAGTCGGACGTTTTCTGATTTGTTCTGTGTTCCTGTTTGGAAACCGTTCCAGCAAAGTATTTGGGGCGACCGCTCTAGGCCACTTGAGGGGTGCATTGTTTCGGCGGCGACAACGCTGAGACGGCCCTTACTTCCCAATACAAGAAACAGGATAGACTTTGACAGACATTATTAGAGCTGCATTTTACTTCTAACTATTGATCAGTTCGTGAACATCAGACGCACAATCGATAACCTCCACCATCGTGGTTGCTGGAGGCAACGCGGGTCAAGGTTGACCCGATCCGCAGCTTAGTCATACCCCATCGCATTCATAAAGAAAATTTTGCCTTCAAGCCTTTGCTTTTCAATCACTGCTGAGCCAACATACAAAATACTAGTGTGACTGCTCATGAAATACATCGTCACACTTTCCGGATCTCTCAATGTCAGCTGATGGCTGTCCTTGCTCTACACTTATATCATCCCAGGTATCTGTCAATCTGCAGTCACGGCGATCATTCTGTGTAAGTATTATCTCTCTCCACCAACCCATCGTCCTTACCCTTTTGTGATGAAATAAGCAAAATTCACAGACCTGTTCTGAAAACAACTATGTGGAATAACCGCTTGGAGACCTTCTGACTGTCAATTGAAACATACCGTTCATCAACTCGCAGTCAGTGCAAGTGGCTAACAGTATCTAGGAATGGTCAAATTGTTCATACGAAATAGTACACAATTTGGATACCATATGGCCAAGGGCATGGCAAAATGCGAACAATGCCGACTTTTTGACTTCTAAATTCCTTCACCCTTTGTTGTCTTGAGAGCTAATATCAGCATTCTCAGCATTCTTAGACGTATTTACGTACATTGTTGTAATTCATTGTCTAGATACTAAGTATAGCCTACAATGCATTTCTACAATGGAAACATTCACAAAGACGTTAATCGTCGCATCCGTCTCCTCGAAATATATAGTCCACTTTGCCTCATTCATTCATCCATCTTATTCAATCATTGATTATTCTCGTCGTGAAAACT
This sequence comes from Aaosphaeria arxii CBS 175.79, assembly GCF_010015735.1. Taxonomy (NCBI): domain Eukaryota; kingdom Fungi; phylum Ascomycota; class Dothideomycetes; order Pleosporales; genus Aaosphaeria; species Aaosphaeria arxii. The sequence goes on from NW_022983483.1 coordinate 417,620, forward strand.
CACAACGCCATTTGACGTTCACCCGAATCACAACATCGACTGACCAGCGACTTGTTCAACAGCTCCTTTCGATAAATATTTTACAATGTCAAGGAAGTCCGCTGGCGCTTCCCCAGGATCGCAAGACCGGCGTCGTAGCTCTGGGAAATCCCGTAACGATGGCGAACAGCTCGCGTTCGATTTTCCTAACTTCAATGATTCGGAATGGATCCAAAACTTGCAACCAGTAGGAGAATATAACTTTAACTTTATGGATAATGCTGCTGTACCAAGTAATGCACAATCTGGGTTTGGCCTTGATCCACGATCCTTGGACAATTCTTGCACCATTGATCCAGCATTAGATGCTCCTGCACCATACCAGGTTGATTTTCAATCATCTGGCATCGCCCCCGACACATTTTACGGCCTAGATGACTCGACACAGCAAGCTTCTATGCGACTACTTGCTAGAAGCAACGCTGCTGTGCCAAGTGATCCAGAGAAAGCATATGAAGTCGCCCCGCGACCGTCGAACGCTGATCCCACCCCGGTACTTTATCGGTACTCCCTTATGCCCGGATACAATAACTTTGGGCCTTACGATGACTGCGCGGTGCAACAACATGATATTCGTGATAACAGTAATAATCACACCGCATATCAACAACCAGCAATCCCTGTCACTGCACTTGATACGCGGAAACGCCGTTGGTCATCTTCTGTAGCGTCACGCAACAATGACGGTAAGAAGCAATGCTGGACTTCGCGGCTATCTGATACTAACAGCTACATAGGGAAATGTAAACGCCCACGGGTGAACTTTGTGGACTCTGATAGTCAAGACAATCATCCAAATTCTCCTCGAAGGAGTCCTCGTCATGCCCATGGCTCGTCTGGACACAACTCGACGGGGAAGTCCTCATTGGTCTCCTATGATCCACAGTCAAGAATGGGCCCTTCCCCAGAAGCTAGTCACAGGTCTGCTGATGTTGATGACCGCGACTCCTTAAATGTGGTGTACAAGCCAGAGAAGCCACAACTTGATGATGACAAGAAGTGGGTTAGGATCAACAAAGCGACTAAAGGCAGGTCAACCCGTACGGGGAAGATTAACAATTATAAACCGGAATACCCAAGTCAAGAGCACCCAGTCGGAGACTGGCAAGGCATAAGTACCAAATTCAAGTATAATGATTTTGGCGAGCTTAAAGCGTTTACGCTTACCGCAAGGCAGATGAACGACTTCATCCTTAACTATCCCACCGACAAGAGTAAGGGCAGGAAGCTCATTCTATGGATCCAGAAAACACCCGCAGATTCAGCTCGTCGTTATTCTACCTCAACTTGGTCGACATGCCGCTTCGCCGCCTGCCCAGCCCGAGATCGTGACTTGGCAGACAAGCCGACGGGCGCGATCCTTCATGGCCATTATCGGGTTGCCTTTGACGAGAAGTGGTACAAGTACAGCCATGAGTCCAACCCCTACCTAGTTTCCTTTTACGTCCATCTCGACTGCATGGAGCGTTTTCTAGACCTACCCTTCCTCGTCGCTTCACCTAATGTAGATATCAAGCCAGATACTCGTGCGTTCTCGATGGAAATGTGTGGACGATGGGCGGCATCTCTTGATCACGGGCCTGAGCTACCTATCACAAAGGCCTTCCTCCGTGCATGCAAGAACGGTCGGCTACATACGCTACCCGAATTCCAAAATTATCCACTCCACGATCCGGATAGGCGAGGCGAAAGACAGGAAAAGCAGCTTGAGGAAAACTACCTCACGTATTGGATGAACCACCATAAGCTTCTCAGGCGCCCTCCGGCTCAACATGAGGAATTTGGCAAAAAAATCAAGTGTTCAAATGTTGTACTCCATCATGGCAATCTGGAGATATATCATGCTGAAACGACCCATGCAATAAGACTAGGATATAAAACAAAGAATGCTCGGAAAGACTATATTAAAGAGATGGCGGCAAAATATGACAATTCTTTCGATGGCTTCCGGGAGAGAGTTAAGGAATACCATAACAAAGAATTGCTTTTGAGAAGGGTTGATATCCTTGAACCTATATACGAGGCAAAGATGAGAATTCGAAGGCCGAAATACAAAGGTTTCACCCCCAAGAGAATACTAGCCAAGAGCTTAATGCCCCAGAGCGAAGGACCGAGCGAAGAACCGACCCCAGCGAAGACCAACGGCAGTAACCGTAGAAATATTGAAGAAGAAGACTCCGACGATGATATTAATGATCATTATGACCCGACAAAATGGGAGTATGACGGCGAATCCGATGATGACAACGTAGGCGACGGCTTGAATTCTACACAACATGGCACACAGGCTTCTCGTCGCAGTGCTCGTGTGCAGGAGTTCAAGGCTACCGGAAAATACCCCAAGACCTATGCTGAGCCTGATGATTTCCTTGCGGCAGACGACGAAGCTCCGTTGCTCCCACTAGTATCTCAGGTTGAAGATTTTACTCAGGTACTACCTGCTGTGATGGCGCAGCCGAATTATCAGTATCAACAACAATACCCACAAGACGGTCAATACAACCAATACACCCAATACACACAGTATGTGCCTGCGATTGAGAACAACGCGGACCAGGGTGCCTTTGGACTCAACAATACTGACAACACCGGTGCTGACATATTACACATGGGCGATGAAGAATTCGAAGCATTCATGAATCTTGCCGATCCTGCTGTTTTCAATGAGGATTTCTTGAGAACTCTGGAGGTGAGACCGGAAGACTTCACCGTACAAGGTGTTGCAGACGATTCGGCACAGTTCCAGGCACGTCTTCTACGCAGGCGTTCTACCATGCGCCTCCTAAGTATCAATCGTGAACGGATTGCTTCGGCTCTGAGGTTGTCGTCCACGACTTCTCGGAAAGGTCTTTCAGTGTCTTTTGCGGACAAAGAGCCCGAGACGCAGACGTTTGATAAGAGCCAGCCACCTCGAGAGGTAGGGCATCCACGCCGCCAGCTCAGGAGGGCCTCGAAGGTCTCACCCAAAGGCACGTAGCAGTAGTGATTATCTAGACACGGACTAAAGCGCAACGCTTCAAAAAACATCATAGCTACCAGAAATTTCTCGGCAGCAAATAGCAACACAACAACCACCTAGCATTTATGCACGCAACATTTTCATCTGTATCGGCGTTGGTCGCATTGATAGCACTCTATTTTAATAAATTTTTATATACATCATTTTTACCGTCAGACCTTTTTTCTCAAGAGTAGTGTAATGTGTGATTCCCTGCCGTGCCTGCGGGAACACCCGCTAGCCGCATTACGGAACACTCGCCTAATTTAGAGTACTTTTTCGCGATATCTGAGTTCAGAATATTTGGAGACTTGTTCTAGACTTAAATTTTACGTATTTCATCTTATGATTAGTATTTTAAATGTCAAAGCTACAGACCCATAAAAACTATTGCCGTGTTCCTTATGAACATCAATCGAGCCATGCAGACTACGCTGTAGTTAGGTGTACAAACAACAAGTTGCCCCGTTCAAGGGAAAGCTCAACCTCAGCAATATCTCCCACCATGTAAAGTGAAGGCGCTCGTTGACTTCCTCTTAAGAATGGCAGTCGCAATCTCTCCCGTTCGACTCAAATGAAGGTACACTTTCCCTTCGCACACAGGGTTGCGTTTCCATTGTAACTTTGCTAGAGATGGCTTCCCTGAGGGTTCAACTGATGAATAATCCACAAGAGACTGGACAATAGGATTACCAACTTGGATGGGCGCCGATCTGGATTTTGGAGAGGACCTACCTTCAGTTGCAAAGTCCTCAATGGGCGGTGGCCTTTGGATACTTCCATGAGAGACTATAAGCGAAGATTTTCTCTAACGCAGATGGGTTGTCTCGTTAATTCATAGCATGGCATTCAGAAGTGCAGGGAGAGGCGTCTGATCGTGTGCGCACATGGGACGATGTAGGGTAAAGTTTGGTGCAGAGGTATCCACTCGCAGGCATGTATTATTAGAGGTATATTGGGCTTGAATTTGTGTTCGCCTCTAAGACAAATTTAGACCACCCCCGACTCATGTAAAAGGAACTCAGGATCTACGACTGCGTCCTTGCCACCCCATCAACCGAGTCAGATAATTCGCAATTATCCTCTATCTCTGTGCAACTCCCTGCCTTTCTTTCTATCGTTCCACCAAGTCGATAGCAAATGGTACCAGAAGAGGAAAACCCAGGAGAGAAAGGCAATAGCCACGCTTATGACGATAAAGATAAGTGTTGCAATTGTAAATCCATACGATGCAACCCCAAAGCTGTGGTTCTTCTGTAGATTTGGAGTGGCCAGGCCAACTTGCAATGCGGAGAGGGTAACAGAGAACATGGCGAACAGTACTAGCAACCCTCTGACATAGCCACCGTAGTATGCAGAATACCACGTTGATCCCGATTTATATCCACGAAGAAAGCCTCGCAACGAGTGCGCAGGAAGTATAAATCGATATATGGTGTTGAGCCGACTCAGCCGCAACTCGCCGTACTGGTATCGTTCGTTCGAATTGCTCAGTACATCAGAATCGATGCTATCGAGGAAAGTCCCAATGAAACTGCTCCAGTCATGCCAACAGATTTCGTGCGGCAGTAGACCAGCATCTTTGGCAATATCAAGATCGCATGGGTAGCCGACGAGCCAGGCATATGATAAGAGAAGACCACAAGCAGAACGATATAGATCCTCCGATTCGCAGAGGTGCTTGACCCACCAGGTGTAGTCGAGAAGGTACAAAGGAAGAGGCTTCAAGAGGATCTGCGTTTCGAACCACACCAAATGCTCGTCTGGATCCTCGGTGATCAATAAACTGCGACCAAGTTGTTTCTGCTTGTGTAACGGTCTTGCGACAGCGGGAAGACCAGCAAGCCATAGGTGCTGATGAATGCCATTTAGCCTTGGGGTCTTGAGGTCCAGGTTCAGATAATCGGTAGGTGCCTTCTGGGGCCGCACAGTCAAGTCTCGACGAAAGACAACCGCGGGCAGACTGCTCAAAGACAGTACCTTGTGAGGGCCAGTATTTGGGATCGGCGGCAGCCTCTTCCCAACAGGCGACTGTTGGGCCATAGGCTTAACTGCAAAGCCTACGGTCACTGCTGGATCACTCTTTACTGATATGAAAAAAGAGTACTCTACAGCATAAGGAGTAAGGTAGCACTCAAGATGTTCACCGTAGAGCAGCACTTGTTTCAAGGATCAAAATATTGAAAGAAGACGCGGCTATTGAGTTATTCAAGGCGTCTTGCTCCTTGGCTAGCATTTCGGGTTTGCACATATTGTATATGTTATAATTGGGTCCCTCTTGTGTCTTCGACGAATGAGCGTGGTTCCCCAGGGCGCACGATGGCGTTCCAGCCCCAGCTACTGCCTGCTTCTTCCCGCGATGAGACAAATTAGTGTTTGCTTGTTGGTACACTGCCCGCTCTCTGGGGGTATTGAAGACCCCCCAGATTCTCTATGCCCACCTTTACAGTATCATCAACCACTCACCCAAACCGACCATTTTGCTATCCAAATTACCTTGCACATTTTTTGTTATACTTACAACGTTATACTACTTAGAAAATAAGTAAGTTAGTGTTGTTCTAACAGTAGGTAGGGACGAAACGATTTCAGGGGTCTTACTAATCTGAGAGCCAGTGACCAAAAACCCCGTCTTCCGCGTGTCGGGCCTGCCAGCCCAGCAACCTGACGACGAGCTCAAGGCGATGCTGACGACCGAAATCAACAAGCGACTAACTGAGCACGAACGAAGCACCGCAGACGTCGAGGTAGCCATCGTGCCAGCCTGCTCCGACCAACGGCGGAAAGTCGCGCTGGTCGAATTTGGTGGCGATTGGCCTCACTTCCTGAGAGAGCTCCTGGACGGCACGAAGGATGTTTGGCCGCTCAAGGTGACACCAAAACGATATTACAATTTCGATTGCGAGTTCTCAGGATTCACCCAGCTGTACAAAACTGCGACGGACGCTGTTACCGCAGAGTAAGTGGAGTGCTGTCCGGCGCTGTTTCTCTTGAGATACTAAGCAGCTAATGATATCGTGGTTATAGTGTGGTTGCCATCACCGGCCTCGGTGGCCATGCATATGGCTCATGGAGGTCGAGAAGCAATCTGAGGCAAATGTGGCTTCGGGATTTCCTGAGCGAAGACCATCCAAACTGCCGCACGATGACATACGGGTACGATTCGAAGCTGTTAGGGAAAGGGACAGGTAAAATCATGGACTTCAGTCGGACGTTCATCGAGGAACTAAAGAAGGTCCGAAACAAAGACCAGGTAAGGGTGATCACAATGTGCTGGTATGAAACATGGCTAAACGGCAGCTGCAGCAGCGACCACTGTTCTTCATCGCACACAGCTTCGGTGGAATTATACTCGCATATGTAGGTCTGCGCTCTAGCACTGTGTGGCCATAATACTGATACCCAGAGTAGTGCCTCAGTCACGCGGCGGCCCGTAGCAACATGGACAACAATGCTGCCCTCCATGCCATTTACCAGGCTACCTACAGCATATTTTTCTTCGGGACTCCCCACAAGGGCATGGGAGTTGACAACTTCAGGAGAATGATGGGGAAGAACGATAATGGGCGCGATGCACTGCTCGACGATATCAAGAAGAAGTCTTCCGTACTAGAACACCTGCAAGATGACTTCAGGAACATCATCCGCGAGCGAAAGATAGTATCTTTCTACGAGCTCAACCAGACGCAACAGGCGGACTATGTAAGTTTTCTTGTATACGAGCAAAGCTCGGAGAATTGGCTGACATAGCTACACCAGGACCACGAGAATCAACGCTGGGCGAGAACCGGTCACTATGACACTGCAGTGGAAACCCAGTCGGCCCTCCTCCAGCTACCCGATGCCATAGAGGAGAAGATTCCTCTGGATGGCGACCATTCGACGATGGTCAAGTTCAACGCTGATACGGATGCTGGATACACCAGCGTACTTGGCAGGCTGCAGCAATACGAGAGGGAGGCTCCAAGCGTGGTAGAAGGTCGATTTGGTAGGTAATCTCGATAATTTAATGAACAATGATTTGTTTGTGCACCTATAGCTGATATTCGCCTGTCGTAGTGCACGCAGTCCGCACTGCAACTAAGCGGCCATGCGATACGCATTGGATGGTCCCTCGCGCTGTCAACAGCTTATTCACAGGGCGAACTGAGCTTATACAGCGTATCACGAGCGCCTTACGTGACGACGGCGCAAGCAACTCAATACGCAAGCAACTCGTAATCACAGGCATGGGCGGTATAGGCAAAAGCGAGGTGTGCCTACAGGTCGCGAATGCATTACGTCCAGAGTACGTTGTCTGATCATAGATACCCCAGCGCCAGCTAACACTTACAGCTTTTGGGGCGTTTTTTGGGTTGATGTTAGCAGTGAGGCTACTGCTAAAAACGGCTTCATAGCGGTATCGAAGATGCTTGGATCACCTGTCGATAATATCGAAGGTGTGCTCTCGGTGCTAGCGAGCGCACAGGAGCGCTGGCTGCTCATTTTGGACAACGCCGACGACGACAAAACCGACTTCAAGAGATATATCCCATCTGGCACTAGGGGTACCCTGATAATCACGTCTCGCGTGTCGGACTGCAGCCAACACAGCACTGTGCCGGCAGAATCCCTAAAAGCCCTAGAGGAACAACCTTCCATGCAGCTTCTGCTCAAAGCTGCTCAAGTCCAAGAGGACCAGTGGCAGCGCTACGAGAAGCCGGCGCAAGAGATAGTGCATCTGCTGGAGTTTCACACGCTTGCGCTGATACAGGCTGGCGCATATATCGCAAAAGGTTACTGTGAGATGCACGAGTATCCTGAAAAGTATGAGCTTCATCGCAAGCAGCTTCTTGAGCACTATCCACGTCAAGAGCAGTCGCGATATCAACATGTGTACGCTACATTCGAAGCGTCTGCAGAGAGGCTTATGCGCGACGAGGCTGGCCTAGATGCGCTAGAGCTGCTCAGCATTCTGGGAACTCTATCGACGAGCATGCTACCACTCCAGCTATTCGAAGAAGCATGGCACGAAGGCCGTCGTCTGCTGAAGGAACATAACGAGCAACATAACGAGGAACGTATTGAGGAACATGTGATTGCATACTACCTGCCGAAATTTGTCGATGTCAAGGCGGCTGAGTGGAACGACCGTCGGCTGACAGAGGCCAGCACTCTCCTTGATTCACTTTTTTTAGTGACGAGGAGTTCGACAGACGGTGCGAGCGACTTGTCGATGCATGTTCTCACGCACGCGTGGGCGAGGGACCGTCTGCAAGCTCAGCAGCAGCAGCAAGCGTGGGTGTCGGCTGGCTCTCTACTTGCGTTGTCAACAGGCAAGACAAAAACGTGGCAAATGTGGGAGAGGGGGGTGCGCCTACACTTGCTATCTCTCCTGGCACCAGAAGCAGAGGACGTGGTGACGTGGGGACCAAGAATGCACATGTTTATCATCTTGCTCCGATGTGGATGGACTCTGCATAATTTGAGAGAGGATGACTGGCTCATGAATTTGGCCTATGACATTCGCGAGGAGCTTATGTTTGAGAGGTACCTGATGATTCAAGCGTCGTTCAGGCAGCTTGCAGGTCGCAATGCACTATGCAGGCGCGAGTTCGATGAATCAATTGGATGGTTCTTCGGTCTCGTCGAGATGTTGACGGCTGAGGGAAAAGAGACTCTATCAAATCATATAATAGAGGCGCAGCATTTACTTGCTGCGGCGTACAGAGACAACCATGATTTTGACGAGGCATTAGACTTGCTAGAGCACCTTCTTCATGTCCGTCGGTCTACGCTGCCAGAGTATCACCCTGATCTACTACGTTCGAAGATTGCACTTGCTTTAGCATATCACGCCGACGAACAGAAAGAGGAGGCACGCGATCTGGTAGAGGATGTCTTGGAGGTCTGTAATACTAGGATGGAAGAGATTGTCCCCGAACAACTGGATTTGCAATACACAGTTGGTTTTGCATCCGGGGTTGTCGGACTGACACAAGAGGCAGTGGAAATGCTGGAGCACGTTGTCAATGCCCGTATGACTGCGCTGCCAGAGCATCACTCTGATGTACTATGTTCGCAGCATGAGCTTGCTAAAGCATACGCAGCCAATGGACACAGAGAACAGGGAATAGAACTAATGGAGGGTGTGATTGCTGCTAGAGAGCAAATTCTTTCAGCTGACCATCCGTGGCTACGTCATTCGAAAGAAGAACTTTGGATGATGAAATACCACCAGTTACCTGTTATCGTTGCTGTACATACCTGGCAGGGGAACGGCTATATAATATAGATCTTCACGCTTTACTCAACGCAGGGCTGTTAGCTCCCTACAGATGCTGCAGTAAGTATTGCGGGCTTCTGCGAGGGTTCCTTACGTACGTCAACAATTGATGAAACTTGATGTCAGTGATATTCCGAGGGCGATGGTTTTGCGGCGAAATAAGGCTCTGTGTAGAGTAGCACTGGGCGACGAGATCTAGTGGTAATTGTTTGTTGCAAGGATGACTGGATGATTATAAGAATCTACGATTTCATTCAATTGCTAGCGCATTACGTTTTTTGATGTGTGCGTGAAGTAACGAAGACTTGCAAGTCGAAGTACTGGCAAAATGATGTCCGGTTGTGGGGCGGCCCGGTACGCGGACATGCACGTCTGATCATTTTCTCTACAATTTAAATTTCAAAATATATGTTTAGGCAACAATTGTCGCCGTCCTCGTTCTTTTTGATTGCACTATACAGAACTATGCTTTGAAAATGCTGTGTTATTATTTAATTTGAAGATTTAGGACTCAAGCACTGACATGAGATTTCTAGGCCTTATCGGACGTGAAAAGACCGGCATGGGCAAGCATGCGAGATTCTGACAGAAAATGAGCCCCATCCAGATACAGTGCTCGTCGTCAAAGTCATGTGTTCATTCAATGACTCTGTTCATCGATGATTATCGATGAATAATTAATCGAGCCAGATACAATGAAGCCATGGCTATGGTCGCTGTGACATGGAGCAATCAAGATATTCAACTGATTCGATATCATCAAGGAGCAAATTAGAACAAGACATCTTCTGGGTAATAAATCTAATCATTCAACATCATTGAAGGATGTTTTTCTCTATGCTCGGGTACATCTCATGCGTCGTGCCACATGCACGGTTGCAGTGTTTGAAACTAGCTGGAACAGGCACGCGCTGCAACTACGAAACTTCATAGACATCGGCCACCGATTTAATATCTTTCGAGAAGTTGATGTCTTGGCCCATGGGGAGCAGGGTAACGGATGATACCTGTGATATGTTAGTACAGATCGACGCGAGGAAAGTAGATTCGACTTACATCGACATCGACGTAAGGTGTCGACTTGCTGAAATGCACCCTCATAGGGAAGAACTCGGATTCGCTGTCAGCCTGGGCCTCGAATTCGAATTGCCCTGAGCTGTTTTCCTCATCTACTGCACCGATGTTCCACTCAATGCTGTCACCGCTGACTTCGTAGACAGCGTCGAAGGAGGATACATTGGGCTCATCAGTGGAGTAAGGGATGGTGACGGACACATCCTTGAGCGAGTCGGAACCGGTGAGCTCATACTCAACAGTGATGTTGAACATCTTGCCCGAGTCCTCGACCCAGACGCGGAATGTGATTGGTGGGTCAGAGACGTCGTCCGCCCTGGGTGCAAGCTTCCACTTCATGACCCCGATACCCATGTTGGCAGGGAACCCTTTAGAGGCGTCGGCCAGCTGGATGGTTTTGGTGTTCTTGAACGCGCTCTTGTCAACCTTAGGATGCGTAATGAGCTGGGCGCCACGGGTATTGCCGGTTTGTAGATCGAGTTTGACTTGCGTGAAAGCAGGGTCGGTAATCTTAAGCTGTAATTCTCCCTTGACTTCGAAAGTCTTCAAGAGGCCTTCGCGGTCTAACCTCGCCGAGATACTCTCATTTGTGGTGATATGTACAGCCTCGCGGTCAGTGGAAGTGGACTGGCGGGCGCTCGTGGGGGCGAGGGGTGCGGAAGCCTTAGGTTCTGGTACAAGAGGCTCAGACTCTGCCGGGAGATCGCCTGCAACTTGTTCGAAATAGTTGGTCGTCTTGCTTTTCTTTCCCAGTTGCATGCCCTTCTTGCCGAGTGCAAGAGGCTTGCTGGTTGTCTTTTTGGCTGCTTCATACGAATCGTAGGTGTCGGGAACGGTGGCCGGGGTGCTAGGAGTGTATGACGGGTACTGTGGTGTACGTCCACCACCTCCGCCCATGCCTCCACCCATGCCACCTCCCATTCCACCCGCACGAGACGACCTTGACATCTCTTTTCGCTGCATCTCAAGCTGCTTGGCTCTGCGCTTACGTTCCTCCGATGCCTCAAGTTCTTTGTTGCGAGCGATGATCTCTTGGATTCGTTCCTCGTGCGACTCCATATCCAAGAAAGTCTTGATCTGGGTCAAGGTCAAGTTCTCCCGATATCCAAGTGTAACGATTTCGTCGAAAGAGGTAAGCAACTCGAAGGCATTCTTCAGTATTTCCCTCTCATCGAGAGACTTGCATATTGAGGATACGACCTGTGCAAATAGATGAAGCGAGTTGATGTCCTGGAGGATGTTCGATTGTAGGTTTGTGATGAGCACCATGTAAAGCTCGTCGAGTGGCTGGTATACGTATCGAACGTTATCTTGCTCGCAGGTCGTATGTTGCGTGTTGCTGTCAGCGAGCTTAGGGAAGGCAGCAAGGAGAGCCTCAATGCGGGAGCGCTGCATTTCCCTGAACTGGCGCGAAAGCACTGCTTTCCCGCCCCGGGTGCAGATTGAAGCTGCGAGGACAACCTGCATGCTTTAGCTTGACGGCGATGACCAATGTTTGGCTGTCCATTCGTACCATTGTGATTTCTTTTCTGTACTGTGACGACAGCTAATGTGTGTATGTTCAACCCAGGTACCGTCGCAGGTGAGTTGTTGTTCACTGGGTGTTGCGGTGTCCTAGCGGGGGAGGGCGAATTGTCCACGCGGCGGTGTACAAAGCTGTGGTGGAATGAGTCGGGATTGGTAGAAGGGGTTCTGAATCTGTCGGGCAATAAAGAGGAGGTATTCGGGCAGCAAGAACCCGGCGATTGTTCGTGTACGCTCTTGAGGGTGCTGCTACAGCTATCCCACACTGGAAGTTCGCGATGTGCCCAGGTGTCCAATTGGGTCACGTGGTCGCTAGTGGGAGCCTAGGTGCCTAGTTTAACGCTAGTCACTTCCGCCTGGTCTCGGTGATTGTTCAAAGGGGAGGGACGTCGCCCTTCTCCTTCACATCATACCTACCCTACCTCGTACCTCGTACCTTACTTACACAGTAAAGAAACATCTCTCACCCAGCGCACTATTCGTGAACAGCCGCGACGAGCCGTAACTGTTTCTTTTCGAGGAAACGGATACCAGCGCGGTCATTCAATATCTGCAATCATCGTCGTCGCTGAAACTGCAACCCTCGTTGGCGATCCTTGACGCGCAGTTGTGGTTGGCTCCCTTTGTTCCCGAAACTTGTGGTCGCAACATAACTCGTACAATCACCTGGACGCAACCTAATCTCCTCTCCCTCTCTCTATATATACCGCGCGATGATCCTCCCTTCTATCGAGCACACTCAATCAAAGGAATCTTCAGCGTAGCCGCTTCATTACGACGATACTGCTTCGCCACTTGCGACCTACGCGCTCCGTCGCGCTTCTACTATCTTCGCGTCTTAGCCAGCTGTGAGGCACAGCAACCACTTGACTCACGCCGCCGCAACAACTTAGTGCTCTGTTCACTAGAAACACACACCATGACCACAACCGCACCGTCATTTGTGGGCTCCGATGCTCACCTCGGCAACGACGCAATGGACCTTCACTCAGACAACGGATATAACATCCATGATGGGGACATAGATCTGGATCTAGACTCAGCACCAGGAACACTTCAAGAAGACGACGTTCTTTCACTGAAGGATGCTGGGACTGATGCGGGTACAGATCTACAAAATGCTTTGGGCGATCAGGATGAGTTCATGGTCGACAAGGAGGACGTCATTGAAGAGGATGAGGCCGGATATACCGACTTGCACCTTGAAGATGCGGACGAATCTGGTCCGCCGAATGTACTGGATCAAGTATTGGACAATCCCGTTGACGAGATAACCGTCGAACTCGCACTCGATGTCGATGAAAACAACGTGGAAGAGGATCTCCTAGATTACTCCGACGATGAAGAACAGGTCGGCGAAGATAAGTCAGATACACAGCCGGCTCAGGCCGAAAACCCTACTTCCGAATTTGCCCCTGTTCAAGACACGACTAGTGATCAAGCAAATTACAATTCGAACCACAATCATGAGGATGCTCACCAGGTACCACATGAAGAAAACACCGATGAAACAGGCCTTGCGTCCTGGACAGGTGGAGATGGAGAATCAATGAATCAACAAAGTGGCAATGACCAACCAGACCTGCAGCAGGCGGGTGCTGATGAGTTGGCGGCCCCCTTTCTCCAGCAGACCACAGATGAAACGCAAACAGCCATTTATGGCGAGAACCAAACTGAATCGGCTGAAGCCATTGACAACGATCATAGCCAAGAGGCCCATGAGGTGTCTCAGGCAGACGCTGAACCTCAGGAGCCCCACGAGTATCAAGAGCACCAGGAATCTCACGTTTCAGATCACTCCATCCTCCCCCTCATCACAGTTAATTACGATGGCGCCGAATATTGGCTTTTCAAGCCCCATCAGGATGACGAGGGTGAATGGTTATTGGAGAATGAGTCACTTGCAAATGAACCGATAACCCATCTGTTCTCCGCCTGCAGGAGTCAGCTTGGTGATGATCTCAGCAGCGGAACTGAATTGGGTTTCCGATTCGAGCACTTCCACGGCATGGAGCTCTACGAAGATTCGACCGCTTGCGCAGTTTCACAACTGAGTAATTTGGTTGATCTGTATTTGCAGCTACATGCCCAGGATGGCAACAATGACCCAGAGTCATTCTACATCACCTTGCAATTCCGCCCACGGGTGATATCGCTCCTCAGTGACTTACAGAAAGCTGTTCATGATCAAGTAGGATTTTCAGGCTTGGATAGAGCGATCGCCTCGGGCCAGACCAATTTCAATAGCTCATACGTTAGCCATCCCACCGAACAGGGCGAGCAATGGGGGAGCAATGATCACGAAGAGGATCACGACAACGCGGCCGGCGAGGATCAAGATGAGACAGTCGAGGACGACGAAGAAAAAGGCTCGAACCACGACTCCCCGAGCACTGAAGAGGCTCATGGAAGCACTCGCAGTAGTGTCAGCGGTGCTGAGGATGAGGCTTCTGAAACACAAGAGGCTCCAGAACCCATCGCTCAACATGATTCCAGCGGGTCTCCTTCTGCCAACGAGTCTGACGGGGATGAAGTAGAAGCTGTATACAAAGATGAAGATGGTGCCGATGAATATGACGAAGACGGGGATGATCTCGTTGATTATAGTGACGACGAAGATGCATCGAACGGGAACGCTGCAGAAGAGAACACCCAGATTGACCACTCATCCAGATCTTCCACCGTCCAGGGCAATGATGTCCCTGCAGAGATTGAAGAGGGTGATGGCGCAACATATGAGGACGAGGAAGAAGATGAGCTCAACGATGAGGGTCTTACTGAGCTTGGTGTCAGCGAGATGTACGGTCAGTATCAGGAAGCCACCGATCCGGATGAAACCAACTATGAAGATACACCGCTGGAGCAGGTTTATCCCGAATCGTATAGCCAGAACGGCGAAGATGCGGAAGCAGACGAGTATGCAGCTGCCGAAACCCACGAAGACAACACGGACTACTACTATGACGACGGAAATGTGAATCTAGAAGAGAACGATGCTCTCAAGCTCAACGATTCTTTTGACACCGAGGGGCGCAACGATACTCTAGACGACCGCCTACTTGACAACGCCACAGGAGAAGTTGTTGATGCGGACGACTTCTTGGACCTGACTGGCGCAGATTCAGAAGAGATGCCAGAGAAAGTCACACAAAATATCGACGCCACCTCCACGGCTGAAGTTGCCGCAGACGAGCTGTACAGCGCCCATGGCCAAACTAGTCTAGCAGAAACGGACGTCACCGACCCTTCAACCGCTTCTTATCTTGAGAATCAAGATATTGGTTCTCCACAGGGCCAGAAGAGACCCATAGATGAAGTCGACGTTGGGCAAGATGGTGCGGACGAATTCACAGGTACGTGATCCTTCCCCGCTGTCAAAATGCCGGGTACTAACAGTTTCGCTGCAGACTACAAGCGCCCCAAGATGTGAACGAGTTAAGCCATCAACGTCCAGGCCAATCCATTGAACTAACAGACAGCCTCCCTTTCCAGCGAGAATCTTTTCTCCATTGCCGGATTGTTTCGCCGGTCTTTTATATTTCCCACGGCCTTGCGGACGAGATATCTACCATGCCCATTGTGCGCAAGGTTGATCCTACCAAGACTAATGATACAGCTGTGCCTTGCCCTCGAACAAGCAGTCCTGTCACCGGACAACCACCATATCCCTCCATTCAGGTCAAGCATTTACGGATGATTAATTGCTTACAATTCAGGTATGTTACTAATGTGCGCAGAAGCAAAGACGGACCACAGGTCTGGTAGAATCGAATCCACATCGCCAGTTTACTCTTCTTCGAATGTTTGCGTTCCATAATACGCGAGTTCTACGGCATAAACGGTGTTAAAAGGGAGTTTCGGGGTCGGTGGGCCATCGGATGATTTCTTCGGTGTTGGCGGAGGCGGAGGCGGAGGATGGATGGAGGGAGGGATCGGTTCGAAGGGTGGTGCGATTGCTGTTTCGGCATCGCGACCGACCGGACTCTGCGGAAAATCCTCCCCCGATCGATTTGTCTCACGGCGTTCTTGTCTTTTCTTTCCACTTGACTTGCCTTTTACTTTTCCAATATTTTTTATTTCTTTCGATGCACACCACAATACCCAGTAAGTTCAGAAATGGGAGAGACGGGGCGAGCGGAAGGAAGGAAGGAAGGAATACGAAGAGGCGAGGACACCGTCATCAGTAGTCACCATACTTCCTCTGGACTACATACATGTTATCACTAGCGCAACCGCAGCAGCACCAGCAGCGATCATACGAATTGGGCGGTCCACCGGTGGTGAGCATGAAGCTCACATGGCCCCTCCCAATAAAATACGTACCCACATCATTACAATAATTGAATAGTTCAAAAAAGGAAGCCTCCCAATTCTAGATGAACAGTGAATCGATAAGAAAACACGATCTCTGGGTATAAACCTAACTACAATGCTTCCCTCGTATCTAATAATAGCAGCGAATGCAGGCACATCTTGCTTATTATACACACCAACACGTGCAGGAAAGTATTGCACTTGAGCTATCGATAAAATGTATCTGTCCATGTATCTCGTACCTGGATCGTTGACAGGTCTACTTGCGTCTCTGAATACCTAAGGCAGACAGGTAGATGTAGGTATGTAGGTAGGTAGATACGAAATACCTGATACGTGTACAACTCACATCGATGGCGTCTCTATACATCACATCACACTACAACAACAGATAGTAAACACCAGAGAAAAATAAACCACAGACTGAAAATCAATACTTCTCATCCTAACAGGTAGTTACTCCAAGACCACAGCCAGCCAGTCAGCCAGCCATCCATCCATCCATGAAAAAAACAACCCTCCCCAAAAAAACGCCCGAAAAAGCCACCCACCACGCCCTATCACACATCCCGCCGAACCATGCCCCCGTACGTAGGTACCTATGCCGCCACATGCAAATCCCTAATCACACTCCGCGAGATCTCTAACTCTATGTAAATGAGACGAGGAATTCAAAAAACGCCATCGTAATCTCCAATTCAACAACGGGAAAGATAACAGTATGTAGACAATAATCATCCTCAACAGTGGACAGCACAGCACAGCACAGCACTAACACCATCGGATCTCCTCCCCCCCCAGCGCGTCGGCACCATCGAACATCCAGCTTCCGGAAAGGTTGATCGACAACGCCTCCCTCCCCCCAGTTAAGCCCACCCGAAGTGCCTAAGAAGAGTATCACCACAGCCTCAAATGTACTCCACCACCACGGTTCATTTTCTGATTAATTACCTACAATTTTGAATTCCCGCGGTTCCGTTACCAAGGCCCATCCCCATCCTATCCCCTTTCCCTGCGTTCTTGGTTATGGTTCGCTGTGCCTGTGGCGTGCGGTGGCGTGGGCGTGGGCGTGGGCCGCAGCAGTGGGCTAGGTGGCTAGCCAGGAACAGGAACACAAGACGCAACGCTGGAGGGAATGGCTCAGCTGTGTATTAGTTTTTTTTTTCCTTGGTTTTCAAAATCGATAGTCCAGATCGAGACGTGTGATTAATTATGAGATTCAACAGTATTTTACATAGAACGGATGCTATGGATGATGGTGAAGATGATGATGATGGTGAAGATGGCGATAAACGGAGTAGTGTGGGCGCGCCTGGGTATACTGGAAATGGGTTAATTGATCGTGACGACTGAGGGGGTACGTAATGGCTGGTTACATTCATAGTACACAAGACAAGACTACGAGTATTATTGTAATTTAGTGGTTCCATCTCCACATTCGAATAACTGATGATCACGGTCTAAAGGTATCCAAAAATACTCGCTCTTAGTCTTGAATAATGAATGATGCGAATGAACGGATGCTACCTACGCCATCATCCCAGCAGCCTAAGTTTAGTCTTCAGTGCCTCCCCTCCCCTGTAGTCGTGAAACGTCGAATGGCAAACGATACATTCCATCATCCCACCCTTACGACTATCTCTTTCGCTCTATTCTCTACGTACACACCCACAAGTGTCGCAGGCAATCGTGCCTGAATATCTCATCGTCGCAGCCCGCGGACCGCTGCCTTTACCCGTGAACCTGCTGCCCGCTAGCATTCTTGTACCTGTCATCTTCAGCCTCTCCACCTATCTACACACTCGTTCACTTCATCTCTTTTCTGTCATCACGAACAATTACTACTGTCGTTACATTATTGCTACGAGGAACTGCTGATTACCATCGCCATCGCAATTACCATCGCCTCACTACTCCGTACTGCGTAGGATTATTACTGTTACGTCCGGACATCCCTTCTTCCCTCGCATCTCGGCTCCGCCCTCCCTCCCTCGCTCGATTGGAACCAAAACCCAAAACCTTCCAAGACCAACGACAAGACAAGACAAGGACAAGACGAGACAGACCGTGACCGTGACCGTGGAGTCGTCAAGCGTTTGGTGAAACGTGAATCGATTCCCCCCTCCCGTCTCGTCTCGACCTTCCGTACCCTACTTGTACTCTCCTCTGCTGCCGAACCCTGCCCGTAACGTAGGCAGCGGCATTCCCATTGTTCCCATTCCCATCACCAACTCCTCTTCCCAAATAATCTCCTGTCCATCATCCACATCCACATCCACATCCCAGACCAGTCCATCCTATCCTATCCCATCCCTTCTCCTTTGCCGCGCCTCCGTTCCTGCTTTTCCCCCTCCTGCAGGTAATGGTCACCCGCTACTGCAGATACCAGTAATATCTGATTCCTCCTCTGTAAGAAAAGCAGGGTCATCCGCGCTACGTGTCGTGTTCGGATCGCATCTCCCAAGTATTATACTTTTCGAGGAGGATCCTTAATACCCGTTAGCAGTCGTAGTATCTACTATCTAGTGGTAGCTTGCCCCAAGTGCTACCTTAGTAGTAGCAGCTAGACTCGTCTCTCGTTTTCCTTCCCTTCCCTTCCAGCTGAGCACATCACGCCTCCATATCATCCTCTTCTGCCATCCCATCCCATCCCATATCCTAGGGCCTCGGCGGTGCACGACCCGATTTATCGATTAGAGAACGGCGCCTCTTTGGAGACTTTCCCTTTTCCACTCCCACCACCCGCCATCCAACCATCTTACTCGTAACTCGTAACCATCTTAACTTGGCCATCTACCAACTACTATCTACCGTCCGCCTGCCATCCATCCACTATTCACTGTCCACTCACTACTTCCACCACCACCACCACCACCACCCGACGCCAACGCCAACCAACAAGTACTGTCTACGCCGCCGCAGCCAGAACCAGAACCAGAACCCAAATCCATTTTCCACGCTCGAGACCCTCTCCACACCCGCACTACGCTACGAGTACCCTACCTCCTAACCACTAGTCACTCACCCACACACACAAACCCCAACGCCTTCACACTCACACTCACACTCACACTCACACTCGCAACTTCTACTTACACTCCACCCGCACCCGCAATCGCACGCGCGCACACTCGCACCCACGCTCACGAACGAACGAATAACTCGTCGGTGGAGCACTTGATATTTTTACTCCCTTCTACAGGAGGAAGAGGGCGCATCCACGCGATCGCATACCTCGTTTTGCGACACCAAAATGGAAGACAAGTACGTTTCGCGTTTGCACTGCAGACCACCACAACGACAGCCGCTCATTCATCAACAGATACGTAGGCCTCTCGCTGGCCGTGTCTTCGTCACTAGCAATCGGTACGTTAGAGCAATCGCATCCTCCATCTATCGTAACAGTCACTGATCGCTTGCAGGCACAAGTTTCGTCATCACAAAGAAGGTTCGTCTGCGCTGAACACACCACCTCCTACACCTCCCACGATCTCGATGCGACCACTGCTGGCCTTCCGATACTGACTGTGAGATAATAGGGCTTGAACGCTTCGGCTGAGAAGCATGGTTTCGATGGCGATGGCTTCGCATACCTTCGAAACCCCATTTGGTGGGCTGGCATAGTTACAAGTAAGGACTACATTCAGGAAATGCTTCACAGCAACAGCGGCTAATACCTCGCGCGCAGTGGTTCTTGGTGAAATTTTCAACTTCGCGGCATACGCATTTGCTCCCGCCATTCTGGTGACTCCTCTGGGAGCTCTCTCTGTGCTCATAGGGTATGCACAACCTCCTCTACATGCGATAATTCGACAACTAACCTCGTACCAGTGCGGTCCTGGGCTCTTACTTCTTGAAAGAACACCTGGGCGTTCTTGGGAAAATTGGGTGCGCCATCTGTCTGATCGGGTCCGTGATTATCGTACTACATGCACCGCCGGACAAGGAGGTCAAGTCCGTAGACGAGATCCTCGAGTTCGCCATCCAACCCGGTAAGCCTTCCCCACCAATGCGCACCTAACAGAACGTGCATACTGACGATTTTGTCTAGGCTTCCTCATGTATTGCGCATTTGTCGCCATCTTCTGCGTGTTGATGATCTACAAGATCGCTCCCAAATACGGCCGCAAGAACCCTCTCATCTACCTCTCGATTTGCTCCACATCAGGCTCCGTGTCTATCATGGCCATCAAGGCCTTCGGCACAGCGCTCAAGATGACATTCGCCGGAGACAACCAATTTACGCACCCCTCCACTTACGTCTTTGTTATCATGATCGTCGGATGCATCATGACGCAAATGAACTACTTCAACAAGGCTCTCAGCCAGTTCTCTACCAACATGTAAGTTTCAATTCCTCGTCTGGAGTTCTGCGCCAGAGATTAACAGATTTCAGTGTCAATCCTTTGTATTACGTCACCTTTACCACCTGCACTCTCATCGCCTCGTTCCTCCTGTTCCAGGGCTTCAACACGACCTCCGCCGTCAACACCATCTCACTCCTTTGCGGATTCCTCATCATCTTCTCCGGTGTATACCTTTTGAACCTTTCGAGAGGAGACCCCGATGGCAAATGCCAGCTCGGAAACGAATTCTCAGATGCGGCGCCCACCGATGGAGTTTCTGGCTTCCCAACAAGAAGAAGCATGCAAGCGCGCCGGAGCAACGATTCAGGATTCCGCAGTCCCTTCCTCGGTGGTGGAAATGGAAGTGCTCGACACAGCATGAGCGACCGCAGAGGGCTGATGTCGGACTACGACGTCGAGAACCAATTCGAGCTGGGCGATCTTGTCGAAGACTCGGACGAGGGCGACGGCGCAGGAAAGAAACGCACAAGCTTCGACGAGGGAGAGATCACCCGCAACGCAAACGGCAGCACGAGGGTGAAGAAGGAAACCGTGAAGCCTTCCAACAAGGGCGGTGACCGGTGAGGAGGCGCTCAGTAGCCTTTCGACTTTTTTTATCGACTCGGAAAAATGGCGCCAACGATGACCCTGGAACAGGATCACCGGCGGCTTGTACATACGACATCCGGGCAACGGCGCCCGAGCATGAAACGCAGCCTATTTGATTCTTAGGAGAGAACAGACACTGCACGGCTGGCTGTGTGGGAAGCAGTTCGAAACGACGAGCGGGGAAATAACGGGTACGACACTTTTTTTTTTCCTTTCACCGCTGTGGACCCATGGAGTTCTCACGTTCGTAATGCTTTTTTATTTTGCACACCTTGCATCTGGGACTTGGGTTATTACTGTTCATTGATATATCGCGGCGTCAAAACGGGGAACTTGAGGGACTGACTGAACTGGTTTAAGCATTTCGGGGCCAAAGATGGGGAAATGCTGAAACTATTTTGCATCATCATTGTTTTTTCTTTTCTTTCGTTTTGGATACCAGAGGGACGAGGGACTCTGATGCTTTCACGCATAGAGGGAAGATGTATTTGTAGATTCTGTTTTGGCAATAAGTCGGGCGGGCATAGCATTACTCCCGGGCAGATGATGGCGCCGGGGGGAATTAACTGCTCCGTTGACTATGGCATAATAGACGACGCTGAAAAGCATTTCATCCGAACGTCTCCTCTACTGATTAGCGTGACAAGGAATTGGGATTGCTCGCTTGAAGCAGTTGAGAACTGTGAAATTGCATCCCAAATTATGTTCCTAGGACCATTAAAGATAGCTTCTACCTGTCATACGTACCATCGTCACCATCGTCGTCCACACAAAGTATTTAGCCACGTGAATGCGCGGCCCACGCTAACCGCATCCATCCTAAAACGGCCGTCGCGACCACCACCACCACCAAACCACCACCCAACTAACCCGTCTTTCCACCCCACCACCAAACGTGACATCTAATCCACCAAACCACCATCTTCCCTCAAAAAAGGAAAAACAACCACCTCAAAATCCAATTGTACAGAACACACCCACCACACCAAAACCACAAGGACCAAGAACAACAAGAAGAAGAATCAAAAACACACACCAGAAAGAGCTATACACCCACACTTACAAACTTCCTCATACTGGAGCCGGCCATTCTCCAACCATGGCATCCTCACCCCCCCAACCCCCCCGTCACAAGCACCCCAAACTCCTCCTCCACGCCTCCCTAACCCTCCTCCAACCCATCCACACCCCCCTCCTAACCTACTGCCCGACAATGGACCTCGTCGCCCTCGTCACCACCGAGGAAAACCTCGACGTGTTCCGCCTCAACGGCCAGCGTGCCTTCGGCCTGCGGCGAAAGAACGACGATGTCGTCGTCGACGCTATCGGGTGGCGGTTCGATGGCGGTGCGGTCGCCGTGGCCTGGAGTGATGGGTTGGTGGATGTTGTTAGTTGTGAGACGGGGAGGGTTGTTAGGAGGGATGTTAAGGCTGGGGGTGGAGGGGAGGGGGAGAGGGTCGGGTGTTTGGGGTGGGGGTTGAATTTTGTTGATGTTGGTTCTTCTGGTTCTTCTGGTGCTGGGGATGGTGGAGGTGGTGGTGGGTCGGGGGGGAGGAGGAGACGGGGGAGGAAGGGGAGACGGTCGACGATGGGGGTTGGTGAGGGGGAGGTCGCTGGTACGACGACGGAGCATTGGGACGGAGTGAGCAGTAATGGGAGCGTTAAGGATGATTATGCGAACCTGGAGGACTACCTTCAGCGGCAGCCGGATCTCGAGGCCCTGGACATCGCGCCGGATCTGCCAGACCAGCTCGCGATGATGGACATGGAGGCGTTGTTGCCCAAGCTGCCGGCTATCCCCGCGCCGCCGCCCACGCCGTTCATGCGGATGGGACAGAAGATGGAGTCTGGGGTTTTCGGGACCCAGGCGCAGGTCGACGCGCTGTTGCATTCGCAGCACACGAAGGATGTGAATTCCGTGGATATGTTTGTGCGGTGTACGATGAGCGGGTCGGTGCATCCGTCTGTGTATGATTCCCTGGAGACGGTGACGGTGGGGTTGCCGGGTGCGTGGGACCTCGCGAGTAGTAGGGCGGTGCTGCATGCGAGTCATCCGTATAGTTGTAGCCATGTGCTGTTGACGGAGGTGAAGAAGGATGCGGAGACGAGGTTGGCGGTTGTGCCGCTCACGCTGGGGTTTATTCCCTCTGCGGGTGTCTATCTGCACTTGATCGCTTCGAAGACGAGTCAGTTGCAGAATTTGCTGCTGTATGTCGAGCAGAGTCTCCAGAGGATAAGGACGTTCTGGAAGCACTCGATGGATCTGCCGGGGAAGTTCATGAGGAACATCTCGGAGACGCTGGAGGAGAAGGGCCAGGGGAATCTGGTGCAGAATCTGTTCCATCTGGCTTGTACGGGGCACTGTCCGGATCTTGTACGAGAGTGGCTGGTGGACGAGTTGACGCAAGCGGTAAGTTGGGCAATTTGATGTATGCTGGATGTTGCTAATATTGTGGGTGTCCAGGGCAATAAACGTTGGGAAAACACCGTCTCGTCATCTCTCGCTACTATCATGCAACTCGTGCACGAGAGCTTGCTCCCCGCGCTGGATCGGTGCTCGCTCACTATTTCTCGGCTTCGCGGGCTCGCAGAGTACCACGATGTGGGCTGGATCTTCTCGGCGCCGACTTCTTCGTTCACATCGCTCCTCACGCAGTTGCAGAACCTTCGACTGCTGGCGCACACGACGCTTCATTACGTTGCGGACGAGAGGCGGCAGTTCCAAGCTTTCAATAAATGGCTCCACTTCGTCATCGACCTCGAAGACACGGAGCCCGAGAGCCAGAGCAGAGCGGAGATGCTGGCCAGGGACGCAGGCGTAGACACGGGGCTCGTGCTCGAATACATCGAGTACAGCCTCAGCAAAAGCGACACAGCGCCGTACCTCAGGCCGGAAGCGGAGCTCAGCAGTGCGCAGCGGGAGATGGGTCCAGCGACCTACGAGGACACGAAGAAAGCGGTCGAGCTGCTGAAGGAGGGCGCTTCGTACAAGGAGGAGGCGCTGTGTCTGGAGCATGTCTTCCGGCATTTGAATGCAGGGTGCACCCAGCTTTTCCAGCAGATCTCGCAGTGGCAGGAGGCGAATATAAGTATGGACTGTGGGGTTGTGCTCGAGTCGTCTGCGACTTCGCCGGAGGGTGACCATGTCCCTCTTGATATGCGTATGGTGTACGATGTAAGTTGACATTCTTTCTCCCACAGTGTGTTGTTGCTACGAACTAGGTACTGACAATCAATCGCGTTACAGCCCACATCCACACAACCCGACCAAATCACGACCTACGTCGCCACGTCCTCCCCAACCCACCCTTCCCACCTACAACTCCACCGCCTAACCCACACCTCCACGATAACCACCCTCCCGCAGTCCCTCCACGCCTACTCGACCTCCACGCTCGACTTCTCCCCCGCCACCATCATCGACGCCAAATTCGCAGACGACAAGGCCCTCCTCATCCTCCTCCAACTCCCCTTCTCCACAAACGACGACTCGGAAAACGTACTCATCTCCCTCCCCTACGCCCTGCCCCCCTCATCCCCTCCAAAATCCACCCCTAAATCAAACTCCCCCCCACAATCAACGCCGAGGATACAACACACCCCCTTCCCCGCCCCATCATATGGTTCCCACCTCCTACCCACCGGCACACCACCGCCCCCCTCATCACGCACCACAACCGTCTTCTCCCCCGCGGACGTCAGCTCCTTGACGCGCCACGTCTTCGACGCGCGGTTCGCCCCGCTCAAGCTCGTTGTTAATGGTAGGGTCGGCCGGCGCGTCGTCCTGGTGCTGGGCAGTGATAGGAAACACTACCGCGTTTTGGATCTGGACTTTGGGGAGGGGGAAGACACGGGGGATAGGGGGGAAGGAGGGGAAGGAGGGGAGGGGGAGATGGATGAATGATGGATGGAATGGGGATGTGGTGTATGATATTATTTCAAGGCGTGCGTAGGTGGGTAGTAGGTATGGATATGGGTATGGGTATGGACAGAGAATGATGCGTGGGGAGTGATGAGTTCCTTGTATGAATATACGGGTTTAAGCGAATGATAGAAATGAAGTGAACAAATTATTGAGCAATTGACCAGAAGAGGAGTGAGTTGCGAATTGTATGTTGGTCGGTTCATTCGTTCGTGAGACCTTTTTATGTATATATATATATTTTTTTCGTGTTTATACATTTGCTTTTATAGTTTGTGACCCCGATAAAACGACAATACATACACAAACCAGCCACCCAGGTACGTACACAGTACCTACTCATTCGCCAAACCTTCTATAACTAGCCCGGAAACAGCATCTATAAATATTTCAACTGAAAGAGTGAGTTTTCTGTCATTTTTACTGGTAGTTAGTTTGTACTTGCTACTGTTCGGGCGTTTTTTAGTTGGTTCATTATTGGGATGTTTGATGTGCTTTGTTAATTTGGCGGGATCAAGAAAATGTTCGAAATAGAGGGATTGGCTAGAGGAGAAATGGGGGTTTGGGGCGTTAATGTGTGTGGGGGTTTGTGGACGGTGTTAGTGATCGTGAGGTGAGGTTGCTATGGGATAGGAGGGGTACAGGGTGAGATGGGTCTTTGAGGGAGTGGTTGGTAGGAAGGAGTGTTTTGTTTTGGGGAGGTGATTTGTGTATTGTGTGTCTGTGTGTCTGTGGGTATGTGGGTATTAGAGGGAATGTGGAGGTGTGGAAGCTGGAGTATGAGGAGGGTGAATGGGTGAGGTGGTTTGATGACAATTGGGAGTGGGAGTAGATCACATCACACAAACAAATTACACGAGCGTGTTCTTTTTTGTTAATGCAAATTTCATTTTGTTCCTTTTTTGATTCGCATTTCCCCGTTTCCAGGGCCACTCCCCCACCGTTAAATTCACAATTGAATGCACCTAGAGCCGAAAGGAAAAGCTTCATCTTTGGAGAGTGTATAAAGGTAGAGAAGTTTCATGAACGCCGGCCCCCCTCCTTTGCCAGTCCGTGGTTTGAAAACGGAAACTGGGCCTAAAGCAGCGGCATGCATCGCTCGACTTCCGGTTCGTTGCTTTGTAGTCGTCACACCTTTAGGGTCGTCGTCGTTTGTCGTCGCTGCTACCAAACTACCACCGTCCACCACCAGCACCGCCACGAGCAGCACTGCGTGAGTGAACCGTCTAATCCTTGGTCTTCTGGGTACCGCGGAGAAGACCCGTCCTCCTGGCCGCGATGAGACCGGCCTTTTGACCCTGTGCTGCCTCCCGGGAGATGGTGGATGCTTTACCAATATGTTGATGGTTACCACCACCGTGAGGATGGTCGACGGGGTTCATGGCAACACCACGAGTCTTGGGCCAGCTGTTGCGCTTGGCGGCGAACTGTAACAGATATTGTCAGCCAAAATTCCTGAAGTCAAGACTTGAGCGTCAGAACGTACCTTATGCTTGGCTCGCGAGGCCTTGAGGAGAGGCTTGTCTGTTCGGCCTCCTCCTGCGACGATACCAACCATGCCACGGGCAGAGCTGGGGAGGACCTTCTTGGCACCGGAGGGGAGCTTGACACGGGTCTTGCCCTCGTCGGGGTTGTGGCCAATGACGGTCACGTAGTTTCCGGAGGTACGGCCGAGCGCACCGCGGTCACCAGACTTGTCCTCGACGTTGGAGAGGACGGTACCCTCGGGGACGGAGGCGAGGGGGAGGACGTTGCCGATGGTCAAGTTGGCGTGCTTTCCGGCGTAGATGAACTGGAACGGGTTTGTTAGCCAATTTTTTCTTTCGCTTTTTCCTTCGCAATTGCTTGCGTGCGTGGATGTGACAGTGGTGTCTTATCATCGTCATCCACCTGGGGTATGTCTAACCTGGCCAGTGTACATGCCCTCGTTGGCGATGAAGGTCTGGACGTCATGCTTGAATCGGTATGGCTGGAAAAATTGTGAGTACGAAAATTCCGTGGCATCGAGAGGTAGGTGAATATCATACGTTGCGGAAGACGACCTTAGCAAGGGGAGCGCCTGTTGAAATTTCGTCAGTAAATTGTTCTGCCCACACAATCTCGAGGGAAAAATTCCCGGGGAAAGTACTCACCACGACCGGAGTCGTGAACGATCTCCTTTACGACACCTCGAATGTAGCCATTGCGCTCGGCCTGTTCCCTTTCGTTAGCCCTTGGTTCTCAAATTGCTTTTCAATTTTCTCTCTGTCCGGGTCGTCGTGTGGATTTTTTGAGGATGTGAGGGCGGCAACGTACGTAGTCGAGGGTTCTGAACTGGGCGGGGGCCTTGTTCAAACGGGTGTTGGCCGTGAAGATCGAGCCGCGACCTTTACGCTGGTTCCTAATAACCCTACCCATTGCGACGGTGGTGTGTGATGAAGGGCGGGAATGTCGTTGGAAGTTGTCGTGAAGTTCGTGGTCGGCAACGAATTCGACGTTCGGTGTGGGAGTTAGTCATCAAACCCTCGCTTGCTGTTAGCGTGCCAAGACTCGCCTTCCAAAATCACAGACACTCGTCAATTCGGGACCGCGGCCATGACAGTATCGATAGCGGAAGTCATGTGCAACAGCATGATTGTCGTTATTGTTTTCGATAATGCAATATAACGTCGACGAAAAAGATCTTTGTCCTCCCCTTAGAATATTTTCTAAAATGCATTCACTGATAGACAAGCGAGTCAAATTGCCAAGCCTTACATTATGTTACTCGCCTACTACGCAGCGGAACATGTGTGCGCACACTGTGACGATAGCGAAGCGACCATTTCCTCGTTTGAGTGTTTACCTTCACACAAACCTCTAGCGACTTAATTGCATAATTGTTCGTAAAATCATAGACGTACCAAATCTACCTACTATG
Source organism: Aaosphaeria arxii CBS 175.79 (assembly GCF_010015735.1). Taxonomy (NCBI): domain Eukaryota; kingdom Fungi; phylum Ascomycota; class Dothideomycetes; order Pleosporales; genus Aaosphaeria; species Aaosphaeria arxii. Next base: position 445,610 of record NW_022983483.1, read on the forward strand.
GCGCATGGTTACAACAATTAGGTTCTACTCACAGCAAGCAAGGCGTCACTAATAAAAGAGTATTTGTGTACTTTCACAATGCAGCACTTGACTGCAGCACTTAATATGTTCATGTTGTTGTTGTAACCACCCAAGTAGGCGTATATAGATAGATTCCCCTCCATGTCGATGTTATTCAACCCAACATCGAAACCTAAGAACCCCAATCCGGATATAATTCAATGTACAAGAAGTTTTGAAGTATGAAGTTATGTCGTGTGAGAAAAGAACTATGCGACATTGGTATCGTTTGGAAAGACGAGAAAAAACGCTAACGCTGAATGTAGTTGTGCGGTATGTAAAGATAAGGAAAAGGGTATATGAACAGGAAAAGAGGCGAGCTGACCTAAGTAAGCTCCCTCTTATGATATGATGTGACAGAATGAAAGTCATCATAGGCCGTCGGATGAGCGATGAGATGTGTGAGATGGTATGAAAATGCAGAATGTAAAGCTTTGGCCGTGATGTACGTTGGTGAGATGATCAAAGGTGCCGAGGCCTTCGTTCGTAAATTTGAAAGAGGGAAATGAAGGATGAGAGAATAAGCGACCTCACAAGACAGACCCGCTGAGGTATCCGAAATCGTTCACCATCTTCTCTAGCTGGCTGGTAGAGGAACACCTGTTGCTGGCGATGACGGGCTCAAGAGATAATGTCTCCTTGAGGAGGGTCGACTGTGAACAAGTATCGTCCTCGGGCAAGCTGTAGCCTTGGAATCCAGAGTAGCCGATGCAGCTTGCTTGTCGACGAGGTGATGTAGGCTCATGGTGGATCACCGGAGGCAAGAGACTTGAACCGAAGGAGAGTGTGGAAAGGCGAAGTAATGGAGGGCCCATCGAGCCACGGGCGGACCTCCTGGTGACCCCTTCATCTTGCTGCTCTACATTGCTGACATCGCGAGCTTCGACTTTAAGCTGATCATTCGCATCTGTAGAGACGGCCGACGGTTGCTGAGGAGAATTCGGAACACTCGAATTGCTCGTCGAAGAGCTGAAGGTTGGCGAGTAGGCAGCGTCGTCCTCGTCAGCGACTTTGTCACTGGTCGTCGAGTTACTGCTCCAAGTCGAGAAATGGCTGCGCCTCATAGCTAGAGGGATGACCGGTGCTTCCTCGCCATCGACATCTTCTTTGTGTTCGGCTTCTGGTGGACACACAGGGCTAGATGCAGCACTGCAAGCAAAGAGCGGTGCAGGGACTAAGTATCGAGGCAATGCTGGAAGTTCCTTGTCGAGTGGTGTACTGCAGACTGGTGTGTTCATTTTGCTTCCGTGCCGGGAAGATGGGCGTTCATTCATCGATGATCTTGGGATCTGGAGTGGCGCCAATGGCTTTGGTAGTACGGGAGCCGGCTCTTCTAGGCACTCAGGCTCTGAAGGCAGTTTCGGAGAAGAAACCCAGGGCTCATTGGAATAGACGTAAACCCGTGTTCGCCTGATATCTGATGAATTGGCACGCGTTCGGCCAGAATTGGCCTCCACATCATTGGATACCGGTGAAGTAATATGAGATTGGGCACGTTTCGGTCGCCCGTATTCAGAAATGACGGGACTAGTTTGCGGGATCGTGATACCTAGGTCTCTCACGGGATCAACTGGATTCGAGCCGAGCGGAGAGAACTCTCTAAGTTTTGCTGAGATATGCGATGGTGTCAGAGGGCTGCGTTCGGGAGTTGTGGCTGATGGTAAGGGAACCAAATATACGTCCTCTGCGGTAGTGCTGATTAAGACCGGTGCGCCAATCTCGAGTCCTTTGCCTCTGCGTTGAGGACTGTGACCGCGAGAGTTGGGTGCAGAGCGTTTCGAAGAAACGATCATATCTTTCAATCCTTTCAGGTCAGGAAAAGTCGATCCGGAAGGCGAGGCTTGCGAAGCTGAGATGCTCCTCCCACGACGTTCGGTCCTGTTGAATCGATACTGACCCTGCGAAGGTGTTGTATACGCTCGCAGTTCTCGACCCGGGTGCATGGGGACTTTGTAGGTCTCCCTGCAGTAATCTCCCAGCCGCGGGGAGGGGAGAGTTTTGGGCGGCACAGGCGTCAGATACTTATCATTGGGGTTGCGTGTGAAAGCATGAAAGCTATCGGGGCTGGTCTTGCTTGCTGACTCCATTGGAACGTCGAGTATGTTGAGCCGCTGTCCGGGAAGGAGAGGACAGAATGTTGTAGATGGCTGAGAAGGATTGTGGTGCTCCTCGTCGTCATCAACTTTATACTGGGATTTATTAGTCGCGTTTCCTCCCAATTCCTGAAAAGGCAGTCTCCTCTTACGTAGTACCAGTACGTTCCTCCCATAAGAAGTGGGCCGGTTCTTTTGATGCTGGGACCTTCGAAGTCTCCGTCGCAGATGATGCTGTCAAAAGAAAAACATCCGGTCCAACTCTTGATACCTCTTCGCTTATCTCTCTGCAGGTGATATGGTTTGGAGAAGTTGTCCCAAGAACCCAAGAGTGCCACAGACGTTGCTGCAGAAGGACAATCACTGCAATGATATATTAATCACACCGGAGCTTTGTGATGGATATCGGACTACACATACAAAAGGAAAGTGACAAGCGTAGTAGCTGCCATGGTCCGAAGCCCCGGGACGATCAAGTAGTTAAAAGGTGACAAAGACTCAAGCTGGAGTCGTGGGACGTGCGAACCCGGTATAGATTCCGACTTGCATAAACTTCCAAGATGGCCTGTCAAAAATAGGATTCCATGTCCAAATGCCTACTATAACTGATTAGCGTGCACGTTTTTGTTTGAAGTAGCTGGGGCACCAACCCGACGGCTTATGATAGCGAGTGAGCAATTGGTAGACGGACGCTTCGCGCGTTTGAAAATATGTATGAAACAAGGCCCGGTCAGCGTGAGGTATACCGCAAGTCCACGATGATGGCCGGGGAGAAGATGGAGCAACGCTCGGAGAATTATCCCAAGGAAAAATGACAGCAAATTGTTTGGCGCTGGGAACAATAGTCAAGTCGAAGTAGCAAGCAATGGCTTGACGCAGGAATTCGAGGTTTTGAGACTGGTCCAATCGGGGTCCCGTTACACACAGTAGAGGCGGCCGAGGATGGACGGAGATGGGGGCCAGGGCGCTTAATCCAGTAGCAATCGAGCTCCCTATTGAGCGATTAGGGCAACGTGAAACAGAATCGCAGAGACTGGGCTCAAAACGCAGCGATTACTGAATAGAGGCTGAGGTGTAAGGGGGTGAAGAGGGACGAGGAGAGGGATCTCTGGTTTACTTGTAGAATCATACAACACTTGTGCTCCAGAATGGCGATATTATAAGCTATAACATAGAACAGCTGGGGGCAAGACAACGCCAGCGCCAGTGCTGATTGCTCTACTATGTACTAGCCATGGCGCTGCCTCAGCCCCGGGAGGGAAATAACAGCGGCGATGAGGTCTTCATAGGCGGAGGCTTATTGGCAGCCATGGCCCAAAACACGCCAGTGGAAGTGGTAGTTCGCGACAATCGTCATGAGTAGCCTGTCGTTGGCTGGTAGGGAGACCCTTATGGGTGGGACCTTTCATCAAACGCGAGCGCCGAACCTCCCGAAGGTGTCCCACCGCTAGGTCAAACTATCGTGCTAGGACCAGGTCTGAAATGGCACAAATTGTTGATTAATGAAGTAGTGACTACGGAGTACCGTTGCTGATGGTACTTGTCATGGTAGTACGCTCGTTGTGTTGTGCCTCGTCAGGTTGGAGGGAAGCATTGCAGCGTTGTCGTCTCACGGAGGGGAGGGGGTGTGTGAGAATTGGGGTACAGTATGGTAGAAGACATGATGCATCTGATCATTGATGCACCCCAATAATGCTAGTAGTTACTCGACCGAGAAGCAGGAATTCGGGATACACAATCGTCCCAGTTGAGTAGAGGTGGGTAGAGTTTGAGATTCCCCCCTGGCTGGATCGCTACTTGCTTGCTCATTTAGGCGAACGAAGCACCAAAGGGACCTCGAAGACTGGAACTGGGCCCAATTACTGGACTGGATGGAATAGAATGCACCACCCCCTGACTCGATCGACGACGCCAATGCTTGCTTTCGTTGGCCGGCAACTCGCACCGCGGGCGTCGCTTTCAACTGGCATTATTGTACTCTGCCGTATTGCACTCGGTGTACTCTGTTTGGCCTTCCCTGCATTAAATTCTCAAGCGATCGATCCAGTGAGGGCGGTCGATCACCCCCACGGGCATCAACTGGTGCGCCTGTGCAGCTGTACAGATCAGTTGATGCCGGCTTTCCCCTCGGTTGGCTTGCTGATAGTCCATCACAATAGGTACAACAAGTACATGCCAACAGAACTACTGTAGGTCGTGCAGATGTTTGTATGTTGCCAGAGCGATCAAGAGTCAAGACCAGCCAACTCAACTACGCTACGGAGAACATAGTAGTCCGCCGAGAACCTGTTTGCTGGTGTTGTCATTTTCTCTTACCCCAAAACACCCACATACCCATCGCGATACCGTTGAAAGGTCCATCAAACGCCCATGTTTTTCGCTCAACGGTGGCTTTTTTTCGCATTGATTTCATTATCTCCGTGAGGTGGGTCGCGTGCAATGCAAGATTATGCGCTGGGGCGTCCTTCCATATACATCTCACACTATCTGTGCGGTTCCTGAAACCAGCGGCTCTCCATCCCCGACCGTCTCGTACCGTAGGTCACTCGTACATAATCGTCATGCTCTCTCCAGGCCGACCATCTTTTCAAGCAGGCAAGCGCTCTCAGCGGCGCAGTAGTAGCAAGCCTATGCAGATCTGGGGAACGTCTCGTCGAATCACTCGATATTCCTCCTTCCTTTGTCGTGAATGCTTCCATTAAGCGACCACGGCGATATATTTTCCTCCTTCTATATTTGTTATTGTTGAACTTAACAACTTTCCCCTTCAGACAGTCGATAGTTGGCTGCAGGCATCATCCCAAGAGGCAAGAGGCTATAGTGTTTCGTTGAAATTTGTCGGCGTTTCCGCTTCATCGTCAATTAGAGTGCGAACCCAGGCGTGCGGGGCACTTTTTCATAGATCTAATTACCGCTTCCGGTGGAGGAAAAGCCTCTCATTTGCCCTCGTGCCGGACGCGTGTCCGCTGATGAAGGGTCCCCCACCAAACCGCACTACGTTGATAAGATTTGATGTTTAACTAGTTCGAACGCGTTCCCTCGTCACAACAAACAATCGTTGACGAAGAAATTGTATCTACTAAAACAAACATGAACGTCAGCGATATTTTCGTCGTTACGTCTCATCCAGCCTATGCGCGGCCAGCACGTGTTTGTGGCCATGAAAAGACGTGCTCGCTGAGCGACGTTACAGGTCGAGTTTCTCAATCGCACAGCCGATTTTGCCAGACACGGGAACGTAGACTAGGGTAGGGATGTATGTGTATTTCATGTTCTAGATGCAAGTTGCCGAACATTTCGTTTCAGAGGCTTCCATCCAGTCTGCTCGTAATAGCCGCCCACCAATAATGCTACCTGTGTCACATTACATGGAATCTTGCACATGCACCACTACTACATCTACTTATTGGAAGCTGGTCTCAAGCAGTTCTGGCTTCCTCTCCTCCAAGTCGAGAATCATTTGGCCGAATAGTCCGTTTGCCCACGAGAACCACTGTCTGGTCCACTGACTCTGGTTGAAGCTATTGACGCTCTCGTGAATCAGACCCAGTCCATCGGTGCTACTCACAATCTGCCGTAACTCGTTGACAATCTCCTCGTCGTCGTTACTGGTGAGGATCCTCACGATGCTGGCCATTGGCCACGCCTGTCCGAAGCCCTGGTGCGGACCCCCAATAGCGTTGATGACGGGCCCCCGCATGAAGTAGGAATTGTCGGATGACAGAATGAGTTCACGGGTGTTCTGATACACCTCTTCGTCATACTCGTACCCGACGAAGGGGGCGGAGAGAATCGAAGGAATGTTTGCGTCGTCCATGATCAGCGAGGAGCCGAAGCCGTCGACCTCAAAGGCGTAGATTTTGCCGTGCTTCGGGTGGTTGATCGTACCATGCTCCTCGATGGCCCGTCGAAGGGATTGCGAGAGAGAGGACATCTTCTCGGAGAGAGATGAAGCCTTCGGATGGTTTAATTTGCTCATGATCTCCGATGCTGAGGCTAGGTAGGCGCTGAACATCATGTTGGATGGAATGTAGAACTGGTAGATCGTCGCATCGTCACTTGGGCGGAACCCACTCCTGATCAGACCAGTACCGTTCGCGATGGGATTTCCAAGGCCGCTATTAGGGAAGGTCTCGGTCGCACGGGAAGTAAGGCGGGTGAAGGTATATGGACTGTCTAGCACGGCTCCGTCTTCGCCATATGTTGGCCGAGTCATATCTTCGGCAACTTTCAAGATGGCTTCAACGGCTTCGACCCACTGAAATCGACCGAAGAAGTCCGAATCGCCCGTGGCATCGTGGTAGTTCGCAGAGACCTCGAGGAATGCTGCCAGAGAGTCTAACTCGTACTTGCATTCGAACACTGTTTCATTGGTGTACGGTGGGAAGACCGTGTCTTCGCTCGCGCTTCACATAGATATTAGAATCATTCACTTCATTCCACGACAGCTGTTTATACGTACGCATCGTTTACAGCTATGTCTATACCACTCTCTACTGGAGGCTGGAAGGAATTGCAATATGGAGATGTGAGCAAATATCGAGCTTGCAGGTTTATTGTGCCACGGTATAAGCTAGCGATGGAATTCGGATCACTGCTGGCGTTCAAAAGTGGCAGATAACTTTGCATCTGATTTGACGAGTCGCGTAGCCACATAGCGTTGATATCTCCGGTGATTATGAATGTCAGCTCTTCGTCGGGGTTTCCATTCGAGTATCCTTTCCATTTGATAGCAGTGTCCAGCGTGTTTGGGTACGCATTCTGGAAGAGACGGTATAGATCCGGGTCTTTGATGACAGACTGCATGCGAGATATGATATCTTCAACGCCTTGCGACTTGAATGTTCGACAATCCTCGGATGGACGTTGATACGCTAGCTGGTATCTGCCCTCGCTCAACGGTCCATGGATTTGAGATGCGTAGTCTAGGTAGTCTGGACATTGGGCCGAAGCAAGCAGGGGAACGGCCGAAGCACCGAACAATCTTGAACCGCGCATATCGAAGTGAGCAAATGAATCTGCAAATGAAGAAGAAGAAAGACCTCTGGCTCTGGAACAGAATAAGAGAATTCTGATCCAGAGACCGGGCACAGTGACGAAATGATGCATTTTAAACCTCTCGACAGCGAGCGCAAAGGAATCCGAGCTTCTGGTCACCCTTCCCGTTTGGCTGTACCCCGCTGTTGATCCGGCTGGTCAATGTAACTCCGCAAGTAACGATCCATGAAGCTATGGACAAGCCCTGCATCAATTTCTTGTCGCCCGACGTCATGGGACAGGCTGACAGCTAAGAACTGCAGAGCGGTCAGCAGACAATGTGAAGACGTTTATTGATGTTTTGCTTGAAAGTTTAATGCTGTGAAGTCTGATTGGGAAGCTCAAATCTACTTTAAAGTCTTGTCTTAATTATGTGAATGGTTCGTGTGGATCATCTGCCGGGCTGGAATAGGCACACGATGTCGCGTTGCGGGGATGCATGGCAGCGGTTGTGGCTGGAATATCTCATTCTCGGCGATATTGGGCTGCACTGCAATAGGCTAAGACGCGTTAGGAAGGTATCTTTGGCGAGTCGGAACTGCATGATGATACAAGCAACTCATATTTGTTCGTGGTGTCGAGTATTCACTCAGAATGCGATTCTTTCCTTTCGCAGCCGTTACTTCTGGAATAGACTCATTCCCGGATTCTGGCTGAGGCGGTTGGAACGTGTTCGACCCCGCTAGTCCCGATCCGCTTAGTCATTTATCCGTGTCTCTATCAAGCTTCCGTCTTACTTGCACTCTCCCCTTCCATCACACCTTCTCTAGCACAGATTACACAAATTACCTAACGCATTGTCAAGTTGTACATTGATTTGCAAGAAGCACCATCACACGGCAGAAAACAGGTCACCAGTTGCTAGAAATACCGAACGATAAATGACAATCTAGCCTTTTCCCCGGCCTCGTCGTACTTCGCTCAAAGACTACACCGTGATTTCATGATATGGTAGTCCGTAGAGCTCATCACAAGGTCAAAACTGTAAGCCAGCTTCCTATGCAAGACCTCACTCTCTCAAATCTCGATGCATGCGCCGAAGCCCCATTTTGATGAACAAAACTTCTCATCTAGTTGCTCGAAATCAATGCAAATACTAATCGTACCTCACTGTGACTAGGGCTGTGATGCATGCAAGAAAAGACGCATAAAAGTAAGAGTTAGATACGGAAGTACAGGATGAAGAATTGCAGCTGATTGACCTGGAAGTGCGACGAAGGCCGACCGACCTGTCTGCATTGCACGAAACGAAATCTCGTCTGTAACTACAGACCCTCGGATACACTCAGGCGGCCAACAGCACTCATTGATGTACAAGTGTTTCGCCAAAGATCTTCATCTCCGTCCGCCGAATCATCGGATACCCTGGATGTGAATGAGCCAATTCTGAAAACCCTGAACCCACCTCATTCACCAAAACTCCTGCAAGCGCTTGTCTCTACTGGAGCACTTGAGGAATTCCCTCCTGATCAAAAAGCACACATTCAAAGCATAGTTGATCATTTTGAAGGTGTAGTGGCTGCAACTGTAGCCGTAACTCGAGATGGGCAGATAGCCTGGCTCAATGCTATACCAGTGCTGTGTACACAACATCGATTCGTCCTCTATGGCATGCTGGCATTATCTTCATTGCACCTATCTCATATTTCGGAAGCGGGAAGCACAGAAAAAGATGCTTACCATGTCACAGCCGTCGAACAAATGAGTAGAGGGATCTCGAAGTTTCAGTTGGCCCTCAAAAGCGTGAATGAAGAGAATGCTGATGCCTTGTTTGCATTTTCTGCAACCTTGGCTGCGTACACGATCGCAACTACTGGAGAAGCATACGATGAGCTCAAAGACACTCTCGCGGCAGCTACGTTACAGCAGAGTGCAAAGTCCCTCGATTGTCTGACCATGCCAATGGTACGGATGCTCCGTGCTCTAAGAGGCCAATTAGTCATATTGGTACCTTGTTGGTATCATCTACAACAAGGTATACTTTCCCCTTTGGCCAATCGAGATTGGTGGCCACCCGCAGTACCTGCAGATCCGATATCAGCAGAAGAGGACCGCAGGATCCAAAGTCTAGATAAAATGTGGATGCGGCCTGGTAGAGCTTATGAGTACTACTTTGACACCCTAAGAGCATCTTTGGGACACCTGCGAGAATGCTTCGCTTTGGTTTCTCAATTAACGCATGGGGAAATTGGCCGACATAAATCAATTATCGGAGACGCTGTCTTGTCTGACTACGGACGCTTCGACTACGGTGCCGTACTGATGTGGTCACACCACATTTCTCATGAATTCAGTACCCTATTAGAGCAACAGATTCCAGAAGCGTGGGTTATAGCCGCACACTGGGGTCTCTTGGCATATCGCGCGAGGTCAGCATGGTTGTCAAACACTTGGCCATCGGCTCTCATCACTGTTGCGGTGATTGTAGCAGGCAAGGAGTATCACGACTTTCTCGAATGGCCGGCTCGAGAAGTTGACATCGACTTGGCTAACATGCGTTGACCTCAAGTGTGTGGAATCGTAGGTAGACCAGGCTACTTCAACTACACCCTAAATATCTTTGAGGAATACGTTCCTGGTTTCACTTTCCGATCACGACCCTGGCAGAATGCATCCCTTTTACAGCTATGTTTCAAGCTGCGATATTATGGTATTCATTATATGCAGAGTTATCTATTCCAACCAAGTAAAGATGGCCTTTCCATGACCAGTTGTATCCACGAAACGCCAATAACCCTTAACATGTCCAACCAGACCGCACTTCCAGTGTATCTTGCTCCTCGAAAACAGCAAATTCTCCTTGGGATTGCTTAATATGTACCAGTAGAATACGGCGCGACATCGATAGCCTCGTTCAGGTTTCGATACAATTCGCTCAGGCTTCCGAGTACGGCGAGGCCCTTGGGGGATCGTCAGTCGTCGTCGAGACAATCCGAAATCGAATAGGCTAACATAACTCACCCCCTGTTTACTGGTGGTCTCGGATGCTTGAAGTGACTTCTCCTGCCTTCATGCATAAGTCCTTCCAGATTCCTGTCACGAACTTCCCGCATATATGACTCTTGCTCTACTGAGCGTACCATATGTGCCCGGTCCTCAACTCGCACGCCGTACATTCGATGCACTCCTGCTCCGCAAGTGACCATAAGCGCGGCGCCGAGCATAACACACAGAACGATCAGGGCTGGATGGATGGCGAACCCCATGTTGTCGTCTCGCTTGAGAAGAGTCATGATTGCGGGCATCTTGAGTATGGTTGGATGGGGTCTCCAATTGTGGGGTCGGGTTGATGGAATAGGCTCGATGCTATTATGTTGAGAATAGTCGGACGAGGGGGGTGGTCTTTCAGAAGAGCACAAAGCAGTGACACAAGGCGTAAGGTCAGGTCTCTGCGTTTGATGATCTAGGTGGGCCGTGGCGTATGAATGAAGCAGATAGATTTGTATGAGCCGGAGGCAAGTTGGTCTTATGTTTATCTCCGCGATGGAGTGGTTAGAGAGCGTAATGAGGGCAGCGGTGGGAAAATTCGTCTGTTGTATCGAAAAGGAACGCAGAAATGCAGAGAGGTCAAATACAATCACAAATCTCACCTCAGGAGCCTGCTTTCTACTTTATACCCCATCTACCTTTTCTCTTCCTGCCTCACCCAACCAAACACCATTCACGCTAAGCAGGATGATGGGTACAGACAAGTCACGTGAAATCCTCGTACATTTCCTCTTTGGGGAAGCTGGGTGGGTCTACCTCTCGTTCAATTCTCATTCTGATTCGTCCTCGTTTAACAACGAAAATGCCAAGGAAGTCAGCCACACTAACTGGCTGTATTCGGCAAGCTCTGTTGGGGGGATGCTCCTTCACACATGGCTATTTCAGGAACCGGTCAGAGCCGGACGGCGGGCTAACTTTTAAACGTGCTTGTCGTCAAATCGTCCGATTACCATATCAGTTGCAGTGACTTTGGTGGGTTCGCTCCACGTATCCGCTGCAATCGAAGTCCCTGTCACCACGGTGTGGGTATAGATGGTGAAGCACATTTGGCCTTTAACAGGTCTGGAAGTACGAAAGCGCACTGCATGGAGTTTTCCGTGTAGTACTCCGCAAATCAGATCAGAAATCATTCGGCCGTATGATATGTTCGTCTTGATCTTATCACACATGGCAATCACAAGCTTGTCAGGAACACTTTGTTTTGATTACGGCCCCCCGTTGACTCGCTTAAGTTCCTCCCGGTAAGGCAAACCAATTCCCCAAATCAGGCGTTGGGCAATACTCAGAGATGAACATTGCAAATGGGGGTGGCGCATGCTTCACTGCATGGATGGCTACGTGAGCGACATTTGGGGACGATTTACGATCGGGATGTAAGGCTGTGGGCGCGCTGTTGGGGGTGCTATGGCGGCAGCGGTACTGTCACAACAGCGAAGACCAGGCCTAGAATCGTACTGAATCTACAGGGTATTTCGTACTCGCATTGAAGGACATCCTAATAACGTCATATGTGACATGCACTGGGGTACTCAATGAAGTACATGACCTGTTGTAGATCAAGATCGGATATGGAGTGGGGACGTCGAAGTCGCATTTAGTAACTGTGCATACTGATCGGCACGAAAGAAGCCACTGCTGTGGAAATCCTGGTATGTCCACTGGAGAATGTTTGCTGCATTCTGCTTCTGCATGCTTGATGCATCTGACTGGGAAGATGTGAGCGGGGAACTATGCTGTACCAACAACGAAACGGAAGAGTGAAGAAGATAGAGACCATCTATCGTCGCTCGTCGAATTGTCGGTGAAAGGTGCATCGGGCTGTCCCATGGTAAGCTTTGCGTACTCATCCAATAGTCATGTGCGTGGTCGTTACTATCCTACAAAGCTTGACATCGGACCTGGAGGAATCGATCCAAAGCGTGGCCAACTCATAGGAGACAGAGTTTTCTTTGTTCTTGCGGCCAAAGCTGAAACTTCTCATGCGCCTATCCGTCGCCGGCAATAGTATCATACGTAGAAAGCTCCTGAGACTTTCAACGTGCGTCTTGAAGATATTCTGGGATCGCAGGCAGGCCTATCGATCGACAAGGCCATTGACTTAGTGATCACCACCTGTACCGAAGTTGAGATACCAACACGACGGTACTCCCACCCCCACAAAACGAAAGCAAGCTTGAAGTCTCGTACGATTCCAAGTAACTGGGATCCTATTGCAACCTCACCATCAAGTTAGGTGGGTTATACAGAACCAAAATTCGCAACATCTTCTTGATGACCATTGACGTACTCCAACCGACCACAACAACAAACTACCATTCTAACAGTCTCCAAGAATTTGTCAAAAGTCACAAGGTCGCAATGTAGCTGGAGGGTAGCTAGAGGCCCATAATGTTACACGTGAACTAATCTAAACCGGGTTAGATTGTTCCACAAACGGCCTCTTAGCTTTCACTCTGCCTCAACCTCATCGTTCCACAGCTTTTTCCTTTTGCTACTACTGCAGCGCACGACCCTTTCATCTCCTCTTTGAACTTAGCATGAACGAAGATGTGATGTATAGCTGTTTGATCGATGGGCTTTCACGCGGATCTCCATCAGTCACGGCGAGCACACAGTTGGTATGAGGCCGTAATAGTTCATTTGTTTTATGGCTCCATACGATACAAGACGGGCCCAAGAATATTAGCTTACAAGAATATCCGCAGACCAATAAAAATTATCACAAGTGTGAACATATTCCTTAACGACAAAACCATGTGGGGACCGACACCAAACAAAACCGAAAACTAGTTTATACAGGGATTCATGGCAGCTCACAGCGCAGTCGACTCCTCTCCACATCCATGTTTGGACCGTAGCTTCTCAATCAATTTGACATCACCTGCGACGATCTCCTCCACCTCCCTGAGTGACATCTTCCTGTTCCGGCCATCCTTCTTCCCAGGACGTCGGATGTGTGTGTCGTAGTGGGCCTGGCAGTTGTCGTTGCGGCCAAAGCCCTTAAAGCAAATCTTGCAGTGATGATTGAGCTTGCCAGAGTGTGTCTCAGCGTGCCTCTTGAGGTGTTCGGGGCGCTTGAACCTTCGCCTGCAAGGTATGCCATCGGACCGGTAGAGCTCACACTCGTGGATGGTCCTGGTAGGACCGCCGATTGGGTAGCACTTGCCGTCTTTCTCTTTCTTGAAGGGCTCGACGCTGCAGAATATCTCGGTTCCATCCAGCTCCATTCGGTACTGGTGGTTTTTGGGAGCCTTGGCCCGCTTCTTGACTGCTGCCATGGATCGACGGTCCTTCTTGACGCTCTTCCCCCCTGTAGGGGAGACGTACATGCGATGACTTGATCGAGACTGTCCCTCATCGTTGTCGGAATCATCCTTCAACGAGCCGGAAGTCTCTCTCTTGAAAGAGACTTCCTGTGGGGAGGGTGGGAAAGTCTGGCTAGAGGTATCGAACGATGTGGCGCTGTCAAGCCCATCCGAATTCACCAGAACGTAGTCCTGCATCATGACGTCTGATGGTGCCATGGTCTCTGCTACCATCGGCTGAGGCTGAGGCTCCTCAGGAATGGCCGTGTTCCAGAGACTTGGGACCGTCTCGATTGCTCCTAGATCGAGCTGGGGGTAACGTCGATTCTGTCGGCCAAGTGGCTGCCTGAATCGGCTGAGTTCAGGGGTGACCATTGGCGACATGTTGTCCCAAGCAGCGCTGGATGTTGGCACTGTCAGGTCGGACATGTTGTTTTCGCCGTCGTAAGTCTGCAAAGACAGCCCGAAGTCTCTCGGAGCTGGAAGAAGCTCCTGAGAATCGAATGGCATCTGATGGACAGACACTGGTTCGTTGACTTGAACCATCATCCAGGGCTCATAGGGGTGCTCGGGAACCTTTTCGTTTGCATGCAAAGCGGCAGCATGCATGGGCTGATGATGAAAGTCATGGCTCATATCGTAAGACATGACATCGACGAATCCATGGTCTGTGGGAGTTGCTGGGACAGAGTATTCTGGTGAATAGCTCTGGCAGTACGAAGACTGCGAAGACGCGACTGAATCCCTGCGGCCATCGAATTGCGAGGGCGGCGTCAAGAAACCTGCTGCTAGGGACGACTGGTAAGCGTCGTTGGTTGGGTCTTGACGATAGTTGGAAGACATCATAGGAACAATCGGCTCAGCATTCGTAACGACTATTGGCAGTGTTAGTCGACGACCTTGACTGTCAAAAGCGGCTGACTGTTTACGTCTATGAAAAATGGAAAGAGTGTGTCGGCAAGGCTTCCACTTACCAAAGCCTCTGAAAGAAATAACAAGAAGGGCTGAAATGCAAAGTCGATATGAAGATTGGAATCTAGGTGGATGATGCACGGAGGGTAGAAAGGGGTCGAGGCTTGTGCTTTTGAATCAGGGTCTGCGGGCTATCGGAAAAGCACCTTAAGCCTCAAGGTGGGAATGACATGCAGAAGCATTACACTAACGTACCTCTGTGAAACATGTTCAAAATGTCCAAATGGGATGGCGCGGTCGCGAACGCGACAGAGGCAGGGCGTTGGAATGGTACAGAATTCGCGCTCTTCCGAGAGTTCTACGGCCAACCGAACAGGTGGATCTCAACGGTGGTTTGAATCAAGGGAAGATTAAGCGAATCAACGACGATCTGGATTGTGGACGACTGCAAGGGCAGGAAATCTCTCCACCGGGGATGAGCAACTGCAAAGGGCTTTGAAGGTGAAAAGATGGAGAAGTTGAGAAGAGGTACACAGGGACCTTGCGGCAGATTAAAGGTCGTGGGAAGACTTGATGGGCATAACGGTCTTGAACATAGATACACAGATCCATGGCCTTGCAGAAAGCCAAGTCGAGCCAGAGTAACGGGAATCGATGGAGGGGGGGTCTGATCTGAAGCTCATCGGTCTGATGCGCACTGTAACGTCAGCCATCACAGGCGCCTCCACTCTTTGGAATGATACCTCAAGTCTACGGTGGGGTCAACGCCATCACCCGCAGCCACTGCCTAAGACCCACTTGCCATTCTTACCAGATTCAAGCATTTGTCTTCCTCCGTAGGTGATATAGTCCCCCAGCCTCTACGGACCTGCATATGCATCGACGGGTGCAGTTGCACTTGTCCAAGCCAATGTGTGTGCACCTTTTTGAGTCTGCTACTCAATCGGTTTAGATCACTTTCATGGAGTACGGAGTACTGGCCGCAAGAATGTAAAAGTTGAGTGAACCTATCGCGGATGAGCCGGTGGATCATGGCCAAGCTGTTGTACGCGCTCTGACTGCCACCGAGCTGCATGACCGACCTTGCAAACCGTTGGTTGTTTGCTGAAGAGAAACTGCTATTGGAAATAAAGACTAAACTACAATGGAACATGCCGTAGAGCGGAATCTCAAGTTTTGGACAGAGTAGGTTGGACTACAACCCACCTGGACGGGCACCAATATCGATTGTCCAACACTCCATCTCACCACAAAAAATCAGTATGTCATCTAATATCTTGTATCCCCATGGACTTGATAGAACCACTCTGACGAGGCATCTGATCACAGTTATTTGTTTATGGGCCCCGGGGTCATCATTACAAAACTGGAACAGAGGGTTACACAGCGCCGGAGTTGTATTTGCCTAGTGTACTAGGATCATCGAGATCAGAGCAAGAAATTCTCCGTCAAAATAAGCCGCCATCTTGAATCGTCTGATTGGGTTTACCCTGTTGTTGACGTTTGGTGTACAGGGAATGGGGGCGATCAGAAGTAATGGAATGAACGATATGCATGCATGTCCACCACTCAGATCTGCGATGTCGGTGCCTCGCGGCCGTCCAGCCATACACAGTACACGCAATGAGAGAGATGCTAGCCACCCAGCTCTCTCATGGTCTCATGTCAGCCTGCTAAAGATACGAAGTTCGCGGGCTAGGTACTGTTTCTGTGCACCTTCGAGCTCCGATCCGCCCCCGACCAGCCACAATATACCAAGAGGGGCGCGACCGGCATAGGTGATAAACGGTTCCGTGTCGCCATAAATGTGTCCATTATCTCTCGCACACAAATCAATCGCGATAAAGCGGGTACCCGGTGTCAATGTGTGAGGTTGACCGTTTCAGCAGACGCTGCCTTGGGTTCCTGGGCAGGCCAACGGTTGGAGATGCGCGCCAGACGCGGTGGATACCTCTCTGGTTGGACGTCAAGATATTGCCTTGGTACTACATGAGACGCGACCGCAACAGTGCTGGCCAAATTCGATCGTCGAGCTGGAAGCCTAGCACCGCCAGGATGACTTGCATCAAGGTCACAGGACATTGGACGACGAGAAACCGCTATACTCCAGCTAGAGTAGCGAAACGCATTATACTTTGACAAGTTTGACTACGAGCTGCGCCAGGCAAATAGCAATGATATTTGTGCTACCACACTCTGGCCAAAGTAGGAGGGCTTGCACGAACTGAACAGTCTTCAGACAAGTACTGCCGATACTGCCGAATTTTTGGGCTCTACCAGGCTACGTGTATACTTTTTTTCGCCTGCAGGAATAGATTCTGCGGGCGTCAACGGATTCATTCGAACCGTTACGCTTAAAGTTGGCACTGCGATCTCTGAATGCCAAACAACATGTGGCGACAGTGGTATCTGTCAGAGTGTGTTTAGTCAAAGAGTAGCATGCTGGTTACTGGTTTTCTTGCCACCTGTGTCTTCATTCTTGCGTGGAGAGAAGTGGAACTATCTCACTGCCTACAATTCACACTGCCGTACGGAAGGTATGAGATGATGACATGGGCTTTGAACAGGCCAAACTACTCCGTACCGACCTTCCACACCGTTCTCTGTATCCCATCAGAGATAATTACACACACCTGTCAGGGCTCCACACTCAACGCTTTCCAACGCGTTCAGTGCGCGCCGTTGAGAAAGGGGTGTACGGACTTCCTTCAACGGCCTTTTGCCTCGCGCGAACGCTGGAATGAAAGCCCACACGCGGATGAAAGTGACTGGCTGATAGCCACGAGCGCTCGTTTAATATCCTTCATTCTCAAGTCCATGTGAAAGCGTGGTTGACAGCTCATTTCTTAGCGATGATTGCCATGCACTTGATTGTGTTGCTAGTCTTACTGATCCAACCTCCGAATATATCATTAATTATAGCTGCCAGCTTCTTCGCCGGTACGCCGTTATCTGCCGGGTACATGGAAGACCCCCCATCGGCATGATAGAATCGTAGGAAACGGAAACGGCAAAGGCAGAAATCGTTCGTTTGTGGTGGCAGGGTAAAATGAAAGCTCGACTTCCACAACTGCCTCTTGAGGCGTACAAAAGGCCTGCAGCTGCAGTTACTGGACTCAGCAAGGGCAAAAAGGTGAACCGTGAGGCGCGTCCTGGCTGGACATACGCACGCAGACGCTCATTGCCTGAACTAGACTCCTATGCAACGTCTTGAAAGGCGAGAGCGTTGACCCGGATACTTCAACTGGGCAGCAAACTGATTCGGCAGATACAGAGCCTGGATGCATGTCCTGTAGCTTCTGATCACAACAGCGATCCCCGCCTTGACAACTGTTCAGAGTGTTGTCAGTGCTCAAACTTTGGCTTGCATCGCCCCGCTCAGTACCTGCGTAGGTGCACCCAGACCAACTTGAGGCAAGAATTTCATGATGGCAAAAGATGTGGGTGACGAAGGCATGATCTAGGCCGAGATAAATTCAAGTGCTTTGTGCCGCATTCCGTTTCCCATTGGAGACAAGTACCAAACCTTGGTGGATATTGTACTTCCATGAAGCTCTATCGGCAGTCGCCTAGTACCATTCTACAAGGACTAAGTCACTGATGATGGCCGATAGAAGTGGACTTCAAGACAATCGAACCATAACGATGATCTCCAAGAGAAAATATGTTGGCCGGCCCTACGCACTGTTCGACATCCTATCAATCAGGTCGGTTTCAGTGGGGAACTGATGCCCTGATTTGGAGACATGGAAATTCAAGCTGACTTGGTGTGTGATACTACTGAGACTTGTCGCTGTCCCTTTAGAAAAGAAGTAAAATGAACGAATCATGATCAATAACGGTAGACTTTCTGTGGGCTAGTCGCTGTTTCTCTCCCCTACACTGCAGAGACCAGGCTCATTAATGCATTATCAGCCCTGGGATTCGCTGACCATTCGGGGCAGTATGGCAATGCTGATGTTCTCCAAGCTTCATCCACACACACACACCACCCAGCTGAGAAACCAAAAATCCCCACGCTTCCTTCCACCCCCCATCCACAGTGGCACCATCATGGCATATATTCGTGCACCCCAAGAAGAACAACTACCAGCAGTCTCTTATCTTCGCATCACTTGAGATTGGATTGAACTTCCTCATGGAAGACATAGTTAGTATGCAACTGCATGTGTTGGCTCACTCGAGTTCACCTCCCCCACCGAATGTAACACGAGACCATAACATGAGCGGCAGGTGATGATTTCCAGATTCATGTGCATCCGCATCAAAAGAATCCTACGCTGCAATCACAGAGCTTACACGAGATCCCAGATGCTGGAAAACGATGGATCGAAGATCTGCGCTCGTTTCTTCTTGGATCATTGCAACTCATCCTCGACGCACCCCATCCACTTTCGGTGTCTCTCATCCAATTCGAGGCGGCGCAGATGTCTTATTAGCTAGCTAGCAACGGCTGAGGAGCTCCAACGCCTCGGAGCCCCCGGCGCTTAGTAGAGAGTAGTTGCGATGTCTCGATGTTCAAAATATGTAGACGATGTGATTCGACAGTGATTCATTCCCTTTTTCCCACGCTTTCTAGTGCGTGTCTGGATTGAAGCCACTCGTATCGGTAAAAGACATCTCATGGATATTCTTCGAGCCACGATTGTCACGAACGCGACGTTACTTTCACATCTGCTTATGCTACGACATTCCCTTACTACATGTCGTACCTTTCTTACTTATTCCACTTTTGGCTGGTTTACTCACGAATTGGTCTAGCTGAGTGGTTTTGGACTTCGGACTCGGTTTGAAAACAGTCTTACCCAATGTAACTCCGAAGCTTTGGAGCTCGCTCAGATGTTTTTGCCATTCTACACCAAGGTTTCTCGGCTTTGGGTTTATGAGAGAGACGTTAGTTCGACGGTTCATTGCGTACCTCAGGCTGCCTCTAATATCTTTCTTCGTTGCTTGTGAATTCGAATTTCCCGCATGCTATAGTCCGTTCGTGATGATTTCTGCTATACAAAGCGAGCCCAGCCGAGTCCCCACGGTGGAACAGTTTTACAAGGTGTCTCACGATAGACAAGTAATTACAAAAGCACACGAGAGAAGGTAATAACGAAAGTGCACGAGAGAAAGGCAATAGTGAGAGTCCACGATAGGAAGATAACAAGTAACAAAAAAGAGAGAATAATCATTCAATGTATGTGTCGACTGACCAGGTTCAATTCCTCAGATTTGTCGTGATGAGCAGCTTTGACGAGTCGAATGATGGCCTTCGGCCTATATGGACCATGTCTCCATGTCAAGAACTTGTAGTTCGCACGAGTTGGTCAACTTTCTCGAGTGCAAGCTCCATGGTAATAGGGACGGGGTCGGAAGGCGTATGCTGGAGGTATATTTCTGGAGGTATATTTCTGGCGGCATAATTCTGGCGGCATAATGCTGGGGCATAGTGCTGGAAAATTTTGTACTGGAAAATGTTGTATTGGAAAGTATCGTGTTCTACTTGGGAAGGGTGCGGAAGATCCGTTTCTGATATAGGAAGTCTCGAAATCCGTGTAAAGCTGTCCTAAATACTGCACAGGCAGCAGTCATAGCAGTTCATCTAGCGGTCAATCAGCAAGCAATTCAACGTACCCGAATCTCGATCAGTCACTTACCGCTGAGTTTGAGTACATGTGCATTCTATGCAGACCCTGTGATCGCAGTCTCCATCTCCACTCGGAGGCCCGCAGCATCCGTCCATACAATTTTTGGAATAGCCGCATTGGCAACATGTCCAGCCGTTTCTCATTAGATCTGCGAGTTTACACGCGCAGTTCTCGAACATGATATTGTCTGCAGCTGTCGTTGCTGACCTGGTGCCCTTTCCGGGTTTGCACATGATCGGGTTTCCGGTAATTGTGCTGATCTGATGCTTCGAACAGTAGGTTATATGACTGGGTTCATCGTGTCCCTATTTGTATAATTTGTGGTACTTATGACACATGTTGCTGAATAGAGTTGTGGGGATGCAAGAGAGCCTCTTCGACAATGCTAGAGACCAGTTGCTATGGGTGACTGAATGATGGAGGAGGAAAGAAGAGAAAATGAACAGCAGTGAGGTGCTAAATACAGGCTGTTTGCACGCAACACTAGGCTTCACTTTTTCTTTGACGTCACGAAAGCAGTACCCTCTTCACGAGGTTGGAAGGCTCAAACGAAGTTCGGATTTCCGTTTGAATTTTCGTTTGACACCACAAACGCGCCGCTCTCACCACAATGTTGGGAGATTGGGCCAAAGATCGGTGATTGAATGATCTTTGATACTCAGTGGCAAATCTTCAGCAAGTGCAGATTTAGGAGCACCAGCGCGTGATGGGCAATTCTGATAAGACTTTCCTGCGAAATATTGGCTACGTAATTGAATAATCGGGACCCAAACCAGTCCAGAAAGGTGACGAGACAGGAGGCATGGCTTCTTTACTGTGGACGGCACTACAAAGGAAAGAATCATCTGCACGCAATGGAATTTAAGCGCAGTGGATACCTTTAGAATTGATTTGAGCAGTTCGAAGTCTCCTTCGACTAAGATAGTATGAGAGAACTAGTATACAATTGGGTGCCTCAGTAGTAAAGAGGCCGAGTTGGACCTTGGCATTGCAGTTTTTGCTGGATGAACATAGCGTCCTTTTCATGACATTCAGCAGGGCAAGAAGATTACTGAATCTCGTTGTGTGTCGTGGTTTCTGGCGACGCCTTTTCGACAGCAGAAGATTGAATGTATGCTACAATCTTCGCTAGTCCCTGTAAGTCTCCTTTCACTGTTCCAGCCAATGTTTCCTCCATTTCCTCCTCCACCCACCCTTCATGTCCGCCTCCGAACTCAATTAGCCAAGCATCGTTATTCACATCGATCATAACATTATCGGGCTTTGCATTCCCCCATGTGATACCAGCGTCGTGTAAATCTTGAAGTGTGTCTGTAATCTGGCTTATCCACCGCTCTCGGAGATCCGTTGGTGCTTCCTCGACTGCCATATCATATCTTAAGTTCACGCTGACACTGTCAATGTGTGAGAACAATAGCCCGTAGACGAGGCCGGCGTCATCTTGCACGATGCCGTAGAGTTGGGGGATGCGTAAGTGGTCCAGCCCGGCGTCTCGTATGCTTGCGTATTTGGTGAGCTCGTACTCTACGGTCCTGTGGGGTGCTAGATGGTGGAATCTGAAAAAATAGCGGCGAGGTATATCGCCGTCGATAAAGGCCCTTCTTGGATCGCAAGAGTGCATGTGGTCAATTCCGTTGCCGTATCGAATGTGTTTTGGGTGGATTGACGACCATGGTGAGCAAAGCTCTTGTGGTAGTTTAACACCAAAGGGAAGTCGGTCAGATTGCTTTTCCTCACTCTGAGGAACAGGCACAAGCTTTCCGTCAACAGACCGCAATGTATAAAATATTATCTCTGGGAAGAGATATTGCTGAAGCGTGTATTTCTCATTTGCCGGAAGAAGTGGAACGCCACGGAATATTGGCTCGAAAGGCTCCAGCACCCACTCATTGAAATCTTTCCAAGCCTCGGGATCCTCTATCTCGTCGTCTTGAATACGTTCGAGATAGTTTAGATATTTCTCCTTGACTGAAAGCGAGTTATCGAAGTTTTCAGCGGTTGATTGGATGAGGAAGCATTTCCATGGCACCGAACTGTAAACTCGGCGTCGGTTTCGGTGAAGTGCCAGCACTCGACTACGAAATATGGCTGTACACGCATATCTGGCAGCTCGGACAATGCGTCCAGAAATTGAAGAAGGCTGTACACAAGAAAGCTGCAGAGTTGTTTGAGAGGGTAGGATGGGTCGTACTTGGGGAAGTTGGTCAACAGTTTGAGAGGTTAGAAGAGTATTTGTACTCGTGCTTGTCTTGTGTTTGTCTTCCCTCACCAAAGAGCGGCCAGAGCATCGCCTACCAGTAAGAGAGCGTCTGGGGAACCGTGCGGCGAGAATCAGCCAATCAGCGGGCGGACCATCATACAGTCACTTTCTCTCACTTGACTTGTTGAGACTCACTTGACTTTTTTAAGTTGCGTTGTACTATCACCTGTGAATTACTACAATCTTAGCATGTCACAAGGGCCTTTGCGAGTCTGCCTAAAGGCGGTATTCACAGAATTCCAGATCAGAGTGGGGGTGTTTGATGTTGACATTTGAATCCCGCGTGATAAACAAACGCATGGTACATCGAGAATTCCCCCGAATTGGGTCATCTTAGTATGCATATACAGATGCAAAAAATAATTCTCAAAAATCCCCATGTGCTAACATCTATTGACAACTGATCTAGTCGTCATATCGATTGCAGATCAGAATCTTAGACATTAAATCAACAATTGACGACCCATAAAAACATTGACACTTAGCGGGGGACAAGCAAAAGGTGCTCATCCTCTCCGTCCATAACGAATGACGTCCCCCCATGGTTGTCTTCCTGGGTATTCAGTTATTCATTCACTGAGAGGCCCATGAATACAAACCGTTTGTCTTCCTGATTATACAACTAATTCACTTCCACTTGCTCACGTAGACCTTCGTAAAGCTGGCTGATGCCCAGTGTCCGATGTTGTACCGGAACTCCCCGTCCACCTCATCGCAAATTTCCGTCTTCGAAGATAAAGCTTGGCCGACATCGAATGACCTCAAGATATGCGTCGTGCAAAACAAGGATGCTGAACATGCAGATGGGAGGGCTTTGCGGGATCATTGATAAACATGACATGGTTACGTGCGTTTTAGATTCATGAATCGGTGTTCTATTTGAGGTAAAACACGAAGTTTACCTTGTGTCTTGTGGTTTCATCCCTTCGATGATGTCGAGGAGGAGCGTATATACAACCCTGATCAGCTACTCTATTTACAATAATTTTCCCTAGTAAGTAAAACGAACGTTTATGAACGTATGGCCTCCGAGAGTGACGCATCAACGTCACCTTTTGAACTCCAAACCAACAAATGCAACCAGATAATGCAAGAAAATGTGAAGACCCAGGAACCTCGCAAATGCAGAAAGAATGACGGTCAAATGAAGACCTTGAGACGCAAAGGTTAGGAATATAGAAGAAAAGTCTATAGTGCGGAGAAAGGCATGATCGTGGCTGGCGTTGGCATCGTCATTAAATGCTCTGACGGTTCAGCTTTAGTTGGCCGTTGGAGGGAGTGTTCGGGCTTCCATCTCCGCTTCGGTCGGATTCTTCCTTCGGAGTTTCTAGGTGGGAGCGTTTGAGAGCCAGCTCGAGTTCCGCTGGGGTGAATGGTTCTCCTCGAGAAGAACCTGACCGACGTATGGCACCATCTTTAGTGGGAGGACGTGATCCTCCGGATCTATTTGAAAGGGTACGGTGTATAGAATGGGAGCGGCGGCCGTGGATGGAGGAGGATTTGCGAGGCCGGTCATTTGTAGGCGGTCGTGAAAGGCCAACTTGAACAGAGTCAGTAAATTGAATGCAGAGACTGGTTGCCATCGCCGAGAACTCACCATTAGTGACATCGCCCTCCTCCTCGCTACCCTCTCTAAGTAGACTTGGGTGATCTGTGTCTCCGGAAATGCTGCCTCCAAAGCCACTATCCACAGCAGAGTCATCCGCTCGTGAACTCGTCTTCCTGCCGCCGATGCTCCGTCTCCCTAGTGTAGTGTGGCTGTTCTTCCGACTGGGCATGCGACTTCCCATGGGCGAGTAAACACTGGGGTCACTCTTCCGTCGCCAAGAAGTCGCCCAATTGAAGGCTTCGAGATTCTTTTTGTGTATAGGGTCCACGGGCCTGCGGTATTTCATAGGAGGCATCTTCTCGCCTGGCTGATATACATTTGGGTCTGGCTTTGGTTTGTCCTTTTTAGAAGATCTTGAGGTGATTCTGCTAAGAGGACCGCCAGAGCCTTCATCTGAAGAGCCGCGAGTAAACGCTCGACGAAGTCGTGTACGGAGAGCCATTTCGAAGATGTCGGGAGAAGGCCGGGCGAGGTTGTGTCTGGATACTATGCACTCTCAAATGCAGTGAAGAATCGTGCAGGAAACTGAAAGTGAGGCAGGAGTGACAGCGGAGAAACGGCGGACGAGAGGACCGAGTGTGGAGGAGGTTGTGGGTCGGACGTGAGACTGGAGCGGCCTTTTCCCTGTACGGATGTGTTTCGTGCCAGCAATCGTGAATTCGCGGGGAGAGGACTTCTAGGAAACGCTCAGCGCTCCAGGATTAGAAGGACTGGGCAATAGAGCGGCCGATCTTGGTATTGCGGAATTGCTTGAAGTCGATTTATCGGTCGTCGCGTGTGTGTAGTAGTAGTTGATTAGGACAGTGGTAACGGGAACAGTTGCGCTCGTGCATCGGTTTCGCAGAAGACGGGGTTGGAATCATACAGTCGACATTTGGAAGAATAATTGGGGACTTGGGGCGCAAGGGGCAAAGGTCATTAAAGCCAGAATCGACTGAATGGCAGAATACGCACCGGACTTTAGGATGGATTAGTTAGGTAGTTGAGACTACTGAGGCAGCGCGAATAACGGCGCCAGGCCCATCGGTCCTCCCGGCGCTGGGCGGAGCCGAGGAGGAGCTAAGGACCATCTTCAAGAGCCTTGATAGGCCATTTGCCCTGGTAGAGACCTCAATGGTCAGGTAGCGATCATGGTCCGCTCAGAAATTCTCGCGCAAGGCGGCCAACAAAAATCGTAGGGCAGATACTAATTGTTCTGCTCGGAACGTCGTTCGGGTGCAACTTCTACGTACGAGTGCGAGGTTACAGAGGGAAGGTGGTAGATCGCATCTCGTTGTTGGGCAACACAATCCTTTCGACGGTCGGTCTGCATCATGCGCCGAGGGTCACGGCATTGCTTGGATTGTCAGTAACTAACAGATGTGTGTTCTGTACTCTGTACTCCCATCTCCTCAGACCAGAGGTCGGTAACGATGTGGTGTTGTACGAGTACGAGAGTGAAGAGTGAAGTCTCCATTTCAGAGCACCCACACTCTCGCGCTCACTCGGTCTTTGCTGGTGGCGTCCTTCAACATCGCGACAAATACGGATCTGGCTCGGCCGATTCCTCAACCTTCGCGTACGCACAGGCTACCCCCGGTTGGGCGGCGCTATTCGCTGATTGAATCGGACGGAGGACGGAGGATGGAGGAAAGGCAGCGAAGGAAGGGGGGGGTGCCCATCAAGCCCAGGGTGCTCCAGACAGACAGGGCAGGTCGTCGGTCATCGGTCGTTCATTACTCGCTGCTCCAAGAAGGGGGAGTGAACAGTTCTGGTAAGGCCTGGGGACTCCCTGGCTCAAGCCTCAAGGTTGTGTCCTGGGAAGATCGTCGGGCGGATATGGAGAAATGTCGTGTGCCATCACGTGACTTTTCGCTGTGGGGTTTCATCGCTCGGACCATCCACGATTGTAGTATCTCACGACGTCATCCTTTCCAGCCTCTCCCGCTCCCTTGCCCACGCCCCCTACACATCAATACATCATCTCTCGTCGCTGTCCACAATTCCACGCCTTCAATTGATTGCGTAGCCATTAGGACCTAATCCTGTTCCATCTCTGGCGATTGCTTCCTACCCTTGCAGGGACTCTCCCATCTTCAAGAGACTCCTTTAAGCTAGGCAATCGATCCCACCAACTTGGAGAACATGATCATAAACCGGGATTATGTCGATCAGCCAGCATAAACAGACAATTCGTGTGTTATTCTCTCCAAATCTAACGATCTTGTGGTGTTTATGAATAAATCTCTATTGAGTTGAAGAATAGTGTATCAAACAGATCGATCGCTGTGTGGGTTAAGCTTTACTATTTTGATGTTGGACGTGTCCCGCCATTGGTACGACTGGTGCTCCGCGTTTGCGCTCTCCTGCCGCTACTCATGTATGACCTCATGGCTGATGCTCCTGCTGCTTGCCCTTGTGCTCATGCTTGCGTTGGTTTGTGACAATCCTGCTAATGCCAACTGAATCTTCCATGTAATCAGTACTTTAATCCCTTGTCCTTACCGAGTACGATATTCCCCACCTAGCATTGACCGCTGTCCTCCTCTTCCCTGTGAACATCATCGACGCACCCTAGGGCGACATCATGCAGAAGCTTAAGAAGGTCCTTTCCCATGATCAAGGGAAGTCTGCAGATACGGCACAGGAGCCCACCTCATCCCGTCTTGATAGATCTGGTCCAACTGGAGAGGGCAGTCATTTCGCAGGTGTCAAATCGACCCAGTCTAGTAACGAAGCTCAGGTTGAACCAAACGAGTGAGTTTGCAATATGTGCCATCGAAGCTGATGCTGTTTATGCATCTGTCCACAATATGTTGCTCCAGGACTAACACACCAAGCAGATATCATCCCATTTATGATCAATTCACCGGTAGTAGCCCAGGACAATCTACGACTGAGAACACACAACAACCCTTGAACAGCTCAGAGCAGAAGCGATCTGAACCAGTCATGGCGAAATCAAAGGATATCCCTACTTCATCAACCTTAAGCCCGGCCACTACAACCTCTACGCAACGTGGAACTTTGACCGAGGGTGCCAGCACCGCGAGCATCAAATCTGGTGTGATGGGATTTCCACAGGACCGTGGAGGCCATGCTGCCTTAAGCCCCCGTAGCGATACTAGATCTATCGAAACCCCTACGCAGGGCTCGGTTGCCACCAACACAACAAACTCTGGGTATGTCCTTCGTATTCTGCATCTCGACAATCAAGACTGATCACATGACAGAGAGCCTAAAACGAGTTCGAACCTCGGCCAGGATATCGCCATTGGCGCAGGTACTGCTGGTGTAGCTCATCAACTCCATCGTCAGCCCGATCATGAGAATCTCCGAGACAGCTCGGAACAAGCTCGAGAGCGGGTCACTCCAGTAGGCAACGAGAGAACTGAAAAGAAGGATTTCGCTCAATCTTCTCAACCTTCAACCGGCGTTTCAGAACAGCCTTTTGAACGCTCGTTCCGACAAGAACCAGTAACTGACTCTGGCCGTTCATTTCCCCTTGCCGGAGGGGTTGTTTCCAGCAAAAGGGTTGATGACCCTACCCCCGTCCATAACACTGCTGCTTCCCAGCCCCACAACGCATCTACCAACGAAAGAGAACCTGGAACCAAAGAGAAAGCAGCCGACGTGCAGGATGGTCACGGCCGTGAAAAGCTAGCAGGAGCAGCAGCATTGGCAGCTAGCGCTGGCGCTGGCACTTATGCTTACCGTAATCGAACTGGCAAAGATGATCGTGAGATTGAGCAGGAGCGTACCAACCAGGGTCATGGAGCCCTTTCTGGAGTTACAGGGTCATCTTCAACATCTAATGAACGCACTGTGCAACCCTCTGAGCACCATTCCGACGCTGTTGCTGCTGCCGCCGCCGCATATAAAGGCAGCACTTCATCGACAGTTAAGTCTGAACACGATCACCTCGGTCACGGGCATAACTTTACTGGCGATCCCTGCATCAGCGAGAAGCAGCCTCACCCAAAGTCGTTCACTGATGGCCCCCATTTCACAGACACCGCAAACAGGTTAGATCCCCAGTTGGATCCTCATCTTCATATTCCTGGAGAGTTTCCAGAGACGCCTTTGGAGACACCCTCCGACCAGAAGACAGGAGCTGGAGGATACATTCCTGGGCCCGCTGGTAGGCACACCGAGTCACATTCGATCGAACCTTCTGTCGGTATCGCCGCAGGCAGCGGTCTCCCCTCTACGCAGCATCAAGAAACACCGGTTGCGGAACCTGTTACTCCAGAAAAGAACCAGCATCATTATGGACGTGACGCTGCAGTTGCCGGTGGCCTCGGAGCTGCAGGCTTGGGTACATATGCTGCTACCAAACATCACGACACCGTGCCAAAGGGTGGAAACACACAGGAGGCACTTGCTGAAGCAAGCCCCTATAGCTCGACAAAGATTGATCCCCGTGTCAACCCACATGCGCCAAAATTCGAGGAACAGCGATTTGACCCTACTGCTCGAAAGGAGCCATCTCCACACAGCGTGACTGCCCACACCGCCGCACCAAAGACGGAGACTTCTGCCCGTGAGCAACCTCAAGTCGAACAGTCAGAGAGCCATCACGGTCTTAATGAAGCCCTGGTCGGAGCTGGCGCTGGCGCTGCTACTGCGGGTGGACTTTTATACGCCAGCCAACGTGATGCCGACAAGCCAGAGACTGGCCCAGCATCCTCCACTATTGGCCCTCACAAGAGCAACGTCGCCAATGTCCTCGACCCAAGGGTTCAGCCCGATCCTGCTCTCCAGAAGCATCACCAGTCTGGATCCACGACCGAAGACCCAGCTTCCCACACCATTGGTCCCCACAAGAGCAATGTCGCCAACGTCTTGGATCCCCGTGTACAACCCGATCCCGCTAAGCAAAAAGCGACTGAGCCCACCGCCCAGCCTGCCACCGAGCAGCACCATTATGGTCGCGATGCAGCTTTGGCGGGAGGAGCCGGAGCAGCAGGCTATGGCGCATACGAAGCAGCCAAGAGCTATGGAGATCACCGTGGCACACAGGCTCCCGCGGCCATGAACGACCAACGCTACGACCCAACTGTGCCAGGAGCCCACGATCCCACGGCTCCAAGCTCCTACAACCCTAATGACCCCAACCAGTCCAAAGAACACCACTACGGCAGAGATGCTGCCATAGCTGGAGGACTCGGTGCCGCCGGAGCAGGCGCATATGCTGCAACAAGACACCATGATCAGGCTCCCCAGTCCCAGACATACCAACAAGGGTCCATCGCTCAGACTCAACAGCCTCCTGTCTCCCATGGCCAACAGCCTCCTCTGTCCCAAACAACCCAGCAACCTCCTCTGTCTCAATCCCAGCAACCAGAAGCCGGACACCAGCGCTACGACTCCGTTCAAGACCCCTACAAGCAGCAAGACCACGACAAGCGCAATGCCGCTCTCGGTACCGCCGGCGTAGCAGCAGCAGCCGGAGCAGGCGCCTACGCCTACTCCCAGCACGACGCCGAGAAGGCCGAAAAGGAGCGTCTTGCAGCGCAGCGCAAGGCCGAGGAAAAGGAACTCGCCCACCAGCGCAAGGCCGAAGAAAAAGAACTCGCTCACCAGCACAAGCAAGACCAGAAGGAGCTCGCACATAGACAAAAGGAGCAGGACAAGGCGTTCGAAAAGCAGCAGCGCGAGCTGGAGAAGCAGCAAACAAAGGACCAGAAAAAGCACGACAAGTTCGTCGCCGCGGAAGCCAAATCCCACCAAAAGGAGACAGAAAAGGAGCGCGAGCGACAACAACAGCTCGAGCAGCAACAACAACGCCCCGAAGACGAAGACGAACACAAGGAGAAAAAGCACCACCTCTTCGGCTTCCTCCACCGCGACAAGACCCGCAAGGAACGAAAGGGAACCAGCAGCGCGAGCTCCAGCCCCCGCAGCTCGCGGGACCTCACCACCGGCGCAGGCGCAGCAGGCGCATCCGGTCTCGCAGCCCACGAATACGCCCAGGACTCCGACACCAGCGAGGGCCGCAAGCACCGCAACAAGTTGCACAAAGACCCGCCCAAGGGCCATCCCGCCAGAGAGGCGCTGGAGCACCCTGAACAGTTCACTTCCTCGTAAGTCCTCACCACCTCCACCTCCCCTCCTTCCATCATTACCGATGTACGTACATTCATACTAACCCTACCACCTCCAGTGCACAGCAAGAAAAAGGCCTCGTAACAGAGCCCAACACCGGACTCCCCATGAACGTCGAGAAGTACGGCACCGACGGCGCGGGCGGCGTCGACGGAAGCAGGACTGTCGAGGGGTATAACTCCCCGCTGCGGTCTCATGGCCAGACGAACTAGGTTGTTACCCTCACAAAACGTCTCTTTCACCTTTAGTCACTTTTCTTTTCTACTTGTGTAGTAATGGATGGAGTGGGGATGGGGTAGAATGAAAGAACGATGGCGGTGGGTGTGGGGTACGGATTTATGATGGGTGGATTTTGTGACGAATCTTCTTTTGTTGGTTTTTCGGGTTTTATGGAAATTGCGTTTGAGCTTGGGTCATGAAGGTATAGTATGACACCGTACGGTGTGATGTGCTAGGGTGTAGGAAACGAGTATGACTACCTATGTATGTAATGTTTTATGAAATAAGTAATATGATAATGGACTGTTAGTATGAAATATATCTTGAACCAGTCGAGAATTTGCTATTATATGATGTAATTACCGGTTGCAGTGTTTGCTGGGATTGCATTTTTTTATCTCAATCTGTAAAGGGTTCGTTCTCTAGTTTTGTTTCGTGTTTTCATATTTTTTTTCCATTGTATGCTAGGTAGGCTATGAGAAAGACGGGGGATTATGTCATTATTCAATAAGTCAATAGGTACTCATTTCGTCCTTTCCCCAAATGATCATGATGACGACAATGTGTGTATAGATCATCGGCCGCGAAGATTACAACCCACGGGGTATCGCTTTTTTTGTCTTTCTCTCTTACTTCGGTTCGGGGAAAACTCCTGCAAAACGCTTAGGGAACACTGAATGCCACCCTTTTCGAAAGAATCCGGGAAAGCTGATTTGATTCCCCCGCGTCGGTTGAAGTCACTTCGCAGAATCCCCCGGCCCAAGTCCCCATCCTCTTCCCCAGCCTTGCGCGTTGCAGTCGTAAATCAGGTCGTATGCGTCGCTAAAACAGGACCTCCTCATTCCTCCTCTTGTAGGAAGGGATTTGCGATCTCCTCGCTGCCGTCGACGGGGGAAATGACGACGAGGAGTGTTCCTCGCGCGACGATGAGGCCGAGCTTGCGCCACTGGACGTTGCCTTCTTCGTCTGTGGTTGTGTGTTAGTTCTGATGTAGGTTCGAAGTCCAGGCGTGGGTTGTTTGAGATAGATGGGAAGGAAATGAGCGTACCTGTCATTGCTTCTTTGACCTCATCGAGGACGAGGTTCATGAGTTGGTCGTAGCCTTTCAGTGTGCCGATGACTACGCCGTATCGTTAGCTCAACTCTTCATAACCCCCATACACAATGCTTTCCAATCTTCCAAGCTACCGCCCGCATCTCTGCTTGCCGTGCGTATTTCGAAAACTAGGGGACACAACGTACTCTCGCGACCACCGCTGAACTTGACGCTGATCTGCTTGTCCATGTATTTGCCCAAGTCGAGGATGTTCTCCTTCTTCGGGCGCTCTTGCTGCTTGTCATTTCCTCCCCCACCGCCTCCGCCGCCGTGGTGCTCTCCCCTGTGGCCATGGCCGTGGCCGTGACCACCACCTCCTCCCCCGCCACCTCTTCCGCCTCGTCCTCCACGGTCACCGCGACCGCCGCCGCCTCGGCCTCTGAAAGCTCCACGCTCGGACATTCGTGTGATTCAATTGGACGATGGTCGAATTGAAGGGTTATGTGGTGGGCGCTGGTATGTCGACGGGAGTGCTCGAAGTTGATATTCGTCGGTGGTCGGAAGGTGCTGGCCGTGGTTTGGGATGTTGGATAATGGGAAGCTTTCCGAATCTGTTGTTGGGGTCCGTGCGTTCGCAAGCTCGATGGTGGGGAGGAAGACGTCACGTGAGACAGTGCGATCTGACTAAGCTGTGGGCGGAATTCGAATTCTCCGCTCTTGCCTTTGGTTTTTCCTCCCTTCCTCCCTGTTGGCACGTGCATTGAGTTACGACCTCATATAGACTAGCGTTACCTTATTAATCCTATCCAATCACATCTTGAGGCATTTCTTGCGCCCGTCCGCCTCCGAAGGTTACGAGCGACGTATGTAGCGAACGCTGCGATATGGAACGAGTAACGGAAACATCCACACCCTGCCCTGTCCAGTTCCCGCGTTGCAGAGTCCAGTCCAGTGTGCAGTGTGCACCCACCCCCTCACATCGATATTGGACTCGTAAGCTTCCACACGGGAATAATCTCGCGATGACGAGGCAGGGCGCGCTGCGTCGTCGCAAGCTACCCCCATCCTATCCCATTTACAGTACCTACATAGCGCGCGTTATTGCACCTACTATTTGAAGCTCCTCCCACCCGTTATTGAGCTGGATAGATCTGCGTGAACGGTGTATGAGGATACAGTCCATACATAATGATACACCTAGGTTTGATACTCTAGTCTGACGTACGGCTACGTTTGAACGACCATGAGAGGCATACGAGTGCGTTTCAACGCGGTTTCGCGGTCTCGTCCTCGTCAGCGGTGCGGGTTCAGCGAATGGAAATGCTGGATGTAACCATGCCACCAACCACCACCACCGTCACCCATCTGCGTGCGTAGGTATGGGCTGAATTATTATGGGATGGGATCTCATCAGCGACGTTTTCTTACTTGGACACGGCATGCGTGGATGTGAGGGTCTAGAGTGCGGCAGAAGGATGGAGATGCTTTCAGGAAGGGAATCAGCCCGCCGATCTATCTTAGAGGTGGCCCCGTGGGCGAGGTCGGCTGTGATTGGACCGGGCATAAGAAGATTCCGCTAGCCTTTTCTTTTGCTTCTTTTGCTGCCCTTGAGTTCTCGTTGGTTTGAATGATGACTGGGTGAGTCTTACTCGTATTGTCTGTCTAGACTCTTCACACTCTTGTCTAGTCTTCAGTGAAGCCATCGTATATAATGTATATAATTATATATAGGGCTTGATGTGTCCTGTCTGTAGTAAGCGGGGCGGAGAGAGTGATTGGGAATCAGAGTGAGTACTGTATGGTAGGAGCTCTTCTCCTCTCTGGTGGAGAATGGGCCAATAAATTACTACTATACAGAGTACTAACTAAGGTGTTCATTTTCACGCAGTAGGAATAAGCTTTTGTAACATTCTTCAGTGTGCAACTATTTCCTCTTCTTCCATTCATTATTACGATACATACGGAATACCTAGCTAGGGAATTAACCACTAATGAGAGGGTGGGAACGGAGTCAAAGCCACAGCAGAAGCAAAAGCAAAAGCCAAAAGTCCAGGCACGAGGTCGTCGCCCGCTCCACTCACATTAACTCTGATAGTCATTTTCCCACTTCCCTTCGTTCCTTCCCTTCCCTTCCCTTCCCTGTCCTCTCTTTCTCTTTCCCTCCCTCCGTCCTTCCTTCCTTCCTTTCTTTCGCCCTCCCTTTATTACTATCCACCTTATATCATACACATACCTATCCTATACCCATACCCATACCCATACCTTACTTCTACAGCTTCATTATTTCTTCTATATCTACACTGCCGGCTCGCCTACGCCATGCCACTATTGTGATATTCCACGCCGGCTCGACGTTGCTTCCGCTGCCGTTTGCCACATGCTCTTAAGACTTACCCCCAGCTCCTCCTCCTTCCACTCAACCCTGCTACTGCCACGACCTACCCTGAGCGGTTTGATTTCCCGCTCACTCTCCGCCTGCCTAGCTCCAACCAGACCCAACCTCCACCCTCCACCTTTCCCTCCTCTCCCTCCTCCTCCTCCTCCTCCTACTCAGATCTCATCTACTCCCCTCCTCCTCACTCTCTAACTCTTCCTCTCCCCAATCCCCTCTCTGTCGCTCTCTGCGCGAGGTGCGCACTCTTCACCATGTCCGCCGCTGACTCGCCGGCCAACATGAACCACAACCATACTCATAGCCACTCTCACAATCACAACAATAATCACAATCCTGCTGCCAATCCCAACGCACACCACCAGGCAGACCTCAAGCGGAAACGAAGTCCTTCGCACGACGGAATCCATCCAGCATCCGCGCCACTGCCAAAGACCGCCAAGACGCACAACCATCTCCAGATCAACTATCTCGCAAGACAGCTCACCAATGACTTGCCCTTGATCACAAACGATGATACGTTACCCAACATACTCTCGCTACTTAGCGATTACCAGGGCGTGCTCGACCGCCATGAGAGCATGGCTTGTAACCTCGGCGCGCGCCCTCTCGGCCCAATCTTGATCAAGCGATTCGAGCGACTGTTCGACGGTCCACCGCGCGTGCTTAAGAGCCACGGGAAGGATGGAATCAATGTGACTTGGTTGGACGTTGTCGAATTCGCCCGCAACAAGCCGGAGCAATTCCACCTGGCGCAAATGAGCGAAGGCGCTCGTGTCTGCCAATTCTACACCAAGCAGTGCAGGGTTCAGATATCGGAGGAGGACTTCGTCTTGATCTCGTCGGGAATACCGCAGAAGATGATACCGCCGCAGCCAATCGTTGAGGATGAAGAGAAGGAGCTTGGGACGTTGGATATACTGGAGAAGAACCTGGGTCAAGTCTGCCAATTGGCAGATCAAGGTATGTTACATCTGCTATGGCGAACGTTTCAATGGCGATGTGCTGACATGAATGATAGTTGCTGCGCGCACCCGACAACTTAACCACAGACTGAAAGGTCGCAAGCAGGCCATCATCGACAGACGCGCTACCGCTACCGCTCCCCCTGCGCCTTCTGCAATCCGTCCCTCAAGCCCGTCCAATGTCGCTCTCATGAACGGTGCCGGTGCTCCCACTGGCAGTGCTAACATGGCGCCGTCCTCCCAAACTTCGCCAGGAGGATTCGTCGCCGTCAACCGCGCCCACTCGGAGCAGAATGGGAATGGCGCATCCCAGACCACGCGCCACGAATTGATGTCCAAATTCCATACCCTCACAGACCGTCGCGCATCGTCCCAGCCCACAAATGGAGGCCATGAGGTGAGGCGACCCTCCTCCATTAGCCAGCAATCACCACCGCACCAGCCTGCGCCAGTTCCGAATGCAAGCAAACCACCGCCCGGAGCGTCCGAGACTGGTCCTTCCAACCTCGCAAGACCGCCGCAGTATTCCGATTCGGAGCTCCAGCATATGATGAATTCTCCCGTCCCAATTCCAAACACACCGTCCAGCCTACTACCAGCTGCCTCCCAGCGAGTGAGCCAACCGCAAGAGAAGGATGATGGGGGCCCGTTCAAGGCGGAGATGGTGCAAAGGATGGAAAGTTTGGCCAAGGGGGAGCGCATTCTTCCTCCATGCGATCGGTGCCGCCGACTGCATATGGATTGTTTGAAGAATCTCACTGCCTGCATGGGTTGCACAAAGAAACATGCCAAATGTTCGTGGAAGGAGGTGCGAGAACCTGAGTTGCGCGCCAGCTTCTCTCATCACATCAATGTTGGCGGCAGCAGTGGGATGCATAGCGAAGGCGAAACCAGTGAGGGCGGCGATAGGGCAAGCACCGGCTCTCCCAGCGCCAACATCATGAGTCCTCCGCGCCAGGGTATGACCCCTAAGCCGAATCTCGGCGCACCTCCACAGCATGGACCGTTGGCACCTCTCCACGAGCCACGGCCGATGTCTAGTCGGCCCTCTCCGCCCGTCGATCGGGAACGCGAGCGCGAAAGGGGTGTGGAGGTTCAGTTACAGGAAGCTGCCAAATCGGGACTTGCCCACGCCAATGCCCGTCTTCCACCCCAGGGCGACCATCAGACCATGGTTGCTTAACGATGCTATCTTCTATCGTGGGCCGATCCTCACATTACAGACGGCCAGTTGGTCACACTTTTTCGAAAAGTTTCACACTTTCTGTTCACAGCTCTACTCCCTTTCAGAAAAGGCGCGACGTTTAGGGTTTTCCCGGCTTGATTCAACCGACACGATACCATGGCTTTTCTTTCTTTTCAATATTATGTTTTAGCATTTACGTTTTATCTTTGTGTCACGAATGTCTGTTCTTGCTTTGCTTAGTCGCCAGGGCGTTTTTGCGGTGGTTGTTGAGTCCCAACGTCTTTCCGATGTTGCTTTTGTATGTTTTTTGTTCAAAGATATCCAAATGGAGGGGTGGGTGTCGGTGTCCAAGGCTTTCCATTTCCTGTCCTTCGATCCGATGATGTAGAGATTTTTGGAGTGCAGTTGTTGATTTTGGATTTCTCGACTGCTTTTTTTTTTTGAAAGAGTAGGAGGATTGGTGACTTGATTGGAAAGGAGACAGGGGAGGGGAGTGGTGACGATGCTTTTTTACCCTTCAAATGTCCATATAAAACCATACCCTTCGTTACGAATGATCACTCACAAATGACAACAACATATCATTTCTTGCCAGTACTCTCGCTCACCTTTTCCGAAGTATCTGATTTACGTGCTCGCGAATTACATGTATGCATAGTGTGCGAGCGAACGATCGCATAGTTGAGGTGTGTACTGTGTACACATGTACATGGAACTCCGACCTCCGCCTCCGACAAACCGCTGCGCTGCGCTTTGCGGTGCGAAGCCGCTGTGCGCTCCTACAGCGACACGAGCGGGGCGAGTGTGCGGGCGGGCGGGCGGGCGTACAAGTAACGATCGGACGTTTACATTATAAGCCTTTCTACCTAGCTTGTTGCGTGGTGAGGAGATGGGGCATAGTGACTGTCTGACACGGAGCTTTTTTCTCTGTTGTGGACTCGCCGGGGGAGGTTTTGGTTTGGTTTGGGGGGGACACATAGGGATCGGAGTCGGGGGTTGTTTCATAGTTTGGGAAAGTGTGGGTTTCGCGGATACTACAGTCTACAGTCACTGTGCTATAATTCATGGGGGAGAAACGTTTCGATGTCGTGCGTGCAGGAAACAAGACGGATCTGATGGACTGTCAGATGGGGTATTTGTTCTTGTAGATTTCGATGCAGATGCTGAGGAGGGTAAGGGATTAGGAGACGGATTAGGCGCCGTGCAGTTTTACGTGCGTACCGTGCGTATGGACATCTTTGTCGAGTGACAAGTTGGGATGGGGATGGGGAAATGGGATCTGCATGTTTGTGTTTGGCTGACTGACTGGGTGAGTGAGTGAGTGGGTGAGTGGATGGCTGGGATGTGCTTATACACGTGTGTGTGTATACGTATGAAGTGTGGGTGTTCATTTAAATCGACTATTATGTGCATACATTGGATGGATTACACAGTATGTATGTACGTGGTATACTGTGTGGTTGGTGGTGGATGACAAGACAAGACAAGACAAGACAAGACAAGGTGCAAGGACGGATCTTCACTGCGCGGTTATTGGGCGTCCTAGTCCGCCGTATGGAGAGTGTACACGGCATAATAGTTACTAACTCATTACATACACAGTAGTCGATAGACTCACACCTAGGAGATTCAGCTGAAAACGCACGAGTAATTAACAGTGTCCTATTGGGAATAGAAGATGTGGCGGTGCTTCTGTAGTTGTAGTTTTATTGATGCTTCGCCTGCATTTTCAGGTACAAGTACGGCCAATACGAGTGGGTAGAGGGGGACTAAGGTATCAGGTATCATCGAGTGGAAGGGGAGGAATATCGCTGCCTGGTGGACGGGTGGCAGTTCGCCTGCCCTATAATTATACGTATACATACATGACACTTTATCTCCTCGACCTCTGTCTTCACATCACTTCTGCCTTTATCTTGACTACGCTTGACTCTTCATACGATAGCTCCTCTTCACCTCGTGCGTGCTTGTGTCTCCGTTCTGTCTACTGGACCTGTTCTGCGCCACATCTGACCGGCGGAACTCACTCCCCTCAAACCGCACATCCAAACGAACCGTATCAGCAGACATCGGAGGATTTGTTCTAGTTTCACGGCTTCTGCATTACCATCCCCTCACCACCACCATCAAACGGAACAGGTCAGGAATCGCTTAATCCGCCGCTCCGCTCCGGTTCTGCAGCAAATTTGCTTGGTAGCACTCGTTCAGGACGGTAGTGGGCGATCCTTTTGAATCTCGATTCAACGCCGCCCCTTAGAAAGTTACGAGCAGAGTCCGTGAACTTCCCGGGGTGCGTCAAGTGCAAGTGACAAGCGAAACGGTGCGCCCTCCACATCCACAAGACAACACCATGAACGCGACTCCACTACCCTACACATCCCTCCTCCCTGGTCCCGCTCCTCCCGCGACTCTATCCTCGTCCACTTCCATAAAGGCGGAGGCCCCGTCTTCTGAACCATGGATCCAGATTTTGTTTCCGCTCTTCTATCCATTCACTACCCTGACTACTGCCATCACTGCCATTGCGACTGAATTGTTTTCGACGTCGGAAAAGGTTATAGTAGACTTGCAATCACTTACCGTCCCATCTGTAATACTACTCCTACTCTCCCTGGCCCTCGCTTACATTGCCATTCGCTGCCTGTACCACTACATCCTATACCGAAGAGCCATGGAGTCCGCATTACAAAATCCCTTCCCTTTCATGTCGCTGCCCCCGGAGCTGCGCGACATGGTCTACGAGAACCTCCTCGAGGATCCATACTACCCGGCGCCGGCACCATGCGCGAAGCACTCACTCTCCGATATGATGTCCTGGATGATGCCAAGCACACGGCCCTCATCAGCGGAACGCAACACCAAGCAATGCAACTGGATATTGTTGGCCAACAAGCAAATCTACGCCGAGTTCATGGACTTAATCTGCAAGAAACGTGTCTTCCATCTCACAGTGTCGCCTGAAAACTACGCAGTCCCAGCGTTACCGGAGGTCAAACCCAGTCCGCCCTTCACGACTCCTGTAGCTGTCCTTCCAACATCATCGACATCGACATCAACAACAACACCCGCCACTCCTACGACACCACCACCAGCAGCAGCATCCAAGAG
The DNA here is from genome assembly GCF_010015735.1 of Aaosphaeria arxii CBS 175.79. Taxonomy (NCBI): domain Eukaryota; kingdom Fungi; phylum Ascomycota; class Dothideomycetes; order Pleosporales; genus Aaosphaeria; species Aaosphaeria arxii. The sequence continues at coordinate 484,503 of NW_022983483.1, forward strand.
CGACCTCAACGCCAGCGATGAATCCTTCTTCGCGCCCGCAACTACCGCCTCCCCAACCTCCACGCCCTCCCCCTCCTCCGATCAAAGAATATGGAACGTCTCCCCAACCATCATGGCCAAAGTCCGACGCTGCGACATCAAACTCAACGCGACCTCCGCGATGCTCGGCGTGCCGGACCCCCGCAACCTAACCCCCTCCACCTGGGCCCTCGCCTCCAAAGTGCGCTCCGAACTCTCCGCCATCTCGCTCGTCCGCGAACTCAACGTGCACGTCAAGGCCATCGGCGACCCGCTCTGGAACCCCCTCTGGGTATGGTACCACTCAGCGCAGAGCTTCAAGACCATGGGGTCCGAGGTGCTCGACCCGGCCACGGGGGAGGTGACTAAGCAGGACGGCCCGCGCGTGTCGCACATTACGTTTTCCCTCGACACGTGGTCGCCGGGCGAGAACTACCTGCAGCGTGTGCCTGAGAGCGGGGACTGGGCGTGGTATTGTACCGAGGGGCACTGCGTGGGGAGTGATGGCGGCCCTGAGATGACGGTTAGGGGGTTCTGTGCGAGGATGTACGTGCAGTGTAGGACGTGCCATCCTGAGCTTGATACGGAGGATGAGGAAGAAGAGGAGGATGAGGAGGTGGAGGGGGACGACGAGGAGGTGGGTGCGGGTGATGTCGCTGCTGTTACTACCGCCGCTGCGAATGCGAATGGTGCTGTGAATGGTGCTGCGGTGGTGGCGGGAGAGGATGACGCCTGACTAGGTGTGATGCAGATGAAAGGGATGGCGAGGATCTGGGTCGAGCTGCAGATGTGGCGCTTCGCTATCGTCGAGTAAACAGCCCGATCGTTTCCCTTTTTTCTGCCTTGCCTTGCCGTGGCGAGGGCATATTGTGGTATCACTTCTTTATCATCTTCTTCTTCACCACACACTCCATATGTCCGGCACAAATGGACGTGGACCTTTTGACACATACACGCTCTGTTTACAACAACCTTTTACGAAGAAAGAAACGGCACGGCCAAACAAAAACCCATAATTTCCCACCATCATCGCATTTCACAGGCGTTTTCTTTCATTCATGGAATGTTTCATCTAACGACACGAAACGGTCTTAACTATCTCGCATCACATTGGATCGGATTGGATCAAATTTTGCATTGTATCGGCGTTATCTCCTCTTACTTTTCACATTTATTCTATATATGTATGGATTATTAATTCCAAGACATCGAAATCATCAAATCAGTAATATCTATTGGAATTCTTCTAAAAACGAGCATTTGGCGTGTGTGTATTAGTGTATGTGCATGTGATCACTTAATTTAACACGTGGACTATGACCCCATGTTAAGTTCATGCTTTTGGTGATATACCGCACACCAGCCAGGGATTGACGTGTTGTGTTTTCAAGCGTCGTGTCTTGTGTTTCTTCGGTTGGACTGAATGTGAGGAGATGGTGTTTTAAGAGGTAGATATATGATGTTAAGGAAATGGTATTTGAGTGCTCCGCGAGATTGGTTTCGTTGATATATACTACTTTTGGTTCTACGATAGATGGGTGAGGTGGTCTATTTGTTGCGGCGTTTCTTTTTCTTGCTTTTGCTGGTATTGCCGTTGGAGGTGGGATTGGTGGTGGTGGACGGAGTTGTGGTGGGCGGAGCTGTGGTACTGGAGGGGGTCGTCTTTGTATCGACATTGACATCGTCGTTGTCGTCGCTGAAGCCGTTCCACTCATCTTCTTGGTCGTCCGCCTCGAGTGCTTCTCCAGCCTTCGAGTCCGTCTCATGAAGAGGATATGTATCGACATCTTCACGGCCAGCAAGTCCATCATCCCTCACAAACGCCGCAACAAAGAACCCCATTGTCCCCTCCCCCGTCCCCTTCTCGCACCTAACACACCCCTCCACCACGCCCTCCACATCCTCCACCCCATCCAGCACCCTCCCCCCCAACCTCTCCAACTTCTCCGCCTCGACCTCCCCCCTCCGCCCCCACGCCTTCATCCCCTCAACCTGCTCCTCCCGCCTCAGCACCCTCCACCCCCGCCGCTTCGCCGTCTTCCACGCCAGCGCGCGCAGCACGACACCCTCGTTCTCCTCGAAGTGCGTCGAGCATGTCGAGTAGGTTATTTTCCGCGCGGCGGGGAAGGACATGGCGTGTGTGAGGATGCGGAGCTGGAATGTGGAGAGGGCTGTTAGGCGGTCTGAGAGGGTTTTTGCGGTTGCGGTTTCCGTGTCGGAAGTTTCTTCTTCTTCTTGTTCGGGGATGGTGGTGTTGTCGAGGGGGAGGCGGAGGGTCGTTGGTGAGCTGGTGGTGGTGTCTTGAGGTTTGTCGGCTCCGCGTTTGCGCTTTTTGTTGTTGTTGCTGCCGCGGGCGGTGGGGGTTGAGGTGGAGGAGGTGCTGGGGAGGTGGATTTTGAGGACGTCGTCGCGGCCGACGATGCCGCTTCCCGAGCAGCTTGGGTCGAGGAGGATGGCGCCAACGTTGGCGAATTCGTCGGCGGTGGGCTTCGACGCGAGGAAGTCGTGCGCGGCCTTGACGGTCACGATTTGGTCGGCCAGCGCGGTGTGCACCATTTTCTCGAGCGTCTTCGCGCGGAGGGCGTCACGCTCAAAGGCGAAGACTCGGCGGCCGTCGTGGTGCTGTGAGTGCAGGATCGCGGCGAGGTGGGTGGTTTTGTTGCCGGGGGCTGCGCAGCCGTCAATCGCGTCGCCGTCTTCGGGCGTTGGGTTGAGGAGGTAGGCGGGGAAGCAGGACGCTTTGTCTTGCATTATGAGTTGCCCGGCGAGGTAGGCTGCGTTCCTTGATAGGTCGATTTTGGAGGGTAGTGCGAGGAGGTTCGGGATGTGGGCGTCGATGAAGTACAGTTTCGCGGAGCCGCGCGAGGAGAGGATGTCCTGGAGACTGCTCGCCTCGGTGTATCCCGCGAATGTCGTGGATAGTTGCTCTTTCAGTGACGTCGTCAGGGTGTTGATTCGTACCCAGCGTGGGTGTCGTATGACGCCTCGCGCGGCTTCATCTTCGTCCTCCTCTTCGAACTCGCCGTTGTTGACGGCCTCTCTGAAGGCATTGATGGTGGGGAATCCGGCGCGCACGCGGGCCTTCGTGAATTCAGCTGTCAGTCGCGCTTTGTGGCGATTGATGGCGAGTTTCAGGACGTGGTTTGCAGCGGCGGCAACGCCGTTCTTCGAGAGCACGACGTCGTGTGTGAGAAGGAGTGCGAGGATTGGAGTGAGCTGTTCAATTTGTTAGACCTTCATTCTTCAACCACCGTTTGGTCCAGTCATGCAACGCAATGCAATACAAGTACGCACCTTCTTCTCCTCCGCAAGCACTCCGCTCTTCTCAATGACATTCTTGAGCACCGGAGACCATTTCGAGGCCTCGGTGATCAGCGCGTACAGCTGCCCGGGCGAGCTCTTCAGGTCCTTCTTCTTGAACAGTCGCGACTTCAGCGAGCCGCCCGTCTTCTCGGGATTCGCGAGGAGGGCCGCCGCCTCGTAGTATAAAGACATTGAGGTTGTTTGCGATTCATATGGGAGTTTACTTTTTTTTCTGGACGTCTAATTCGTTGGCGTGGGGTCCAAGCTCCGATGCTATCGATAAGGGTTTGGTTGGGGTAGGGGTGCTTGATGTGGTATGCCGCCAGCTATTTATAAGTTGCCCAATATGACTACGTTCGACTTGTGCTACTTGGATCTCGACGCAGGATGTTACCAAATACTGAGAGGGAATTGCTCGATGTGCTTCGTTCAATTAAGGACTACCTAGACCTGGCTCTGAACTAGTGCGAAGTGCCCGAATGTTTTATGACGCGGCCGAGGCATGAGTCGAAATCCAAAGCGGCCATGTTGAATCATACATCGTTATGCCTATTAGAATAGAACTGGAGGATCGATAGCATTTGAGTGTTGTGTAGTCATGTTGAAGGTAAGTAATTCTCAAGAACTTAAGACATGATTAGTGACACGAGGTTCCCCTGGCATGATTGAGACTAGTTGGGATTGCATTTATAATCGATTGATAACAGATGACTTGATCATCTTGTTCTATCTGAAAAGCGCTTGCTGTGCTTGCTATGGCTTACCGCTACTTCCCTGATATGAAGCGGTCGCTTTATCTCGCAGCAGTGCAATATTCATCCGTCAATACCTGGCTCATCCATGGCACAAGGTAGACTAGGGTATAATCTTAAAACTCCGCCAACGCCCAAAGGAAACCCACATTGATATACATCCCACCGACACCGTAAAGACAAAAGTGATTTCATTCCTCCATCGCGACCTTGGGGTCGTTCGTGTGTCCAGTCTTTCGATCGATCACTCAACGGCATTGAATTCTCCAACCGCCCAATGGGTCTCGAACTCCGGGTTTTGGTCCTTCCAGACGGCTTGCTCAACGATCTCGAAGAGCTTCTTGTGTCTGTCATCGCCAATCTTCATCGGCTCCTCGGCCTTGATCTTTCCCGACTCGCGCAAGTGGACCAGCAATCGAAGCACATGCTCCTCGGTTCCGCCCCTACTGGACCAGAAGAACCACAAGAACTGCGAGTCGCGCGGGGCGCCGAAGATGATGACCCACGCGCTGTTGGGGGCGAGGATGGCGGGTGCGAAGGCGATTGACCAGCGGCCAGAGGGGATGGCGCTTCGGTCCATCCTGATGGTGCCGGCTATGAGATCATCAGCATGTAATCATCGATTAAGTGAGGGATGGTTCACTGACTGTGCACATTGGCGCCATTGTGAGTACATAGACTCCTGATGTACTCTCGGATGCTGCGAGAAAATATGGATTAGTGAGGGTAACAAAATGGAGAGAAACACTGAATGCGTTTGGGAAACTCACACATCGCCAGTCTCTGGGCGATTGTCGACGCTGCTGAAGCACATGACTTCTTCGAAGTAGTCGTCATACTTGACGACAATCGTCTCCGGGCGCTGCTGAGCCGAACCTGCTTGAAGGGACGCTACGCAGTTAGCAATCACATCAGCTCAGGGGATAAGGGTTTGACACAAACGTTGAGAAGATAGGTTGAGCGCTTCCACGCTCTCGATTGCGGTGTCCACCGGGGTGGACGATTCTGGTTGCGCCGGTTGGGCGCGGGGAGCAGGCTGCTCCGGTCGTGGTGTCATGTTGATGACAACGATGATGATGGCGATGATGATGATGATGGTGATAGTCACGAGGATGGTAACGATGACGAGAATGGTGATGGTATCTGCAAGCTTCTCGTCAGCTTCTTCTTCTTCTTCTTTCCAAAGAAATGTTCTCGTGTGTTGGTTGGTTTGCGACAAAGTTGTGGGGGGGAGGGTTTTTAAAGGGTGGGAATTGGAAAGTGAAGGCAGTATTGAGATGGCGCCATTCTCTGCTCGGTGCCTAGCAGCGCCACGTGGAAATCCCTCTTTACAATAGTATTGTTGACTCATTGATTGGTTATCAATATAAACAATTGCAAGTGAAGGTGGAAGTGATAATAGAGAGTGCTATGGCACTGTTATTGTTTGGTCACACAATGGTAGCAGGAGGCAGAGGAACCAAGGTTTGGTCTTGTTCGATCTATAGCTCATCAATGCGAATAGAGCTGTCAATTGGTACAGGCCCCAAAGAATCAAAGCGGAATTGAGGTTAGAAAGTTGTAAAGTTCAACACAAATATTGTCTTCGTTGTGATAGCAGTCAGTGCGCTAGTCCATGGCTATTCAAGCTTCAATTGAACCGATAGTGAGAGGATTGCTAGCAGAAATGAATTGTGTATGCCTAGAGACTTCGTTTGAAGCAATTGCAACGTGTGCCATGGTGATTGTCAATGAAACGCTGCCAAATATCGCCCATTCTCACTGACGAAGTGAGGTTGAAGAACGATGGAGGTTTGAGCCAAGCGAAAATGGGAAGCAGTTTGGCCCAAAGCAGACTAGCTCCCGTGAACTAACTGAGGGGCAGGAAACGGCTAGTGAGAATAAGAGAATTAAAGAGTGACGTAATCTCTCTCCAGTCAACCTCACCTGTTCCGTACACTCAACAATTATCCCTCGTAGAATGAGAATTCGAACACAGTTTTCCATGCAAACCCGATTTTTACTCCAATGACATTCTCGCTGTGTCCTTCTCTCTAACCCTTGTCATCTTCATTTTGCCTCGTCCTTTTCCCAATTGCCTTTCTCCGAAACGCTACCAGTTAGACTGTTATCCCACCCCAGCTCTACCAAATCCTTTCGGGTAACCAACCCCACCGTGGCTTCATCAGGGCGACATACCGGTACTGTACACCATGGGCCATCTCAACGCCACCTGTCGCCTACCACGATGCTGTCCCTGTTTGGATATGGACATCCAGTAAGGCTTGGAGGCGCACCGTAGAACACAGCGCGTGGCAGGGCGGCGCTTTCTTTCCCTGCGCGCGGTACGTGGTACACCTTGTCTAGCCTACATACCACATCCAACCCACCTACCACGTCTCCGGCCCAGGCGATTGCGCCCCTACCCGTCCACCCCCAACGGATACCTAGAGCAATCTAGTAATTATAATTAACTTGTCGTTCTCGCCTTCTCATCCACTCCATCCCTCTCATCGGTCGCGGATTGGAAGTTGGCATCTAGTCCAGTGTTGTTACCCCCCGTTGCCCACAGAAAACCCTGCTAGTTTACGTCCGGTCTCTGTTCGGTCAACAGTGCCAGAGTGAGCTTGACACATCTCAATCGTCTTCTTATATAGTACTTGTCGCCTAGTCTTCGTGGACTCTCATAGTCGAGCCTTTTCACTTCTTACTTCTTACTTCTTACTTCAAACATTGTCTCGAATTCAACATCGGAAACAGTCGCAATGTCGGGCAAACCACTCTTCGTAACGACACACCCTAGGGCATGCTCCACAGCCTTTGAACGGGTTCGTACCAGCTTGTCATTTCAACTCGCGCCATAGACGATGCTAACCTGGGATCAAGGTGTTCATGACCCGTCGCGACACGCTAAAGTGCTTTCACGAACCCTTTGGCGATGCCTATTACTATGGCCCAGAACGAATCGCACTCCGCTATGAAGAAAGCGAAGAGGAGCGCGAAAGCAGCGGCTACAGCAAGATCACCTACAAGAACATCTTCGACAGATTTGCACAGCCGAACCTTGAGGTTGGATCCTTTTCTTCTCCCAGAACATGCCTCACCTCCCTCCCCATTCGCACTCCATCTCCCATCTGAAGTCTATTCCGGCCAATCAGCTTCTCCTTCATAATGCTTTCCTCTCATTTGCGAAGCGCGTCTTCACGTGTTCCACCCTTTCCCTTCCCCACGAAATGACGCTATTTGGTGGCTTTATTGCGTTCTCTACGAGCGATACAACTCGTCGACATACCGAGATCTGACCCCCTTGTCATCGCCAATCCGTGAGCCACATATACCTTGGTACCACTGCAACGATAACAGCATCATATCACACGACCCTTCTCTCCCAAATTCCCGCAGACTTATATGCACAAGCAAAATTTTATCCCCATCTTTCTTTCCTTTTCTTCCACGCATTTTCATGATGATGCTTGCCCAAGTTCTTCTTGGGAGGCACATGCTCACAATGCATCTAGGGAAAGCGGGCTTTCGTCAAGGACATGGCCCTTTACTGGTTTCCCCTTGAGAACGAACCCGCAAGAATAGCTCCGAGCTTAAAACACTACGACGCTTCAGCTGGTGCGGACACAACTCAAATCCGGGACACAACCCCCACTTCACCAAAGGGACAGCGGCCTTATCCGTATGATACCAAAGCCGAGGAAGGAAACCCCACAATTGTGCCGAAAGGTCTTTTGGGAAGTTTCCATTTTGCTTTTTTGATCCGCCATCCTCAGTACAGCATTCCATCCTACTACCGTTGCACCGTTCCTCCGCTTGATGAGCTCACCGGATGGACGTACCTGAGAGCAGACGAAGCCGGATATTCCGAGTTGCGCCGTTTGTTTGACTATCTTCGTTCCGTCGGACAGGTTGGCCCCAAAATCGCCGGCGAGTCTCATACCAATGGCGTTAATGGCACCAATGGGACGAGCAACGCCGTGGATATTACCGTCGTTGACGCTGATGATCTGCTTGACAACCCTCCTGCTATCCTCAAGGTCTTTTGCGAGAGCACGGGCATTGAGTACGACCCTTCCATGTTAGAATGGGACAATGAAGTGGATCAAAAGAATGCCAAGGAAGCCTTTGAGAAGTGGAAGGGTTTCCATGAGGACGCGATCAACAGTACCGGATTGAAGGCCAGGACGCATGTATGTTTTACAAACACCTTGAATGGGCGCTGTCGACCCAGCGGCAAATTTTTAGTAGGACAGAGTTCGACTAACATTGCATTGAAACAGAAGAAAGTCCTAAAGAGTGACGAAGAAGCTTTCGCCGAGTGGACAGAGAAGTACGGCGAGAAGGGCGCGAAGCACATCCGTGACATCGTTGCGGCCAATGTTGCCGACTACGAGTACTTGAAGCAGTTTGCCATCAAAGCTCCCGCATCGTAATCATTTGGTCGAAGAGTTGATAGAAACGGTTTGTTTCTTTGGTTTTCAGAAGGATTTGGAAGGAATGGCGCAGACGACGCTAATTGATACAGAGCTCTTGGAGCAGAGCATCTCAGACATGGGTTGACGAATAGAGGGTATAGCCACTCGAACGTACATACGTGGTGTCGAGATTTCGAGTCGGGCAATGAGTAATACACAATGTTCAGTCCGTCGCGATTTCTATGTTTCGCTCAACTAAACTTGAGCCTCGTACAGATCACAGCTAACAACGATACTTCATTTACGTGTATTCATGCTTCTTAGGCTAACATCCCTTACATGTCATGCTGATTATCCACAACATTGATTTTCGAAATCTCATCCACGCCACTCGAGAGAATGAATAGTTTTGTTTCGTGGTAAGCCCGCCCACCTCTACGCCGCATGTCAATCAAAAGGAATGCGGCGAGGTCAGATCATGAACCCAATCAGTCCAACTAGGCTCTCGCTAATGTTTTTGTTCAAGCTTGTCTTCTCTTACTGTTACTATGAATGGACCTGACTTCGGTGTGCATCCCGTCAGCAGCTAGGATATTAGATTGTGCCTCAATTAAATACCTATACAACATACGCTTTCGCTATCAAAGCTGTGCCGTGTGGGCTTCGTCATGGTGGCGTTTAATTCTGTTCCTTATTCCCGTGTCATATCTCATGAAGGTTATCATGATTTACCTCTTCCAAGAATCATTCATCACTGAGCTCTTCCAGGTCATCATGATATCGCGAGGCATCATCGTTGCAATTGCTGCCATTGCAGCAACAGGCCTTACGTACATCGTCCTAGCGGTATATCGACACCGGTCGTTCATCAACCGCCTTCGCAAGCAAGGTCTCGTAAGTTCTGTGTGCTCATATCAACCGATTCAAAACTAACGCCCGCACTGCCAATGCCGGATGGCTGGAGCTGGTGCTTCGGCCATTCTTTTGTGCTGCTTCGCTACACGAGTCGATACCCACCACTTGCAAACGTCGGCCTGGCCATGCAAGATCTAAGTCAAGAATTCGCAGATACAGAGATGTTCCTTATCGATCTCTGGCCCAGCTACCCATCCTCAATTGTCGTCTCCAACCCGGACGTAGCCAACTTGGTGACACAGAAACTCGCTCTCCCGAAGCCTCCCTTGGCCGGAGACTCTGTCGAACCCATCGTTGGTGGACCAAGTATACTTTCAATGAATGACGTGGACTGGAAGAAGTGGCGGACTCTCCTCAATCCTGGATTCAGCGCTCAGAAATTGATGAACCATGTTCCTTTTATTGTGGACTGCTGTGAGGTCTTCAACGAGAAACTCCGTAATGAGGCTAGGAAGGGTAGTATTTTCTCGTTGGATGAGTTCGCGACGCGTCTGACTTTCGACATCATCATGAAAGTTACGCTCGACTCGAATATCGATTATCAACGCTCTGAGCATATCATCCCAACCGCTTTGAACACCATTACTCGGTGGCATTCCTTTTGGGATCCTCGGGTGCTACTCAATCCCCTGCGACCGATCATCCAGAAGTATTACGGTCGAAAGATGGTCAATTACATCAAAAAGGAACTCCATAATCGCTTCGAAGAGCTGAAAGCAGACCGCCTAGCAAATCTGCAGGAACAGCCAAAGCGTCCACTCTCCGTTATCTCGCTTGTATTGGAAGCCTACATTGCGGAGAAAGACAAGAGGCACCTCCTACAATCATCCACACTAGACGACGACTTCGCCGCCATAGTCTCCAACCACATCCGCCTCTTCCTCTTCGCCGGCAACGACACCACCTCCTCCACCATCGCCTTCGCCATCCACACGATGACCCGGAACCCCACCGCGCTATCCCTCCTCCAAAACGAACACGACTCCATCTTCGGCCGCCGCACCTCCCCCTCCCAAACCGCCGCCCTCCTCCGCTCCTCCCCTCACCTCCTCTCCAAATGCCGCTACACCCTCGCCTTCATCAAAGAAACCCTCCGCCTCTACCCCCCAGCCGCCAACATGCGCCTCGGCGGCCCGGACGTCAATCTCACCGCACTCAACGGCCAAGTCCTCCCTACACAAGGCCTCAACATCATCCTCATGCACCAAGGTCTCCACATGAACCCGCGCGTCTGGCCGTGGCCCATGGATTTCCTGCCCGAGCGGTGGCTCGTGGAGCCGGGGCACGCGTTGTATCCGCCCGAGGGCGCGTGGCGGGCGTTCGACGTCGGTCCGAGGAGGTGTATCGGGCAGGAACTTGCGCTGTTGGAAGTGAAGGTTGTGTTGGTTATGACGGCTAGGGCGTTTAGGTTCGTCGAGGCGTATGAGGAGTGGGGGAGGATCCAGGAACAGCGGAAGGGGCTGTGGGGGAGGGTGATGAGGTGGTTAGTGAGGGAGGTGAGGGAGGAAGTGAGGACTGTGAGGGGGGATAGGGTGTATCAGACTGAGAAGGCGGGGACGCATCCTTCTGAGGGGTATCCGTGTCGTGTGGAGGTGTTGGGTGAAGATGGAGGTTCGGGGGGATGAAGGGGGGTGGGTTGGTTGGTAGGTTGGTAGGATGGGAGGATGGGAGGTAGGTTGGTAGGTGGGATGGTAGGATGGCAGGTGGAATGGTAGGATGGTAGGATGGCAGGTGAGATGGTAGGATGGCAGGTGGGATGGTAGGATGGTAGGTTGGTAGGTGGGATAGCTACCTAGGTGAGTGATATCCAGTGTCATGGACAGACACACCCAACACCCAATCTCGCTCAGTATCAGACTTTGGATTGATAGGAAACAGTGAGTGATAGTTATACATATATCTTATCATTACATCACACCCTCATGATCTCGTTCGAAGTGCGTTCCCGCACGGCGCCTCCAACCTCCCCCAAACACGACCACGACCAAGCAAACTTAGCTTCATTCCACACATCTGCGAGAGACGATAACTCTGGAGCCAACTTTGTAAATTATCGTATCTCATCTATATCCATCAAAGGCAATTTATACCTCCTCCTCATCGGCTCCACACCTTTGTGGGTTCGGAAGCTTAATGCCTCCGTGATACCCAAGTGCTTCGCCCGATCGCAATCATCCGTCACGAAGCAAGCGTTAATGAAATTCTATTGTCGTTGGAAATGATCTTAAACGATATCGAGTCAAGGAGCTGAGATTGGAGACTTACTTGCAAGAGGTATGGTGGTGATTGCTAGTGAGATGTGAATGGCTTTGGTGATTTTGGGAAGGTATCTGACAAGGGTGAAGAGTAGGAAGAACGCAAGAATAGTGAATGTAAGGATGGATGCTGCCTCTGACAGTGGAGTGTTGAATGAGGAGACGGGGATCAAAGAAGGGATGTTGTTGGTTTGCATGGTCGTTGGTCATAGAAGCGTATTGTAGGCGATGCTGGTGCCGTTACATTCGGCTTTGCTAGATTCTCTTTGCTATCTCTTTGCTTTGCCCGCAACTTATACAGCTGATTCGTGCTGAGACATGTGGTGTTGGCAAACCACGCCTCAATCAAACAGTATCAACAATTGGTCAGCTATGATTTCAAGTTGTCTTTGTAGATCGTACAGACAAATCAGTTGATCGCTACTGCATCATTAGAAGCCGTGAGGGGGCACAGTCGGGAAGAAAAACCGGGTTAATGAGACACAGATCATCGTAAGCCAAGACCTTACTTCCTATGAAATGGTATCAAGTTAAGGCATGTATTGTTGTTTTCCATTCAATGGAACATTGTTGATTTATGCTATGGCAATATGCGCTAATGACATATGTACCTCAGATATCTGAGTACCTTTCTATCGGATACATCAAAGGAGATAAAGAAAAAAGCAAAAAAAAGCAAAAAAGGAAAAGTAGAAACAACCCAGGTTTGAACCTGAGCTGTTCCCGAAAAGACAGAACAGAAAATCAATGCTAATGTGCAGTATCCGATGTATGACTCGGTAACACTGTGCAGGTTTTGTGGAATCGAGGATTCCACTCCGGCCACACAGGTCGTAGAAAAGCTATTCTTGGTAGTGGCTGATTTCCCTACTTCAGTGGTAGCCTCGGAATTCTTGAAAGTTCTTGCAAATTAGGGCCCTTATATAGGCCGAAAATAAGAGGTGAAAGTGAGTCAGGCCCAGGGTGGCCCAAACGCTGGTAGGGTTAGTAGATTGACACCGACTGGGTTATCTTTGCACTACTAGAGAATAAGCAGAAATGAAAGACGAAGACGAAGTGAAAGACGATAAAATACACAGTAGATAAAAGTTCAAATGCCCTCCAGTCCACCACTCTTTTCCCGATCATTATCTTTACTCCCTTCGTCTTGCTCAGCAAGCCCATACTCCGTCTCCAATTCCTTCCTCAGCTCCAAACCACGCTCCACAAACACAGCAAAAAAGCTAACGATACTAATCCCCAGCCCGACCCACCAGATCGCCCTCAAGCTACGCATGTACACCTCCTCAACCTCACCGAGCACACGCGGATCCAGCGTATGGCGTATCCGATGCATCTCACTCGCAAACGCATACGCAGCGCCGTCCTTGAGCTGCTCGCGCAAGGACGCCTGCGAGATAACGGAAAGGTTGTTGTTGAAGACGCCATTGAAGATGATAGATGGCATGGTCACGCCCCATATGTACCCGAAGGTGCGGATGAAGCTGTATAATGCGCTTGCAGCAGCGACATCTGACTCAGGCAACGCGGCCATGATGGCTGGAAGGAGACACGAGAGAATGATGCCGGAGCCCGCACTCGCGATGAGCTGGAATATGACCCATCTTGCGGTAGTGGTATTGAGGATGGTGAGAAGGCCAAAGGCCAGGGCGGATAGAGCGAAGGCAGTGGCATGGAGGGGTTTATAGAGGCCGAATTTACTAAGGAGGATGCCGCCTATGATGGCAAAGATCAGTGTGCCGAGCGCAAATGGGAGAAGGTTGGTCCCCGAGCGGAGGACGGTTGTGCCCAATATCGCTTGGAAGAAGACTGGAAGAAAGTAGGACAGGGCTTGTACGAGGATGCTCGACGTGAATGTCAATATGTAGGCTGTGGCTGAGGTGCGGTTGCTGAAGAGGCGAGTGGGTACACTTGGGACGGTCGTGAAGAGTTGTTGGATGTGGAACGATATCCAGCCCACGATGCCGATAACGAGAGGGAGAACAATGCGCCATGCTGACCATGGATGAGCAATTCCACCCGTGACTAGGCCATAGAGCAGGGCGACCATGCTGGGGATGAAGATCAAGTTGCCCAGATAATCAATCTGGTTGAGTTTTGGGATGCTGTTCTCTTGGGCTCCGGTCTTTAAACGCATGAATAGAAGAATCACTCCCAGTGCCAACCCGCAGATGGGAATGTTAAGGTAGAATATCCAGCGCCAGTTAGAGTCCGCCAGAGCACCACCGACGACGGGCCCAATACCCGCGGCAACGCCAGCCCACGAGTTCATCAGGCCAAGATACATCCCGCGCTCCCGAAGTGGAACAAGATCGCAGCACACGATGTCTAGAAGTACGTAGATGCCTCCGGCACCTACGCCCTGCACAGTGCGTCCGGCAACCAGCATGCCCGGATCATGTGCTCCGCCAGATACACCGCTCCCTAAGGCGAAGAGAGCGACACATACGATGAGTGGAGATCTACGACCAAATATGTTGGCCAGTTGACCTACCAGTGGCTGTAGAACCGAAGAGGCCACCACAAAGGAGTTTGCTATCCAAACATATTGCGTAGCGCCACCAATCTCGGCTGTGATTTTGGGAAGAGCGGTGGTAATGATGGCGACGTCGAGGGCAGATATGAAGGAGAGAATGCAGAGTGCGGCAAAGATGCCCCAGAAGCGGTTCGCATTGCCTCCTAGTTTCGGTTTTGCAGGTTTGTTTTCGGTGCCTCCTGGGATAGACGTCGAGTATTGCTGTTGGGATTGTTGTTCATGTAGTTGCTCAGGCATTGCTAAAGTGAGGCGTTAGCAGGCGATAGACACAGAGAGGATCGAGCGCAGAAAGGAGTTGCATGGTGGAACGGGGCGTAATTACAAAGCCGAGCTGACTCCGCCGCTGATTTGATCGATCCAGAAACATGGATAATCTAGAATAGGAAAAGACAAACTCTTACTACCTAAGCGGGCTCATTAATAGAAGAAATATGCAATCGTCTGCTGCAAGAGCCAGGAATTCCAGCTTCAGGCTCGCAGATCAATCCATTGTTGAAGGTACTGGTGAAGGTTTCAAAGTAATGCTGGGGAAGTCCTCTAAATTGACAGAAGTCAACAGCTTTTGGCATGTTTGGGGCACTGAACGGATGGCATTGTATGTGTTCCCATTCTCATTTAAGAGTTCGGATGAAATACTTCATAAGCAAACACTTACTCGAACGTAGCCCGGGGAAATACTACGCTGTCGCGCTTATGAAGGTCATTACAGGCCAAGTGATAACGCACTTTGACTGTGAACTTGTTGACCTGGATGCCTTACGACAGTTCACATGGCGATCCAGCATGTTGCCAAAAGGAGATACCAAAGTTATCTTCACTCCTCGACAGGACTAGATCGAGCACTACTAGTCACTCGCTCGCTGTTCAAGTCCAGCGACAACTGCTGCATTCTATCGATATCATTCTTTTGCTTTTTCTTTCCGGTGATTTGATGCTGTTGTTTGAATTGCTAGTGTTGTATGTAGCTATAAGGTATGTAATAGTTACCTACCTGAATCAATGTTTCATAAGCTCTCGAAAGACAAGAAATTTATTGATCCGCTCAGACGATGGTTGCATCTACTGTATAATCGAAATCATATTGACTCCAGTGATGATTTCCCTTAGTTGCTTGGGCTTATTAGCCACTAGCTATGTTCGGTAGGCAGTCAACGTTGGGTCGTCATGATCCTTTGGAGAGCAATGACTACGCCGCAATATAGCAACGCCACAATGTTTTCGTATCCGGAAGAGGGCACGAATAACGAGTATTGGACATGGTCTTGGTCCCCGAATATATGGGTCATTACCTAGACTTTGATACCTATGGCTGTCATTGTCTCATCCTTCGGCTCTGGCTGTCAACACTGCCAGCATCCATCCGCACTAGCTTCCCTTTGAAGAGGCGAGTACATAATGAGTTGAGAATGGAAGACTCATGGAGTTAAAAATAAAATCTTTAGCATAGATGATACCTGTGGCTCTATTCACGATTCCACTACTGTATGCTACCTTATCTACTGCTTTTCTCGTAATGAATTTCTCCTCGCAGGCTATTGCAGCCCTTCAAAAGGCCTTCCCCATTAATCAGACATTCCTTCGAGGATCACTAGAGTTCGATGAACTGAATAGATCGTACCTCTCCGCCATCGAGAGTGACGTCACTCCTGCTGCCATATTCCGACCCAAGGATAAACACGAAGTCTTTAAGTTCATTCAAATCACCCAACCCTACACTTGCAATGGGGACGCCAAGTTCGCTATCCGCGGCGGAGGTCAACAGCCCACCCATGCCTGTGCAAATATCCAGGACGGCATCACCCTCGACCTAGGTATGTTGACCGGCATAGAGGTCAAGGATGATTCCGTCTCAATCGCAGCTGGAGAGCGATGGGGCGCAGTCTACGAAAGGTTGCTTCCTCTCGGTCTCGCGACCTCTGGAAGTCGAAGTGGCAAAGGGGGCATTGGTGGACTGTCTCTATCAGGTAAGTCTTCCTATCCTGTAGAGCTGTAAGATGCGTTTTTCTAACAACGCAGCAGGCGGTCTCTCATTCTTCTCCACTCGTGAAGGCTTCATAGCCGACAACGTAATCAACTACGAAGTCGTACTCGCATCTGGCGACATCGTCAACGCCAACGAGCACGAGAATACTGATCTATTGGTCGCACTGCGTGGCGGCGGCAATAATTTCGGCGTCGTGACACGCTACGACGTCCGTACTTTCAAGCAAGGCCCATTCTGGGGCGGCAGCGTCTATTACTTCACGCCCAGCTTCCCCAGCCAGCTGGAGGCCCTGGTTGCAGAGTTGAAGAATCCAAATGCCACCGCAGAGACCCATCTTATGCTTAGCATCGGATATGCCGCCCAGTTTGGCCAGACTATGTGCCAAAACCAGCTATACTATACTCAAGAGACTGAAAGAAATCCCGAGGTACTCGAGCCTTTCACAAATATTCAGCCACAAGTAGACGCCCTTTACTCAATGCGGAAGCTCAAATTGGTCGAGGCGGCAACGGAACAAACAGGAGATGCCATGGACCGTCGAAGGTAAAGTCTGCCAATGACACTGCAGCATATGTCATATAGAGAACTAACAAAGCTTGATAATCCACGACCTCATACATGAACACCGTCTTAAGAGCCGATGTGGACGCGCTCAAAGCGGCTGCCGACATATACACCGCCGCTCTTGACCCCATCAAGACCGTGGAAGGACTCGTCTGCTCTCTAACACTGCAGCCCTACCCCGTTTCGCTACTCAAGAAGACAGCGGAGGCGGGCGGGAACTCTCTCGGCCTAGATCCCGCTCACGGTCCTCTCGTATCCGTTCTGCTCATCACGTATTGGAAGCATGAGAACGATGACGAAAAGGTCTTCCAAGTCATGCAATCGACGCTGGAAAAGATCAAGTATGACGCTCGCTCGAGGAACAAGACGATCAATTACGAGTTCATGAACTATGCTGCTGCCTTCCAGGACCCAATTGATTCTTATGGTGCAGAGAATAAGAAGAAGCTGCAGGATGTGAGCAAGAAGTATGATCCTGAAGGATTGTTCCAGAAAGCTGTACCTGGTGGCTTTAAGCTGTTCACTTAGCGCTGTAAGCTGCTGCGGTGCACCACAATCTATCTCTGTGGGAAATGTAGAGAATGAAGTTTTGTTACTTTGTGGACATGTAGTGAAAGGATATTGTAATGTACATGATCGTAGCAGCATAATTGTAAGCGTGAAAGTCGCAACGATGTTGCTCATGTTATATAGAAACGATGCTACTACCTATTCTACTTATATACGTAATTTGATGGTAACTATAACCTAACATTAGCTGAAATTTACAATGCCTGCATAATAGAGACGCAATCTCTAAGACGCAATCTCTAAGTACCCTCCCTACATGGCTTCTTCCTATTGGTTAGAAGTAGCATGAAATTGGCAAATAAAAAAAACAAAAAACATACAACAGCGGGGATTCGCTGATGGTCACCCACTCAACTACTAGTCCGCCGGTACATTGCTTAAGTATGGCTGAGCGAACGGGAAGCCCTGTTTTCAATGTCCAATGGTCGTATGTATCAGTTTCTCCATAATCTTCCAAATATGTAGTCGGTTATAGAGAATGATGTAAAACTTCAATCTCGAAAAGGATTTGACCTGTAGTTGATTCTGCGAGTTGTTGGGTCAACTACGTAGCCTGACGTCTATGACTGGGACGTCACAATCAATGACATAGACACTTCGGCGGGTACATGGAATGCTGGTGAAATGGCAGTGCAGTTACAACTCTTTACATTTTGAAGAAGATGCGTCAACTCGAAAGTAGCCATACCAACTCTCTCCTGCTCTTCCCCTTCGTCTCCCTTCCCTTCACCATGGCAATCCCTCCCCATGCTCCGGCTTTCTGCATAGAAGTCGGTCCTCAGTGCTTAGTTGAAGGCACGTTATATGGCTATTATCCCAATTTGGGTCTTAACACTTTGTTTGTTACCATTTTTGGTCTCTATATGAGCACGAATGAGGTAGGGTGCCACTTGAGTTAAATGATTATTCACGAGGAGGAGGGGTCCCTAAGGAAAATGGTGACTTTAAAGCTAACCTATGACTGAAAGGTATAAAAACAAGGGTTAACTGCAGGTAACTCTGCATTCCCACTAGACAATCCCAAGGCATTTATGAAACCGCCCATCTCTTCAGGCTCTCCGAAGCCTTCAAACATAGAAATGTTCGTATGCAGCGTTGTCTGGTTGCCACATTCTGCCCCTTTGCCTTTGCGTTTTTCTATTGCAGCAATAATCATGTGCCCTGCTTCCATCATCTTTTGCATCATCGGCGCCCCAGTTTCTAAAGCCTCTAGAGCCGCAACAAGATACATAGCTCCCGCGTATATTCGAAAATGCTTCACCGACACTCCCGTGTACCATTCCGTTAGCTCCGTAGCCCTTCTTAGCGCCGTCCATGCAACTTCTTCTGGTGGAGCCTGTAGAGTGTCGACTGGCGAGACAGTAAAGTCCCCTCGGCGAATTCCAAGAGTGACATAAATGATTGCGATCCCAAAATCATCTTTGAAAAGGTCTAGCAGGCACTTCATCTGGCTATGTTGACCCGCGGCTTCAAATATGCCTTCCTGGCAAATCATAAGAGCTAGCGCACACTCGAGCACTGCTAAACGTGAGTGCTCCGCATTGGCTGAAGCCTCTTGGGTTATGGCGAATGGTTGGTGTAAATCCAACAAGACCCTCCGGATGAATATTTCCAACAAACCGCGTTGCATTGAAACGTCAGCGGAGGTAGCACCCTCCATTTTTCCCATCGCGAGCTGCATGGCGAGACTCAAGCTATCTCGTAACTTCTTGTTTAGCTTTCCAACTTCCTCATAATTTAGGGCTGGCTTGGTCGAGTGTAGCTGCTCGAGAATAACGGATACTGTGGGAAGAAGCGCGGACATCAAAGCCAGGAACGCCAGTTGGTTTTCGTCGCTGCTATCCTTTAGTCTCTCCTCCCAAATTCCATAATTACTGGTTGTTGAGCCATCTTGTATAGAGAATTCGAATGTAGCGTCATGATCCTCTCGGCGGATGAGAGGGGGTAGATGGAAGTGAATTGAGATAAATTGGTCCATAAAGACGATGGTTGTCCAGATGATAATCCGATTGATCCCTTCATTCTCAGGCATCCCTGAAAAAAGGCTTGGGTGACGATTTAAAGCCATATTCTGGGCTGCACGGACTGTCAATCCGAACAATAGCGTACCGTCCTGCGTATCATGCATGGGGACTAAGTCTATCATTCTAGCTATTATCATCATACAAAGCGTTCTTACGCCTGCCAAATCATGTAGAGATTTGAAACGGGAGTTATTAAATGCTGCTTCTCCAATCGTGAAAAACGTCTTTGACATCTCGGAAAGGTCGTGTTTGCGCAAAGTCGAAGTATTAGCTGGCGCAGAGTGGCAGCTGAGGCCAAGCATTACGAAAAGTTGAGCAAAAGACGTGAGGTCGGCATCCTCGGGGCTATCCCAGAATCTCGCTATTTCCTCGTCAAATAGTGTTGGATTCCAGAGAGGTAGAATCCTATTGAAAGTCTGCATATAGTTAGAAAGCAGGGTATCGATGACCCCACGATCTGAAATATATGATAACAGTTCCGATTTGGAGAGCCGCAGTGACGCGCTTGCAATTTGAAGATTGTCCTTGTTGGCAAAGCGGCCATTTGAGGACAAGAACAAGGATTTTAGCCCTTCCACCTTGTCATACATTGCGCGGAACTCAGGGTCGAGGCCGAACAGATATGGACGAGCTTCTTCGAACTTGGGTTATCATTAGCATGGGCTAAAGCCAAGGTGTTGCAACCTACCTCCCAGCATAAACTAGCCCAAGAGTTTGCCCTAGCCAGGCGTGCCTTGCCATCAATGAAGGCGCCAATGGCTGGAAATGACGCACGAGGAGACCGCGGGTTTTGGTAGATGCAGTCATTACTCCGTCCTGCTATCAAACATCTGTTGCAGGGCTGCTCACGGTCGCACTTCACTTTGCGTCGATGACATGGCAAGCAGGAAACCAGAGTGCGGGGCTTTCGGCCTTGGGATCCTATTCGCCAAGGAATCGTTTCTTCCTCCATAAGGGACGGGAGCAGTGCACTTCAGGCTGGCCCTGGGGGATACTTATCAAGTCCCGATTATTACTGGACTGTTTCTGGTGGGATATCAAGGAGCCAAATGCACTTCTCACTATGTAGACCACGGCGCAGGGGCTTTTCCCTCACCCGAAAAATATCCGACACGAGGACTGCCAATCACCATGATTATAGGGAATGATAAAGGGCAGTACACAACCTCCTATGCCGCAAGTCTACCAACTCTGGGTAAGCTATCTTACACAAGATTATCTAACCAAACGGCTCCTACATCAAGTTTGCCGTGCTATCTTATATTTACTAGTTACTAGCAATCAAAAGCGCTGATCTATCAATAGGAAACACAGCACATCCCTTCTCAATCGGCGATTTCAAGTCTCCAAATCCTTCAACGCCTCAAAAATTCCGTCATACGTCCAGTTATAGGCCATGTTTTTCATCGAGTCAACCTCGTTGAGTTTACGGCTAGCTTGTCGTGTATTCTCCTGAACTTGCGAGGCCCTGGGCCTACGAGCCTTGTCCCAACGCTTAAGGGCCTCTGGTATATCCCCGCGCGAGATATTGTTCTCAATTAGGATGCGAAGACCTTCTGCATCTTCAAGAGCTTGGGCTCCGCCCTGTCCTTGGAAGGGAGCCATAGCGTGGGCAGCGTCGCCGATGAGCACTGCTCGGCCTTGTACATAGGTAGGCAATGGGTCGTGATCCCGGAGTTCCCATACCTTTATTTCCTCGGCATGCCTTAGACAGTAAGTTTCTAGCGCAGTGAGAATGATCTGGAACTGCACTTACTTCATGAAGTCTGCATAAGGGGCGGGGAAGTCTTTAAAGATTTCCAAAACTTCATCGAGATTGCCATCTGTAAACCATGATTCCCCCGCGCTTGATTTCAAATAGTGGTTCGGAAAAGCACAACTGAAGTTGACGTATTTGAAGTCACAGCACGGGTACGTGATCAGAGCACGATTGGTGCCATCGTCAGTTCTCATGATCGATAAATACCCCCCTTCTTTGGGATCCCACCACTCAGGCAGTTTTCCGACTACTTTTGTAGCATTCGAGGCTGAGACAAGAAAACGGAAGATAGTCTGGCCAGTTGGAGTTGCCTTGAATCTGTCGTTGCCAACAATTTTCTCTTTCAGATCGGTATGAATGCCTGAAGCAACTGTTCGGAATAAGCATATGCCAAATATTTTTTAACATGGAAGAGCTTACCAACAATGACATCGGCAGAGAGCACCTCGCCGCCCTGGAGCGTTACAGCTCCTTCGTGAACGTCGATATTTTCCACCTTACAGTTGTAACGGAGAGTAGGCCTGGTGCTCTCATCATGCTCTGTCGCCAGTCGTAGTAACTCGGCTCTAAAGTCTTTTCGCAGGGTCATGAGCCAATCCGCTCCGTATTCTCCAACAACGTCCATCGGTATCTTCTTCACGAGGTTTCCGTTAGATACATCATACGCTTTGAATCCCTTGGAGGTCACAGCATGCGATTGCACGCGATCATAGCCCATAGAATCAAGAATCTTGGTCGCGTTAGGACCGAGTCCAACGCCCTGCCCTCCGGCAATGCGTTCCTCCGTGCTACGCTCCAGGATTGTGACATTTGCCTTCTTGCGCAAGATAGCAGCAGTTGCCAAGCCGGCAACGCCAGACCCAATAATGACGACTTTCAGAGGCATTTATTTTTCTTCTCGTGATTCGTTTGTTGAAAATAGTAAATGTTTGACTGAAGATATGTTTAGAAGTTGATAGACTTGCGTACGGTTGTGATATCGCACCTAAGAGTTCGAGCTTGTCTTCAACAAGCAGCGCCAGCTTTATATATTCATTGTTGCCATACTTGTCCTACTTCATGAGCTACAAAGCCATCGGCGGAGATGTTATCACCGAAAGGATGATGTCGGCACCCCCATTGCGTATCATATCACTTTTCCAAAATAAGTAATCTTTTCACCGAACGCCGAGTCCTTCGAATGTGGAGACCTTCGGCCTTTAGTAACGCCGAACCACAACTTTGCTCCTAGATGAACCCTAATCATCTGTGCATAAAAATAGGACTATTTGTTTCTTGCGTAATAGAACGGTAGTAATTATTGGTGGTGGGCGCGCTGCGGTGATAATTTGTCGAGGGTATTATCAGCCCCAGTACAAGGGATTTTAGCCCTGCCCTGAGCTTCGAAGGATCATATTAGGGTTAGAGTAACTCGTCTAGGGAATCCATATCTCTGAGGTTGCTATATGTATAAGCTGTGTCTTTCCTAATCGGTACCCTCCAGAGAAGCCGGCCGCAAGGTTTCGAAACTCATCCCACAGCGCTTGCAGTGTCGCGGCAATTGACTCCACTACAGTAGATAAAGTGTGATATACCGAACAAAACGGCCGACGAGAAGATAGCTGCGTGCCTCCATTCCCTCATGGTTGCCGATCTTAGGGGTAGGGGGATCATGGCCGACTGCGCGTGAAAGCCGTGACCTTGGGGGACCGTAGCCACGCACATCCGCTCGTTGACTAGTTCGCACCATTGGCGCGAGAGTCCTTCGAGAAGGCTTTCTAAATGATGTTGGCGAGGTTGCCGTTAGGGGAATTATGGAGCAATGAGTGTGGCATTGCTCACTCTTCTTGCAGTAATGACTGACAGGCGCTTCATCGGCCTCTGTTTCTTCGTCTCTTAATGACATTGGTTCTTTACGACCATATTTCGACGCTTCTTTCTTGGCCTTCTCTTACCGGGGGATATTCAACCTGTTTTTCTTCAATGATAGTTCTATCCCTACTAGATTCTATGGGTCTCTTCACTAATAATATTTGGATGCGTTCCGACACATTATACTTCTGCACAAGATTTACAGGTCACTAGCCGAGTGAAATTTGGAATTGATCTGATGCATTGACAAAGTGTCGCTGAAAAGTTTTCAAGCTGCTCTGCGGGGGCGACCTCATAGCCTCAGGTTTCTGCGGTAACAATAGATGCAAAAAGTGAGAACTCCAACTCTCGGAACTCTGACCGCAGAAAAATAGCCGTAAGGGAGAGTCCTACCGAATATTGAAAACATTGAAAAAGTGGTCATAATAAAGGCTAAGACTACGCCAATTATCAAAGCGCCCTAGATATTTGGCGTCGTGAGCGTGGTCAAAGCATCATCAAGAGGCTGAATGTTTCTGAAGTACCTGTTTAACCCCTGCCGGTATAAATTTCGAGATGTTGAGAGGAATGATGTGGTATGTCACGTTGTGAGCGAGTCCGACATAGAATTCTTTTGTGCCAATTGAACAGTTTCGTGGTATCAATGCCTCAGCTTCATCCGGAAGTGCAGTTGTTGATGTATCTGCAGCACTCTGGACTTGGCTAATCACACCAGATCCTATCGTCGGGACTTGACTGATGATTCAAAGTTGTGCGGTATTGGTGCTTTGTATGGGATGGGACTGGGTTTGTTCATTGGATCTAGAGGTCTGTGTGAATATCCATGGCTTTCAATTTGAATCACTGGCGAACTAGTATTTATAAAGATGCATGGTTTTTCGTGGGTTGGACTCACGATTGAGCGGGACCCGACTTCAACTCTACCTGTGCTATTTATCATCATGATATCGCGGGGAGATGATTTAAGTTTCAATGACTTGGAGAACCTTGAGCGATCCTGTCGGGACTGAGTTGTTGTTCGGCTTCGGACAATTGATACACATTACCCATCCCAGCATGAAGGAGGCAGCGCTATCAACCTCGGACAACGCCTTGTTCATGTGCAACAACTAGGGTTCTGGCAGTCTTGCATCTGGATGGTAGTGTCACGGCGGGCAAGCTCATGCAATATTCAGCCAGGGACAATGCCGTTTACATCCATCGGGAGCTCCGTTGCTGCACGGGACGTCATTTCTACTCAGCAAGCCCCTTCATGCGGTGGTGTTGGGTGGCCATTGTAGTAGCTGGGCAACTTTACCCTGCTCTCCTACATCCTATCAGCCTATGGCGACGCAAATCGTGGGTCTTGGTATGGGCCATTCTGAACTGATGTCATGCGAAAGTACTTCTAGCTCAAGTGTAGCGCGGGCGTCGTAATGCCCTTTCTTCTTGATGAGGCGATGCTCAACGAGAGTCGCCACTCTAAGGTAGTGAAGTTACGCCGTGCTACAGCGCCGTAAGCAAGCCCCCAGATTTGGGTGTAGGAGCTCGATGCATGGGAGACCTGATCCAACGAGTCCGCGATCACCATCTAGTTATTTCAACAGCGAACTCTATATCCCTCGGGGTTTTCTTTCTTTCTCTGATGACGCGTATAAGGCTAATAGAAAGCTCTGATCTTCGGCTGTTTTGCGAGGTTTCGGTGACGCGTTCATCGTCTGGAAGCAGGCGTCCAATTAGGAAATGGCTTCTTCATTTATACCAACCTTGTCCCAGCCCGAACTTGTGACAGAGGTGATGCCTATCCACCCACGCCGACCCATTATACACAGGCAGAAACGTTCATCTTTCAATTCAACGCAATTTACTCGTCTATCAGCATGCCGTTCAGCTTTAGTGTTCTGTGCGGCCTCCTCGAGGAATTAGATAAAATCCCCACCAGAAAAACTTTGAAAATACCCAATACCCTGGATTCTGTCGTCGAAATAGTCGTTAACTGGTTCAATAAGCATGATCGAATGATTCCACGAGAAGCACCAGGAGCTATTGCCTTCTTATCATGTATGTTTCCGGAGCGCCGGGCAGACCGCGGTCTTCAATCTAAAAGAAAAGCGCCTTGAATCGATCATCGTCCAAGCACAGGGACTCGGTGCGACACTTTCAAAGCAATTACAAAATTGGAGGGCCAAAGATGGTGCTGACTTTGCGTCCTGCGTCGAGCACTTAATGTCTGCAACGGGTATAGAAACAAGATATGGCTCAAGCGTGACTCTAGAAGAGCTTGATGAGGCTCTAGACCGGATTTAAGGTACATACATCGCTGGCTGTAGTACACTAGTCGACATTTCGAGTAAATCTCGGGAGGTACTGTCCCGAAAGCATTAGCGTCGTAGCGACCCGCCTCCGTTTTAACCCTCCGAGTGTTTGTATAGACAATAATGGCGCTCAAGGCGAGATTTCTATTGTAAGGACAAAGATCTGGAACCTGAAAATTGTGAGGTGATATTCCATGTTCTGGGTTCCGATACCGGCGAGAAGTCCGTGCGGACAAAGACGGCTGATCAGCTTGCTTTTGGAGGTTCAAATCACTCCTTCCAAGACGTTATTGATCTCCATCCGAGAACTAACATTTCCGGATCTAACCACGCTTATCAGATCCGAAATCATCTCCAGCCGCACTTATCAGATCTAAAATCACCTAGGCCCACCGACCCCGGAGTTGAGCAAGCAGTTAAGGTTGTTTACTGGCTACAGTACACTCTTACATAGACACTTTAGGTATAGAACATACATGAAGTTAGCAGGTATCCAGCCCGACGCGCCATCTCTCTGTAGATAAATGGCAATGGGGCCGCTGATTATTGCTGTGCGTGTTTCCCCAGGATCTTTGGTCACGGTTGATTGCCCTCCAATACCATCACCATGGCATACAACAGAGACATTACCGACCTCCAATGTTTGAGTATCGAAGATTTGCGCGTGCTGGCAGCGCAGCGAATGGACAAACAGACTCGGGACTACTATAATGAAGGTTCGGACTCTGGCAGCACGCTTGCCGAAAACATCACCGCATATCAAAAATACCGTATTCGCCCTCGAGTTCTTCGCGATATCTCGGCTATCGACACGACAGTCAATGTCTTTGGCCAGAATTCTTGTATGCCTGTTGGCGCAGCCAGTACTGCAATGCATTGTCTGGCGCACCCAGATGGTGAGATCGCAACGGCGAGTGCATGCAAGAAGCAAGACGTCGTCATGGGGTTGAGCTCTTTCGCAACACAGACACTTGAGGACGTCAAGGACGCAATTGGCGACACACCTATGGCGCTGCAGCTGTACTTGTTCGAAGACCGTGACCACAGTGTAAAGCTGATAAAGCGTGCCAAGGCAAAGGGCTACAAAGCCGTGCTACTCACAGTCGACACGCCGGTCCTCGGGCGTCGCAACCTCGAGATCAGGAATCAGTTCACGCTGCCGAAACACCTGCGGATTGCAAATTTTGCGAACCGTGTCGACGAGAGCTCAGGTGACAGTGACGCAAAGTCGACATACAGCGAGGCAGGGTATTATGATGGCGAGAAGAGGGTATGGCCACGGGGACCCATCCGATTCCACACACACGCCGCCAACCCAACGTTAACGTGGGAGAAGGACATCGAGTGGCTAAAGGAACAATGTCATCCTGAGATGGAGGTCTGGGTCAAGGGTGTCATGACAGGGGAAGATGCGGTTTTAGCTTGCCACTACGGCGTTGATGGCATTATTGTTTCGAACCATGGTGGTCGCCAGCTTAATAGTTCATTGGCAACCATCGATGCGCTGCCCGAAGTTGTAGCTGCCGTACGGAGCCAGGAGAAGAGGATTCCGGTCCACGTCGACGGTGGCATTCGACATGGCACTGATGTATTTAAGGCGTTGGCGCTTGGTGCGGACTTTGTGTGGATTGGCAGGCCCATCCTGTGGGGATTGGCTTACAAGGGCCAGGAGGGCGTTGAGCTTGCCTTGCAACTGATTCGCGACGAATTCAAACTGTGTATGGGTCTTGCTGGTATCACAAAGGTGGAGGACATTGGGCCTGACTATTTGGCAAAAATTGACAAGAACGGCTTCACGGCGCGTTTGTAACTGTCTCTGATTGCGGTAGAAACCGTATTTGTCAAAATAGCAATAGCTCCGTAGCTATTTCTTGATCGAAGAATTATATCTCATTGTCACAAAATCATAGACAAAAGTTTACCATGCAGTATTCCACGAGCCTGGCAATGAGTCTGCTGTTTGTTCTAGAGGTGACTGCGCCCTGTAAAGTGAGGTACATCGCAGACAACATACCCGAATTAACAACTTTACAATTTGGCTAGAGCCAGCAATCAATACTTCGATTGCCTATAGGCCTCTGTTCTGTTTTCCACGGTCATGTGTATTAGATTGCAGATGTGTGCATGAAGATGGCGGGATGGAAATCAAAGATTCTAAATGGTGTCTGTAGAACATTCTTGAGCACTAGTTTACTGCTCAAATAGGCAGGCACAACCATCACACCAATCGTTCGGAATTTGAGCCCATGGGCATAGATCATTCTATATTCGTTTTCCATCGTGCAGATCTTGGGCTAGAAAATTTTACTGTAGAGAAGAAGGCCAGTAAGGTTGGCAAGTGTTTGTGATACAAATTGATAAATTCATTTCTCAAATTTCGCAGCACACAATGGTTGCAGCAGTTCAAACAAGGAGTACGTAGCATTTACCATCATCAGCCATGCACCTCTTTGATATGCCAGCTCTTCAACTTTACGAAAGCATCGAAGCCCTTCGGCCCTAGGGTGCACCCAAGCCCACTGTCCTTCCACCCGCTCCATGCTAAGTCGGGGTTTGGGTAATCGCAGCGGTTCACAAAAACAGTCCCTGCATCTAGCTCTGCAATAATCTTGTGCCCCTCTTGAATATCTTTAGTCCAGACACTTGCAGTAAGCCCATAGTTGCTATCATTCATCAATGCAATTGCTTCTTCGTCAGATGCTACCTTGCACACTGGAATGACGGGGCCAAAGGTTTCTTCGCGCATAACGTCCATAGTGTGGTTGACTCCCGTGAGTAGACGTGGTGCGATGTAGAAGCCCTTTGTTGGGAGAGAGGAAAAGCTTGGGTTTTTGGGGGTAGCATCATGTGCACCCTTTGAAAGGGCGTCATCAATCTGCGCAGTTATGTTTTTGACTGCTGCAGCGGATATCGCTGGACCGACGTTTGTCGTGGTATCGAAGGGGTCGCCGACGTTGTAGCTGTGATATGTCAGTGTCCTGAATCATGGTATGTGCTCAAGGGAACGGGTCGTACTGGCCAAGCTCATCCTGCAACTCCTTGACGAAATTGTCGTGGATGCTCTCATGGACATACAGTCTCTCGACTGCGCAGCAACTCTGACCAGTGTTGAACACAGCTCCATCTACTAACTGTGCAGCGACATATTTCAAGTCGGCATCTGCTCTGACATAGGCTGGGTCGTTACCTCCTAACTCCAGGCCTATAGGTACAATACGCCCAGCCGTTGCTTCCCGAAGGGCTTTTCCAACAGCTGTTGATCCAGTAAAGGTAATGAGTTGGAATTCTGGTATAGCAACAAGTTTCTTGAGCGTCTCAGGGTTACCAGTATGAATGACTTGAAGTACGTCTTTCGGGAGTCCAGCTTCAGTGAAGATTTCGCAGAGGGACTCGCCAATGAGTGGGGTTTGTGGTGACGGCTTGAGTACGACTGTGTTGCCGGCGAGCAAGGCGGGGATGAGTGAGTTCACGATGATGAGGTATGGGAACTATCAATGGTGAGTATATCGTTCTTGAACGGGATCGCCGCGACGTACATTCCAGGCGAAAACAATCAACGTCGGCCCTACAGGCTGCTTTGTTATGTATCGAGTGAAGCCATTCTCAGGTCGTCCCGGGATCTGCTGAAGTGCTTCTTCTGCAATGTCTAGAAGGTAGTCGGCGCGCTTTTGCATGGTTTCAATCTCCTTCGCACTGTACCTAATGGGACGGCCCATCTGAGTCGTAAGTTCATGGCCGAGCTGTTCTTTTCGTTCCTGGATTATGACAAGTGCCTTCGAAACAAGGGATTTGCGTTGAGCAAAAGGCGTAGCCTTCCAAGTTGCGAAGGCTTTGGCGGAGCTTTTCGCAATTCGTTGTGAATCGGACAAGGTGGTACCATTGTTACTAATTATTACTTCTCCAGTTGCTGGGGAGACAGTTTTGATAATTTCTGAAGTCATCTTGAAGACAAAGTCGAGAATGATGAATTGGTGTGGATTTCGCGTTGAGTTCCGACAAGATGTCCAAAAAGACGACAGGTGCCTGAAGATAACAGACTTGGAACTTGATTAATAAAACAACATCATGTGAACGATTATAGGTCTCTGCGCAACAGATGCATCCGTAAATCTAAGCGCGCCGTCGTTATCTACTTGGGCAACCTAGGTGATGGAGCGCGGTCCGCGTCGCACTGCCCCACCAATGCGCGTAGCCGCGCTATATTGCTCTGTCTTGCAACATGCATGCCTTCGTGGAGTGCTCTGAATGGTGCAAATGCGCTTATTCTTGCAGCAGGTGCGGTCGCACCGGTCAGTGATCTTCATTAAACAGGTGAGTCTTGAAAGCCGTCCGCAGTCCTATATCTTTCCTGTTGCTCCTCTATCTCTATCTCGCTACCAACATATCGAATAACTTTAAACATTGAACGGCTTTGACATTCCAACTACTTTAAGATCAACAAAAGCAAGAATCATGGGCAGACTCGACAGCAAGAACGCGATTGTGACGGGGGCGGGTGGGCAAGTATCTCCCAGCCTTGTTGGTCAGCCTTGAATGTGCTGACGAATCCCTGCAGTGGTGTTGGTCTTGAGACTGTCATTTTGATGCTTCGTGAAGGCGCCTCAGTGCTTATGACGGACATTTCCACTCCTGCTTTAGAGAAAGCTATCGCAAAGGCAAGGGAAGTTGTACCAGATCACAAAGGCAGAGTGGAGACCAAAGTGGTCGACGTCAGCAAAGAGGCCGATGTTGAGGCTGCTGTTACCCACCTCGACAGCTGGGGAGGAGTCGATATTATGTTCAACAATGCTGGTATCATGCATCCCAAAGATGGTGATGCAGAAGAGTGCCCGGATAATATTTGGGATTTGACCATGAACATAAATGTTAAAGGTGTCTGGTATGGCTCAAAACATGCGGTTCGCAGTCTAAGACGCCATGGAAAGAAGAAGGGCAGCATCATCAATACTGCCAGCATGGTCGCACTAGTAGGAGCAGCCACTCCTCAACTTGCATACACAGCTAGCAAGGGTGCCGTCCTTGCTTTGACCCGAGAGCTGGCTATTGTGCATGCCCGTGAAGGCATGTTTTCACCAGAAGCTTATTGATATTCCACAACTGACAAGAACTAGGATACCGCTTCAACTCTTTATGCCCAGCACCGCTCAAGTAAGTACCTGCGCTCTTCAGTTGAGACTGTCAATACTTATTTCTCTCCAGTACTCCGATGCTTCAGGACTTTTTGGGCGATGATAAAGAGAAACGGTTCAGGCGCGAGGTTCACTTCCCCACTGGTCGATTCGGCGAGGCTATCGAACAAGCGCAGGCCGTGATTTTCTTGGCGAGTGATGAAAGTAGCTTTGTCAACGCAACAGACTTTGTTGTTGATGGAGGGTTGACCAAGGCGTATGTGACTCCAGAGGGACCTGCAACTGAGGCTCCCAAAAATCTGGGAAGGTAGATCTACTGTAGCGATCATGCAAATGAAAACCACATTTCAGCCTCTTGCATCGCATCGCATATTGTCCAAGGACTCCGTGCTAGATTAGGATGACACCACATGTACTCTAACAATGTCAAGGTTTTGTCGATGTTGCCAAGTCCGACCACTCCAGACATGATCTGTAGTCTAGTACGAATGTATGATTGCGTTACTTCATCATCGGAACATGATCCAATGACAGCAAGTGGCCAGCATAAACTCGTATTGATGCGAGAGCTAGATGATATGCATTCCAGGTGGCCCATAGAATCTGCTATGGTGTCATTGATTAAATTCCGGTGCGCTCCAGTTGAAGGTGATACTGTGTTCTCGAGAACAGTCAAGTGATACAGAATAACAGCCTTTTGAAAAACAAAACATGCTTGGTATGTATCGGAGCGTGAGGTAATATCTGGAATGAACCGTAGAATGCGGTGGTAAACCTCCGAGAACTCAATGATTTCATCAGCGCCAAGTTGAATTGGGAGAGTGGTATCGTGTGTCGTTACTATCTTGCGGCGAAGTTCAAATATCTGCGGTATGAAGAGGAGTAATTCCAGCCAACATCCACAGAGATGGCCAACATAGTGGGACTCCACGAGTGCTCGAGCCTCTTTTGCGATATCGGGAGAGAGAAGCAGCTGCTCGCTGTAAAGAGGGTTTACCGATATCATGCTCAAGGTCGCTGTGTAACTAGGCGTAGTACTCTAGAAGAAAGTCTTTGAAACTTCCACCAAATAGATGGCTCGTGTTATCAAAAAGATGTCGAAGTATACTTTGCGCAGCTGTCAAATGATCGAATATAATGCCCTGAGTATCGCCTCTTGCCGTCTAGGCCGAAGTCAGTGCTTGCACGAGTGAGGATCAAAGAAGCACTAACCTCAGTGAAGCACAAGATGAGTGCTCCGGCAGCAATGATAAGACTATCAGTCTGGCTACCAGCAATAAAATGCTCTACAGCACTACGGAAGAGTCCTAGTGAAGTGGTGTAATGCTCTGTTGCTTCCACGTGTGCAGGTTCAGGTGCGGAAAGAGCACGTTGGGCGGCGCTTTGTGTAAGAATCAGGCGCAAAATTAATTCACTGGAAAAGGCCAGAGGAACGATCTGAATTATGAAGGGGTTAGATTCGGTTGAGCCGTTTCCCATGCTGTTGGCCGTCCTTGATAGATAGTGACTTAGTAGATCGAAGGATCCTTGGCTTAGCTGGGGCATCACAGACGGGGCCTGTGGGATGACGATTGACGTTTCGTACTGTGGATGAACGTATGGAAATTCAAAATCAACAAATTCCGACTGCGGACCATCGGTCTCGCCTTCATCGTGTACGCCTGCTTGCACAAGGAAGGTAGGATCAAGGGTCGGTGTTGACGTAGTCGAGTTGTCTTCAGGAGTTCTCACTTCATCAACCGGGGTCGTTGGTAAAGATATTGACGGAGCCGGATCGAGTGTTGGAAGAGGAGGAGACTTTTGGGAGGACTCAGAAGGGACGTCTTTCGTTGCTTGACTTTGGCGTCTTGCTCCAGTAATGCAATTAGGCCAAACGCACTCCAGCTTGTTACGGATGCAGCCGCGACAAGTTGGTTTCTCTTCACCACACTTTTTCTTGCGGCCGCGACACGTGAGGCAGCCGGTTCGCGCACGCTGAATTGCATGGGATCTTCGACGAAGAGCGTTTGCCATTGTGATCAGTTGTTATTGAATGTGATGTGGTTCGGGCATTTTGAAAGGGGAAAATGAATTGTTATGGATGAGATGCCGCAACAAGGATCAACCCGCAAGCATTGAACATGTGACCATGTTATGTCATACTCAATATGCTGGCTTCATAGTTGTAGAGTCTGGTAGATGGAGTAAGCGGGGTTTTTGGTTGTCGTTGATCGTTCCGTCACTATATAACTAGTGGTTGGGAGGGAGGTTGGTTAGTTGGTAGGTTGCATGAGTCCAGTGACTATCTTAACTCGCTTAGGGCCGATTACATATGCGCTTCGCTGGTTTCCTTTAAACAATGCCTAGTCAACGCATGTGTAGTTTCGGTATGAATCCAAGTAGCTTTAGTCGATAATCGATAAATGAACGCTAGGGGCATACCCGATGGCAATACATACGTACTCTAATTACCTCGTACTATATACTAGTTCTTCTCGCTCCATCTGAACGACGATCAGCACCGATATATTAAATGAACAACAATTTGTATGTGGAAGGCGGTTTGGACTCGTGAAAACATATATGAGAGATGCCCATGCTATCTGTTAGGCATCATACTATTATCTCCTTGCGAGCGCTCAAGAGTATGCACTTGCGAAAAAATTAAAGCTATCAAAGCCACAGTAGTACCTACTCTCTCTTTCGAACATCTACTCCTGAGCCCTCTGTGCATCTACAAAAAGCTGGAGAATGGCCTTAGCGACCACAGCTCCGTCATGCTTCAGAATCGCTCGTGTATTCCCATCCTCGTACATGATATCGCTGAAAATACCATCCGCATGCCTCTTTTGCAAGATAGCGGTTGTGATGAAATGATCGAACTCGGGATGGGCTTGTACGGACAATGCTCGATACGGTAAAAACAGTCCCTGTATCTCACAGCAAGGGCTAATGCCCAGATTCTGGAAGCCATCTGGCACAGTTCGGACCACATCGCGATGCATTTGATGCATCGTCTGGCCATTTTCTTTCAGCACGAATTCCAGAATACAGTACACATCCTTACCAGTGATTCCTTTCCAAAGAGGCTGATACCAGTATCGGTAAGATGAATCTTGTCGACAGAAACTTCCCATCCACTAGAATCTCTTCCCACTTCAGCTCCCATTGCCCTTGCAAGTATCTGATGCCCGAAACAAATTCCCACGATTGGTTTTCGTGCATTAAACGCCGCGCGTACATAGTCAACCAATTGACTGATCCAAGGCAAGTCTGCGAAGGAATCGTGTTCTGCAAAGAGATCAGCCATTGCCCTGCTATAATGATCAGGTCAAACAGACTGCTTCCGGTCAACAGTAGTCCATCAATCTTGTCGAGTGATGGATAAATTTGGCGATCAACTACGTCATATTTGCTGAATTTCCATTCTGGTAAGTTTGCTTTGATAGAACCGGAAGCTGTTCTGTCGAAGAGCTGCTCGAAGATATCGCCATAAGTACCCCTTTGTTGTAGAATGGGGTCGACAGGTTTGTCGCACTCAAGTATGGCAATTCTCAACAGCGCTACCATGGTGGTAAGATGAGAGGAAGAACGGGCCATGAAATGCCAGGACCCAAACCGTATCCTATAGATGGCGCTGAGTTCATGGCCCTAATTACATATCCGGGACATAAATTACAACTGCGCGATGAAGGAAAGAGGTCGTGCATTGGAGAGCGCGCCTCGCCTCTAGTGAGCGCGGTATCACCCCTGATTGGTCTGAACACTCGGGCTAGGGCGCGGTACCACTTTTGATTGGTCTGATCCATCGATGCTTCAGTTCGGTGCGCGCTCTCTCCATCCTCTTCCCCTCATTGAGTTGGAATTCAAGTTCCGATGCATTGGAGAAATGGATTCCGGCGGCTTATTGATTACCCATTTAGTTTCATTGAACATACTTCTGCCTGATTATTGTTCGACACGACATTTTCTACGCTTTGCTAAACTCATGAGCTCTCACACGTCAACTTCGAACTCCTGCGACATGGACCAACGAACACCAGATTCCGAAATTGCACCTCAGATCTCGCATTCAATTTTACCTAACAATCAAACTCTCGCAGAATTCCTGCGTCATGACAACAAAGTCAAAGTTGCGGGAGTCGATTGTGATGGCATTCTCCGTGGTAAGATTATGTCAGTGGAGAAATTCCTGTCAACCGCCGAAAAGGGATTTGGGATGAGTTCCGCTATATTCGGATGGGACATGCACGACGAACTGTATGCCTACGAAACGAACGTGACATCGTTGCAATCAGGCTATGCCGATTTCACCGCTTTCCCGGACCTAAAAACCTTCAGGCGTGTACCATGGGAAGATAACATTCCCTTTTTCCTGCTACGTTTTGTCTCGAATGACAAGCCTGTACATGCAGATGGCCGCAGCATGCTGCGAAACATTTCGCAAAGATTGGAGTCCAAAGGATGGCAGGGTCTGGCTGGAGGTTCGTAATGTTTCAAACACATGAAACAATGCTAACCATCGACATGATTTAGTCGAGCTTGAATTCATGAACTTTCAGACACCCTCTCAAGATGGATACGAATCATCTGCGTCGCATAAGAATTTGGGCGCATTCCTAGCTTCCAATTCACCATCGTCCCTCCGGCAATTGACTTCGGGCATGTTCGGGTATAGTGTGTTGCGACCAACGGCGAATAAGGATTACTTCTATAACATCTTCGACACAAGCAGACAGTTCCGGTGTGATATCGAAGGATGGCATACCGAGAGTGGACCTGGCGTATTTGAAGCAGTGCGTATTACTCAGACTTTCAGTGGAGCTTTGACTCACCAAATTGCAGGCTTTAGCAATGAACCAAGTAGCTGAGATTGCGGATAGGGTCTCGTTGTTCAAGTCAGTTATACCACAATATGCAACCAGCTACTTGGCTAACCTTCCACAGGCTACTTACCAAGTCAGTTGGAATCGAACACAATGCCACGCCATGCTTTATGGCCAAGCCGATTCACGGCCTGCCGGGTAATTCTGGGCATATCCATATTTCGCTGTGCACTGCAGATGGTCAGAATCTGTTTGCTCGTGAATCCGAAGACACAGGTGCAGCCTGGAGCGATATAGCCCACTTGTCTGATATAGGTCGCTTTTTCCTCGCTGGCATCTTGAACGCGCTTCCAGATATCATGCCGCTATTTGCACCAACAATCAATTCATACAAGCGGCTCGTGGAGAACTATTGGGCGCCGATTAATATTTCGTGGGGCTTAGAAGATCGACTTGCCTCAATCCGGCTCATTGCACCTCCAGTGAGTAGTGCAAAGGCAACGCGCTTTGAGATCCGCATCCCCGGGGCAGATTTACATCCACACTATGCACTTGCTTCCATTGTCGCAGCTGGCTTGCACGGCATCGAGCAAAAGCTTGACATATTGGTGCCACCAAATTCAGCGCGACAGGATACCCCTACCCCCTTGCCGAACACTCTTGAGCATGCAGTGCAGCGCTTTCGCTCGCCTGCAAGCATTGCGCGCAAACTGTTCTCGGACGAGTTCGTAGACTTCTTTTCAACGACAAGGGATCACGAGCTGAAGCTTTGGAGAGAAGCGGTGACTGATTGGGAGTTCAAGAGGTATATCGAGACCGTCTGAATTTGTTGTGTCACTTGTCTATGGATTTTATATAGTCGCTCCCCATTTCAATGCATCACAGATGCTCCTCTAGATCCGTTGCCTATGACCACATTGTCCTTTTATCCTGTGATTCACTGTATTGAGTATGGCTCCGGTCCTTCATACTCCCATCCAAAATGCTGGTTTGTCTTTTGGTGATGAATTGCACAATGTGGAACACCATTTCCTGATGAACTTTATGCACATTTCGCCACGTATCCATATCTTATAACTATTACAAGCCAGGTATCAATTTTCGAGGTCCTCACACTGGCCACCCTCAGCTAAATTAGTATGAAGAGATGTCTGTGAAGAAACAACATTGAAATATTGTAGACTTTAGTTTACATTGGAAAGCCTAGACTCCACGAAGGTATTCTCACACCCTCAGGTAACATTAATGAGCGATTGGTTTATCAATCAGAAAAGCCGACATTGTTGGGAAAAGTTGGTATGCATCGACTAGGTCGACGCTCGCTGTGACTCTCTTGTTTCCTATTTCAATCTCGGTGTGCGCCGGCGTGAGTAACACTATAACTCTTCCTTGCAGAGGCATACCACCACGCTATTACAATTGCAGAAACCACAAAGTAGACGACCGACACATAGTTCATATTATCCGCACTGACTGGATAGATTGGCGGAAACGAATACATCTGGAAACGTTAGCACACGCAGATTCGGTATCTGAATGGCGACTACTTACCACCAACGCAAAGAGAAACCAGCCGAACAATACACTGTTACAAACCCATCCAAGCCGCCCCAGCCAGAACGGTCCACGCCGCAATTTCGACCGCCCGTATAGCCAAAGGCACAACACTGGAATGCTGTAGGACAAATAGAGCAAGACTATGCAAGCGGTAACCATACTGTTGAAAGCCGAGTACGATGCAAGGTAAAGGCACCCCAGGACGGCAACGATGATGCTGCTGACAATGTGCGCATTGATAGGAACGTGAGCTTTGGGATGGACAGTGGCGAGAAACCGAGAATATGGAAGTCCATTATCTCTAGCAAAAGACCAGCAGAGGCGTGCTTGCCTAACAATGAGGCGAAGATGTCAGTAGCCATCAAATAAGTATGGGATGGCGAAGGCAATGTAACATACCAGGTGTGGGATGCAATCAAACAGCCACATCCCGTTACGGTGATAAGGGAGAGTAACACAATGGCGCCCGCCTTGTTGTGAAGGCTCTGGTCAAACAGTTCCAGAATTGGTACGCCCGTTGGCGTGCTGGAGATCAAATCGAAGTCCTGGATACTGAACAACATAGCAATGCCAAACAACCAAGCGGTGACAAAGCCAATACCAACGGTTCCGAGTATCGCGATTGGGACGATCCTCTCAGGATCCCTAGCCTCTTCTGCCATATGTGTTGCGCAATCGAGGCCATTGAATGCCCAATTCGGGTTGATGAGCCCAACAATGAAAGCAATGCCATTACTGTCCCACCCTGTCCGATTAATGAAGGTCGTAAATACCCAGTGCGCGGATTGATGGCTTGGTGCTTTGCAGGAAATTGCGAGGATTATGACCAAGAAGGAGATGATAGAACTCCATAGAGTAAAGAGTGTGAGACTGGGCAGTATCTTGCTGTATGTGTTGAACAGTGCACACGCAGCATTGACGACTTGATACGCGAGGAATGACATCCAGGGTTTGATTTCTCTGCGCCATGTCAGTATTTATCAACCGCATTTGCTTACTTTCACTCACAGGCCTGGGTGAGCCATTTGAATGCATCCCATGCACAAATTCCCAACGCCCAGTGCAATACTTGCACAGGTAAACAATGACCCGGCCCATGCTATCCAGCCGGTGAGATAGCTCGCAAACCGCGCATACCTCGGAGATGCGAGTTGACTTGTCCAGTAGTATTGTCCACCAGCATCTGGCATAGCTGATGCCAGTTCCGCCAACGAGGCCCCGATGCATAAGCATACGATGCCAATGATGATGGTGCCATACACTAGCTGAACAGGACCACCTGCATTGATACCAGTGGCCAACGCTGTAGATATCCCAAACCAAGAATTCGCAAGCGAGAAAGAGATTCCGAGAACAGAGAATAAGGAGAAGTTTCTGCGAAGCTCTTGCACTTCGCCAACGGCTGGCTTGATGTCAGTACAAGCGCTCATCGTAGGCTGTTTGAAGCGTACCGTGCGTCTCAATCTTCTCCAAGTCGAGACTACCTGATTTTGGTTCACTGTCTTTCGTAGACATGACTTGTCTTACGTACTGCGCGATGAAGCTCGATCAGAGTATCTCCACAGTGTCGAATATCAGGTGAAGGGGGTAGATCAGCCGTAATTATAACGAGCAGATCTCGTATCCATGGCAATCAATCACTCCCACTGACCTACTGCCAGAGGTTCGGTCTATCTATTGTACCCCAGATCTTGGCTAGGGGGTGCTAACTCTATGGTGTGGGTTCCTTAATGAATAAACGGGGTGGCCCAATCAGAGCGTTTTCCGCGCTCGCCCATCGTTACGTACTATCATTACCGCCATGTCGCGGCTCGCACACCTGCGCGTGCGGACATATTGAGCATCTAGAACGCGGCGGGAACAACATATATCACTATCAATGGGATGATGTGGATTGCTAGTAAGCGACACACTTACAACTAATCGCGGTACTGGCCCCGTCACCATGCCACCCAAGCAAACCATTGAAGCCCAAAATGCTGCTCCAGGTAGATAGACATACATTGACCTGAAACTCTGGATCACTGACGACTACACAGCATCCGGTCCCTACGTACGTGGCGAGAAGCTTGCGACCAATTCAGCATTGACAAATTAGCAGTCCCAAGCCATCAAGGTTCCACCATTGATCTTCACCAGCGGTCAGCTTCCCGCGGATGAGTCTGGAAATATCGACTTGAGCTTATCGGTGGCATTGCAAACGGAGCGGTGCATCCGCAATATTGCTGCAATCTTAGAAGCAGGAGGTTCGAGTCTAGACATTGCGATCAAAACAACAGTGTTCCTAACGGACATGAGCAACTTTGCAGAGGTCAATAATGTATATGAGAAGTATTTCACTTCTCTTCCTGCACGTAGCTGCGTCGCGGTGAAGGAACTACCAAAGAGGGTCCCTGTTGAGATCGAGTGTATTGCTATGGTTAGCTAGCAGAGTCAGTGATCACAAGAAGGCGATTGGTAGCGCGCTAATATATTTGCGTCGGCCCACGTCTTTGTACGCATACTGAAGTGAGCTTCTACTCCAACCATTTAATTTGTGGTCGTTCATGTTACAGTGCGCTGCTCTTAATGGCTCTTCGTTATTTTTCCCATATGGATGCAACATAAATTCAAGATGGGCCCATGGCTTGCACACCAGATCAGTGATACGACGCGTGAGGAGTACAATCTCTACAGGGCTCTAGATAATATATTATATCCCTACTTGATTAGTATTAGCTTCTTTAGTATATTCCTGGGACAACTCAACGTTGACCAATTTATTCATGTCCCGCAAGAGCTTCAACTTCAGCGCGCGATGTGAAATAGATTAGCGTTCTCGATGTATGCTAGCGCCCTCCTCAGTCTATCGAATAAAGGGTCTTTGGCCCCAATGAGTGTACCTAGGTCGTTTCCACAGACTCTACTTGCAGGTCTCTCCGAGATTTCATTCAAACTACGAACATGGATTACGCCTTTGAGCATCACAAAATCTACATTGGTCGCCATGTGCGGGAGCTTCCAACACCTTCTCTTATCATAAATAAATCCATAATAGCGCAAAATATCAACAAATTGCACGACGATGTTTCGAGGCTCGGTATTTCGTTTAGACCACATCTAAAGACACTGAAGGTTTGTTTTGAATTGAAATGAAATCGATTTAGATACTCACTTACTACATCACAGACTTTGGAGATAACACGTCTCATGCTGGGAAATGGTTTGTACCGCAAAGTTGTGTGCTCTACCATTCCTGAGATAGTTGGGTCTCTACCCTTAGTCAAAGAAGGTCTTCTAGATGAGGTATGTCGCTGTTCGCTGGATTTGCTCATGGTGTATAAAGTGATCCACGGGCTTAACTTTCTCACCAGCATCCTCGACGTCTTTGAGGAAGTCGGTTCACTAATTCTTGTGTTAGGCTATATTTGGTATGCCTGTCTACAAGAGTGTTATTCCTCGCTTAACTGCTCTCCGAAAGGAGATCAAGATCGATCTACTTGTCGACAGTTGCGACCAATTGGCACTTCTGGAAAGCTCTGGGGCAACATGGGATGTCTTTATTAAGATCGATGTAGGCGCTCGCAGGGCCGGCCTCGCTACGAATTCACCGCGACTTAAGGAATTGTTGCAAGCAGTCGAGGCCTCGCAGTCCGCCAATCTAAAAGGCATCTATTGCCATGCAAACCATTCATACGGCTGCCGGACAGAGGAGAGCGTAGTCGAGATGCTGCAACATGAGGTGGCGGAGGTTGCTGCGGCAGCTTCATTTGTATCAACGACCAGGCCACTCATTGTGTCAATTGGCGCAACGCCTACAGCACACGTAATTGATAGATTGAACGAAAAGCTGCCACCAAACGTAACACTCGAGCTTCATGCCGGTACATAGAAATCCTTTCAAAGCTTCAAGTACAACACTAATCAGAGCTAGGCAATTTTCCAACGAACGATCTCCAACAAGTCTCTACAGGTGTCATCTCGATAAACCATCAAGCGATTCGCGTATGCGCAGATGTCGTGAGCGTCTATCCCGAGCGTAACGAAGCCTTGATAAATGCAGGGGTAATTGTTCTAGCTCGAGAAGCTAGTGAGTATCCTGGACACGGCAAGGTCGTGGATCAACAACATTGGGACGTAATTCGTGTCTCTCAAGAACACGGTATACTGGGCTGCACAAAACAGAACGTAGATGAAAAAGTTGGAAATCTCTTCAAAGTAGGCGAAAAGGTTTTCCTTTGGTGCCAGCATTCTTGCATTACTGCAGCTGCATTTTACGCTTACTTTGTTGTGGATGAGAACGACATTGTTATTGGCACTTGGATCCCATGGAAAGGTTGGTAGTAGGACCACTGTGAGATATATTTCTTAGCTCGATTGAATGGAAACTGGCTGTGCTCTGCAGACGCGCAGGGCACTATCTAGGCCTACAGGCCGTCTTCTGTCACCAGAAATGACTCTTATTCTCTGTAAATGCCATCCATTCTACGAGAATGAAATACAAGTCTTGAACAAACAAGCTAAACAAATCTGCTTGTAACAGCTTGCTCATTTGTAAGTCTAGTTGAGATGGCCCTCCTCCGCTAAGCATTGACCTAATTGCGCATAACAGTAATTCTGTCTAACGTCAGCTACTAATGCATTATTGGCAACCTGTAGCACAATGAGTATTTTATAAGGACAAGATGAGCTTACTGCTTCTTCCACATTTCCAGCATTGCTTGCTTGCATATAGGCACTGTACCATGAGGCTGCGGCAGTCGATAAACTTCCGACTGCGATTAATCCAGTGGCGATATCGAGAAACAATGACATTTTGACTTTGTTATGAGTAGGAAGCGGCAAAGAAAGTTCCAATTGAGGAAGAATAGCTTGGAGAGGGGAAGGAGGTTGACATTGTGGATCAGTGCGGGGTTCGAGTTCAAATACCACAATACGCCGATTCAAGAGGTCAGGCTGAGGTGAAGGACAAAGCAGGTGGCTTTTGCCAGCCTATAAACTGTAAACACATTTAACAGGACGCCTTAGAAACATGCAGCCTCTCCTAAACTATAGAGCTGCGTTTTACGCTTATTTTATGGTGGGTGAGTACAACATTGCTGTTAACATTTTGATCTCATGAAAAGTCAGTGGATAAGGCTACTATGAGAATAAGGTTCTTAGCTCGATTAGATGGACGCTGTACTTGAATAATATCGAAGCTATGATATAATGGCAAGCATAAATGCTATATATATGAATCCACACACTTCTCACCAGCTCCATATTGCGAAGCTACGGGCTAGCTTGCGACAGCTTTCTTGCAGCAAATTGCACTCATTTGCCGCATCCATGGATCTATCAGCAATCTCCTTGAAGCAGTCTACCTACGACATACGAGTGACAGAATTTACCGCTAACCACACCAGCAAAGCAAACAAATCGAACCTGACATGGTCCCTTGTGATCGCTATCTGACCACAAAATTGCGGCTAACTCAGCGAGTCCTCCAAATCCGTTTTTGGTCGTGGCTGCAGCACGACGGCGCCACATGAGCAGTGTACATGAACGTTTTCCCGTTACCTTCACGCTAGACACGGATCGTACCCGCCGCATCTTGTGACAAGAGAAGTCGAAACTACAATGCGCTCGGACGATATAGAAGCGAAGCTGGCTAGGGACAAGAGCTACATTTGCACCTTTACTATCTTTCAAGTATCGGTGCCGCGCTATTACAGCTGAA
Source organism: Aaosphaeria arxii CBS 175.79 (assembly GCF_010015735.1). Taxonomy (NCBI): domain Eukaryota; kingdom Fungi; phylum Ascomycota; class Dothideomycetes; order Pleosporales; genus Aaosphaeria; species Aaosphaeria arxii. The sequence goes on from NW_022983483.1 coordinate 526,920, forward strand.
TTTGGTTATCGTCAGCCGTGCTCCTGGTTGGCAATCATCATTGATCTTGTCGACAGTAATCCCATCATGATTCGAATTCAAATTGTATGTTGCTACGATAGCATCCCTTTATCATGGCCTGGAGAAGCTCGCAGGGTATTCTAATGCCTATGTTCCCTAACACATCGTGGTCCCCTGTTGCTCTCGTTATCATAAACGGAGGGCTTGTAGTTGCGGACGCTAGTTTCGGTCCGAGACATCCAAGTGCTAGCCTGTGGAACAAACGACGGGTTCCGAGTATTTGCCTTGGACAAAATCCGGCCCAATAGAGATGAGTAATCATACAAATGCTACGAATACTTTACGCAGTAATCATCTTGACGGACTAAATGCTGGAGAAAGTACTTGGTGAGAATTAATATATTAACTATCGCCGAACTATTGATGTTCAGACAAACCCAACCTTTTGCATCAAAATCTTGTCTTTTCCGATAAAACGTTTCCTACCAAGACTTCAAAATAACAATCATGTCATTTTCACCCAACAAAGATATCCCAGACCTGGCCGGGAAGGTCATAATTGTGACCGGTGGTAATAGCGGGCTCGGCAAAGAATCCATCACGCAGCTAGGGAAGCACGCTCCGCGAGAGATTGTGATGACAGCCCGGTCTGAGAAAAAAGCCCTTGAAGCCATTAAGGAGATCGAGACTGAGGTTCCTGGAATAAAGCTGACCTTCCTTTCGTTGGACCTTTCATCCTTCGACTCGATTAAGAAGGCTGCAAGGTCGATTTTGGAGCGGTACGATCGCCTGGACGTGCTGCTCAATAACGCTGGACTTATGGGGGTCCCTCCTTCGCTGACGGAAGATGGCTATGAGATGCATTTTGGCTCGAACCATATGGGCCCGGCATTGTTCACGAAGTTGCTTCTTCCTTTACTTGAGAAAACATCGAAACTGCCAGGTAGCGACGTTCGCGTTGTTCAACTCAGTTCCGACGCCCACCAATTTGGACCCAAGGAAGGCATTCTCTTCTCCCAGCTCAAGACCACCCAGGCAGACATCTCCGGCACCGCTCGTTATGGCCAATCGAAATTGGCAAACCTGCTATACATAAAGTCTCTAGCCAAACGATACCCGGGCATCAAATGCGTATCACTTCATCCTGGGGTGGTTAAAACCGGCCTCGCCACAGAAATGATGAAAAGATACCCGTATCTTCAGTGGCTATTCAAAATCGTCGTCAACCTATTTTTCACCGATGTGCACAAAGGTGCATACGGCCAGCTTTGGGCAGCGACAGGTCGTTCTAGTGAGCTAGAATCAGGTGCATATTATGTACCTCTGAAGAAGAAGGTGACGGGCAACAAGATGGTGAACAATGATGAACTAGCAGAAAAGCTTTGGGATTGGACAGAACAAGAGCTCTTGACCCATAACTTATGAGGCAAGGCCCGGAGATCTCCTATGTTTCTATATGTTTTGACTTTTTGCTCGATAATAGAAGTAGTGTGGACTTTGCTTTTTAGCTTGTTAATTTTGTACTTTATTAATACATCATTCTAATTTGTTTGGAAACGCGAAGGGTATTGTGCTTCCTGTTGCCAATCTGGAATAGAATCTTTTATCAGACCTCGGGTGTGACGAGGGATGCGCCACTCAGCAGCAGCGATCGATTATGCTGGATGCATAATCGTCACAACCGGCCTTTAATAACTGCGTTCCTGGTCAAAAATTGAGGATACGGTCAATTGGTAGACATAACATAATGTTGATAAAATCATGTGGAAATGCTGCCCCCATTATTACAGATAAACGTGCCTCTAAACTATGTAAGTGTTAATGTTTAAATAATCGTCAAGGTAGTGTATGCCTGTGAGAGGCACGAGTGATCTCACAAAAGGGCCACAGGCCACAATAGTGCATAAAAGTCTGTAGGAGTATGCTATTCTCATCTGAATGTGTATGTAGTCTATGCTGGGGGCTTGTTGGCTCTGCTAGCCTCACTGGCACGAAGCTTTAGCTGCTGATCCACCACGTCCTTGACTTGCACCTCCATCTCCCTCCACGACTGTAGGCCGAGTTCATTCTGAGCACGAGTTGTGTCAACATTCCAGCGGTCACCGGACTTTGCCTTCGCTTTAAAGCCCGCCGTGGGAAACTCTTCCTTGACAAAGTCCAGCACCTCCTCCCATGAACGATCCTTTGCAGAGAGCAGATACGAAGATATTGCTCTTTGGGGCAGATGAAGAGCTTTAATATGAGCCTCCGCAACATCCAGTACATGTACGCCGCGAAACGGTGCGAACATCGGCTCTTCTGAATATAGCGATCCGAACAGCATCGCATTCGTCCCAGATAGCTCTTCCGGTGAATATTGTAGAAGGCTCGGGCCGAATACGAACACGGGATGGAGCGTGACAGTAGAGAAGCGAGGACTTTTGGATGCAACAAAGTCTAGAGTGGCCGTGTACGACGCCAATTTGCTAGCATGGTATTGGCCAAATGGCTCAAGTGAGGGAACGATGGAGTGGTCGAAAGATAGCTCTTCCTTGTCGATACTTTCTGTAATTCATTCAGTTAGAACGTTTCGATAGACGCCAGAGATTGAGCTTGTACCGGTCACAACAAGCCCATCAGCCCCTTTTCCGAGGGGGATTAAGGACGCTACCGATGCGGTTATGACAACCGTCTTAACAGATGGAGTGCGATGCGCGGATTCTAGTACCGAGGTCGTCCCCTTGACTGCTGGGGTCAGAAGATCTTCGCCGGGTTTGGGTAGGGGAGAAGCAAGATGAATGATATGATGCACATCCTTGAGCGCAGAGTCAAAGGCACCCGCTATGGTATAGTCAGGTATGACGACAAAATCGAGCTTATCATCAAACTCGTGGAATGCTTGACGCAGTCCTTCGGTTTGAGTTGAGCGCCTGACACTCAACCTCACATTATAGCCAGCACATAAGGCAGCTAGGGTGACCTGGGCTCCAATGAAACCAGTAGATCCCGTGATGAAGACAATCGGTGCAGACATGCTTTCAGCTGTATAAGCGCAGGAGCAGGGAGAATCGGAATAAGTTGAGCGGGTATTGATTGAACAGAAGGCTAGGACTGCGTGCGGCAAGCACAATGGTGCGAGCGAACAGCACTTAAGTCGACATGTTGAGTAATCATATGCCTATGAGTGTTTAGTGTGAATGGCGAACATCTTCAGATGATACAGCCGAGTGCAGTGCCCGCAAACACAACTGTGCCTTCGATGCCATCTGGACCGCTGCTAGACGCATATTGTTTGATACAATATTAGTGATCTTTGGGAAAGTCAATGTAACTAAGGCCGATAGTCTGGTTGGTTAGCCGAGCGCGCAAGCGGCTACTAACCCGCAACATAGAACGAATACTAATCATCATCACAGAAATCCGGATCATAGTACCGCGCACGAAACTTGGTCCGAAAACTGGCAATGTTGAATGCATTGCTGTCTCATAAAGGACATGAGAGATCACAACACTCAGGAAGTTTCATTTCTGCAGCTGTTTCGCGCGAAAGTCTTGTACACGATCAGAAAATCGCGATGAAAGCCCTTGTGACACAGCGCGGAGTGTTCGCACGATCTGCTAATTTGTTTACCGGAAAGTCGTTTGGCGAAGACGTCAAAGAGGAGGATATCCCTTTATCTATACCCTCTAAGACTGAAGTCCTAGTTAAAATCCATGCAGTTGCCCTCAATCCCATTGATGCCAAGTTCATCGATTTCATTGCTCCTCCGGGCAAGATTGCCGGCTGTGATTTTGCAGGAGTCATTGAAGAGATTGGAGAGGCCGCACTCGGTAGATGGAAGGTCAACGACCGTGTTGCTGGGTTTGTGCAAGGCGGCATTGATGAAGGCCGCGGCTCGTTTGCAGAATACATCAAGGTGGAAGCGGACCTTATATGGAAGATTCCCGACACTATCAGCGATGAGGCAGCCTCCACATACGGCATTTCGGCGGCCACAGCTATGCAGGCACTACACCTCCATTTGGACGTTCCTTGGCCTGATGAGAATGGAAATCAGCAGAGTCCAGCTGGAACTTCGATCTTCATCTATGCGGGTTCAAGTAGCGTGGGCCTTTTCGCAATTCAGATGGCAAAAATGGCAGGCTACAAAGTCATAACAACGGCATCGCCTCATTCTTTTGAGCTTGTCAAAGCATATGGCGCGGATCATGTTTTCGACTACCACGAGCCAACAGCAGTTCAAGACATAGCCACAGCACATCCAAGCATTACCCGAGCTCTTGACTGCTTCTCAGAGGGCAAGTCGACTGAGTTTTGTGCGCAAATTCTGCAGAATAACGGTGGCAAAGTGGTGACATTACTCGACACTAAGGCCAGCATTCCTGGGGTCGAAGTGAAGATGATCATGTCTTTTCAGCTTCTTGGACGGGCATTTGCCTGGCTATCCCCCATTGGTCCGAAGTATCCTGCTTCATCCACAGATCGCGATGCCCTGGTCAGATTTTACGCAAGCCTCTTCCAACTTGCAAGAATAATCAAGGCGCCTCCTCTAACCTCAATCGATGGCGGTTTTGGTGGCATTTCTGAAGGTCTCGGCAGACTTCGGTCGAAACAAGTATCAGGCTCGAAGCTGGTGGTCAAGTTCTAATCTGTTTCGATGCAATGAATAATCATTGTCGTACCGGAAGTAGCCAATGTGCTAGGGACGCATCCCAAAACACAACTACTTGATTTGGCGATACTTATAAAGGCGAGCAGAGGGCCGAGCGAGCAGCGATGTCGAAACTTGTAGTCTTTCCGTTCATGGTTTCACTATGAGTCTGCTCCAGAGATAAGAGTCAACTGGATCGGTACACCATTGATCTGAAAGTGGTTTTGATGGAAAAATAAGTCATCTGGTTCATCGCTAGGAATTTCGAGTTTGCATATCTTATCTCTGAGAAGAACAAGATATGAAATCGGTTCATAAGTGCATTTCACCACCGTTAGTATCTAGAATACTAGGATAGTGATTGCTTCACTTTGTCGAGAGTCTTAATGTTCACTCCCAGACAGAAATCCGGGTTCCGGTATAGTTAACGTCCGGCGCGTATGTCGAGTGGTGACTGGCTATCGGGTCTGTTGATGTTGTTAAGTTTTAAGACGCCCGGAGCGTGCGAATGCGATCCTGCGTTGACTTTGCGCTCTATTCTATACCTAGTTACGTTAAACGGAGATGGAGGCAGACTGCCACAACGATCATAGCGAAGCAACGAAGAGAACATTCGCACAGTGCTCTCTGTTTGCAATGACTGCTTTACTAGGCATAAGTGCGTAGGCGGTGGCTGAAACCGTGTAGAACTCAATATGTTATCGGCAATATGATGCTCTAAGACTGTTCCCAAAGCTTCCAGTATCTTCCCCTTTTCTCGCATAACTCAGCATGGCTCCCCTTCTCAACCAAACGGCCCTCGTGTAACACTAAGATCTGGTCGGCATCTACAATAGTGCTGAGTCGGTGTGCAATTACTATCCAAATCCTCCCCCGCCGAAGATTCCCTAACACGCTTTTGATTCGCCCTTCTGTAATTGTGTCAACAGCACTAGTTGCTTCGTCTAACAGCACAATTGGTGCATTCTTGAGCAATGCCCGTGCGATTGCCAATCTCTGCGCCTCACCTCCCGACAGCTTGACTCCGCGCTCACCAACTTGCGTATCATAGCTTTCTGGGTAACGCATGATAGTGTCGTGTATAGCAGCTGCGCGACACGCCTCGTGTACATCTTCATCAGTTGCTGTGCTGCGCGCATACCGCACATTCTCTATGATGGGCGCATTGAAAAACATCGGAGTCTGGGGGACAACGCTTACAGCATTGCGAATGGAACTGATCGTAACATCCCGTATATCCTGATTTGAGAAGGTAATACTGCCAGCTGTGATGTCGTGCATACGCAAGAGCAGTTTTAGTATTGACGACTTGCCGGCACCTGTTTCACCAACGAGCGCGACAACTTGTCCCGCCGAGGCGGTAAACGAGATGTCTTGTAGTGCGTAACGGCCTTCTTCGTACTGGAAAGAAACCTCATCAAAACGAACTTCATTGACACAAGGGGCAAGGGGCAACGCCTCGGGCGCGTCGACGATCGATGGCTTAGTCTTGAGAAGAAAAAGGAGTCTCTCGGCGTCGACAAAGTCGCTCACGAGCCAGCGGAAGTGCTCTGTCAGGAACTTCAGTGGGTAAATGATTGAATCCCAATACGTCAAGAAAAAGACAAAGTCTCCCGGTGATGCTGTTCCGGCAGCGATGTGTCGTAGAACCAGGTAGGCCAGTGTGAAGAAAGTGACAGGTACAAACAATTCCACCAGGGCTTGGATGAGCGCTTGTCGCGCCTCAAATCGCGTCTTGGCCTTCATGTGTTCAGACACTGCACCGGCCAGGTTCCGAGTCTCACGATGGAATTGGTTGAAGTAGACCACGGTCTGCCATCCTTGGATCGCTTGATGTATCTTACGAGTCTCGACTCGCGCTGCCTTCGTCAGCTTCCTCCGGTCGTCAGTTGTGAGTCGGGTTGAAGAAGTTTCCAAAACCAAGTAGGCCACTGACGCGCCAAACAGTACCATTGCCACTGCAGGTCCGAATCTTTGGTAGAAGATAGTGCAGGCAACAATAACATCGATCAAGGGTGGTGCGATGTCAAAAACCACGGACTCTAGCACGTTGCCCACAGCTTCTCCTTGCTCGACCGCCTTCATTATCTCGGCTGAATCCTGTGTTGAATGAAAGTCGATCGATTGTGCCATGACATGATTGAAGGCGGCGTTGGTAAGCCTTTTATACGAGAACTGCTTGATGGGAATTTTCGATAGATCCTGAATGAGACCGAGGCCTGAAGAGCCGTGCAGAACGTCGAGACCAAGGAAAACCAGAAGCTCTTGGACAGGTGCAGATCCAGATGTGACTTTGTCTGCGATTATCCCGAGGGTATAAGGTATCGCGACTTGCATGAGACGCTCTAAAACGAGTGTGATGATGCAGATGAGCAGGCAAAGCTGCACCTTGAAATCCCGACGAGGCACTACGTAGGGTAAGAAAATCGTGAAGTCTCTCAGGTATCCGAGCCACCCTCCTGTATCGCGGAGCCTCTCGGTGCGTGCATCCTTCACATCTTGGTTTTCGTCATTATCATCATCGCTGTCGCTGTCATCGGCTTCCAGATCTCTGCTATATGTGGCGGCGGAAGTCGTTGCTGCCTCGAGCAAGGGGTCGGTATCATATGATCCGTGACCAGGAGTCTTGAAGAGCTGAAACCCCATTCAGATTCCCTAAATAAATGTACGTGACTTCGATCAAGTTACTTGTGTCAAATATATTTATACTTGCACAAAATTTCAGACTGGAGATAGAGAATCTTATATAGGTTAATCCTCGGTGGCTAAGTATAAATTTTACTAAAAGAACTAGATACCTAGTCATATTAAGTATTTGCTTCTCTTATTTACTTTCTACGCAATCTTAGTGCATGTCTACGAAGTTGAAGCCTCGAGGTCGCAGTTCTGTTATGCCAAGCCATTAGCAATGAGTCAACATAAGTTGAACTTGGTTAGATACCTAGCCTAGTCCTAGATAGTTGATTATAGTACCTTGCAATTATACTGCAGGGACCTTCCCATGCGTATGGCCCATGGGTAGATGCTTAGTGTCGAACAAACACAAACCTAGATATCTGACAACTGAGCAAATCTTACGCAAAAGACCCGAGAAAGATTTAGATTAAGGGCGCAAGAGAGAGTCACAAGGGCGAAGGAGCTTACGAACAGGGCAGAATCTTTAAAACTGATATTTTCAAGTATTTCCTAAGGAGTATCCTGGAAGGGGTTTGCTTAACTATCGGGAACCTAGGTTTAATTGTCAGATTTGGGTCTACTACGCGTATGATTGCTATGCATCTTTCTTCGGGTTGGCCCGAAACTCTCCCTTGCACACTATCGTCTCCTGTCGGAAGTCACGAATACAACTCTTTTCAACCGCCCAAATCGCTTGCTCACATGCCGATACGACCTATTCTCAGGCTTTTTGGCATGCTATGGACAATCCCAAGCAATACTCCCCCGAGCTGCCCGTAAGCATTGCAGTATCTTTTATCCCTGGTATTACCTGATTCATTAGCGCTTCCAAAAAGTAGCAATCCTAGCTAACTACATAAGGCAATACCTAGCGCTGGCGAAAGGTATGCGTAATCCAAAATCTAATTGGCCTAGGTAGACCCGCTTCTGAGTCGATTGCAGCAATGCAGCTTGAGGCTGTCATGGACGTTACCAAAAAAAAAATCCGTGCTTTCATTGTGCCCTCGGGAACATTGAATGCAACTATAGCGACAACATGTCCAAAGATAAATATATTCGAATTCTTTAACTCCCCAATCGTATCTATTCTCCGTCCTTGATTTGTTTTCAAACCATCTAACTAAGCCCATGGTGTAAGTAACCTTTACTAGATCGTACAAAGACACGGTCGATCCTGAAGTCATCTATGGTAATACAGTTTCAATAGGAGAGGCTTTGACTACACTATCAGATTATATCATGATATACCATAATACTAATACAAGTAGGTAATATACTAAGTGTTAAATTTTATTTTACCTCATGAATGGAAATCTTAAACAAACCTCCGTGTGCATTCACTCGTGACGTACTTACTTATTACTCATATTTTTAAATTTCTATCAAGTAAAGAATTTTCTCTATGAGGAACAACATGGATAACTGCAAGATTGATAGGATTTACTTTCACTGATTATTTGCCATATCCTCAAAGTCACTCTTTAGCAATCGTACCCCTTGGAAAATCCTGCCCATGTGTGTTCTCTCAATATGCTCACTGTGCTTCCGGACCTTTGAGGTGAGAACCTTCAGGAAGTGTACGGGGCTCTTTGAGAAACCGGAAACCGGCGTTCCAGCCTCGTGCTTTAGGCTGGCAATCATGAATCCGCCCGGTCCAAGTACGACATCCTCGTTCGTGGCTTCCCAAGCGAGGCCGAGCCAGTTGCAGAGCTCTACATAGTCGTCGAAGGATATTAGGTAGAGTTGGCCGGAGAACTGACACAAGCGACTGACAATGGCTCGTGGAATGGATCGATGCACCTTGTCTCTCGAATACGTTGTAGAGATTCAAGTGATCAAGCGAATCGTATCCTAGGTTGACCTTTGCAGAAAACAGATGGAGCTTCACGTGCCTAGATTGCTCAAGGTGTGACAAGAGCTGTTGAACCTCGTAGGGGCTGACGACGATGAGCACATTAGGATTTTTTCGCACGGTCAGGATCCACTGAACAGGTCTTTGGAAAGCATCTTAGAATAGTTCGGGGCCAAACGATCTATCGACAGTCACAGCAAAATCCCGCGTGACCAGTATAGCGCTCGGGAATTCAGACACATCAATTGTTGCGTCGCTGATGTAGTCTCGAGAGTCGCAAACGCCGGGAGAAACGGATCCTTGGGCAATATGCCCTCGACAATAAATTTGTCCAGACCTGGATGGATTGAATTTTCTGCTGGCTTGACCTTGGGAAGTTCCTCCATTTGGTATTCTTGTTCAGCCTCGGGCGCCAATTCCCGCTCTTGTTCTTCATCAAGTGAGGCATGGTGCATTTCTGTGAGCTCGAATTGCTGGCATCGATCCTGAAACACAGCTGCATAGCGCGGGCTGATCCCATTGAACCTTGAAGGAAGGTCTTATTGGCGTGGGCGTGGACGGTATCGCATTTCTAGAGAGGGAGCATCATCCTCTTTGAATTCTTCGCCATATTCCCGTCGACTCTTATCGTCTTGGTCAGTGAGATGATGCCAGATGGGTTGACGCTTAGTAAATCGGAGTCCTTGATTCAGCCAAGTTGGCACTGCTCTGCGAAAATCCTTGCACGTTTCGGTGATAGCCCAAGAGACAACATTCGACACCGTGATTATTTCCGGCGACTTGTCTTCATGGCCACAACTCTGACGGATTTCCTGTTCAATGTGTTTCGATATAAAGAAAATTACACTTTGTCCCTTTCCAAGCTTTCGCATTCTCATACAGGCTTGGGTCAGTCTGTCTTTCGTTACATTGGCACCTGGAGTAACTGCAGCTTGATAATGTGCAGGAAGTCTAAGATCTATACCTCTGGTGTGCGCTTCATCTAGATAAACCAGGCACGGGTCCAGCTGATCCGCATAGGGAGAAGTTTGTAGTTCCTCGACCGTGCCGCCTTTATCGAGTACCATGATTTCATCCTGATCATTCAAGAAGACACCACAGCTTACGTTTTCTCGTCGGATGAATGAAGGCCCAACCATGCCTGTGCGACCTCCAGGTTTGTGGAGTCAATGACTTGAGTCCCGACGTGTAAAATAACCCGGGGTTCAGAACTCATTGTAGTGAGGGCCTCCAAAAAGGACATAGCACTGAAGTTCTGGGCCATCATCTCTCCTGACATTAACGCGATGCCGTTCTCGGGGCGCAATAAATTCTTCAGTACGAGTGCATTGGTATGCCTCTGTTCTGGGAGATCTAGTTGCTCGATGTTGAGAGGGAGAATGTACTTGTAATCATTGTAGTGGAGACTGCTCTAGAGTAACCTCCACTGCATTTGTTGGGAAGCCGTGAATGAGCCTGCTGCTTTTAGGCGTAACGGCCTCTTTATTAGGTGACAGCTCAAACATCTCGAAGCATACCGCCTCAGTATGTCTGCTAATGAAGACGCCGGCATTTGCTCTGTGATTTGTATAACAGCTACGGATGCTGCAGGTCGTTACTTAGCTTCCAGTGTATTGCAAATGAGCTCAAAAAGCATGCCTTTAGCAGAAAGTCCTTGCAGAACATCGCGCACGCCGGCGTCTTTTGAACATCCTTGATTATTCCTCGATGCCCGGAGAAGTTTGAGCATTGAAATACTGGCGTTGATTGCGTTCGCATCGTGGCGGTCTGGAAGGAAGCGCTGCAAGGAATGCAGTACAAATTAGAGGTATTCAAAGGTTGCTTTCGTGACCTCCGGGGAGTTGCCTTTCGTGGGTTTCATGATGATAACAAATCTAGAGCGAAAGGAGTCATAAAGGAGCTGAAGGAGGTCGGCTTTGGGCGCACAAGTTATATCGACGACCCTCGTTTGGTTTGGCGATGTTCGGAACTTTTCCCTCACCTGTTCGAGCATCTGTTGGCGTACTTCACAGGTATACTTTCATCAACATTTAAAGACCCTGATGCTGAAGGAAATATGCCCCGACGCTTATAACCCGCCAAGTGTGAAATTTTGAGATCAATTTTACGCCTCATCACTAACTAAGCTTCACTCCAAGTGCAGGAAAGCCGGAGGTCGGAGCACGCGGCCACCAACAGCACTGAACCCCCAAACACAAAAGAGCCATGGCTGGAGCCCTCAGGTACCGGTGGGGCTACGCGAGCATGAACAAATAGAAATACTGTCTAGATAAACTTAGCGCCAGCATTTATAAAGAGTAGTCAGACTACAATTCTCTTCGTGAGATAAAGTGGAGTGGCATGGATCAACGTCCAGTCCACATGCCTGTCACCTGAACATAGCATTGCGCGAGATTCACCAGGCGAACAAGCAAGCAAGCAAATACAGTAAACACTCAGTGGCTTAATTCGTTGTATTTCAGGATTTTCGGTTCACTCCATCATCTGATACTAAGTGTTCGCGGTTCTCACGTTCCATGGTACTATTGGGCAAATGGTGCACAGACACTTCGGGGCCGGGACATGCGGCCACCGGACAATGCCACCAACTTCTATGACGACCGCGGGAAAAGAAATTCAACTTGAAGACCCCAGGGGTTGTCAAAAACGCCATGTCACCTGGGTAATCTGATTGAATCTTTCACTATGGACAACGTGCAGCTGAACGTCAGCGATTACGATGAGGGTGCCGAGTCGTCGTTGGTATCAGACTCTTGTGTTAGAAATTCCGCGCGTGCGGTCAGTCATCTCTCTTGTTCCACCAACATCAACAAGCACATCTAACTTAAATGCAGTGTGAACCTTGTCGTACACGCAAGGTATGTGCATTATCTCTCGTAATTACCTAGACATTATCTTGACCGTATCGTGTTGACACCAGAAAGACACGATGCGATAGAGCCGTTCCTTGTCTTCAATGTCAACGTACTAGAACCGAGTGTACGTACTTGGCCAACAGACCGAGAGAGAAGCGGACACGCATCCTACTTACCCCTCAGTAGTACGTGGTACCTGCGTCTTAACACCTGCACCTCTTGCTCTTCAAAATATTGCCTTCCCTTGTTCTATTTTCCTTCCACAGAGCCCCTGGTTGAACAAGCAAAATGAAACATTCTGATACAATTTGAACTGTATAGCGAGAAAAAGATCGATCAGATCGATCACCGCCTCGAGGCTATGACCCAGTTGTTGAGAGATCTCAAAACGCAGAGCTCGAGGGTCAGCAATAACAGAGGGTCACGTTGCGACCCCTCAGGAACAACCTGTGTTCTTTCTACAAATGCACCCTCCCCCAGCTACTCAGATTCTGCCACAACCCCAATCGTGGAAGGGCAGTCGTCCTTGTCTGCTCACTCTGTATTCGTCAACGAGTTTGTACAGAATTTTGTGACGACTGACCTACTTGGGCAGCCTGACCCAGAGACCCGTAGAACGCTGGATGCTCTTTCAACCATAGCTAATGACTCTAATCCATCCAATATATTGAGCGAGCCCGTGGCAGCGCGTGTAAAGCTACCGAGCCAAGCGCAGCGGCGTGATTTACCCCCTATCCAGAAAGCTGTATCACTCATTCGTATCGCAAAAGGTAAGTGTCTTGCACCTCATGAGAGAGTAATTCAGGCACGACCTCTAACCTACGCTTTTGTGTAATAGTCCAACGGCTTGCTGGCTCAGGGTGGGTCTACGAATACATCACGATGAAGTCTTTTGGGGATTTATGTCTCGAGGTTTATTTCGCAGATCAGTTTTCACCCTTTGACTTCATTAGCGTCAATGCTGGCCTATATTCTCTCTTTTGGGACTTTGCTTGTGTGGCTGACATCTCCGAAAACGAAAAGGAGCAACACCTTTCATATGCTCGCTTGTGTCGCGATAACCTCGAGGCTGGGCTAGCAAATCTTCCGTTACATATACCAGCAGCACCAAACGTGGTTGCTGCTCTTCTCTTCGCTGTATGTCCTGTATCGTAGAGATGATTGCTCCCAGACTAACAGCCTCCTAGGCTTTCTATGCAATTGGGTCATCAAAGTCCTTACTATGCTGGTCTCTGTCATCCAAAGCGTCAGAATTATGTCAAACTTTAGGTTACCACCGAACTGTATGCATCAATGGTAAAAACCCTGAAGACCATAGATACACGCAATTTCTATTCTGGAGCACCTACTATGTGGACAAGAGTCTCTCCCTTCGTCTCGGTAGAGCTTCAACCATTCCAGAGTGGGATATAGGCATCGATCTTCCATCGCCACCCAGCGTTGGGCAAGAATCTGTTCTTGCTTACTTCGTCTTGTGGATTAAACTTGCGAGGTGCCAAGGCAACATCTATGAATATCTCTATTCTCCTGGATCGATAAATCAACCAGACTCCGTCCGCCAATCCAGAATTGAACTACTTAGATCAACTCTACATGATTTGGAGCACGAGACACAAACGACAATGGTATGTGGAGCAAAAATCGGGCTTTGAGATCGTGTGTTGCAGGAAACTAACATTGATCACAGAATAAATGGCTCAAAGTGTCGAAGGAGAATGCAGGCGAAAATCTCATGGACTTTTATGCTACCTCAGATGCGGTCCTTCGGCTATCGCTTCTTACCCATGTCTACCGAGCTGCCCCACGAGCACCCCATTGCTTGACAACATTCAGCTCAGATTGCGTACAAGTCGCAAGGGCGACCATAGCGAAGCATCATGAATGCATGGAAATCATTCAGAAAGGCAACAACCTCTACTTCTCTACGTACATTCATTGGTGAGTAGCGGAGATAATCGCGAATTGCACACAGGTACTCACATCTGCAGGACACTTCTCTTTGCACCTTTCGTTCCGATCATAGTAGTATTCTGCAATGTCATGGAAACCCGAGACCATGCGGACCTTGCACGTCTCGAAGCATTTTTGAAGTCAATTGAATCCGCATCAGCCGTTTCAGAGCCGGCTGCGAAAATGCACAAGCTTTTCCAGGTACTCTATAACATTGCAGTCAGATACATTGAGGTGCGGGCGGAAGAAACAGAAGCGCAGCTGGCTGCTCTTGGACTTCCACACGCCCGGACATACTCGGCAAATCAATCATTTGTACAGTCGTTGGGAAGTCACGAAGAAGTACAACCGGATCTTATTCATGACCCTAGAAACAGTGAGATCAACACCGACGAGCTTCAATGGGCAGTGAATCCGATGTTTTGGATGGGTAACGGAGCGGAGTTGGAAAATTGGTTCTATGACAACCAATCTTCCATGGAAACGTTGCAGGATATGGATGTAAGCTCTACGATGAGAGAGTAGTAAGGACCGCATCTTTTATGACTCCCTGTGGTACAGTCATTAAAAGTCTTACATAACTTTATTGTGCACGTACGGAACGTGGTGCTTTGCTGTGGGAGTTTATGTTCTTGGGATTACTTTGGAAACAACTCAATCACCGCCGATTAGATGCCCCACAACGTACACTTTCCAACAAATTCAAATTATGATTATGTGGCTACTGTTTGGCCTAAAACCCCTGTAACACCTCCCCACGGGAGATAAGACCAGTTTTCCTAAAGCAAATCGTGTCGAGTGATGGGAAAGAACTGGCTATGATTATACAAAAGAATCGAAAATAATCCAACACCAACTGAAATGAAGCTCCAAAATACTGGCCATTTACGTGAATGTGTCATTTTGTGGCGCTCCAGGGCCTCAGAGTGACGTGAAGGAAGGGGAAGGTCCTCGATAACGGGGCCAGTGAGAGTGTTTTTAATGACGAGTTTAAAGATCAGACTCTGTCCAAAGCGGGGGAAGAAATGGTTGACAAAGATCCGCGAAGCTACGGTCTCTTTGATCGACGCAGAATTTGTCTTGCGGCCCTGGTTAACTGCATCAACGGCGCGTTGGAAGCGCTTCGCTTGGATATCGGTAAACATCGCGGTGATGTCTTCTTCGTTGAGCGGCGTATCAGACCCGTGGGCCTTTATCGTTGCAACGAGCGAATTTGTCAGAACTGCTGAGGTTTCCATGGCGCCGTTTCCACCTTGGGCGCTGATCGGGTGCAACTGTTGAAATTTTCGGTCAGTAGCCATTATTTAATGACTGCCTGTTGCATGGCTTACCTTGTGAGCAGCATCTCCGATCGTAATGATCCGGCGGTAATGCCAGCGAGGAAAAACATGATCTTCAGTGCTCACGAGAGACGTTTGCAACCTATTTTCATAGAGATCCTCGAATAACATGTCGTCCGTAAGGCGATCTTGGAAATGCTTCTCCGCCAGAGCTCGTTCGTCCTCTTTCGAAAATTTGGGGATATCTTTGCCGAACACTTTGTCCAAGGGCGCGAATAAAAACCAATAAATGCGGTCCTCTGGTGCAGATATGATCATATAGTTACAGTTCTTGAAGAACGCATTGATTTGAAGAGGTGACTTTGGTAGGGCGGCTGGCTTTCTCGAAATGCCGAAGATGCACTTCGATTCACACTGGAGGTCTGCAAATGCTTTTAGTAATTTCGATGATGGTAACAGGAACTACAAACCTTGAAATGGGTCAGATGAAAACAGATTTGACTGTTCCTCATGTGCTGCTCTCCACATTTCCTGTCTGACGGTGCTGTGGATGCCATCAGCTCCAACTACAAAGTCTCCGGTATACGTCGATCCATCTTTTGTGACCACAGTCACTTTGTCCTGGTGATTTTCCACTCGGTTCACACGCTTGTTCGTAAGAACTCTTTCCGGGAATTTGAGATTATCGAACAGAACTTGGATCACGGATTGGCGATCGACGAATATCTGCGGATATCCAATTCTAAAGGTGTCAGTCAGCATCATTTACACAATCGTTGCTCTGAATGAGGGACATACCTCTCTTCCAACTTCTCAGAAAATGTTACAGGTTTTGGATCATCCCAAGCTCCCCCTCCGAAAAGCCGCATGCTAGCTTTGTAGTATGTGTTTCCAGCAATCTTCTGAATCCTTTCGTAACATCCAAGTTGATCCAAAATGCGTAGTCCACTCGGAAGCAAACCGAGACTTGCGCCAAGCTGGGGTGCAATGGTAGAATGACCTTCGAGAAGAACATAATCGATGTCGAATTTCTCGAGCATGTTGGCAAGGGATAAGCCGGAAATGCTCCCTCCAACAATGATAACTTTAACGCCCATATTGAATGCTATGACACAGGAAAGGACTGAACTTGCAATTGAGAAGGTATGAGCTTATAACACAAAAGCACTTTCAGAGTATAAATACACGTTGAAGCAGACGTCTCGGTGGTGCATCGGCCGGAATCGGGAGTCTCGGACACCAGACAAATCTTGCGCTGGAGTACTAAGGGCGCTGCGTGGCAGCCAATCTATGTTAGCGTAATACTTCATGTTTCCAGTCGGATGCCAAGGAAGTCTCGGTGAATGTTCCGGATTGAATGATGCCACAGGCTTTCCTTAGATGTTTGGTTTCTTGAAATCTATGTTACGTTTGAAAGAGTAGAATACGATCTCCGACTGCAGGGAAAATGCATCAAAATCATATAGCAAAGGGTCAATGAGGATTGATGTAGGTTAATGTGTTGACCACAACAAGATCTCTTCGGTATCAGCTTTTTGCATCTTACAGCTTTAGCAGTCAACCTCCCAAGAAAGAATTTTGAATCTTTGTCGAAATAAGTAGAGACCTCCTTGAACTCCTACACATTATCCTTACCGTAGCTCCCAGTCACATTGGGTTCTTGGGCAATTTTATTCGTTAACTAACGTAGCACCAGTGCATTCCATCTGTGGGCCATATTCAGTGGTTTGGCCCTGGACTCGCGACCCATCTTGATTGCAGCAACACCTTCAGCGGTATGATCCCAAATTGGCTGGAAGATATTGCCTGCAGAGATCATCACTCACAGGGAAGGATGACACACTGTCACAGTGGCCAGTCTGTTCGGTCACTGAGTGGAGCGGCGGGGTTTGCGGGCTCCAGCGCCGTGATGTCAAATTTGACGCAAGGTACTTGTCACATGCTCGCTGTCCTCTTTGAGATAGGCAACGGAACGGTTTTTGCGGGTTCCGGGACTGCCCAATGAGGCAATGAGCTTTACCCCTTTCGTCACCATTTATTTACATATCATTGACCAAGTTGTGTCTGCTGTTCTTTAATAGCCCTATATAATTCGTTTAACATACATTGTTCCTTCACCGTTTAACTCATTTGTATTTTAATTGTACTATATGTGTCTCTTCATGTGCTTTGGCTGCTCCTCGAAATACAAGATCGTCAAACAGTCCACCCGAATAGTCGCCATTCAATCCCTGTTAACATCTAATTAGATTCTGGAAGGAACTAGCATCTCGGGAACGCGCAGTCTAAAGATGAGTGCAAAGGGGGAGGAGGAGAAGAAAATCAAGAACTCCGTGGAAGAGAGTCATGCTGCCACCGTCGCTGACCGCCTCGACGTAGATTCCCCTCAAGAGCAGTCTGGCTTTGCAGCATACACAAGGATCTTCAAGTATGGAAGCTCAATCGACTATATGTTGCAAGGCATCGCCATTGCGGCTGCCGTTGTTTCTGGCGCTGGAATCGCCCTGCAAAATCTTATCTTCGGAGAGTTCATTACCATCCTTACCCAATTCACCTCCGGAGAATCTGCACCAGGCCAATTTCGCGAGGACGCAGCAGAACTTGCTCTTTATTTCGTCTATCTAGGAATCGGAAGATTCATACTATCTTATATCTACAACACACTGTTGACTTACACCTCTTATCGCATAACTCGAAACATTCGGCATCATTACCTTAAAGCTGCGCTCAGCCAAGAAATCGCATTTTTCGATATCGGCAGCGGTGGCTCGATAGCCACACAGGCTACCTCTAACGGCCGATTGATTCAAGGTGGGATCAGCGAGAAGTTCGGTCTGACGTTCCAAGGCCTCTCTTCCTTCATTACCGCCTTCATCATCGCCTTCGTCGCCCAATGGAAGCTCACCCTTATCTGTCTGTGCATTGCGCCCGCAACCCTCATCGTCAATGGCGCTGCTGCTGGTATGATGGCTGGTTATGAGACCAGGATGCTTGAGATATTTGCGCAGTCGAACTCCTTTGCTGAGGGTATTCTTTCTAGCGCACGTACAATATCTGCTTTCGGCATGCACCAGAACCTAGTCGGGAATTTCGACAGCTATTTGATCGACGCCCACAATGTTGGAAAGAAGATCTCACCACTCTTTGGTATTTTGTTCTCTTCCGAATACTGCATCATTTACCTCGGTTATGGGTTGGCCTTCTGGCAGGGTATTCGGATGCTGGCTCGGGGTGAGATTCATAATGCTGGCACAATATTCACGTAAGTGTCCTATGATTGTTATCCTGCTGGAGCATACGTGCTAACGTCGCAGTGTCCTTTTGTCGGTTATCATCGCGGCTACCAGTCTCACAACCCTCGCACCGTACTCAATTGACTTCACAAGGGCTACAGCAGCGGCAGCCAAACTGTTCGATTTGATCGATAGGAAATCTCAAATCGACCCCTTCAATACAAATGGCAAGCAGCCAGTGGAGACAATTGGAAATATTGAGCTCCAGGATATCACCTTCGCATACCCGACGCGGCCAGGTGTCACTATTCTTAACAAGTTCTCTCTTAAGATCCCTGCTGGCAAAGTCACAGCTCTAGTGGTAGGTTCAACTTTTCTCTGCACGTGAATGGGCGCTGACTGCTAGACAGGGTCAATCGGGCTCAGGTAAAAGTACTATTATCGGCCTCATCGAGCGATGGTACAATGTCCAGTCTGGCTCTATCACCCTAGATGGTTGTCCAATTCAGGAATTGAATCTCAGTTGGCTTCGGAGGAATGTCCGCCTTGTTCAGCAGGAGCCCGTCTTATTTCAAGGATCCGTATTCGACAACATCAAGCACGGCCTCGTCGGTACACAGTGGGCAAATGTCACACGCCAGGAGCAAATGGAGCGCATCCAGGAAGCTTGCAAAATCGCGTTTGCACACGATTTCATTTCTGGCCTTCCCAACGGATATGATACTGAGATTGGACAGCGCGGTGGCTTACTTTCTGGTGGTCAGAAGCAGCGTATTGCTATTGCCCGTAGCATTGTGTCTCAGCCTAAGATCCTTCTCCTTGATGAGGCTACTAGTGCATTAGACCCTAATGCTGAAGGTATTGTTCAGCAAGCACTTGACAAGGCCTCTGAGGGTCGCACAACAGTCGTTATTGCGCATAAACTCGTTACCATTCGAAAGGCTGATAATATCGTCGTCATGGCTAAGGGGAAGATCATCGAGGCGGGTTCCCACGAGGTATTGATGGCCAAGGGCGAAGCTTATGCACGTCTCGTCCAAATCCAGAATCTCAATGTGCCGGAGGCTGTATCTCCAGATGATATAGTAGTTGAAGAAACACCCAACTCAAAGCTGGAGTCCCTTGACTTGACCAGGACTGCGACACAGTACGCTGTTTCCGTAGATCAACGTATGGAAACTCAAAAAGAGCGTGATAACTACGATCACCACGGCCAGCAGGGAATCCTAAACGTCATTACCCGTCTCATCCGGCTGACACCTGAACTTGCCTGGACGTACTTCATCGTGTTTGCTGGGTGTGTTTTAGCTGGTAGATACCGTCTCTGTGCCAGTTCTATACGACCATGCTGACAGTCTCCAGGTGCCACTTTCCCTGGCCAGGCAATTTTGCTCGCCCATATCATGGAAATATTCCCCCTTCAAGGCCGAGAAATGGAAGACAAAGGAAGTTTTTATGCTACTATGTACATCGTCCTTGCCGTCGGCTGTTTCATCGCCTACTTTGCTCTCGGATATGCTACCAATGTCGTCGCGCAGCAACTGAGTCACAAGCTGCGCAAACTCGGTCTCCATCACATGCTCCGCCAGGATCTTCAATTCTTCGACCGCACGGAGAATAACGCAGGTGCTCTTACCAGTCGGGTCGACTCCAACCCGCAGTCAGTCCTAGAGTTGATGGGCTACAACATCGGACTCATTCTCGTCGCGGTATTCAACATCAGCGCCTGCAGCATACTGGCTATCGTGTATAGCTGGAAGTTTGGCTTAGTCGTTGTGTGTGCTGGTCTCCCACCACTTGTCACTGCCGGCTACTTGAAAATTCGATTTGACGCGAAGCTCGACCGGGATGTTTCTAAACGCTACTCTGCAAGTGCCTCCATCGCATCAGAAGCAATAACTGCCATTCGTACTGTGTCCTCGCTCACTATCGAGGAATCTGTCCTTGAAAAGTATACTGAAGAACTTGATCAAGCCGTGGCACACTCCAAGAAGCCGCTGTTCACCTTAATGCTATGCTTTGCTTTCACTCAAGCCATTGAGTATTGGTTCATGGCTCTTGGATTCTGGTACGGCTGCCGTCTCCTGTCGTTTGGGGAAATCAGCCCGTACGCCTTCTTCGTTGCCTTTATGGGTGTCTTCTACTCGGGACAGTCAGCTGCACAGCTCTTCCAATTCTCGACGAGTATCACCAAGGGTATCAACGCAGCCAACTACATCTTCTGGCTCGAGGAGCTTCAGCCAACTATCCAGGAGACTCCAGAAAACCGCGACAACACTCCCAGCTCAGGAGATGCAATCGACATGAACAATCTTCGATTCAGCTATCCCCTCCGCCCTGAGACCACAGTTCTAAAAGGCGTTGATCTCGAGGTATTTCACTCTAGCATGTTCCACACATTAAGTCGACTAACAATCGTATAGATTCGAAGAGGCCAATTCGTTGCATTTGTCGGTGCATCCGGGTGTGGCAAATCAACCATGATCGCACTACTCGAGCGCTTCTACGATCCTTCGTCCGGCGCAATCAATATTGACAGTGTCTCGCTGACTACGCTCAACCCGCACGCGTTCCGCCGTCTCGTGACCCTTGTGCAGCAAGAACCTACCCTGTTCCAAGGCACTATCCGTGAGAACGTCGCGCTAGGCGTCAGCGACTCGGACATCGATACCGCAGCCTCAGACTTCAATGGTCGGATCGAAGAAGCGCTGCGTGCGGCCAACGCATGGGACTTCGTGTCCTCTCTACCTGAAGGCCTGGCTACGGATGTTGGGTCCAGCGGCGCGCAGCTGTCTGGTAGGCAGAAGCAGCGCATCGCTATTGCGCGAGCGCTGATTCGCAAGCCGAAGATCCTACTGCTTGATGAGGCAACAAGTGCGCTTGATACGGAGAGCGAGAAGATAGTACAAGGTGCATTGGCACGGGCTGCAATGGAGAGCGACAGGATTACCATTGCTGTTGCGCACCGCTTGAGCACTGTCAAGGACGCTGATCTGATTTGCGTCTTCTACAGGGGTAAGATCGCGGAGATGGGAATGCACAAGGATCTGCTCGCGCAAGGTGGCATGTATTCGAAGATGTGTGAAGCTCAGTCGTTGGAATAGTTGGTGCTTTCATTGGCCAACAAGATCATTGAGACTCGTGCGTTGCTGAGCAGTCTGGCTCCCATTCTTGATGAGGAATGGTAAAAGTTACACTCAATCATATGTTTCATATCCCCCTGGTTTATCTATACCCTATCTAATCACTTCATAATGTAGGATGCTATCTCCACATTCTCTCTCACACAGTGTCCTTTGTTGCAGTGCTATGTGTTATCTGTCAGATATACAGACGTGCAGTATTGGTTTAAGGGTCATTGAAGCATATTCAACGTCAATTTACTTGATGTGCTTACTGGCTGAATTTCATTGTGGCGCTTCCCTCTTTTACACACTGTGTGCAATGATGAGAGTCAAACACCCACATCGAGGACGACACTGCTGATTCTTAATTTTCTCCAAGAACAATTGATGACGGGGCAGACCCACATTGGACCTATGATTCGATTACATGGTCTCTCTGACTTCAAGAGCCTTGTGCAGGTAATATCTCTCGTACCATTGGTTGATGAACTTGTAAAATACAAATAGTCGTTACCATGCAGTTGCATAACTACGCCGGCTATATTCTCAGAAGGTCACTTCGGATCCCATTTTACTTCTTCGTGTACAGCCCGAAACTTTCGCCAACACTCCACTTACTTCAATGTGGAAGATCGCCAATGGCAGCCCATGAGTCATGTTCTTCCTCAGACTGCATGATTTACACTGACGTGGCAGGAGAACCCTACTTCGCAACAATCAATGAACATGGTCTTCTACAATATTTGCTGGCTGAAGATGGCAGAATGGGACAAGCTATAGATGGTCACCGTCAAATAGGTGGACGGCGAATTACTCCGGTAAAGCAAGTAGCTTCTTTCAATTCGCGGTTCTTATGAATGCTTTTAAACTTTAATTCACCTTGCTTTGTTACAAGAATACCTTGAACCACGCCAACGCAATGTTGGGCGAAAGCTATGAAGTTCGACGATCATCAGTAATGCATTAGAAAGTACAGTTGACGTGGAAATTTGATAGAAATTCTAGGATTCACCCTGCAGAAGTACACTGGAAGGGCATTTCAGCCTTGTGGGTGGCTGATGCAGTAGAAGCTGGAATTGCTGTTGCCAAGCGACGGTTATATATTCATCCGAACAGGGTACTCCAGCCGGGTTACAGTGGTCATCATCTCACTTACCGCCATATTTCCGCCAAAGTTCAGCCTGATGACCATTTTGCTTTTGAATGGCCGAACATCTCACCAGAAGCCGTGGGGATGTGTCCCATTATTGCGTTCAGATCTAACACCGCAGTCTGGAGATGTCAGTACATAGCATCTACTCTTCCGATGGCGATGGGGCCAGTCCGACCCGAAGTGCTCCATCTCCCGATCCGTTAGTCGCAGGCTCAGAAACAACAGCGACCCCTCTTGCACCAGTCAGCCTTACCGCCGGCCTCAGCCTTGCTAGCCGGCCACCGCCATTGTATTCATCAACACCTAAACAACGTATGTAGATTATCACGATACATTCTTCAAGCCCATGGCATGAACACAACATGCGCTAACCCATTTCCATCTTGCAGTCGATGCCTCCAGCTACATCAAGCGAATCTGCGATCATGCAACTACCAGCGCAAGAGACTCGCTCTACCAAGGTCAAGACTGGTCAGACCTAGCAAAATGGTTAAGTTCACGACCAACATCTTATATGTCCCCGAAATCAACACCAAGTTTCGCTTGGCTCTATATGTTGGATGGCAAAGTCGAGGAGTCGGCGCACATCGCAGGACATGAGTTGGCCCTGCCTTTGAAGGACAGCTTGGGGGTAAGTGGTCCGGATACTAACGTGCTGGTATTTCTTAGAGGCTATCCTAGTCCCGAGTGGGTGAGCCAGATTGGAGCACGCTTCCGTATCGACCCAGAGGTTTTCTACAGACATCTCTCCTTCTTCCATCACCACCAAGCTCTTCTTAGGCAGTCCCCCTTCGTCCTGCCAAGCTCCCAAACTTCCATCTTCCACCTGACCTTGACAACTGTAGGCCATTATGACGCGCCAGTAGGCGAGAGCGTGTCAAAAATAAGGTCGACAGCTGCAAGGGGCATGGGAAAGTATCTTTCCAGTCTCAAGGGTTCTCATTGGAAAACCGGAAACTCCATTGTTCGTGCATTCGATGTACACAGCGAGAGTATATTTAGTCTTGAACAACTCGTCACTGTATATGTGTCGCAAGAGAAGAGCGACGGGAGATGGACAGGTCAGTCACTGCAACAATGAATGGGGTTACGCTAATTCCTCAACTAGCGTTGATATGGCTCGACTCGGGGGATGATTTGTTGCAAAGCCCCCCTGGGCCGTGGGTACATCTAGGTCTTCATCAGGGGGCTTCGATTTTCCCAGTGACAATGTTCAAACGTATGATTTCCCTTAAAGGCGCAAAACACAGGCTGTTCCCATCTGGCTCTCCAGTACACAGCGACAAGGGGCGACCTCAGAGCGTCTCGTTGCTCCCGTTGTGTTATGGTAGATCTTTGAATGCGAAACGAATGAGCGAGGACTCTTTATATGCACTACACGAATTATTCCAATTCTGGGGAACTTCAGAGGTCCAATTTCTGAATGTTGTCGCCTCAGGTTTGGATGCGCTTGACATAGAACCGGGAAAATATGTGTCGACAATGCTGGAAGTCCAACACACCCTAGACTTCTACAAGGACATCCTGAACCGTCATGCCAACTCCACTATGGATGTCCTCCAACTGATTGAGACACGTGATATCCTAGATTGGCCTCGATCTTCGGCAAACAAACCCGAACTGATGGCCGAACAACTGCACCGCGACATCCGCTACATCCTCGATAGGACCCACGCGTTGCAAGAGCAATGCAAAATGTCCATGACTGCTCTCACAAATCAGGCGAGCTTGCAAGAAGCAAGGAATGCTATTTTACAAGGCCAGCGGGTATATCGACTGACGTTACTCGCCTTCATATTCATCCCTCTGTCCTTTTGTACTTCAATTTTCGGAATGAACTTCGTTACCTTCGATCAGTCGCGCAAGGGTATTTATACCTTCTTTTCAGTAACGGCTCCTGTATTATTGTTGTCCTTGGCGATGTTCAATTTGGATCGTGGAACTGTTTGGAAATTTCTCTCGGGCGCAAGCCTGGGGAAGAAGCGCAGGTTGAGGAAGACTTATGCTGCAGTCGCTGGTTCTCCTTGATTTTTTCCTTGATTTCCTCATTTTTTTTTTTTCAAGCTTCTGTCCCCCTCCCTTAAACAGATCGTACGGCCTGAATTCCTATAGTTCAGCTATCGTTTTCCCGTTTTCACTGTTCCGAATCACAATTCTTCAGAGAGTGAATTTTCTGTTATTTCCTTTGTCTTATATTGTTGTTTCCTGGACAACACGCTCTTCGGTTTTCTTGATGGCATGGTATTTGCTTTTCTTGATGACAATTTTCTTTACTCGTTAGCGGGTGGTGAGTCAAATGGAATGAATACATTTTGCCCTTTACATCAGGACATGACGTGATTACTTTTCCGTCGACGGGAGACAGATCAGCAAGTTTTACCTACGCCACTGTAGCTCCGAGTCGCTCAATTCACTCAACGACGACAGCAGCTTGGCAAGCTTCATCTCCAGTTCTACTTTGTCGCAGATGCATACGCATATTTAGGCTGCCACTTGACGGTTGCGGGGCACGGGGAATCATGTGAGTATGTATGAGGCTCTGCCCAGCGTACTGCAAGACGCAATCAAGGCCTATGCAATTCATTGTAGTTAATATAAGAAGAGCAGGCTGAGCACTCAGCCAGCTAGCGCATCCGCCGTCGCAAAGGACCGACCCGCACCCCCCGCACCCGCGTCGCACTATCGCCCGCTATGGCAGCGCGAACAACAACCCATCAAGCTAAAGCTTCGATCGATTTCCTCGCCAAAGACCCTTTTTACGATCGAGTGAAACCGTACTCGATCCATCGTTCCTTGCCGACCACACTACCGCATGATAACCTTGTCCGGGAGGTTCACGATGTACCTCTGCACGACCTGCGTAAGGAAGCGCACTCGCTATCCTTTGAGGAAAATGGTATCGCCGTCCTGGAAATGGCAAGTGCCATGACCTACGATGACTTTGAAGATCGCCACAAAGTGGAACAGACATACTGCAAAGAAGTGGCAGATGCCTTATTGATGTACACAAACGCAGCCTCTGTGCAGATATTCGACTGCTCTGTGAGTGCACATACGCTGTTTGGATCAGTGTTGCTTGGATTTGACGGTAAAGAAGATACGCAAACGACACGAGGCATGGCCTGAGAAGTCGTCCCGCGAACTTGATGGAGAGGTACAATCCAGTACGTATCCACAACCTGCGCGGCAAGCGCATATTGGTCAGTATTGTCCATGCACATTACAAAGTATAAACTTTGACACGACTTTAGATATCAATGAGAAGGAAACCGGAGCCCTTGTCAAGGAGCTCAATCCCTTTGATTACGACAGGTTACTATCAGGTAGATACATTACTCTCAAGTGGGTGCCTATTTTCTGGGCGGGTAGAGATTTGCATTAACTGGCATGACAGTGTCTGGCGACCGCTGTTCGGCCCTTTGCAAGACTGGCCTCTTGCCGTATGCGACGCAGCCTCGGTCGATCTTATGCTAGATTTCATGGATCTAGACAACATTTACCTCAGCAGCGCAGAGGATTTAAATGATACGCCCAAAAAGGGACTGGCCAACTTAAAAGTCATTGAGAACGTACTTATCCATTACAATCCTGCGCAAAGGTGGCACTACCTGAGCGACCACCAGCCTTCCGAATTGCTTCTATTTCGACAATTCGATTCCACCGGCAAGCCAGGTATGTTTCGCCCTTTTGATGATAGACGAGATAAAAGAGAATCACTAAATTGACACGATGTGTTATGTAGGAGTTCCGCATGCCTCGTTCTACCAACAACCTGTGGGAACCAACTTTCCAAGATGCCGGGAAAGCGTCGAAGTCCGCGTAATTCTATACTTCGAATAGTTGGGAAGATTGCGTCTATGTGGAAGGAAACCATTCATTTAATGTCATTATACGTAGTTATCATTCTTAGTCTCATAAAGATGCCCTTATCACCAGTAGTCGCCCCTGTGTCATGTCCACAACCGATACGCCAAACACATAGTCTATCGAGATAAAAGAGGTATATTCGTGATAGTAGCGGGATCACAGCCCACTTGAAAGTGACTACCCCGCGCGAGATTCCTTATCTGATGGCTTCGGATTTCGAGTAAACGCGATCTTCGCCACGCTCGAAGACTGTGGCGCAACGTCGGTTTTGCTACATTCACACGAGTTAAATCAGATTCCAACCTTGGATAAATCTAAACATCTCACGAGATAAAGCTCACTTACTTGAATACCATATTGAGTTCGCGCTCAAACACAACTCCAGATGGTTCTCCCGTAAGGCTGTCGAGCTCGCAATCTTTTCGACAAGGCTGAGGAAGCGAATCCTGCTGGAGCTCTCCGAGGAGGACTTTCCATGGTTGGATGGGGGAAGACATGTTTGGCCAACTCAACAACGTCGCGTCGCAAGTGTTTTCACCAGTCAAGGCAAGTTTAATTTGAAGAAGGTTATAGAAGTCAATACTCTTGGGAGGGAAACTTTGGGATGTCCATGTATTAAGTTGGGTGTCGAGCAATGCCGACAGGCATACCCCGCCCAAGTCAGCCTCATGATATCGTCAACCAATAGTGCTTTTAGCACATCGAAGAGTACATACACCGGCAGGACTTTGTGTAACATGGATCTTCTACTATCGCCACGTGAGCGCGGCTGATTGTTTGGAGTCCTGCAGACAACTCAGCCTGGCTGGAGTCGCAGACGATTTCTTTTCCGTCCAAGTAATCTACAGAGCTAGCGTTTGAGGCCCATTGTTTCTCATACGTTCTCTCAGATATTTTCATCAGGTCTTCGTCAGCTACTGATTGCCACGGTCAGGATTCATAATGACCAATAGAACACCACGCATACTAGAGAGGGTACCAAAGCAGAATCCGGATGGCACAGAGTGAGTCCGAGTCCTTTTCGAACAGTTTCTCTGAACCAGAAGCTAAAATGCTAAAGCATCATATACGTTGACGGATTCGAAGGCGCGGAGCCTGATTTGGCCCACGGAGAATGGGTCAATCAATTGCACACTATATGTCAGGCAAATATCTCAGCCGCAATCATTCATCTTCCTCTGGGTATGCAGTTTGCCAACAGACCTGATGATCTTACCAATGCGTTGCACAATGTGCGAGACATCCTCCTATTGGAGTTGTACGCCTTCTACGAAGTAACTTGCCATTTGGTTCCCGTCTCTGTGATACCCGAGCTCACGTAGTACTATCAGCAGAGGACGTCGCACATTGTCTTTGTTGGCTTTCGCTTAGCAGGGATCGCATTGAAGCAAGTATGTATCTAATCCCACCAAAATTTGTGTAAGGAACACATGGACTGAAGACTGCAGGCTCTTTGTTCTGCTCGACAAAACCAGGAGAGTAACGCTCAGGCCAGAAGTTTATTAGACAACATCGACGGAATCATCCTCGTGGGCACTCCCCAACTCGATGAGGTTGATAAAGTCGACGCTGCAAAAGCTCTTTCAAGATTGATCAGCGGCAAATCGATACCAGGTAAGAAGGTAACAAAACTGGATGAACCGCTTAAATCTGTCAAGAAGATAGCGCATGACTTCGATAATCAATACTTTGACTTCCCCATAGCGACTTTTGTCGAAACTGTCAGGAAACAGTACGGCCGTCGAAGATTCCGCAACGGTGGTAGGAGAGAGGAGCGAGTGGTAAGTCAGCTCGCTTTCACAAAGTTCTTCTAACTTCTTCTCGTCGGGAATTCCAATGACTGTTCAGCAGTGGGTCGACAAAGCAGCGGGAAGAACAATACCTATGAGTGGCGAGTTGGCCGACTTCTTCAAAGGCGCAAACGATCTTGAGCTTACGGACCTGCTAAAAGAGATCGCACAAAAGGCACGTCGGAGGGCAAACAACTACGGGATCTTACAGGGTAAGTCTTGGCTACCCCTGTCATCGCCTACAAACGACTTCGTTCGTTCGAGGAACAGCACAGCGCCCTACAAATCAACGTCCAGCTGAGACGAGACACCTTAGAAGAGACCAGGACAGATACAACATCATCAGACATCGCAGCAAGTGCAGGCAGCTCGAGTAGTGAGAGAGTCAGGCAACCTTTATCCGATATCAAATCGAGAGCACGTTTACGAAAGAGGCTTGCAAATACCAAAAGCATGGCGACTAGTGTTCCTACAGCCCGTGTTCCTTGCTATTATCATCTTCCAAAACCGCCAACAAACGGGCTGTTTGGGAGGGACGATCTATTGAAAGACATACACAAGGCGCTTACTGAGGGTTCCGCCGTAAGTAGCAATGCGAAGCAAAGGGCGCCACAGGGGGCTGTCCCGCCTCAACTAAGGGCCTTTGTTCTGTCCGGAAAGCCGGGATTTGGCAAAACCAGCGTCGCAAAAGAGTATATCCAGCGATACAAGGCTAACTATGATACCATCGCATGGATTGACGCTGATAATAAATTGACGCTGATAAGCGAATATGCCGCATTTGCCTCGAGCTTGGACATAGTGTCGGCCCAGGAGAATGACGATACAGCCATCGTGGCTGTCTTGCGCCAATGGCTTCATGAACCGGAATCGAGAAACCGACGATCCAACGAAACAAAACCTGCTACATGGCTGATTGTAATGGACGATGCCAAAGCTGCCAACTTCACTGTTGATCTTTGGCCTAGGGAAGCTGACGGAGCCATTCTCGTCATCAGTCGAAATCAGAATCTCCGATCTCGCGCGTTCCTAGATACAAATGGATGCGATCTTGGACCTTTATCGACACATGAAGCGGTGCGGTTATTCTCATCAATTGCTGGTCTACCATCTAGCTCGTCCAACGACCCCAATATCATAGATATTGTTCAGGACTGGCAATGCATTCCATATGCGGTTGCTAGTGTAGCAACAGCATTCCGCAACGGTGTAGAAAGCCTTTCCCAGTTTAAGCTTTCCCAGGCCTCCCAAAAGAAGCGATTCCTTGACCAAGGAACATCAAGCCTGCCATCCATAGCCGCAATGTGGGCGCTGGACAAGCGAAGTCCCTCCGAAGCTGCCCTGTTGAGTGTTCTGGCTTTCCTCCGTCATGTACAGATCCCGGAGCAACTTCTCACGACGCACTGGGCGATCACCAATCTTGGTTACTACCCTGATCCAAATAGCTATATTTCATGCCGCAAGAGTCTCCAAGAAGATAGACTCTTGCATTACAATGAGAACAGCGAAACCCTTTCCATTGATGAGATCCTCCAAGGCGCAATAAAGGCTACGTACCTCAAAGATTCTACGACCTTCTCCAGGGCCTTCATCGCTACATCCCGGCTTCTATGTGCCGCATGGCCGAAAGAGGTCACTGCTGAGGTGAACTTCTCGTTGATAAATGTGAAGGACTTGCGAGATTTGAAGCAAGCCCTACTATCCCACATTGACCACGTATCGAATTCATATCAGAATGCTGGACTTGAAGTTCAACGCCATTGCGCAACACGAGAACTCGCAACGGTGCTGGTCGAAACAGCTTGGTGCGTAACAGACTGGTGTAAATCTTGCATGGCATGGACGTCACTAATATGGCATTGATAGGTTTTGCATGGGCAGGGGGCTTTATCCCCGGGCCCTTCCGTTGCTCGATACATTTGATGTCGTGAAAATCCATGTAGCGGAAGACATGGTTGACTTGGTCTCGTCTAGACATAGCACAGCGGGCGCCATAGCCATGGCAATCAATGATCACAAGACGGGACTACGGCACTACCATGAATTCAAGTCGACGCAGGATATCATGTTCAAAGAAACTGGAGCGCTCAACAGCAAATATGCCGCGGCGCATTCGGAGCTGGGTATGGCATACATTTACAATGAAGAAGCCACCGAAGCTGTCAAGCAACTGTTCGACGACTCGATTCAGATACGGAAACAACTACCAGGATATGAAGAGATCAATTTGTTCAATTGTCTACGCGGAAAGGCGTACTGGCATCACTTGAAAGAGGAGTTCGATGAAGCCTCATCCCTACTCAAAGAAGCAGTAAAACATCGCTCAGACAAGTACGGCGTGGATGATAAAAGATCAGGACGGTAGGCAAAGGTGCTGTATCAGACTATATTTGAAAATTCTGACCGTATCAACAGAAGCGCTGGCTTGCTGTTCGACCTGGGAAATGTCACATACAGACAAAACTTCGACAAAAATTTTGTGGAGTGGAATGATCTCGCCCTAGAGCCACAAAGTCTCCCTTCATCCGTCGATCAATCACCGCACAACCATAAGCCTGTTGACGGCACCTCACCACAAGATCTATGCATGAACTATTACACCCGTGCGTTGAATATCTATCTCGAAGTCAAAGGTGACGAGCATGTGGATGTCGCTCACGCACGTGTCATGATCGCACGCCAGATTCTGGTCAACCAGGACAGGAGCAGATTGCATGAAGCAGAGTAAGACTTTTCCCTCCCCCCAATCTTTGAATTTGGATCCTTCATGCCTAACTTTGGAATTTCCAGACTACTGCTCGACCAAGCCATTGGCACTCTTTCGCGGACTGGTTACTACAACCGAGAAATCGCAAGGGCTTTGTTCCTCCAGAGCGAGGTTCTACGCCACGAAAAGAGGCCAGGAGCCGGGAGCGCCAGGCGAATGGAAGCGATGGATGTTCGAGATGAATTATGTCCGGCTGACAAAATTCCTTTGGATGAGCTGAAGATGGAGCATTTCGACAGCTTAGTGCATGTACTTATCCGGTAAAGATTGTACCAATTCTACCTAACGCTATTTGTGTTGAAGTGTAGAATTTTAGGTGTTGTACTAAGAAAGATCTGGAAAATGCCCTTGTTAGTTACTGCATATTCTAGCAAAGTAATGCCCTGTTGATATCCCGTGCATTACTCCCGGAGAGACAAGAGTCGCTCCGTGTGTTGCCATTTTTCTTTTCACAACGGCATCACAACGAGACGACAAGAACGGACAATAATACGGACACGCTCGACTGCGAACCCAATCCCTACGTCACCGCGTCCGTTTTGTTTCAAATACAAATGCTGCTCTATCAACCGACAATTACCAGCAACCTGTCCCACATACCAGCCCTAGCGACGTTTGGCCCAGTCGAACAACATACCCGTCTTACACCTGGTACCTGGTACTTACTTCAAACAATACCGGACAGCCGAACCAGTAGCTTCACACGCCGTTTCCGTCATTGACGGCCTCAACAACCGTATCACGGGAAGACACCCCATCTCAACAAAACACGCCCTGACAGGTTTACACCAACAATCTCAATCTCTCACACACTTTAAATACAACATTCGACTACTCAAATTCCTCTACTTCTTTTCACCATCTCTCTACTTCTTTTCACCATCTCTCTACTTCTCTTTACCATCTCTTGACTTCTCTTCACCATCTCTCGACTTCTCTTTACCATCTCTTGACTTCTCTTCACCATCTCTCGACTTCTCTTTACTATCTCTCGACTTCTCTTCACCATCTCTCGACTTCTCTTCACCATCTCCTCTAAATTCTCTACAGCTCCAAATACAGGCTTTCCAAGACACAAGCATCTTCATCATGTCCGTGCTCGCATCTGCTGATGCAGAGGACCTCTCTGCTGCTGGGCTCATAAGCCCAGTCAGCGAAAATGGCACTCGTTTAGTCCATAGACGGCGCTTGGGCAGATACAGTGATGAAGAGAACTCCCACCTTCCACTGACTCCCATTTCATCAACACCATCTTCCTCAGTCACTGAAATGTATGTGACTATTCCTGAGGTTCTAATTTCCCTGGCAACTCTGAAGTACCTTGGATATACCAATACTGCGGCCAATCGAATTTGGGATCATTGCAATAATTGGCCTTCAACTCCTCCAGGCCGATTTGAAGTCGATCCCGATGGTGATATTCCATTCGTGGAAGTCGCTGTCGGTTATCTAAAGCGTTTCCGCGATCAGGACACCTGGGATGAGGAGAACGATTCCTCATGATTTGACTTCATGAATCTTTGTGGCATCAATCTTGAAGTTCAAACTAGTATAATGGATCCTATCTACAAGCGAATGCGTCTAACTGAGTCTTGTTACTTCTGGGTCAAAGATACAATCGAAATGCGCTACCGTGGTCTCGAAGCCATTCAAAGCGCATCACGAGAGAGAGCAATGGCAACGACACGAGCCGCGTCCCGAACTGGTCACTCTAGCTCTGATAGACACGATGAATCGTCTATAGGCAGATCCTCCAGCTCAGCCCCAATCACACCTAGCCAAGAAAGTGGATAGCCGGTCAATCACGTCAGGCTGGCCCCATGCTAGTATTTTGTGCCTACAACAGTATTTTAGCAAGGTTTATTACAAGCAGTTAAGATTGTTTACTAGCTACAGCACATTCTTAAGTAGACACTTTAGGTATAGAATATACATAAAGTTAGCAGGTGGCTAGCCTGACGTGCCAACCCTCTGTAGAACTTTAAGTGTTGCACTAAGAAAGATCTGGAAAATGGCCCTTGTCAGATACTGCATATTCTAGCAAAATATTGCCCTGTTGGTATCCCGTGCATTACTCCCGGAGAGACGAGTGCATGCCAAGTTATAGAGCAGTCAGATGCGGGGTTAGGTGAGACCTGTGCCCCGTTAGAAACAGTAGCATAAGTACAGAGTGGTTCACACAATCTGTGAACGACGGTCTTCATTTCCATAACTCGATCCCCTCGCACCTAGCACAAATCATGGCAATTAAACTGGACATCGCTGTATGCTAAACACTTTCTTTGAGACACTAATAGAATCTGACAAATGGGCCTTAGACTTATCCGGGAAACATAATCAACAATCAATTCGTGCCGACACCACAGACACGCTCCTCTATCAACCCAGCAACAGGCGAAAACCTCTTCGAGGTTCCGATCGCGCGCAAAGAAGACCTCGATGTCGCAGTCGCAGGAGCGAAGACAGCCTTCAAATCCTGGAGTAAAACCCCATTTTCAGAGCGCGCCAAATTGCTCCTCGATTATGCGGATGCCATCGAAGCCAATCAACAGGAACTGGCCCTGTTACTTACCATGGAACAAGGCAAACCGCTGTCCCTGTCGAATAACGAGATTGAGCGCAGTCTGACTTGGCTACGAGCATTTGCTACCATGGAACTTCGCGACGAGATTCTCCAGGATGATGCAGAGAAGACTGTATACTCAACATACCCTGCATTGGGAGTGTGTGCAGGTATAGTGCCTTGGAACTGGCCTATCCTGCTCGGCGTTGGTAAGCTTGGGCCTGCACTCATAACTGGAAATACATTCATCATGAAGCCATCCCCATACACGCCATACTGCAACTTGAAACTTGGGGAATTGGCAATGCACGTGTTCCCTCCTGGTGTGGTTCAAGTACTTTCTGGAAATGATGACTTGGGGCCATGGATTACAGAACACCCGTCCATCGACAAGATTGCTTTTACAGGATCAACAGCGACTGGGAAGCTTGTGGCAGCTTCCTGTGCGAAAACGCTAAAGCGTTATGTCCTTGAATTAGGGGGCAACGATGCTGCGATTGTGTGTGAAGACGTCGACATAGACGCGTGCGTGCCGAAGCTTGCCATGTTGAGTTTCTTGAACTCTGGACAAATCTGCATGCTGGCAAAGAGAATATATGTCCACGAACGTATCTACGATACCTTCCGTGATAAGATGGTGGCTTTCACAAAGTCTACCATCAAGACAGGGTCCGGAATGGAAGAGGGTGTCGTTGTAGGCCCGATACAGAACAAGATGCAGTGAGATGCTGCCCCATGCTGATTTCCAATACGAATTGTCGCTAATTCAGATTAGGTACGAAAAAGTCAAAGGCCTCTATGCACAAATCGAGAAGCAAGGCTGGAAAACGGCCCTTGCGGGTTCTGCACAGGATTCTGCATCAGGAGGGTACTTCATCACTCCAGCTATTATTGACAATCCTCCTGAAGATTCTTCCATCGTAACGGATGAACCATTCGGACCAATAGTTCCTTTGTTGAAGTGGTCGGATGAGATAGATGGTGAGTTGGAGTTTAATCCCCACAACTAGCGATAGACTTACTTACACTACGTCTTCAGTCATCGAGCGCGCAAACGCAAGCAAAGCCGGTCTTGGTGCTTCAGTGTGGAGTCGTGATGTAAAACGCGCTGAAAGGATGGCGAGACAACTAGAAGCAGGGAGCGTTTGGGTGAACTCACACTTTGACGTAGACCCAAAAATTCCATTTGGCGGCCACAAGGAAAGTGGGATCGGAATGGAATGGGGCATTGAGGGCTTGAAGCATTATACCAATAGTCGGAGCTTATGGGTTTGGAAGTAGGAAAATTGAAATGGAGGCTACATACACGGCATATTCATGCACACAATAAATTATGAAGGCCTTCACCTTCTAATCAGTTCAATTGCGGCACACAATACATTATGAAGGCCTTCACCTTCTAATCAGTTCAATTGCGGCACTCAATTGCCAAGATGATTTCCTCCTACCACACTGGCTATATGTGCTAAGGTGAACCCGGTGTTCTGGTTGCGGGACGATTGCGACAGAGGGACGACTGCGCCGTTCCTGTTGGAATAGATAGATAATCGGCTATATGTCAGCGGTCAGTTTGTTAACCTTATCTTCTATTCCACACTTAGTCTGCTCCTTCGTAGTTGGTTAGTTGATCAGGCTTCTTGCTACTTTTATGTTGTGAGGGCCCCTCCACGCTTCACACATGGCCCCTCCAAACGATAAACCCAGCCTCAAATCCGTCCTCGTAACCGGCGGGTGCGGCTTCATTGGCCACCACCTTGTTTCCGCCATACTCGAGGTCGAACCCAATTGCAAAGTCTATGCTTTCGACATCGACACCAATCGCCCATCACGCCAACATGCCTCTGCGATCTACATCACCGGCGATATCACCGATCCATCTGCAGTTGATGCAGCTTTCGCTGCAATGGCGAATCCACCACTCGTCATCTTCCACATAGCCTGCCCACCTTCCATGGAACCTGACCCTCAGCTTCACTGGCGCGTCAGCGTAGAAGGGACGCGAAACCTTCTTGCAACCGCCGATCGCGATGGGGGTACGCGGGTTCTGGTTCTAACTTCCTCCACTGCAGTCGGGTACGACGACGTTGCGGAACTACGAGACGTGAAGGAACTACCAGTCCTCGATGCCTCGAAGCAGTCACGCAGCTACTCCCTAGCCAAGGGGGTTTCCGAGCAAGAAGTGATTGCTGCGAACCGGAAGAATGCCAATGGGATGTTGACGTGTGCTCTACGTCCTTGCACGACATTTGGCCCGGATGACCCGCTGTTCTTTGAGAATATTCTAAATGTCGTGAAGAGAGGGCAAGAAAAGTACAGGTTTGGGAGCGGCGAGAATCTCTACGACTTCGTCTATGTTGACAATGTTTGCCATGCCCACCTTCTCGCTGCTCGGGCTCTGATAGCCGCCCATAGGGAGGCGCCATTACCGGCTGCTGAACGTGTGGAGGGCGAGGTGTTCAACATCACGAACGACGAACGGATTCCTTTCTGGGATTTCACTATGAGAACTTCCAACCTCTTTGGGTCACCGATTACGCACAATGATGTAGTATCAATTCCTAAGCCCATAGGTTTGACGATTGGATTTCTAGCCGAATGGTTGGTTTGGGCTTTTTCGTTGGGGAAAAGACGGTCGGCGGTATCTACTGCAGCTGTGAGATACGCTGTTTCTTCCTACACCTTGAATATTGACAAGGCCAACGAAAGGTTGCAGTATAGCCCTCCAGTTGGACTACAAGAGGGACTTGACCGAACGGTTGATTGGTATAAAAAACAAAGAAAATGGTAATGACGGGCGGATTCAATAGAAGTGTTAAGAAGATGGTGTCTCGGAATCTAGTGAGCTTCGTACTCCTGTGCCATAACTTAGCATTTGCAAATGTCGGTCCTGTATGCTGGGGTATTCTTTAACTTCAATAAGAAGTATACTCCTTGAAAGCCGTTCCTTTAAAAATCGCCATGTGTCAATATCTGCCCTTCATCCCCGGCCCTCAGGAGCACATAGTCAATTCAAATGTCACTGAAGTACATACGCCTGAGCTTCTCCATGCCTACTTCCTCCTCCTGTGCGTCTAGAAAATTCCTCACCTCATTCTGCCAAAAGTAATTCTGGGGATTGGCATGCCATGCCATCGTGTACTCCCAATAGTAGGGTAGCCACCCGGCCGTATCCCAATCAACGATACCAACCACTTTATCGTCGCGGATAAGTATATTAAGGCTGCTCAGATCACCATGTGTGAGGACAGGGCCTCGCAGCGTTGACTCATGAAACGTAATAAGCCGTCTTAGGTCCGATACAACAGCGGGACTCAACGAATGTGATGACTCAAGAGACTCGAGGGTTACGTTATTCCGGAGCGACAAGTGAAAATCGGCGATGGTGCGGGAAGGTCCCCAGGAAGAGGGTTGAAGCCGACAATCGTGAAGCGGACCACGGTTCAGATTGCTCACACCGTCGGTCTGGCAAGGTACAGACCGAAGTTCTTGTACCATTTGTTTCAGCTGATTGAATATTTCCGATTTTGACGCGTCCGAGAGCGAATGCCATCTATTAGCTACGCACTCGCCACGGATCCTTTCCATGAGTATATAGGCCTTGCCATTGCGCATGAAAGCATGGTGGACTTTTGGTACAGGGATAGAGGTGTGCTTTGCGACGAAGCGGAGTGCGTTTGCTTCGGGCAGAGTGACAGAGTCGCCGAATTTGATGCAGAAGTTAAGACAGAGAATGGTGCCACTCGAGCGTGTAAAGAGCTTGCGGAGATATCTTTGCGTGGCTAGCTTGGTGACCGCAAGCGTGAGGATCTGGAGAGCTTTAGTTTTCACCCGCGATTGAATGCGAGGATTCTCCGCAATTGGCGGATCCATAGACCTCTTCCAACACACACTGTACTTGTGAGATGTAGATGGTATTCGCATCTACATGCTCTTCGCGTGACGAAGGCCGCAAGGATATCGGGTCCGTGCTCCATCTCTTGAGGCAACAAACATTTCCGCATCGATGCATTTACCGTAAATTCTATGATGAGCCAAATCCATTGTTATTGTTGAAGAGGTAAACCTTTTCATGCTGGGCACACAGGCTCAATTTGTGTACCACTCTCCTAAGGGATTCTGAGACGCAAGGATTCAGTTTTATCCAACAGAATAGTAGAACATGACCACATATCAAGCAAGTTTCAGGGCACGACTGTATTTTGTCGATCGAAAAAAATAGAAATATATTCAAGGGATAACTGGAGGTTTGAATGTTGATTAAGGAACATATCTCAATTTATACATCCTATGGATGCTCAAAGCCAATCATGGCGGAGAAACGACAGCGGCCATTCTCCGCAAACCTCTCAACTTCGCAAAGTTCAGCCTTCTCGAATTGGTCATTCTCTCAAGATAATTATCGAATCCTCCATTTAGATCAAAGCCTCGCCCATTTTCTCCTATTCTCGATATTACTCTATCCTGAATCTCCCTATCCTAACACTGCACTTTTTCAAAATGCATGATTCAATAGTAGTCAGCACGGATCCCCCTCTAGGTATCGTACTTCAAAATTCAGATGATACCATTATGGGGTTTCCTTACCTCAGGGACAAGTCCTACTTGGTTCAACTAGAAGGCACACCATGGGCGATGAGGAGATGTCGGAAACTAATGTTGCCGGATTGCAATGGCAGAGTTCGTGTGTGACATGTTCTTTGCAGTCACTTTGATGTACACGACATAATGACAGTCTACAGTCTCTCGGTGAATGGCTAGGAGGCAGGTATGGTTGCCGATTCTCTTCTCTGGGCAATTGGGGGCTTGTGCCCTAGGCTTTGCTTCGTACATGCACGCATCTTCAAACAGATATTCAAGTCACAATATCACAATCCAGTCTGACCTTCTCAAAGATACTCACGTCGACGTGATGAATACCTCAGAACACTTTAAAACCAACGAATCAAAATCTGGGGTATATATCTCCACTCTTATCTTTGCATACAATTCTGCACACTTTGCATTGCCAGCCCAAACAGCTCCTCTCCACTCCTCTCATCTCATAACCGGCGGCCTCGCCTCCTTATTCCACCTTACTCGACTACACAACCACTCGACCGCCTCCTGGACGCCCGTACCCGTCAACGCCGAGCAAGGCAACACCCTACTATCCCTGACATTTCCGCCCTTCTCGCCCTCAAACACCTTCCTCACAAGCCCCTCCTTAATCCTTACAACCTCCACGCAGTCCTCGCGATCCTGCTTGTTCGCAAGTACGAGGATCGGTACACCCGTCGCGTCTTCGTTGTGCAGTACGGACTCAAGCACAAGGCGGCACTCGTCGAGGCGGCCATGCTCGTCGTTGCGGCCTGCGTCCGTGGACAGCGTGGCGATGTCCGCGTCGCCGACGTCGGTGGAGTCGATCACGAAGACGATGGCGTGGCAGGACGAGTAGTAGGATTGCCAGAGGCCGCGCAGCGAGTGCTGGCCGCCGACGTCCCAGATCTTTAGGTACAGGGGGTTTGGGGCCGGGAGCTCAACGGTTGCGACATTCTGGCCGACGGTGGGGACGGTCTTGAGGTTCGGGTGGTTGGCGGAGTAGGCGGCTTTTATTTGCTCGAGGAGGGTGGTTTTGCCGGCGTTGTCGAGGCCGAGGACGAGGATGGAGTATTCTGTTGGTGAGTTGGTTAGCGGGAGGGTGTGGGTTTGGGGTAGGGGGAAGGGGGCGGACCTTCTTTGCTTGTTGCATGGAGATATATTGATTTGAAGAGGTGGTACATTGTCTGGCGAACCCTAAGAAAGGTAGTGCCAGAGACGGTAGACGGTTCACATGCTCTCAGCTACGAATGGGAGAGGTGATGATGTGGATCCATCATGGAACTCAGTGTAGGTGGCCCCAGCTTCCCATACTCATATTGACCTTACCACTTACGGTTAGTCGATGTTCATCACTGGGTTGATGGGATGGGATGCGGTGACGTCTTGTCTTGGGGCCCATGGAAACATAACAAGACCCAGCCAGGCCATTACAGGTCACAACAGTTTGGATGAATTGAGCCGCCTGCTTTGCTTATTGTCTTGCGCGGGGCATCTCAGGCTTTCATCTACTCTCTTCCCTTCCACACAAATAACACCCTCCACACGCGATCTCACAGATCAAAACAAACCTCTCAGCTCTCCATTCTCCAGATCCTACACCACTACATCTACTCGTGGCATACATACTACAATAGACAGGGTTGGGCCTCGCGTGTATCCACTGCATACCTTACCACAACATACACATCCAGCAACCATACATCGCGTGCGGCGCACCATGTTGACATAGCTTCAGCACTACTACTCCAAAGCAACACCATCGTAAAGAGATATCGATAAGTAGATAGACCATGGCCCCGCTCGACCCCAGCGCGACATCGCGCAGCAACGCATATCCGCTTGGAGTTTTCTCCAGCCAGGCGCTCGTCGTCGCCGGCCTGAGCGCATACCTCGTTCGCACCATACGTCGCGCCGCACGCTCGCTGCCGCCGCCAACCTCGACGCGCGCACAGCAACCCTTGCGCGATCGCCATGCTGCGCTCTTCGCGGGCCTTGCCTTTTTCTCTATCGCTGCTGTCTCCACGTTCAGTGCTGCTTGGCGCATTCTGTCTTACTTCGATTGGGCCGAGCAGCGCAACCACGAGGCACCTGGGAGCTTGTGGACGGGCTGGTACGGCACGGGAGAGGAAGGTGTAGGACGATGGCGGCTGGGTGACTGGTTCAGTGATGTGGATTTGATCGCCGAGTCTGATGCGCTTTCCGTGGGCTCAACAGAGGGGTTCTTGTATACAAGCCAACATGCAGTTGGACTTGCAGCGGCTGCAATCTTCTTTGGTGTCGAAGGTGCGCAGTCATTCTGTTCATGGATGGTATTATCAATTGTACTAACCGTATGATAGGGAGGAGACGCAATCTGTCTAACAAGACAATCGCAGCATTTGTCTCCTTGAGCCTCGTTGGAAGCTTGGGTTATGCGCTCAATCTGTTCTTCGTCACAATACTGTTCACTCCGGTGGCGCTGCACAGCGAGGACACTCTGAAACACAATGCCCTTTTTGCGCCTAAGCCGGTGTTTCTCTACACGCCAGTTGTGGCATCGTTCGTCGCCTTGCTTTACTTGCCAACGCTGATAGCGGGTGGCGCCAACCTCACTGCAGTTCGAATTGGGTACTACGCCATACCATTCTATCTAGCATTCGCACCACAGGTATGGGCAGATTCGCGATGCTCGAGAGTCCTAAACTGATGTAGACAGATTATACCCGCAAGCTGGGGACAGCAGCACGCTACGAAGGAAGCTGCGCATCGATCGTTCGCGAGGACGTTTTGGGTCCTGGGACTTACATCGTTTGGCTTATGTTGGGACCTTTTCGCCACTATCATCGCCGCCAACACGCCCCCGGAACAGACGTCCGTGTACGACCTGTTCAAGAACGCGATGGGCAAGCAGGATAGCTCCAACCGCTTTCTACAGGGTCTAGGGAACGCGGCTCAACAGCTGAAGCACGTGAGCAAGCATCCAGTGATCAGCATCACCGGCACTGATGTTTTCTTCACCGTCACCGGTCTCCTAGCTTGGACCTTTGTTCGAAACCTAGAAATCGATGATATCCTCGACAACAGTCTGCTCTGGTACTTCTCGTCGTCCCAAAAGGAGAAACACGTTGCGTTTACCAAGGAGGTAGCGGAGGTAGCAGATGTAGTGGAGAAGAAAGTCGAAGAGGAGCTGCCACCAACGACCCCGAAGAGGCGGGGCCGCCCGAAGAAGGGCACGTCAAATGGTGCCGGAACACCTGCTCCCGCAGCCGGTAGCGTGCGCCGGAGCACGAGGAGAAAGGCGCGATCAGACTTCGAGTCGGACGCGGAGAGTGCATACGAGCCTCCCACGAACGCCGTGAAAGAAGTCAAGCAGACAGAGACCGACGGCGCTTCCGTGGAAGATCTAGTTGCTGGGGGCGAGTCGACAGCATTGACTCTTTTGCTCACCTTTTTGGGCGGGTTGGGGCAGTTGGCTGCTGGTGTGCTTGGAGCCGAAGTCATTGGAAGCTCGTGAACGTGAACATGTTGTCGGATTGGCGCTTGGAAGCAGTGGGTTGGCGTTTATGGTTGTGGGGATTTCATGATGTTCTTTATTTCCTTGACGATTTTGTTCGATCATCTAGTTACTGGTAGCATAGTCTGATATGTACTCGCAATATCCTCAGTTTCCCCTACCGAACAGTGCACTTCATAAATCCGAAGACTCGGATAGACGTAATGTTGTTGGGCGCGGCAATCATATGCGCCCCAGATTGGGGAGACATGGTCTAGATCATTGTGCATACCCGGCCTATCTCCGTACCAGAGGAGTGGATTTGTGATTGGAAGTAGGTCATGGCCTGAACGAAATGATGTTGGAGGAGAACATCGATTGTAGCGATGTAAAAGCTGTGAAAGTTGCAATGGCTTAGAACGTTCCATGTTGAAAAGGAGAAAAGTCAGAAGGAAAAGCAAGAAAGAAAGAAATGTCACCGTCGTAGCGTTAGCTCAGCTACCTGCTCTCACCGCTGCGCTGCCCGACGAATCTGCATCGAGCCAATCCAATGATTTCAATCTATCAACGCCGTGCTTGGTTGGTGGTATATGCAGGCTGCGGATCAGGACGTTGGGTGCCGTTAATTGGCACCCGCACTACGAGTAGCACCAGCATCGGGCGCTGAGGCGCGCATCTGGAAGGTCTTCCTTTGGGCTTCTAGAACGGCCGTGTTGCAGGGTTGCAGGGGTTATATTCCGAAACAGTAATTTACGAATAACTTGACCTTTGCTGTTCTGCGCGTGCACTTGGCGTGATATAGATCATGACGGCATACTTCGGATGGAGGATATGAGATAAGGAAGGAGGCAAGTATATGGGTGTGCTGGTTTCGAGATGACGGGAACACAGCGCATGGTTTTTCAATTTGTTCCTTTATTCAGTCACATCCCTCTGGTCTGCGTACCGTTCACAGTCCGAAATGAGAGTTGCCGT
Source organism: Aaosphaeria arxii CBS 175.79 (assembly GCF_010015735.1). Lineage (NCBI taxonomy): Eukaryota > Fungi > Ascomycota > Dothideomycetes > Pleosporales > Aaosphaeria > Aaosphaeria arxii. Next base: position 569,687 of record NW_022983483.1, read on the forward strand.
AAACTCCGTGATGACGATATCGAGTCATTTTTTCTGGCACGAGTGAGGCCAACGAAGGAGGTGTCGGCTGGTGCGGTGCGTGTGCTGGCTCGGGCGCCGCCATCTCGAGGCAGTGAGCGAGCTGAATGCGTCCGCAGTGATACCGTAGTAAGGAGAGCTAAGCAGGCGTGCTGAGGTAAAGGAAAAGGAAGGAAAGAAAAAGGAAAGCGATGAGCAGAAGATTCAAGGCGAATTGAAGAAAGAAGTTCAAGTGATGATGTTGATGCTGTGATGTCGTGGAGATACAAATACGAAGCTGTAGGTTGGAGATACTTGTTATGGTTAGTGGATTTGGTGCCTGAAGATCGTTCTGATGGTTTTCAATTAGCGAACGATGATAGGGAGGTTGTGGAGGTTGTTGGTGGTGGAAGAGTAATGGAACGTATTGTAGAAGCGATGATGGAAGGTTTGGGATGGGTGAATTGGTTGACACTAACCCGTATCTACGGAACAATACCTGGATAATCCGGCCCCCACCCCCGTCATCATCCTCCCTCCATCCCTATCCCATCCATCTCCACCTCCCATCTTCCATCCACTCCGTACTGCTGTCTACATCCGCATATCCCTCACCATCTTCAACCACCCCCCGTACTGTATTGTACTGGATTGTGCCTTACTATACGTACCTACACTTCTACTTCATCTCATACGTCTCCATACTTGCCATTCATCTTTGTCGCATCCTCGTTCATCATCCTCACTCTTCGACGTCACATCATTTCAGCAACCACCCGCAACTCTCTGGCCAACCCTGTCGCATCTCGTGTGGCACAAGCCTGTCATACTCGTCCACATACCGTGTGCGATCTCTTCAAGTGATCCCTCCTCTGCCCACGGTCCTGCACTCCTGTGGTGCACCGCCGTATTGTGAAGATTCGATCATCTGGTGGTCGTGGTGGTGACCTGGCGTCGACATCACCCAATCGTATCCGTGCCCATCCGCGACAGTCAGATACCAGTTTTGCTCGTTACTCGTAGGATAGGGCAAACATCAGAATTGCCAGGATCCTTGTCCTTAACTGCCACCGCCCAAAGGAAGACACAGAGAGTCAAGAAGCCGCAAAACGGGGCTTTCCCTTTCGCTTCCACCAACTGTAACCCACTCGCTACAGTAACCACTCCATATATTTCCTACACTTTTGTTACCACGGCCGGAAGGGCCCGCACTATTCTGCCACTACTACTGGAGTAATAATCTGTCACCAACGGGCCGCCGCTGTCTGGTCTGGTCTGGTCTGGTCTCTTTTCTGCAACTCTACCCTTCCTACCCATCTCCCCCTTAGTTCATTCTGACACTTCTGCTCCATTACTGGTTCACGCGCACAGAAGCTGTACCTGGGAGAGTAGGGCAGTATAGTACAACTACCGTACTGTACAGTATACCAAGTCGCTTGCTTCCTTTTGGGCTTAGAAATCCAAAGGGGCTATCGGCCCAAAGCTCACGCGAGCTCTCCTGCAGTATTAAACTCCATACTAAACTAAGTCCAACTATCTGGATCCCTACGAGTTACGCAGTTAGCCTTTAGGTATCTGGGTAGAGAGATATTCTACCAGCACCAGGTAAGGTACACCGCATTACCTGGTGGTTTTAGGTGGTGGAGGTTTGTTTGCTCAGGAGGAGTTTGTCCCGTACCGCACTGGGGCTCTTCCTGCGTCTGCCCTATCTGCTCTGCGTAGCTCTGCTGCCACTGTTGGCCGTGCACACCTTATTTTTTTTTTCCTTGTGGTGGGAAGTCATACTATCCTTATTACATACATACTGCCTGCCCTTCCGCAGTCATGGAGGTGAGCATCCAACCTTTCCTTTTAACTACTCTCCCCATCATCCTCATTTCCATCATCGTCATCACCATATACAACACCATTGCCATCCCTATCCCCCATTCCTATCAGTCTTCCCTCACATCTCTCTCCCTCCCTTCCTTTCTGTCGCCTCGCCAGCTATCCCTTTCTTGACGACGCTCCATTCTATATCAACCCATCTCCCTTGCGAATCCTCTCTGCCCTATCTCGTCTTCATACATTTCAAGCCGAGGGCGTACACCCGCAACCTGCCATGGCTTGACGTTTTTGTGTCCATCTAGCGGCTACACGCCTGCACGTATTACGCTTGTAGAACCTCACAATCCTGTCAATCCCCGTCGCTGCCAATCCAGCCCTTCCTTTCCTCTTGTCACCTCTCACAGTTCCTCTCCTTTTCGTCGCCACGTCACATTATCTGTACAAGCTGCCTGTTGTTACACCTCTTCCCGGTCGGCATCCCTACCACTGACGGCCTTCACCGTCGCCATCACTATATACCCTCATCAATCCTTTCCCGAGTCACCATGTCACCCAAGTAAGACTATAGAAAGACAAGACGAAGACTGTGTTATTCATACATTTCTTTCTTTCCTCTTTCCACTTTCGGCACTTCCTCTTTTATTGCTCGGCGCTCAGCGATTGCTTTTGTTGCTTGCTCTCTCCATTTCTCTCTCTCCATTGCGGGCTCTGCTTTCCTCTTATCGATACCCTGTACAATTTCTGCTATGATGGATTCTCATTACAGGCGTTCGTCTGTGTCTTCTCATCATTTCTTTCCTCACGATCGTCATTACGATGAACCGGAAGCGCCTCCACCAGGGCCTTCCCGACTGAAGCCAGGAGCACAACTAACAATGATGCGCTTCTTGCAGGACCTCCCAGATGCCGAGGCTCCCCCTACAGATGTCACCCCACGCTACCACACTGGTCGCCTTCCTAACAGTAAGGCGGGAGATGGTAAACCCAGATTGCTGCTCATGGGTCAGCGAAGGTGGGTCATATCAGATCGATCCGACTTGACTACCAAGCGAGCTAACCTTGTACCACAGGAGCGGCAAGTCGTCCATTTCCAGTGTAGTGTTTCACAAACTCCCGCCAAGCGAAACTCTGTATCTAGAAACGACTACGAGGATCAAGAAGGAGTCTATGCAGTGAGTATGATGAGTATGTCTGTTTGATTGTTGTTGTTGATGGTATCGCAGCTCTTTCATGGACTTTCAAGTTTGGGATTTCCCGGGCCACCTCGACTATTTCGATCCGGCCTTTGACGTCGACAACATCTTCGAGGAGATCGGAGCATTGATCTGGGTCATCGATGCTCAAGATGAATATCTCGAAGCTATAATGCGCCTCAACACCACCATCTTGAACCTACAGCACTCGTACCCCAACATCAACGTCGAAGTGTTCGTCCACAAGGTAGACGGCCTCTCCGAGGACTACAAAGGCGACACATTCCGGGACATCATCCAGCGAGTCCAAGACGAGCTCTCCGACCACGGCTACGAGAACGCGCCCGTCTCCTTCTACCAAACCAGCATCTACGACCACTCTATCTTCGAGGCATTCTCCAAGGTCATCCAGAAACTGATCCCACAGCTCCCAACCCTCGAAGCCCTTCTCAACAGCCTCTGCTCGACTTGCAAGATCGAGAAGGCGTACCTGTTCGATATCATGAGTAAGATCTACATCGCAACAGACACCAGCCCGACGGACATTGGCAGTTACGAGATCTGCTCCGACTACATTGACGTCGTCATCGACGTCAGCGAGATCTACGGATGGGACCGTCCTGCCGAGAACGGCAACGCCGAAGTCGTGGAGAACGGGAACAACGATGCAGAGAGCCTCATCACGATGGAGAAGAAGGGCAACAACTACCTTTACTTACGGGAGATCAACAAGTGAGTCCTAGATATCAATCCGCTCACGGTTGAACGTCACTCTAACGCATGACAGATACCTTGCCTTGATATGTCTCATGGGCGATGACAGCCCAGCCGAGAAGAAGGCAGTTGTCGACTACAACGTCGGCGTGTTCCAGGATGCCTTGAAACAGGTCTTCCCAAGAGCCGAGCGGGATCTCCCCGTTATCCAAACGAGCTGATGACGGGTCGGTCTATGATCTTGCTGGAAAACGAAAGGCAACCCCATTCAATATTTTCCATAGCAGGACTAGTATTTCTTGTCTCTTCTCAAAAACGAATGATATGATGGGGCCTTGCAACCAAAAAGTAGCGTTCGCAACGGGTAGTAACGCAGCAAGCTGGATACGAAGTTAAAAAATGACTTGAGGTCTATGAAGTGTATAGTAGCAAAAGAAAGGCTCAGAATATGTCCAATTGAATTCGACATCACACTCTATATCTTCTTCACCAAATGTTTATGAACGACTTTCGTGCCTTTCTTTTCACTCACCCAGCATGCAATACATCACGATACCATACATGTGGCTAAGTCATTCATATCAATCGTGCCGCACCCTCGCACCCTCGCTCGCTCGCGTGGTAACCGACCACTTACAAGGATCAATCTCTCATCCCCCATCCCCCGCCTAAATTACCATCCATCCGTCCAATGGCACCACGATCATACCACGTTACAACATTGAATTTCCCGCCGCGGATAATTGATCCACAACAACCTTTTGATATGCATCCCCACTAGTCACATTTCCGTGATTCCTATCCATGTAGCCACCGGTCGGAGCGCCGGACCGCGATCGTTCCGGAGTTGCGTTGCGTGCTCTGTGGTTTTCTTTGTACTTTATCTAATAAACCAATTTACTAATGCTGAAGCTTGGGTTGGCGGGCAAAGGCCACGATGGCCACTCGGAATAAGAGGACTTAATTTATTTTTTTAGAAGGACGGCGAGGGAGGTAGAAAAGGGATGGCGTAGCTCTATGTTTTGCTACTTTGGTGTGACGGAGAATTTTATTTTATTTTGATTTTAGAGATTTGGCTTTTGAGGTTGAGATACTTTTTTGGGGAAGCGGAGGAGAATTTAACACTTCATTTGCAATTGGATTTGTTTAGAAGATTGGTGAGGGCATTGGCATTACAACCCATCACCATCGTCGTCGTCTTCAGAGAAAGCGATTCCTTTCCAAAGAACAATCGCTCGACCAAAACAGAGACATCAAGTCGACGACCGCCCATTGCTACTAACTCAGACAACGACTCGGGTACCTGAACTCCACGCACAACTCCAACACCAATCCGGCCTAACCCACCGCCTATGTAACCTTACCTCCGACAACTCCGAGCACTCACAACATCTCAAGAAACCCTACGCCATACCTTCTCCTCCCCAAACCCACACCACACGACAACCACCAAACAATGTCGTCAGCACGGTACCGTCCAAACGCCTCACGGCCCTCCGACTCCCCCTCCGACTCCCCCTCCAGCACAACCAAAAACGTCGCGACAACAACAGAGGAGGACGACAGACGCAACAAATTCACCATCCTCGACGCACTGCGCGTGCTCGCAGGCGTGCTGATACTCAGCTGCGGAACAAGCTACCTCGCAACCTCAGGATCCAGCCTCACATGGGGCTACAACCCATGGTGGACGCGGGCGCGGGAGTGGAAAGGCTTACTCGTACGTATTCCCACCCCCAAATTCCCCCAATTCCCCCTCTTCCCTCTTCCATCACCACCCACAGAAAGGAACATGCATAGCTGATAGAATGTACACAGCGCGGAACCGTCCACCTAACAGACGCCCAACTCGCCACCTACGACGGCACCGACCCCTCCCTCCCCATCTACCTCGCCCTCAACGGCACAATCTACGACGTGTCCTCCTCGCCGGGGACCTACGGCCCCGGCGGCTCGTACCATTTCTTCGCGGGGCGGGACGCCGCGCGCGCGTTCCTGACTGGGTGTTTCGCAGAGGACCAGACGCCCGACTTGCGTGGGGTCGAATTGATGTACATGCCTATTGACCCGGAGCCTGGGCATCCGGATTATAAGGAGCCCGGGGAGAGGAGGGAACTGAGTAAGGGGGAGAGGAAGAATAGGCATGCGAGGGAGTTGAGGGAGGCGAGGAGGAGGGTTAGGGAGGGGTTGGAGCATTGGCATACGTTGTTCAGGGGGGATAAGGGGAAGCCGTATAGGAGGGTTGGGGAGGTGGTGAGGGAGGAGGGGTGGTTGGAGAAGCTGGAGAAGAGGGAGCTTTGTGAGGAGGCGAGGAAGGCGAGGCCGGTTAGGAAGGATTTGTAGATGACGTTGGGGATGGAGGTTTGGGGAGGGTTGTTTAGGAGTGTGTGGAAACGAGAAAATCAAAATTTAACCTTAAAACAAGCAAGCAAACCTTTCAAACAAACAAACAGAGCGAAGCAGAGAGGAGATGAAAACGAGACACGTGGTGGTGTGGATATACGTGTGGCTCTTTACGTATGCAGGTTTAAAACGCTTCAGCAGCTTGCGTTTTCGTAATTCTGATATGACATGCATTGGAAGGGAAGACGGGAGAGGGTTGAAGGAGGGTATTGTTAGATTCGTGAGGGGGCTGACGGTAATGACAGGTGTTGTGGAAGGGCATATGATGGACATGGTGTCTTGGCGATGGCAATGCTATGATGTGGGAGGAGAGACGTTGGAGTGGGAGATGGATCGGGAATTAGATATCGACAGAGGGTGACGTGGTAGCTAAAGGGTTAGTTAGAAACAAACTGTTGTGTTAAGAAGGTATCCTAGGTAGACAATATGTGTGATGGGCGGCTTGGTCATCTGGGAATACGGCATGTAAATCATGATCACCCTCATCATCGTCAACGAATACGACAAGTTCGAAACGAGGCTTCCTGGATTTCCGTTTCATTCAGTTACATAAAACCTTCGCCCGGCAAAACAAAAAGCATTCACCCAGAGCAAAGCCGATGCCCCTTCTCTCATCCCATCGTTCCATTGCATTCTCTGTGAGTTCCCCCCACTACCGGTGGTATATTTTCCGTCCGCAAAAATTCATACGCCGATTCATATTTGGGGAGAGAGAAAGAAGGAGGGAAATGTAAAATAAACAAGTTGGTATTGAGAAGTTCATTTTTTGAGTTTGTTTATCGTTGGGAAATCGCAAGTGGACCTCGCATCTATTCGTTCAGTTTCTTTTTAATTTTTTCCGTGGAACGAAATCGCTTAGTCGGTGGCGCCGACGGCACGAGCTGGGATATAGTTAGTATAAAAATTCTCCGTCGTCTTCGGTGTGTTCCCTTCGCTCGGGGGACGTACTGTAGATGCTCAACTTGGAGTGACCGACGACCTTCTTGATCTGGCCGTTCTCCTCGAGATCAGCGAGCGCCTGCCTGGCGAGCGATCCGTTAATCTTCAGACGATCGACGAGGGTGGCGACGGTGATGAGGCGGTAAGACTGGACATCCTTCTGGAGCTTGTCGTTGGTCTGCTTGTCGAGAACGACGGCGTGCTGGGCCTTGTCCTTGACTGTGAAATTGTCAGTGGCGGTTCGTCGCGGGGAGACGCAAAGTCGATGGCGACGGTTGGGAAATGTGCCAGAGATGTGGAGGGAAAGGCGCTCGCGAAGAGGAATATCGATAAGCCTCTTCAGAGGCACAAAAATGGAGGGTATCGAGTGTCTGGATGTGTGCGATGTCGTGGTGATAACGTACCCTTGCCCTTGGACCACTTCTTCTTTTGCTTCTTGCCACCGGTTGCTGCTGGTGCCTGGATGATTATCAGTCTCGACTGTTCGTCTTCTTCATCGTGGACGGGGTGTATCTACCATTTTGATAGTTGTCGTGGATGTGTCGTTACAAGCCTACGGTTGAGGAAGCCTGAACGACAAAATGGAGGCACTGGAGAGTGGCACCTTGGCATTCGCTTAATCAATCGGGTTAGTCACCATATCACGTGATCTCGTTCCTTCCTCCAATCACGTGACTGTCAAAACAACACGTCCCGAGCAGAACCATTTTTCGATATGGCCGATAGAGAATTTTGCAGACTTGCAATACGTGCCGAAAGGTGTGTCTATACCGACATTTCAACGTGGTACATCGCCATGCACCAGCAAGTCGACGATGCAGCTCTGTACCCTTGTCCTCGGCCTCGGTCATGAGGCCTGCCAATGTTTCTCGAAAAAATCGAAGGCTTCCCCAAAAGGAAGGCGCCATTTCAACGTCCCTAAGTACCTAGATGGGTTCAAAAGACTATTGGTAAAGGAAGTATGCAAGCGTAGTGTAACGTCCGTCCGAACCATCAAGGGTCTTTCTCTTCTCTGCCAGCCAAGGCCTGCGATCCCGATTGCGAAAACAATGAATGTATATCTTGCGGCGGAGATTGCAATAGTATATGACCAAGGCAAAGTGCTATTATTGACGCTGGGTCGAAATTTATTGTCTGACGTACTCCTCGCGGGACGCCCTCAATGCGGAGGCACAATTTAGCGCTATCGCGATTGTCGCCACAAAAAGGGTGTGTAGCCGGGGCGGACGCTGGTTGGCGAGAGGGAACCGGGCGCATCCTGACCACATTGCCATTATCAGACCAACTCCCGCACTTGACCATGCATCACGACATGAACCTCGTATGAAGCGCACACCCCGCCGTCATATGCCACCATATGGCATACAGATTGGCATATAGTAGAGGCAACTAGAGAGATAAGTACGGCGCAGTAGATCTGGTAGGCAACACACGATCGGCACGAGATGCATCTCCCAAAAGCAATATTACAAGGTTGTCCACGAAGAGGACACCGAAACCAGCCTTGTCCTTTGGATTTTTACTGCTCTACCACACCCACCACCACTAATTGAGAGATAGCTAAACGAATAGAGATAACGACACACCGCACAAAGTGCACTAATAGACAATGAGATGGGATCCTCAAGCTTGAGAGAGAGATGTGCTGAAACAGGTAGTTGGAGACGATGAAGGCAAGGAAAGAAAGCAGACCCCTCGCATGTAACCGCTTGCTTTTCCATGTCCTCCTCCTCTCTTCAATTGCTCGTTTCCGAGCAAGCGCCTCTATCTGCTTAATATGCTCGCTAAGACAGAAGGAAATGCCCCATGGGTTGCTTGCAATTCCTGAAAGACATAGACACACAAGTCCATTGTAACCAGAAGATGGAGAAGAGCTAGAGAGCACGCGTCAATGCTAGTTGCTCCATACCAAGTGTAGCCGCAATGTAATCGCCAAGACGCCAGTGAGGTCCAGATGAAAATGCATGATCATTAGAAGAAATGGGTGTGGGGTTTGGAGAGCTCATGGACTTCCATTTCCTATAAGATTTGTTAGTACTGTTTTCTAAGGTACACCAGATTGCAATGGTTAACGCACCATTTTGAAGGTATTGAGCTCCTCCTTGATCTGCTGTGCCAGCATAGGTGTGAGTCGGTTGCAAGTCGCAATCTCGCCCCGGCGGTCGTAGTCGGAAGCTGACCAAGCATCGTAAAACTGGATGCGTGGGCTAAAGCTGATGTTTCCTCGGCCGCCTTGGGGAGTGGTGGGAAGGCTTCTGGTGCTGGGACTCATGATCCTTGGAGGTCGACCAAAATAATCATCGCCGCCAATTGGAGCTTGGCGCGACTGCTCGTCGTGTGGGGTGCTGGGAGCACTCGATTTGGGGGTCTCGTTCGAATGATGAGCGTCAACAGGGCGGAGAACAGGTGAAGAAGTTTCGGAGTTGGGACCGGTGCCTGAAGGAAAGTTAGATCGAGTCATCAAGTCCCATGTTGATCGCACTCACGCTTAAGGATGCCTTTCTTGATAGAAGACAGAACCTCCGCCCGCTCTCGGTCTCCGCCAACAATACTCTTGCGAGAGAATTCGTTTGGTCCGGAGCTAAACGAAGGAATATCGAGAGGTGTCTGCCCTGGCTCCATTGAATTTCTTTCGAGTTTGGGGTACCCAGTGCCACCCCCGGCTTGTTCGCGGGGGTCCACGTTGACATTGACCTTCTGACGCTCAGCTTCTACTGACACCATGGTGACTGGTCCAACACTAGGCTGGGCAATAGGTCCGTCTGCCGCAGGAACACCAATGACAGATTTGGGTCGGAAGAGCCCCTTGATAGACCTGCCACCTTTCCTCATGCCACTGCCCATTTTGCGGAGCATGATGGACGCCGACGAGGCGGTTGAAGATATCGAAAGGTTGTCTGTAGATCCTGAAAATCCACCTTGTCCGTTGTAGATACCGGCACCAATACCGGCAGCCTCCTGTTTTGCAACAATGGCTGCCTGTTCAGCATCCTGCTCGTTGTCGAACCGATCCTTACGCAATTTGGCGCGCTCCGCAGAAAGGTTGTTCTCAGCAGTTGCCCGGCGAAGCTCAGCAGCACTGCCAAAGGAGAATGCTCTCCTCAATCGTGACTTTACTCCTCGGCCGGACTCCTTATCGTTCAACGCGGTGAGGTGTTGCATGGCCGGGCTTCGTTCAGCAGGTGCATCTGCTCCCTTTTTGGCTGGAACCGTGGATCCAGATTGTGACAGAGGTGAAGGAGCGATGGTACGCTTTACAGGCTCGGTTGCAGTTCTGGGCGAGACAGGTCCTTGAGATATAGAACCTTGTCGAGACTGAAAAAGTCAGTTAGATTTCCTCTTCGAGACACCTTCATGGAAGACACATACCGATGGCCTAGAGACACTGGAAGACCCACTGCCAGCACTGCCTTGTCGCTCGTGGCTTTGACGTGAGGTGGGCCGACTTCCCTTTTGGTTGGAGCTCGAAACCGGTCTCAATTCTGGAGTATTGCGCTTGTTAGGGTTGGAGATTGGAGCCTCGAGGGGTGCAGGCGAGGCACCGCTGCTAGCTTGGGCCGTGGCATCAAGTCCACTTAAGCTCCTTCTCCTGTATCTCTTTGCCTGGTCTGTAGAGGCTTGCCGGGGCACTTGCATATCATCTACACTGCTTGCCCGGTTGTGTCCAGGTCTAGTTGGAGCCTGAAGATCATCCAATGCCATGATGGGACCAACATCAATTTTTGGAGAGGCAAGGACTGGGGGGCCACCTATTGAAGGCGACAATTGAGTGGGTGTAGCTGCCGCAGAACCAGCGGTGATGGTATTGGAGGAGTCGGTTCGGCGAGCACTTGCGCGGTAGCGGCTTGGTGAAGGCTTAGCCGGGTTTGAATCCTGCAGAGACAAGGAAAGGTCAGGTACGGAGGTAGACAAAGTGATGGAGGACGTAGAGGTATCCTTCCTATGCTCGGACGTGGCCAGCACACTGTCATCTTTCGACGAGAAGTGTGGGCCGGTGGAAGAGCGACTGGAGGATCCAGACGTCGATACAGTCGAGTCTGACGAGGAAGATGGATGAGAAGGGTGACCGAGGCGAGCTCCTGCACTGAATTGGTGCGTTGGGGCCGATACGATTCTGTTCTCCTGGCGTAGCTGGGGTGTGCTCGAGAAGGCATATGGTGCTATCGGGGCCGATGATGTGCCCCGATATCCAGTGCCTCCAGTCTGGCCATTGTAGACGGAGGATCGGTTCATTTGTGAATTTCTGGGCTGTTGGGGGTGAGGCTGTTGTACCGACTGATTTGCAAAAGCGTCCGAGGAGGTGTGGAGCATGGTCATGGAACCGGAGGACTGAATGACGGGTGCAAGTACCTGAGCCATCGGAACCCTTCACTGAGAAGCGGCTGCGTGCTCGATCGAAGAAGGGTGAGGGTACCGTCGACGATTGGAGGGGAGTAGAGCGGCGATAAGAGAGTCGAGAAACAAGCGAGAGTAGGGTGTTATCTGGAGATGATGGACGTATTAGTCGACTGATGCTGCTGCAATGTTGCTTTGAAAACAGACAAGATTTTAAAGAGTGTGGAGTGATTGAGAGGAAAGGGTTCACCAGGGGGCAGGTGAGGTAATTGTGGGTCAGGGAGGAGGCATCAGAAGATGGGAGAGAGAGGAGAAGGCAGTTGGCGGACGTACCCCTTTCGCAGCGAGGACTTTTCCCGTTGGCGACAACGATTGCTTCGGGCAGGCGTAGGATTAAGGAAAAAGGGAGATGCTACCAGATAAAAGAGAAGAAACCGAGAAAGGGCTATTAAAACAGAGATAAAATGCCAAAAAAGAAAAGGCCGTCTGGAGGGAGGGCGCGCTGGAGAGGCTGTCGTGAAATCGACGGAGCTGGCAAAGTGTACCAAGCCTCCCGAGCAGACAATCAAGCCTGCATTGGACGGATATCGAGCGTGAAATTCGACTGGATGAAGAGCAAACAGTGAGGACGATTGGCGTTAAAGAGGATGGAGCAGAAAAGAAAAAGAATAGAGGTAGGGAATGGGGGGGGAGAGTGAGTGAGAGTAGATGTGGAGGTGGTGGAGGTTGAAGTGAAAGTAGTAGAGAAGGAGGAGGAGAGGAGAGAGTGAGAGCCCGGCGGCGTTTGGACTTTTGGTGGGTGAGAGAGACTGAGAAGAGAGAATGGGTTAATGGGATGGGATAGGCTGGGATGGGTTGGGTGGACGAGTAGAAGCGGGCCTCAGGAGGGAGAGGAGGATTGGGAGGTTGCCCGTTTGGGAATAGTAGGGGCACACGGGCCGGGAAGTGTGCCTTTCCGGGCTAAGCCAATTCCAGTTGAGCAGAGAAAGAAGGGGAAAAGCTGGGATGATGGATGGATGGATGTGTACCTTTTCGTTATACGCGCCTTTACGGGGATTGTTCGATTGGCGATGATGCTGATGATGATTTATGGGAGTTGACGAAGGAATTAGAAGAGATTGTTTCGCTGTTGTCGAAGTCGTGGATGGTGTTGGCTGTGATACTGTAGATCTGAGTGACTGACCCACGGAGGACTGACACGAACTGGCTTATTGTTATTATTATTATCACCATCACCATCACCAACCATCAACATGCTCTTCATCGGACCCAATCATCGTCCAATTGCGTTCTTGCGCTTCTTCACTTACCTCAGGAAACCAATTTACTCCACAGGATCCCCGTACGAGAACTCCCCTCGATCGATCAATCAGTCAATCACCTATTCCTAGAAGTATTACTACTGGCGGGATGCCTTGTCGCCCCGTAAGGTAAGCTCGTCGTCCTTGTGGCTTGGCTGTTTCCAGGAGTGTTGATGTCGTTCAGTTCATTCACCCTTCTCCTCCAGTGAGAAGAGCGTATAAGAAAATAGAGATACACGTGTGTGTACTCGTGTAGCTGAAGAGAAGTGTATGTGCAAATATAGAGTACCTAGGTACGGGGCCACGGTATGGTATAGAATCGTTCAATCGGATTGGTGAGGTGGCGGCGGTGGTAGTGAGAGAGAGAGGAAGAAAGAAAGAAACAATTCGTGAACACCACAAAGTATCTATCAGGTCCTATCAAGACTACTATCTACTTCCCCAGTCGATGGATCGAACTTGGAAGATTACCCTGAACCGAGTGGGAAGATTACCCTGACATGGCAACGACGGATTGCAAATGCAGTGTTTCAAGTTCATGTTCGCGGCCAACATTGCCCTCCCACGGGGTCACCAAGTACAATCATTCGATCATGGTCGGGTCTATCCTTTTCCCGAAGCAGCGGCAACGGCGACAGGCGGGATTGCACGCATCATTTGTCCCCTACATATCCCCATCCCATTACTCTCCTTAGTCCCCTTAGTCTCCTTGGAGTCTCCCTAGTCCCCTTGTTCCCTAGAGTCCTTAGTTACTGTGTAGGTACGGAGTAGTGTAGTGTGTACAAATAGTGGTGACTGTAGTGACTGTAGTGACTAGTGACTTAGTGTACACTATGTATGTACTCCCCTATCCTATCCACCAAACGATAAACCCCCTGATCCCTACCCCTTCACGAATCCATTATCCACCCGCCCACCCACACGCACACGCACGCACGCATCCATCAATCAATTTATAGAAGATGGTATTGCTTGTGCACACCGACAACTTCCCTGCCTACAACTCCAATTCTTTGACTCACCAATACTTACTTCTAGATGTACGGAGTGCTGTCTATACATACATCCTACAGGGTACTCCTCTTACCATCTCATCACGATATCTCACCAGCATACTCCCCAAATAAACATTGCCAATTCCATACATCCAAACCTCTGATCTATTCTACATGTACATCAATCTACTCATGGTACAGAGTACATAAAGATAAAGAGTACATGCACCACTCGCCATTTTAATTATGCCCGGCCCGCGGGTCTGGATACCCGTGTTTGATATTAGCAGTAATACCTTGTAATCATCATCATTTAGATACCTAGGTACTGCATGTACTCCGTACTGCTTGCACATACATGTACATACATATCCACACTTCTTCATCTCATGCACACTGGTCAGTAGTTATCTAGGTACTATATGTTCTGTATCCTTTTGTACTGAGCCCTCTTCTCGTACTGTAGAGAGCAATAGATCCATCAGCCATGGTTAGTTTTAGCGTGAGCCCCCCGCGCCTACCCTTTCCCTTTTGCTCCTTCCTTCCCACCTCCCCCACCCCTTGTACGTCCATCCGTCAACCATTACGGCTACAAATCAATCAGATATAACTTCCAAACCACTACACAAAACTTCAGTAGTCCATCAAATAGCATCGTCGTCGTCTTTCATTCACCTCCCGGTCTTTCTACCCTCTTTCATCTATGCATACATGATACAGCACACATACCGTTCAGCAGCACTGTCTGCCGTGCGCTCAGTTGCTGCAGGGCACGGCAGATCGTAGGTGTTCACGCTCGTTGCCGTCACCGCCGCTCCTAGGCAGTCACGCATTCCAGACGACAACCCGCTTCCGAGCAACCAACGAAGCAGAGCAGATTCCGTACCTACTAGCCTGCTGCAAACGACCCTCGCCTGCATTCCGCATGCCATCATCTCCAAACAAAAAAAAAATTCAAAGGACCCGCCAGAGGGCTCAGCACAATTCGAAACTGCAACATGTCCGCCGGGCGCGTCTTGGTCCTCCTCTCCTGTAGTTTCTGTGTAGGCGGGAGGCGAAGATGCATGCGCGCACGGCCACGGAACGGCACCTACGAGCGCCCAGTGCGAGCTTAAGTGGATGGGATGCAAGACTGCTCATTTGCTCGCGCTACTGAATACGACCGGGTGAGGATCCAAATCTGAGCTTGTGAGCAGGCTTGCACGCTTGATTCTCATTTTGCCTACCTGGGTACGGCATCACCGCATACCCTGGAGTCCCTGTCATCCTCCGTCGTCTTCGTCGTGGTGGGCGACAACAACAAAACGACGACAACGAATTGCACCGCTGGCAACAGGGCAGGATGAGGCCTGTTTGCTGTGGGGTTCAGGTTCAGTCACCGTTTCTCGGCTACGCGTATTGAGCCTCCAGCGTACTGAGCGTCTCCAGGCCAAGGTAATGGCCCATGGTCCATGGCTCATGGCCGCTCGCGATCCACGACGACGAAGAGCGGTGGACGACATGTGCATTCGATCCAGCGGGTGCTGAACATGCATGCATCAGAATGAAGGTCCACAGCGTCCGTGGATTCAAGAGCTCCAAATGGTCTAGCCGGCGCGCTGTACCCGTTTGACGATAAGAGTCAACGAGTAGGCGGTACCCATGCGTGCCATGCTCGTGGGGCTTCTGCACTACAACACATGCAGCTGGGTCGGCTGCTTTTTTCTTTTTCTTTGCCATCGTGCAGCTATGTTTTCAAGCATGGTAATTGAAAGATTGCGGTATATGATCATTTGAGTCACTACATCGCACTTCACGACTACTACAAGTGGGTTGTCAGTTTTCCCTACACTCGTCTTTTTCTCTAGACAGGCGTGCGTGTTTATTTATTCAACTATCGGCCGAGTCTCTATGCGAGCAGCGACGGTGTTAACCAGCCACCGCTCCGAGCCGGATGAACCCCTCCCTCAAATGAGCACCGGCCTGTACCGTTGTGACTTGTAAGCATGCACAGTGGTGCATAGTCGTCCCACGACTATCAAGATCTCTGCAGGTCCAAGTTCCGATGAGAAAGTTACTTGCCTGGCCTGGCTACATACGATTGGCCTTTGCGTCTCAAACGATTACAGGTACATTGCGCCAAGGCCTGGGGAAATAAGGCACTTTGCCGAGGCGGCTGCAGAACGAGACCGAGATGACTTTGTTTGATGCTCCTGTTGGCTTCGACTCTGGTAGATTAGAGTTCGTACAGCTCACGGCACACAAGCACCATCGACACAGCACAGTGCGGAATAACTACATCTACCTCACCGACTACCGAAACCCTGGTATATCAGCTCATGATATGATAGCACGTCGATCGAAGCCGTTCAAGCGTCGGTGTTACACCGAGTCTTTCTCCCTGTCCCCGCTTTCATGCATGCCCTACGCCATGGGTGACGCGAGCCCTTTAGTTGTGCTTTGGTCAACGAAGTAAAGTAGGGACTCCACACCCGTGTCCTTTTTTTATATCAGTGAACAGCCAATCACATTCAAATTCGCCGCAGATCATCCTCAATCGCACCCGTTTACATGGATCAGGCTCACTGATCAGACAACGTCTCAAATTCCACAAGAATCATGATTGCAATCGAAGTGCTTCCCTGAAATTCCTTGTAATGTCCTGGAGATTACAAGTAGCTATCTTGACATGACACGCCGCTGGTGAGATCGCGTACTCGACGGGCCACTAGCTCTACAGACCAAGAATAAGTCCGCGTACTTCGTACATCGAGCACCTAGAGAAAAACCCTCCCACCTCGGTTTGACAGCCTCCATTCTTGCGAATTCAATGAGTTGGCGGCAGCGTGACGTTGCGGTCAGCCTCACATTTTCCTGTCCGGACAGGCAGGCCAGCTGTAACAAAGTTTACCACGCACCAGAGTCGTGGAACCGACTACAGTCGGTCTCTGCCGCGATGCGGTTCTTTGTCGAGGACGTAACAGTTCTTCACCATTATCAACCCTGTGGCACTCCGTAGTCCGTATATGATGTCCCGATCCAGTCGTTGAACCGTCCACCATTGTACGATTAGACCTCGCTCGCATTGATTATATCATCACGCAGATGTGAGGACGCCATCAAGTCAGTCGTACAAGTTCGCATCGCGCCCTCCTCCTGGCGGGGGATCTGGACGTCAGTACAGCAAGCAACACAATAGCGCTGCGACTAACGCTCGAATTTCAGTAGGTTAATTGTCTAACATTCAAACGTTTTCCAAGTCTGGGTCTGTTCACTCCCTACACAGTAGTAGTCAAAGCTACAGTAGTCTTTCGAATCCAGTAGAACACTGTTTGCGCGTTTTACCTCAACCACTCATGGCCCACGAACTGCTAGTTATCACCGCAGCGGGACAATTATGGTCAACCCCGCCCTAAATAACGCGTCCTTTTCTTCAGTAAACAACGCGAGGACGAACTATCAGCCCATGCGACCACCGCCCTAATTGTTGATGGCTGAGGTTGGTTTCAAACGTCCGCAGATTATGATCGATCTTAGAAATGACATATTACGACACCCACACACTGTCCCTGTCAGAATATCTTCAAACCGGGACATTAAATTGGGATCTCTCCCTCGTGTTACGTCTTGAGACTGTTAGACTGAATGGTGTTGTTCGTAAGTGACTTACAATCCTGCCCTGAGGACTGCCATCTCGATCGCAGTCGATGATTCAGGTACGCAGTGTTGGCTCCGAAACATTTTGCAAAAGTCGTGGCCCAGGCTAACTGGCTCGCCTAAAAGCGTCCAAAGGCACTCCAAACCACCATCCAATAGGACCTCGATTCCGGCTAGGATCGCCGCGTTTCATACTTACGTCTCCCAGTCCCACGTCATACAGACTTATTACCAAATGCACCAGAGAACCCCAGGTGTGGACTACGATCCCCCAGAGTGGGGTTTTCCTATTCTTTTGCCAGCAATTCTGACCACCAATTGTTCGCCTTCTCACTGCCTGCCGTTGTGCCTCGGAGCGGCTGTATCGAATCACATAGCACAACGCCGTAGCTTCGGGATCCAGATCTCCTCAACACGACTAGCAGCATCACAACCGCTTTTACCCATGAGCTACTGCCGCCCCTTGGGGGACTTTTTGTCCCGGCCGTGTGGGCCTCTCAACGTTTATACTTGTCACATGTACGAAATACAATTGACTCGGCCAATTGGGAAGATGTGAATACGGAACTCATAGGCCAATTGGCTGATAGAGGCGGAATATCATGTCCCAGGCCCGATCTTGACTTGAGCCTTACTTCAATCGTCGTTTCCAAAAGCTCCAACGTTTTTTTAGGTTTTGAGCTTCTTCGTTTTCACTTAGTAACCGTAAGCGGCAGTTCACCAATTGCACAGGTAAGCCACGCATTAATCCCAGCCGCATCATCGCATGACATGGCAGTGACCACCAAAAATGCCCGGGGAGTACTGTGCGTACACAATCGTACAGACTCTTACGTGTCACTGCTACCAGGACTAGGTGGTTCGACTTGGAGTGGATGTGTCGAGCAATCCAATCGGAACGCCACAGCTCCCTTGCGGAACCCAGAGTCGATCTGAGACTTTCTCTGACCGCCTCAAATAGCAGCCACAGGTGTGTACATCCAGACAGAGCACATCCATGACCTGTGGCACCCATCGCTTTCGTTGGACTAAACCTCCACCTATGGGGTCAACGCCGAATCAAAGACGCTGGGCAACCTAAACATCTTGGCCAGACATCGGGTGCAAGGAAGTTCGCAAAGTTCGCAATCCACACCCTTTGAACATGGTCAGATCGACTGCACTGGCGTTGTTGGGCCCGCGATCACTCAACTCACCCTTTGTTCTCTCGCGAGAAGGCTTGCGAGCAACTCCGAACAAGGCAGGTGGCCGAAGCAGCTGATGGCCTTGATGCAGTAGACATACAGACCGATAGTTTGAACCAAAGATCATATCACATTTCGGGATCGCAGTCTGGCTGGACGAGCTCTCCGACCAATGACGATGCATTCAAGCCAGACACTCCACGGCGACCCTCGTACCTCGTAAGCTGCTCCTCATGTCAGGCGTAGCTGGTCGGCGCCACGTACTGCCAGCACACGTGCTGTCAAGATATGAGCCCGCAAGCCACCGTCCTATCGAGCAGCTGATTATCTCACACATCAGCTGTGTTGGGAGAAGAAAGCTTGTCGTCAGCCACCAGCCGCCTCCTAGTATCAGTGCTTCTCATAGTGATCCGTTGTTGATGGAGATGTCCCGTACCAAGGCAGCCATTGCGAGTCGTCCGGCGTCATGAGAGGGGTACATCACGTCGATGTTTTCGAGTCATCGTAGTTCGTATGGTGTTTCTCTTCTTCTCAGGAATTGGGCTTGAAGTTTGACCTTGCATGAGTTGTAACAGCAGCAGTGATTGTCCGCCCTCCATATTCAAATGTGTTTGAAAGAATAGATGAGCAGCTTCAAATTCATTTCTTTGCCTTTGCAAACATCAACTGTGATATATGAAAAATCCTCCGACCAAATGTAGAGTAGGTCCTACCCACTTCCATCCGAGCATATATGGTGTAGAATTTATATATTCCATGACTACACCCACACCTTTCGTACATCACAACGACCGGACATACGGAACCTCATACACATCACTACACTCACTACTCTCCAATGAAAAATCAACATAATATAGCCCCGAAGTCGAAGACAAATTCCAGCAGGCATCGATAGTTATAGCGTGGCATGACTCACCACATCAGTCTTCTGACTCGGACTACGTACGATATGCGTTTACATATTTTGCTCTTAGTATGAAAGGTACGAAATCGACGAGAGTGGCAATCAGTGGTTTGGGAGAAGGGTTTCTGTCTTGAGATGACGATGACGAAGACGGATTTGGACGCTGCTTTTGGTTTTTGGTTCATGGGGATCGGGGTAGTGTTGTGGGTGCTGGTGTTGGTGAGGAGGAAGGAGGACGGATGAGGAGATGTTGGTGGGGAGGAGGGGGGATGGTGAGGAAAGGTGAAGACGTGGTGAAGACGTGGTGAACGTGGTGAATACGTGGTGATGTAGTGAAGATGTAGTGAAGATAACGAAGATGAAAATATAGTGAAGGTGTAGTGAAGGCGTAGTGAAGGTGTAGTGCAGGCGTAGTGCAGGCTACATATTATACAGTAAGAAGGGCTACCTATTCCTCTAATATTAAATTTATTTAGTTTGATCATGCATTTATACTTGAAACGTACGTACACACCTAGGCAAATACACATACATACATACACATAAATGTTTGTCTATCTATTTACACAAACATAGACAGTTGTAGTCACAACCAAGTCTGACAAACATCTATACTTCCAACAACTCCCTCGCCCCTTCCGTACAACAAACTACAGACTTCATCCTGCGACTATAACCACCGTCTCAATTACACAACCTATACGGAGTATATCTTTAATTTAATATCTTGTGTCGCTCATCGGAGAATGATTTCTCCAGAAAAACGTCGATCGCGGGGTGCAGCGGAACGGACAGGGGTGCGGGTTCGTCCACCTATCATTTATCGCCGAGATGGGCCGGGAAAGGGGACCTGGATACAATTCAACATGAGGAGGACAAAAGGTCGGAAAGAGAGGGAAAGGGGAGGATTTAGATGTTTTGGTTACGGTTTGTATTGTTTGTCAGTTTCTGGTCGTTGCAGTGATGCTGGGATGAAGTGTACACAGTAATGTTCAGAGGTCGACGTCAGTCGATTATGAAGTGGACGTCTGAACACAAACATTCGTTTTGGCCGATTAGGACCGATTAACTAGCTAACTTCCAAACCGAACTAAACATCTAGAAATTAAACATATATTTAAATAGGTCCATACAATATGTTTCTAGGGGTTTGGAATAAATGAAACCTTACCAGGGTGGCCCTACTTGTCTTCACGTAAATGTACTTAGAGACATAGCAAAGCAACGTTCAAAGTAGCTAATTCATGAACCAAAGGGACTTGTCAATGTAATTGTTCCGCCTCCCGGCCCTACTTTCTTCTCCCCTTATGGTTTATCAATTTAAATATATGGAAACGCCGGAGATATGTGGCTGTGCGGTGCGACTTACAGACACCATAGTATGGAGAAAAAGAAACCCATGAATCCGCACACACCCACATACGTCAACGCTCGCCGACACGTCCCTTTCCAAATGGAGCAACGATTCGGAGATTTGTCGTCTGTGGAGAAAAGGAACGATAATAAGGGACGTGGGAAGGCTTGATATAAATAAGCTTTCGCCCTCTTCCCTTCTCTGCTTTTCGTCTTTACCATCCCATCCCATTCCTTCATCTTCTTGATTGATTGGAAAAGACAACGGACTCGGACACGTACTTCGAAAGACAACAATAGTAGCAATCATGAAGTTCCCTCTTATCGCCGGTGGGATGCTCTCCCTGTCCGCTGCCGTTGGCGCCGCACCGACGAATGTGTTTGAGAAGCGCGCGGATATGTGCGGACAGTGGGATAATGTTGTTTCTGGGACTTATACTTTGTATAATGTGAGTTAATCATCCCAGTATGAAGGTTCGATGGAAGAGGGGTGGAATGGGAGTGATGGAGAGTGATAGTGATGATGGTGCTGACTATTTGATAGAACCTCTGGGGCAGAGATGCCGCGACGTCAGGCTCGCAGTGCACTACGCTCGACGGACTGAGCGGCAGCAACTTGAAGTGGCACACGAAATGGTCATGGGCCGGAGGGTAAGTCTATTCCCCCTCCCCATTCCCCAAGATCCCATCACTAAAACCTACCCCAGACAATACAACGTAAAGTCCTACGCCAACGCCGTCACCACCATCACCAAGAAACCCCTCTCGCAATTCACCTCCCTCGCCTCGACCTGGAAATGGACATACACCGGGACCTCCCTCGTCGCCAACGTCGCCTACGACCTCTTCACGTCCTCCACCGCCTCAGGCAACGCAGAGTACGAAATCATGATCTGGCTCGGCGCGCTCGGCGGCGCGGGTCCCATCTCCTCGTCCGGTTCCCCCATCGCGACGCCCACTGTCGCCGGCAAGAGCTGGAAGCTGTACAATGGACCAAATGGGCAGATGAACGTGTTCAGCTTTGTTCCCGCGAGTGGCAACGTGAGCGATTTCAGTGGCGATTTGCTGGCGTTTGTGGATTATTTGAGCAAGAATCATGGGTTGAGCAAGACGCAGATCTTGCAGAGTGCGGGTGCCGGTACGGAGCCGTTTGTTGGGTCGAATGCGGTGTTTACTACTACGCAGTACAGCTTGGTTGCGAAATAGAGAAGGTCTTGCCTGTGGAGTCGGTGGAGCGAGCTAGATTTCGATGGTACCAGAGAGGTAGAGGAGGACAAGGGGTTTGAGATCTCAGACGAAGAGTTTGTAGAAGAAGAATCCAATGTACACTGCTACTGCTGCGAATGGGTATACCACGACTGAGAATTCTGCCCTGATGAATCGGAGCATCCAGCGCTCTATTGTGGTCCGTGGTGCTCCAGGTGTGAATATCATGTCTACCATTGCATCGTAGGACATCTGCTGGGCCTTATGTGCGTGTCCCCACATAGTCTTCTCGTATTGAATGATACTTTTGTCTAAACTTGCAGCAGGCGTTGGTGAATTTTGGGCTTCCACAATGGCTCTGCAGAGTAACATGGCATCATAGAGAGCAGTGTTGACCCCGACGCCAGCGAAAGGCGTCATTAGGTGTGCGGCATCGCCGAGGAGAGTCACGCCTTCCTGATGCTCCCATTTGAAGCCCACGGGAAGAGTGTAGAGGTTCTTCGGATACACGGGTCCATCTGTACTATCGATGAGATTCAAAAGATCCGGGCTCCAGTCCTCGAAAACCTGTCGCAATTCCGCCTTGACTTTCACCGGATCAGATGCATCCTCTCCCTTCTCCGCGATCCACTTCTCGTCGCGGACACTCCACGTCGAGACCCTGATGCTCTTGTCACTGACAAACTGCCCACTCAAACTCTTCTGATCAGAAAACGCAAACACACTCCCCCTATTCACAAACCCGAACGCCCTCGGTGCACGCATCTCAGCATCAGCAGGAACATCCAACATATACCCCCCAAGCCCCGCATACGCCGGCACCTCCTCAGACAGAAACCTCCTCACCCTACTCCACGCGCCGTCCGCCCCAACCACGAGATCGAACCCCCTCTCAACACTCCCATCCGCAAAATGCAACCCGCGATCCTCATCCACGCTCACGACCTTCCGTCCCCAGCGTACGCAGCCATCCGGGATACTCTCGATCAGCAAGCGCCGCAACAACACCCTATCGATCTCCGGCGCCTCTTGCAACGCACTCTTGCGCGCGGCGTCCCCCGCCGGCCGCGCCATCCACGTCGTCTGCCTCTTGTCGCAGAGCAGCAGCGCCTCGCCGTCGTACCGGGCGAGCTTTAGGAACTCCTGGAATAGGCCGGCTTTCTGCATTGCGAGGAGACCGGTTCCGGCGCGGAGGTCCAGGGAGCCGCCTTGCGAGCGGTCGTCGATGGACGTCTCGGCTTCGAAGATGGTGGTTGGGATGGAGGATTGGTGGAGCAGGCGCGCGAGCATGGTGCCTCCTGGGCCAGCGCCGATGATGGCGATTTTGGGGGACATTGGGGGATGGGGTTCCTGGAGTCACGGTCCTTGTTTTTTTATGGGAATGGGGTTTGATGGGGCGTCCTGGGGGATTGGGTCATTGTTGATAGATGGAGTGAAGTCATTGGAGAGATATGGCGCTAGTGGTGTATCTGACCAATTAAGTAGCGTCATGCATTTGTCTGTAGCTAGAATTAGCGTTGAGGTGGCTTGTATCACGACTCTTTGTAGAGATACTTGGAATCTTTGCAATTATTGATCGATCACGGTTGTGGTATATCGAATCTACGGGGAGCGATGCCCTATCGTACGTGGTTGGACTCGAAGGAATTCTATATCACTCGAGATCCGACAACATGGAATGGTACGCTAAACTCAAATCAATGTCAGTAGCAAGTAATGCTCCGACCATAACTTCTAGAGTACAGTCAGCAGGAGTCTCGTGGTTGAAAATCCTGCTGATAAGGATATAGCAGAAAGGAAGGGAGCATCGCAATTGCCACTGATTTACTTGCAGAAATCATCGAGATTACAACGTAGAGAAAGGGGAAGAAGGAATATCTGACGCCAGATCGTACATGCTGATACAAAGAAACTGTCCGATTGGTAAAAGATAGATATTTACTCGATGGCGTGAACCTCGATGCTTCCAGCAACCAGACTACGGGTCCATGATGTACGAGGTATGTTCAATTCAACATGATTCAAACTGCAAGGTCTCTATACCTAAGTAGGCTATCAGATTAAGAAAGTGTGCACAGTACACGCTAGATATGTTGATGGTGTAAGGCCTCTTTTGGCAGTGAGATGACATATCATGAGCTGACAGATTGTCATCTTTGGATATTTTGGTGGGCCAATTGACGTGTCTGCTGATAACAATTCAGCTCGACTGTTCTGGTCATTATAGAGTTGATTTGTTTTCAAAGAGTTAGTTCGACGTTGTGAAATCCTGAACGCCTAAGAATAGTAAAAAGTACAAACCGAGTGATTTGCGTGCTGTTGAGTAACATCTCTGTCGTGCGCTGCCTAATCGGGACTAAATGGAGTATTCGAACCTAGGACGAACACAGCCAATGAGTGTCTACCTGGCATCGAAGTAAGACCACAACGGTAGCACATGATCGTGAGAAGCCTGTCGGGGTGGTGGCAGGGTCGGAGGTTCTTGCATGTGAGATGGGACAAGCGAGTCGATCCGTGGAGCTGTTGGGTACCAGTTGCATGGGGGCGGTGCATATGGCGACCGGGATGAGGGGATTCAGGTACGGAGGAGGCACAGTTGACTGGTGACGTCTTTCTAACGGCTGTGGTTTTCTGCCTGTGGGGAATGAATGGATGAGGGGACTCTTCGCAATCGAACAAGAGACAGGCACACAGGCTCAGCGTTGCTTGACTGTGATCACTCCCTCTAGCAGCAAATTGGGGTAGGATAGCCGAGACTGAGGATTGTCTTTGTTGGCAAAGGTGAAGCAGAGGGCTGGGGCGGTTGTAAGGCGCATAGGGTGTTCAAGTCGCACTACACCCAGACTGGATGGCTGCGACTGTAACTGCAACTTGTGAGGAAATCTGATGTGTGTTCAATACTGAAGGCTGTGCCAAGTCCGATGGGGCGAGATCCTGCGCAAAGAAGATAAGGCGCGACTCAAAGCAAGCCGTCACCAACGAGGAAAACGTGCCAGAAGACGGGATCGCATCAAAAAGAGTAAGCAAGAAATGATGTGACCTGAAACAAAGGCAACTTGATAATGAAAGGTTGGACCTGGCCTATGGTCCTGCGCTACAACGACGAGCGGGAAGAGGAGGTTGGAAGGACCACTCTTGACATGTGTATTGTATACGTACGAATACGGGACATTGCAGAGGAAGTCCATTACATGCAGGGTCCGCATACGCTTACGTTTGCGAGATTCACAATGTACCTAGCAGTTTACCTACTGTAGATGCTGTCTCTAGGTGACGACCAGGCTAGTCGTAACAGAGAAATACGACTGGGAGAAGAGCGGAGGCATTGCATTGCATGTGCCCGGTCCGAGGCTGATCCGACGACAATGGTGGCGGAGGTGAGAAGTGAGACGTACGATTGATAGTGAGGGAGAGCGGCGAAGTCAGCCCGACCCATCACGAATTGGAGGACTAGAGTCGCTTGAGGTAGACAGAAAAAACATAAGCTGGGCAGCTTTGTACGAATGTAATATTGAGTGGATCGTCCCAAGGCTCACTTGGCATAAGGATGGGTTTGGTGACAGGCTGGAGCCGCCAGACCAACAAGACGCCAGCGCAGTCTAACAGCCAGGGAGCGGCCTGTGAGTAGCCCTACCCGGTCACCAAAGCATGCCAGTTGCCATGCTAGTGATTCAATCTATCCGTGCTTGAACAGTTCCCGTGAGCATCAGCTT
Organism: Aaosphaeria arxii CBS 175.79; assembly: GCF_010015735.1. Taxonomy (NCBI): domain Eukaryota; kingdom Fungi; phylum Ascomycota; class Dothideomycetes; order Pleosporales; genus Aaosphaeria; species Aaosphaeria arxii. The sequence continues at coordinate 595,390 of NW_022983483.1, forward strand.
GTGATTGAGTTTAGTATCAAGTTAGTGCGAGTGGACAGTTGGAGGTTGGAGGGAGGCTGACATGAGAGGACAAAGAGGGCGTGAATTGGAACATGTATTGATGGGGAGAAGATTCGAACTGATTTTCCAGTTCAGTCGAGACTCCTCCGTATTCGAGAAAGATTAAGGAAACAATTGACGCCGAGTGGCTCATCACAGCGCATGGCGAACAAGGAGATGAATGCAGGGCGCATGCGTGTCCTGTTTGTTTACGGGTAAGTGGAGTTGTTAAGTGCAATCCGGAGTATTGAATAATGAATGAATCTGAATGAATAATGGATAATGGGATGGAACAAGAGGGGTGAGGGGGGAGGGGGAGGCGAGTGGAGAGAGTGAAAGGGAATGAATGAGTCGTGGGCGGCGCGCGAGAGAACGGAAGCCAGCCAGGGAGGGGAAGAAGCCGTTGTCCGTCCGCCAACGATCGCCTCTCAGCCCGCGTCCACAGCCGTTGACCCTGGCCTCGACGTCCCTCTGAGGCAAGGCAAGGCAAGGCAAATCAAGGCCAGGCAACGAGTAATGTAATTGATAGATTGCCGTGTGTCTGTGTGTTTGTGAGTCTGTGAGTAGGTAGATCGTGCTTAGCTTTTGGATGTACACCTAGGCGCATGTGGCTGAGTGGGAAGAGATCGTCCCATCTGGCTATGATGCGGTGCTATGCTACAATATTGAAATGATGGGACACAAGGTCAGTGATACAACAGAGGGGATGTAAGAATATGAAAGTACGGTATGGGATGAGAACAGGATGGCAATACCTAGATGGAGGTTGGTACGGGGGCTGTTGTAAGTTGTTGTCTAGAGTCCACTCCACGCCTCAAGAGTACATTATCCCGGACTTTGAAAGCGACGGCGGCGGGCAAGCGGGTGGACGTGCGGTAACTAAAGTAATTGACTCGATCAAGTGAAAGCACGTAGCTACGGTTCATCATCGTATTCAGACCCTCGTTCGTCTAGTATGTGTGTAACGATTGCAGCCGGTAGGTATCACAGACTACCTAGGTAAGTAGTACATAGGTGGCGGCATAGTTATTGCGTGGTAATTGGAGGCATAGGCGAGGCGTAAGCAGCGGAGTAGGCGGAGGAGAGAGGAGTCGTAAGAGGAGTAGGAGGAAGAAGTAGTACAGACAAGAGGTGTATCAATAAGTCAATAGTCAATACCATAGCCATAAGCCCTTCATAGCCCATGTCCTGTTCCATTCACCACCCCATACCACATTCATACCCATATCCCATACCCTTACCCATTACCCACAGCTACCTACCCATACCCATGCCCTTACCCTTCCATTAACTTACCCACAGTCGAGTTACATACGAATACTTACGTTCCCCAAACCCAACATCGCCTCGTCGTCGCAGACATTTCAAGCATCTCATCTAGACTCCACTCCACCCTCATCCTTCCCCCATTAATCCCCTCCACTTCCCTCTTCCTCATCCTCCTCCTCTTTGTCACCTACCCGTCAACCGTCGATTCTGGTTGCCAACTGTCAAATACCTCGGAAATCGGTCTCCTCTACATTCCCCCATTGCTGTTGCGCATCTCTCTCTTTCTCTCTTCTCCATCAAAAGCGACCCGCGATCCCGGATCTCACTCGTTAGGCTGAATTGCTCACCCACTTCACAACTCCTCTCTATCTTCCTCTACCGGCCCGTCCGCCAGACAAATTATACAAGATCTTCCAGGCAGAGAGGCCTCGATCGCTCGTTTATCCCGTATACACTCCCTCTACCTGGATGAGGGGTTCTTCCGCACAGCACATGTTAGCGCCCGGGAGCTGAGCTGAAGCCTACTTCGCCTCATTCATACACATAACACGATAAACCCACTCAAGCCAACAGCTTCCGCATTACTCTCTACTACATACATTTAATACCAAAGTCCTACGATATAGGCATTTGCGACCGCCCAAATGTCAAAGCGCTCGGCTTCCAAGCGATATATCAACCTGCAGGACGGCTCATACAATGATCGCGAACACACACCGTGGTATTGGCGCCTCATAGCGCTGATTGCCTCTTGGATGATTCTAGGAGGGTGAGTTGCACTTTCAACAGATATCTGCATAGAACAGTCAATTTACTAACAACTGCGATCCAGCTATCTCATTCTACCAGGCCTGTATGCAAAAGAACCAGACCTCAAATTCAGCCAACCCGTGCTCACGGTCTTTGTGGTCGCATTGCTCACGGCAGGCTATTCTTTCACAGCGCTACTATGCTTTGCATGCCGCAATGAGCTCTTCCAGGCCGAGCAGATCTTCTTGTATGTTTGAAACCCCGTACCTGTCACATCACACACAATGCTGATCAAACACCTTGCAGGCCCGCCCTCACCATGTCCGCCATCGGCCTACTTACGATAGCATACAACTTTTCATCGTCCAATCGATTCGAATGGGGCACGGCTGCCATAACTGCGATCATTATCGCCACCGCCGCGACCGTCCTTTACAGTGGTCTCTTACTCTGGACCCACAGGCGGATCGTCAAATTGAGGGAGGCCGCGGGCTCACGCTCAAACCTCTGGTCCGAGCCCACGTTTTACGCCAACTACCTCCAAAATGTGTATCCGACCGCCACGCGTGCAACCTCCCCCCGGCCCACCGAAATCCCCCTGTCGGAGGACGACAGGATCACCCAACAGATGAAGCTCCTCCTGCTCACGAAGAGCGACTCAAGGCCCTCTCCCGACGCCTCCAGCGCAACGTTCCGCATAGACCTGCCAGAAGACGAGGAAGAAGCGAGACGACTGGCAACCAGCTCTGAGCTGGTCGGCACACCGCACACCGCATACACAGACTGGGACAGGAACCGCAATCGCGCGAACAGCAGGCCGGACAGCCTCTCAGAACAGCAGGCGTGGGATCGATGGGACCGCGGAAGGACGCAGAACCGACCGTCCAGCATCGGCGCACAGAGCACGCATTCGCGGGCAGTCAGTCGCGAGGAGCGGAGAAGAGAAATCGAGATGGGAGCGGTATGATCCGAAAAACGTCACCCACGCATACGAATCTCTCGATCGACCGACCCATCACTCCACCCATCCACCCATCCACGCACGTTCTCCGTTTTTTTTAAACGAATTCCCGTGCATAATAGCATAAACATCGTCCAATCTCCGGAAATGGTTGACGATAGAATTTCCCTCCTCGTTTGTGTGAGCGAACGGTGTTTCAGGTTGTGGCCCATTTCCATGGTGTTTTGCGGAGTTTCAGGCGTTAATACGCCGCGCGCGCGTGCGACAGGTACCAACACCACCCAAAGAAAAAAATCATTATTACCAGGCGAGAGGAAAATCTCCGCGACCCCTTAGGTTTGGGGTCTAGATTTTTTTCCTCGCTATTGGTCGTCGAATCCTACGTCTTCTTTCACCCTCGTGGTTAACTATATCACTATATCACGAGTGTATGGAAATACTTCGACGTACTCGCGCACGCCCGTCGCCCGCCCTATCTTTTTCGTTCCTATATGCTTTCTTCATTTTCTTCATGTTTTTTTTCGGGTTAGGCTGGCGCTTAGGCTGGTGAGGAGGCTGGGAGGGAGGCATTTTTGATACCATCTTTATTTTATATGTACGCGATATATACTTTTAACCATAACAAAGAGCGCGGAAGCGAGGGGGGAAGGAGAGGGAGCATGGTCGATCGTATGCGAACGACTTGGGAAACCCGAGGGACAGAGGATCGAGGGGAGAAGGACAGAGGAGATGTAAATGATGAATGAAAATCGTTTTTGAATGATGGATGGTGTTTGGTTTTTTTTTGATGGTGATGGTGATGTTGATGTTGATGTTGAGTTTGCTCGTGCGTGAAGTCGTGTTTAACTTCGTGGACGCCGGATTGGGATTTGAATGATGAGGCGAAGTGTATTGCCGTTGGATGATCAGAACTTCCGCTGGGGGAGTCGTAGATCATGGCACTTGTATGTACATCCAAGAGCCCATCATGTTTAGCAGTGACGGAAACTGCCCCGAGATGTGAACTACCGGCAGACACGCCTTGGAAAGACTCGGTTTTCACAGAAGACGGATGACAGTAGTGGGATGCCGCTCCAAGCGTTCGTGACTTTGCACGCTGTTGGCGGACAGGCCTGTAAGTCGAAGCCCACGACCCAGTATCCTGTTCAAAGACCACAATGGAGGGAATGACGATGTGAGGGCGGTGGTGTATGGCAACTACATCGCCAGTTTCTGGAAGGGATACTACGTTAGTAGAGAAGTGTCGTGGTCTGATGCGGGGAGAGAAGACCTTGCGATAAGACTAGCGAGGGAATGGATATGTCGTCATTGATGAATAGTTTCTGCTAGAAAGATGAGAGGAATCAGGAGGCAGTGGGAGAGGTGGGTAGAAGATGGGAGTCGAGGCTCTGGTTATGATTGATAATGTGGTATGGAAGGTGGGTTGGCGTGGTAGTGTTTTTAGGATGATAAAGGGGGATATGGGGACTGCTACGCTGTTTGTGAAGAAAGGGAGATGTAGGGGAAAACTTAAGGATGAAGATTTGTCGTTTATACTGAGGAAGGACGGAGGGGGGTGTGTCATCGTTGGGGAGGCATTTGATATGGGGCAATGAATGGTGAATGTGACGGGGAGTTTGGGGATGCAGAGCTGCACTGAACTTTTAAGGCATGATTAGGGCTAATACAATAGTAGGCTGAGGAATGTACGATTCTAGATTGGTTATATACTTGGTAAGAATGGGTCGGATTAGATTATAAGGGCGTCGTAAGAACTTACGTTCTCGATGTTCAGCTTCTCCGAGTATTATACCCTGGGTATCCGCCATACATCGATCGACAAGCAGTATTTGATGGCTGGCCTCCATTAGCACCAGCGTTCCGTGATGTATTCGAAAAGGTCGAAGAATGAGATCCTACTTCCCACTCGAATTCATCTTCATAGTCGTTGACTCGAGCCTCCTCTGAAGAGGCATACGAGCCATCTGGACTATGCAGTTCCCGCACGCCCTCCTTAGTGAAACCAGTGAACGAAGGGATGTCACTTTCCCTTCTAGTATGAATCTCCGGCACGAATTTCTGACAAAAATCGATCAACTCGATATCATACGAAGCCTCCGAATGAAACGAGCGACTCACATCCGACGGCGTCTCCCGGCCCTCACTACCCTCCGTCCCAGCATACGCAATAGGCACCGTCCAAACCTTCTGATTCCCATAAAACCCACCCTTCACAGCAACCCCCTTCCGATGCTCCTTCCACGCCCTCCTCACCCTCTTCAACTCAAGTCCAAACACCCACGCCTCATCCGCCGCCTTCACGCCCCCACGACACAGCTTCAGCGCCGCGAGCACCCACCTCACCCGCCGACTCCTCACGTCGTCCCTCCGCCCGACAACCCCCGACCGCAACCGTCCCACCATCCCCGAAAGCAGCGCAGCCAGCTCGTCTTTCTCGGACCCGAGCCGCGCGAGCATACACGCAGGACACTTGTTATACTGGAACGCCCAAAGGCCCTCCTTACCCGTGGGTAAGGGGGTTCGACCGGCGGGAACGTGGTCCGCGGGGTCGTAGTCCGGCTGCCACATCCTGAGCACCGGCTCGAGCTGGCGGGCTTGATATTCCTGATGTGCAGGGAGTCCTGCGCCCACGATGATCGGGTACAAGAAGGGGCCGATTGAGGATTCCATCTCCCCGCGGAGGGTGCTCCATATGGAGATGATGAGTGAGGGGTTGAGGCCGGCGTGACCGGCGCAGATGAGGGAATGAGTCGGTTTGAGGTGTAGGGGGGAGGTGTTGCGGAGGTGCGAGGGGAGTTTGGAGGTTAGGCGCTGGATGTCGGTCCAGTAGTGTTTGGCGCTGCCGGGGTCGATGGGCCAGTTGCGGAGGAGGGCGACGAGGGATACTATGTCGGGTTTGGAGAGGTCGTGGAGGGTGAGGGGGGAGGGTTGGATGAGCGTTTTGGTTTGCTCGTAAAAGCTTTGGAGGGCTGCTGCTGCCATCTTGTGTTCGTTGTGTATATAGGGAGTAGGGATATAGGTAGATAAGAATAATCGTAGGGATCGGGATAAAAATATAAGTAAAAATATAGGTAATAATGATATCAAGGAGAGGGATAAGAGTGTTGGTACTACATTGATAGTCAGTGTGTGTGGTGGGTATCTGATCGATGGAACTATCCGATGTATTTATTATGTCCTTTGCAATAATCACTGTACATTCGTGAGTTGGAATGCATTGTGTAAAACTTAGCCGAGTGAACCAGTCCTGTTCACAGAATGTATTGTACATGCCCGTGACGTATAATCACCACAGCTCTCGCATGATTTCAGGAACATTAGCAGTCGATATTGGACAGAAAGCCCGATGCTTTTGGCAAGCCCAGGAGATGTCGACGGGTATATGTGCGTGAATATCACACGACGAAGCAACCTGGATAGCAATTTAGATACTTGTTAACCGACGACAATGTTCACTTGCTTTACACAATGCTTTGTTACCAAAACCGAGTGGAATTGCTGATAACTGATTATACCAGGGGTGATCTGATGCTGAATAGAATCCCTCAATTCCAACCGTCCATAAACGCCGCCAAATGTCCCTCATAGTAAACATAACGAGCGTGCTTGTGAAATAAGATGAAGTGTGAAATCTAGCAAGCTCTGCCTGCATAGTTGGTAGACCGAAAGAGAAGTCCGGAAATAGAATGATACAAAGAAAAGAGAAGTAGCCCCAAGCAAGTTTTATACATCTAGGATACTAAACATTACATACACTACTCTTGTTAATGCGCTTGCGAAGCTGGTTGCCACTCTTGGATATGCGGTAATCAATGTCGGCTTTCGAGGCCCAACACATTTGCGCCGCGTCCATGCAGGCTTTCGTTGACCTTATTGCGTAGGCCTTTCAAATTGTCTGATGGGGATTGTGAAATGCTTGATGCTTTCTTTCTGGTGATACGGGGCGCAGAGATCTGCTGAGCACGAATGGCATCGTCAACTTCTGAGGCTGCAGCCGCAATGGTCTCCGGGGATGCATCGGTCGCGGTAGTCTCTTTTTCCTGGTCGAGTTTCAGCTGAGCGGTACGGCGAGCCCTCTCGTAACGTGAGCTAGAGTCGCCCTTCCACATCGTGTTGCACCACTTGTCCCAGAAAGTGAAGAATGGCTGCGAGAAGTTGGTCTTGATGCCCCAGCTTTGATGATGAATGTCGTGATAAGCGGCATTATTGGAGGTGATATGCTGTAGGGGATCAAAGGGTAGGGCATATCCACAATGGTCATCGACAGTCTTGATAGCAGAGCCGGTGAAGAACCAGATTGACTGCCTAACCGTCATACCGGTAACGAGATACGCAAGACCAGTACCAAGGGTGTCAAGGAGAAATCCTTCGAACGGGTGATTGTACAATGCGCCATACGCGTAAGGGACATAGAGCCTATGGTGGCGAGAGTGGAAGGTGGCTGATACAGTTAGATTAGATGGCGCAGAAGTGGGGTGATGAACATACTATAAAGCCACTTATTCGTGTGCATGATGCGGTGCAAGAAGTACTCCCACGTGTCGACGCAGAGCACTCCAGCTAGGAATTGGCATGCGGGAACGCCGTACCAGTAAAGAGCCTTTGCGACCAGGAGTTCCCAGGACTGGAATGCCGGGACGACACCGCCGTATTGTCCTCCAGCAATTGCACCAGCGAGCATCGGTTGTGAAGCAGACAACTTGCTTGCTAATGCAGTCGGGTTAAGGCCCACGGTCGCCAGAATGAAAGGAATGGCCCTTTGTGCAATCCTGATCTTTTGGGCGTACCAGGCTACGTTGAAATCGTCCTTGCCAGTCATTGCGTCCTCATCCAGCATATCCATTGCAATTCCGAATATGGTCTGGATAATCTGTTGTATAATGACGTCGCGGAAGACCTCCCATCTGGTGACATGGTTGCGCTTCAGAACCTCGGCCGGTGTGTGTAGGCGGTACTGTGGGAAGAGATCGTAAACGTCGATTAGATGGAAGAACATGGAGACGACCCAATAGCCTATGATTGGCATGGCGAGAGCAAGATATGCATCGGATATCCATGGAAGTAAAGGAGGAAGCGGCTGGAGAGAATATTCCGGTAAGGAAGGAAGTTCGTAAGAAATGTTCGCGGTCGCCATGGCGGATGGCTGCGGAGTTGGGGGATTGGCAGGGTTCAATTAGGTGGGAGTGTTTCTTTGTGACGACACGATCGTGAGGTGGTGAAATGTAGTTGTCCAGAGAGCAGTGTCGGGGTATTATTATCTCCTCTATGTGGAAGTGAAGAAGAGGCTGACGAGAGAGGAAGATGCGCTGACTGTGGTGGTGGAGCTCCTGGATTCGGATGTCGCGGGTAGCCGTTTGATTAAGGAGTAGAGTAGAGGAGGGAGAATGAGGTGGATGCAAAAGCGAAGAAATAGGATGTAAAAGTAACAAAAGGTCGGCGCAGAAGAAGGCTTAAAGGAGAGGCAAGAGGTGGGCAGAGCGAGGGAGGCCTGGAGGTCTGGTGAGAGTGGTGCTTTCTATTCGTGGGAGGAAGAGTTGAGGAGGAGGAGATGTCATGGAAGTATAGTAAGTTATTAGTTAGTACAGTCAGCGACAAGACATCATGATACTTCCACTGCCACCGCCCAAATCTACCACTACAAAGTGACTTAGATATCCAATTATCCAATTACCACCAGAACCACCGTCCTCGGACCTCCATCATCGTCCGTTAACCCCCCAATTTCCCCTGTCTCGTTCTCGGGAGTCGGGATTTCCTTGATTCCATTGCCCGGATGGTAATTTTCTTTTTCGCCTCCCTGGTTTTTAAAACAGAAAAGAGTCCGTGCGCAGCTTGGCAGAATTGAGATGGCCGAGAACAGGCTAGTGTCCCGGTAGGGTTTAGCGCCCTTTTGACATCAAAATTCGACCCCACCAAAAGGCCGTCGTTCTCAACTTTTGAGTCTCTTTGGTCCCGTCGCACTTTTTTCCCATAAGTCCCCCATCTCTCTCCACATACACTCTTCCTCCAGTTACTTCTTTTCTTTTCTTCTCTATCCTACACTTCTCTTTCTCCAAAATCAGTCAAAATGATCATTTACAAGGTAAGTTATTGCCATTTTGGTTATTCGCATCATATTGCTATATACCCCGCCCCCTCCAAGACCCTTTCCTCATGTTCCCTTCTTTTTGACAAGTTTCCCCCCCCTCGTCCTCATCTTGCCCAGCGCATACTAATGATTCTTTGCAGGACATCATCACCGGTGACGAGATCATCTCCGACTCGTACAACTTGAAGTTGGTTGACAACATCGCCTACGAGGCCGACTGCACGAGGATCACTGTTGGAGGCGACAACATCGGTGCGTTTGCATCCAACCCCCACCACGTACTAGATTTGTGCGGGGTCTCATATGGAATATAGATATCGGAGCCAACCCCTCCGCCGAGGACGCCGACGAGGGCACTGATGATGCCGCCCAGACCGTCATCGACGTTGTCCACTCTTTCCGTTTGAACGAGACTTCTTTCGACAAGAAGTCGTACCTTTCCCACCTTAAGAGTGAGACAACCTCCCTCAACTCACAGCAGAATGAAGTCGCTAAATGATACCAGCCTACATGAAGAAGGTCAAGGAGGGTCTCGCCGAGAAGGGCGCCAGCGAGGACGAGATCAAGGAGTTCGAGAAGGGTGCTCAGGGCTTCGCCAAGAAGATCGTCACAAACTTCAAGGACTACGAGTTCCTGATCGGCGAGTCCATGGACCCCGATGGCATGTAAGTTGTCAATTATCTCCGCCCATGGTTGTGCAAATGATTGATTTTCTTCTAGGGTCATCCTCCTCAACTACCGCGAGGACGGCGTTACCCCCTTCGTTACCGTCTGGAAGCACGGTCTCTCTGAGATGAAGGTCTAAACCAGCCGAGGAAAGTGTGGGATTTGTCAGAAGGGGATTGAATTTACGACTTCAGATGCATGACAGGATATCCGCCCTAGCGCTAAAAAATGAACCTGAACCCAGAGAACTTTCGGTGAACTACCAATTGTGCTTGTTGTCTGTATGTGACTGCCAGTGAATGATTCCCCGTGGTGCTAATATGGTAGCGCTCTTCTTGGTTGAGCTTCTCTGTGAGATCACCCGAACTTTTCTCTGTAGAACGCGCTCACAATGGAATAGCTACTCTTCTCCTTCTTCCTCTTCTCCTCGAAAAAGTAATCAATAAGATACCAAACCATGGCGCTTGAAACCTCTGTCTCTACAACCAACCAGCAGGAGCCTCATTATAATTGCTTTTTTTGTCAGGTGAATACGTGCTAGCGTGATGGAAGTGCCGGCCAATCCCGTCCGTCCATGCATGCAACTACAAACGCCAGCCTCAGGCACTGCCGACGGCTTTCCTTCGCTGATTCCTGCCATCTCATATTTACATTTACCTTTGACATTGACACACTAACGTATATCTACACGACTTCTACAAACTTTGGTACCACAATAGTCATTGGCAATCTCCAAAATCGCGCTAGCGGGCCCAATGCGACGCTCGATTAGCTTAGCCGCCGGCGGACAAGCTGATTCCAACAACCCCGCACCTGTACCACGGACACCACGACACCCACGGCCAGGGACAGCTCTACATGAATTGATACTTTCATTGGAAAAGGATTGGCAATTGGGACTGGATACAAATGAGATACGGTCCCCGGAAACTCGTGCGAGCGACAGGGCATCTAAAATCTCCAAAAAGATTACTTTCCTCTACTGGCAAGATCACGACCTTTTAACAAAAAAGCTCGATGAGTTCAAAGCATGTGCGCATCTACTCTCAGCATCTTCGAGACTCGCGATACTTGATGAACTGTTACCCCAACAAGGAACCCCTCAGTCAAAACGGACAGCTTCTAGACTCGCAACTGTTACCTGTGAAGCTTCACCCCATGTCCAACGACGAACCTGTAAGTACATAAATGATCGCAGCTATGGATAGAAGCCAAGTTATGGACCTGTCATCTTGATATCTTTCAAGGGCCGTTCTTACCCTTGCTAATACCTTTCTTATTTCGTCCTTGTCGCTTGAGATAGGATGCTAACTTTATGAAGCGCTAGCAACCAGGCTAGCAACCTCTACCTTGCAGAACGCCCATACCGATGAGGTCGTAATTGAAGATGGGTCCACCACGGAGGAAGATGAAGACTTCCAGACGCCTCCTTCACCTACTACTACCGCTCGATCTACGCAGAGAAGGCTGGTAGAAGGCCCTCGCCGTTTGGAGAGGCCCTCCGGAAAACGATCTTCAGACAGCTCCAACAATGACTCCCCTTCCCCCAAACTTATACGGCGATCAAAGGGCGAGGGAATGTCACTCGTACAGCCAAAACAAAGCCGCAAAACATTGAAGAAGCATTTGAATTACGCATCCATGCTCCCCCAGCAGCCATACTCAGATAAGGAAACCCCAGCTACATCCTTTGATACGGTTTGGTCTGCAAACGCGAAAAGTTCACAGAGCACTCAACCAACCACTGCTGCTACTTCTTTTAACACGGAGGCTCCGGGAGATTCCTTTAAGTTCCACAAGCATGCCCGCTCTAGCTCAACAAGCATTGACTCGATGGACTTCCCCGACATCCCTGTCTTATCGACGAAGTTAGAGACAGAGCATAGGCGGCGAAATGGTCAATCGATAGGGCAGAGTACATCGACTTATGGCTCTGTCGACGAGACTGCTATGCTTATCGCAAGCGATATTCATCAAGTGCCCTCCCAACCCCGGGGAATGCAAGTCTCGAGCAATCCTCCTGGTCGGGCATTCCGTTCACCTAGGAAAATATCCCACCATGTCCGAGACATCCCCCACAAAAATCTATTCAACGACATTGAAGAAGGTGGAGGTGACTTTCCATTTTTTATCTTGTTTATTTGTTGTCGAATCGCAAATCAACACAACATCGGCATGAATGTGGTGACTCAATGCATTGATAAATATGCCTCAAATACACATCAATCCTTTGCCGAAAACATGAGGCTTCATCCGATCTGCCCAGTCGAACATCTTCAAGAGCCCAAGGAAGTCTGGTCGGCGAACGATCGGAACTTTGACGGATATACTTTCAAAGGGCGCGTGAATTTTAACAAATTGCAAACCGAGCCTATCTACACTCTGGAGCTCCTGCCAATTCAAGCCGACAAATCGTGCCGCTTCCAGCGTGCTTTCGGAGCAGATCGCTTTCTATATCTCGACATCATCGCATATGAAAGCAGACCAGATCGCGCAGAGCTCAAATCCGGCGACGAGGATCTCATCCAGAAACAATGGATCGAATGGTACAATAACGAACATACCTTTTTGGGGCGAAAATGGCGAGCATTTCATGTGGAAGCCATCAAAAGGAACAAAGGCACCCGCATCAATGATGCTCTGAAATACGACAGAAGGGTAGTACTCTTCGCCACCGAAGGGCTTGGTATCAAAACTCCCTGCTCTATAGGTCATTTGTTGAATTGGTTCTTCCCATTTAGGATCAACCAGGAACAGAGTTATCTCAAGGCACACGCGCGTTTTGACTTGGGTCTTTCACGGACAACTCCTACTTTTACATTCATACCCTCCCAGGTTGAATACGTTCCAGACATCCTGGCCGATGGCACGGTGGAAGAAAGTCGCTTCGACGATCAGACGCTTAAGTGGCGGCCTGTCGTCAAGCAAGAGGTCATGAATGATGGCTGTAGCGTCATGTCAGTCGGCGCGGCCAAGGCAATTTGGCAGTTGTACAAGAAGACCACTGGCACAAGAGATCCTCTTCCCAGCGCTTTCCAAGGACGCATAGGTGGTGCTAAAGGTCTTTGGATGATCAGTGCTGAATCCTATACTAGGGACCCTGACCATCTGAAGATTCGGATTGAAATAAACGAAAGCCAGCTGAAGTTCAAGCCGCACGCTGACGACTATTTTGACGAGCAATACGATGTTCGAAGATTGTCATTTGACCTTGTCAATTATAGCTCACCACCTGTCGCTAGCGATCTTCACATCTCCTTCATCCCAATCTTGGTGGACCGAGGTGTCTCCCCAAAAGTCATTGCTAAGCTCATGAAGGAGCGCCTCGATGTCGAGAGGCAACACCTTCTTGATATACTTCATGACCCAGTGAAGTTGTACGAATGGTTGCACAAACAAGGCCCGAGAGACCGGGAAGAGCATGTGAGCTGGCAAGCAGCTTTGCCACAGTCGTTGAGTGAAAAAGTAAGATATCTCCTAGAGACAGGTTTCTCTCCAGTCGAGTCTCCATACCTTGCTCGCTGTTTGAAACGCGTCATTGAGAAACAGCAACTTCTACAAGAAAAGAAGCTGCGAACGCCACTGGGAAGAGCGACATTTGTATACGGCGTCGCCGATCTATATGGCATCCTGGCCCCAGGCCAAATGCATTTGCAGTTTTCATCCGCATTTGTTGACCAAATGACCGACGAGAGCTATCAAGGTCTCGATCAAATGGATGTTCTGGTCGCTCGGCAGCCTGCTTGTCGGCGTTCCGATATTCAGAAAATCCAAGCCTGCATCCACCCTGGCCTTTCCCATCTTCTGGATATAGCTGTGTTCCCTAGTAAAGGCCAGTATCCGTTGGCTGGAAAGTTGCAAGGTGGAGACTACGACGGAGATATCTTTTGGGTGTGTTGGGAGACGGCGCTTGTGTCTGACTTTCAGAATGCCCAGGCACCTGTAGAATCTCCGGACCCCAATGCGTACCAAATCAAACGGGACAGACGCAAGGTCGAGGACGTGATGTCTACAACAGATCTCAGCACAGTCGATGGCTTTCTGAAAGAGGCCTTGGCGTTCCGGACGAATCCATCAATGCTAGGTCTCGCTACTAACTATCTTGAAAAGCAGGCTTATTTGGAGAACCGTGTTTGGTCTAAGAAGATCGACTATCTGTGTGATATCCATGATTTGCTTGTGGACAGTTCAAAACAGGGATTTGTTTTCACGAAAAGCGATTTTGCGAAGGTCAAGTCAGCCATCGGTCTGCCAGCGGATCTGCCAATACCAGCATACAAGCAAGCTATGGAAGCATGCGATACCGCGAAGGATATGGGGGAATCCGACACCCTTAGAAGAAAGAAGTTCCCACACAATCGGGATAATGTCATCGATTTCCTGTATTTTGGCGTTGTGCGAGACCACAACATTGAAACCTTGGACCAGGTCAGCAATGAGTTGTCAAAGGGAGCAGAGACTGTGGACCCTTCCCTTCAATACCCCTTTCACTACCTCTACCAACAAAACAGCAAAATCGTCCGCGATGAGCTCAATGGTCTCACTAAAAGATTTGAAGACGTCTTGAATCATTGGAATAGGAATATGGGCAAGGGCGTCCGATCTCGCAACTACAACAAAGTTGTTGAAGAATGCTACGAGAAGTACAGCCGCATCCTACCTGTCGAGAAGGACCACCCTGACATAAAGCCTCTACTTATGCCGTATCTGCACAAGAAGTTCTCCATGTGGGAATGCATCAAAGCTTCTGCACTCTACACCAAGTATCCGTCTGATAAAAAAGCACCTTTTGTTTTCCACATGGCTGGTAGGGAACTCGCCACGTTGAAAGTTCAGAGCAGACCGGGAACGAGAGCTTTGATCCGGGAGATCCATGCGAACATAAAACCAAGACCGATCCGTTCATCAATACAGACAGGCGAGTCCTCTGATTCTGATGATGACGAGTTCACCACTGCTTTCGAACATCCCGCGGACTGGGAGGCGGCACTGGGCAACGACTTTTGAGCAATGTCTTTCTTGGACCAGACCTCATTGGGTACATTGTCATCATTGCTTCCAGCCAGGAAATTTTCAGACTCTACACCTTTTGATTTTGTGCGTCTTGGACGTTCAAACACGCTGTTAATATGTTACACATGAACGCCTGGTATACAATTGTTGACTTGGTTCGCTTTCCTGCCGAGTTAACGGGCCACCCGTGAGCATTCTCTGTGCTCTCGTGAGGAAGCGAGGCATTCCATTGCAGATGCATGAAGTCAATATTGTTTGTCAACATTTTCTTTCATTCTCATATTTCCCTTTATTGTCGACATGATATCCCCCCCTTGTATTTTCTTTCTTTCCTGTTCACAAATCAATCCATCATGATACATATAACATAAAGCCCAAGGCTACCTTGAGGTTGGTACATTCCGGATCGAGGCAGAGGTTTTCGGTTACATCTGTGGATAAATAGGGTAGGCGAACGAATCATATAGATATGAGGATACTACATATGGCCGGTAAACGGCTGCGACTCTCATTTATGTATCATTTATTTGGTGACGACGCATAGAACGTAAACATGTCACCTAATGCTGCAACGAACTTCTATACGAGCTTTGATGGACGTGATGAATTATTCAAACGGCAGAGACGCCAACCATTGGAGAGAAGTGCTATTGACATTGACAAGTGACTGGGGCGCAATGTTGATCGAGGTCTACTTCTAGTGCAAACGATCCACTGGGATGCACCCAATAGTGTAGCGGGGTAACGGCAATCTCGCTGTCGACCTCACGTTAACGTTACATAGCGGTTGCAGGAGCAAATGGACACTGAGGTTATAGCCTGCAGCACGGTCACGCTTGCTGCGTACATAACTAGAAGCTTGCCAGATATCTCACGACATACACTCAGTTGACTGAATTTCACATATCAAAATGGCAACGATCACAGAATCGAAGACACAGATAGATAGATCATCTGGCTCCAACCTTAGCCATGTGACGTCAGATGATCCTTATCAAACTGCTCTGGCCTCACTCGAACGCGACGGTTTCGTAGTCC
The DNA here is from genome assembly GCF_010015735.1 of Aaosphaeria arxii CBS 175.79. Taxonomy (NCBI): domain Eukaryota; kingdom Fungi; phylum Ascomycota; class Dothideomycetes; order Pleosporales; genus Aaosphaeria; species Aaosphaeria arxii. Next base: position 611,214 of record NW_022983483.1, read on the forward strand.
TCCCGGCCTCTCTGTTCCCTTCTTTTGATCTTCCTACACTCCGCGAAGCAGCTTCGCGATCCACAAAAGCCGCGCGATCAGGACAATGGCCCTACATCCGCACACTACCCAAGCAATTCCCACCATGGCCCCAAGATCCCTCCAACGGAATATGGGGCGTACAGCACCTCCTCCACCCCTCTAACCCCGACCACCTCACCTTCGCCAAGAGCTACTTCGACACCGAACTCCTCAAATACGTCAAAACCCTCATCGGCTGCGAGGAAGAAGACCTCGTCATGGAACTCTACAACATGCTTGTCCGGCCCGACAAGAAATTCGAACTCCGCTGGCACAGAGACGACATCCCCGCGGACGCGACGCCCGAGCAAGAGATGGAGCGTCTACAGAAGCCAGGGTACCACGCGCAGTGGAACCTCGCGCTCTTCGACGACGCATCGCTGATCGTGGTGCCTGGCTCGCACAAGCGTGCACGCACGGAATTCGAGCGTAATGCCGACCCCTACGAGCAGAACATGCCGGAGCAATTGGTGGTGAAGTTGAAGGCGGGAGAGGTGGCGTTTTATAATAATAACATTCTGCATAGGGGCGCGTATGATCCGGAGAAGGAGAGGATGACGTTGCATGGGAGTATTGGGAGTAGTAAGGCGGGGGGAGAGAGGGCGAGGAATGTGCTACAGCATGGTGTTGGGGAGTGGGTGGGACAGTATGATTTTGATGATTTCGATCCGGATGTTGCGAAGAGGGCGAGCTCGATGAGGGAGAAGCTCATTGAGATGGGGAAGAGGAGTGGGGATGTTGGGTACTATAGTAAAGATGAATAGGGTGATGTTGTGGGAATTCGCAGCTATGATACGTGTTCTATTTTATACTTTTGAATATTCCCTACCTAGTTGGAATTGAAGTCACATCTGAATGCATCCGTCTCTAGAAAATGCTGGGCCAGTCAAGCTCTCATGAAGCTCTCCAGTAGTCTCGCTGGAAATGGTAAGCGTGCTGTGACTAAGCGACAATGGCCAAAGCTCCCAACTCGAAACTTTCTCTCAGCAACTTCACTCCTCCTAACACTTCGTCGCGACCTCCTCAATCGCGCGAAGAGAGCATCCTGCTTTCCTGAATACGAGCGTCCGCGCCATTGCCTGGGCAAGAGCCCGCTGCTGGACACAATGACGAGCTTCTCCACTATGTCCATGTACGCCCTGACGGTGCAGTCACCGTCAGCGACGCAAGAGGCACTTGTGGGAGACTTTTGCGGCAACGGCAAACAGCAAATTCTCAGTGCGAACGGGTCCCGCCTCGCACTCCTCGAAGTTTCGCGTCGGCAGAAAGGTTTCCATGAAATCTTCTCTCAAGATGTGTTCGGCATCATCCGTAACATCGCCAAGTTTCGTCTCGCCGGTGGAACAAAAGGTACGTACCTCTGTACACACGCGAAGCAAATTAGTGATTTTAGAAGGTTCTTCGACCGCATTCGGCTTCGCTACCTGAACGTGCGGTGGAAGAGATGGCCTTTTGCAAAAGAACACTAGCTGAACTTAACCAGATATGATTGCGATATCAACTGATTCAGGCCGCCTCGTCACTTTCGAGTACCATCCTGCCGAGAACAAGCTTGCCACTCTTCATTTTGAAACGTTTGGAAAGTCTGGAGTCAGGCGAGTCGTGCCGGGAGAATATCTCGCCGCCGATCCCAAAGGCAGAGCGATCATGCTTGCATCGATCGAGAAGAATAAGCTCGTGTATGTCCTCACTCGAACTGGTCAGATGGACATTGCAATCTCCTCGCCACTCGAGGCACACAAACCTCAGACCCTCGTACACTATCTCCTTGGCCTTGATGTAGGGTATGACAATCCTATTTTTGGCGCCCTCGAGTTGGATTACTCTTCATCTGAGACCGACCCCACTGGCGAAGCATACGAAGTTCTTGAGAAAGAGCTGGTCTACTACGAGCTGGACTTGGGTTTGAACCATATCGTGCGCAAGTGGTCTGAGCCAGTAGACCGTACGTCAAACATCCTGTTCCGTGTACCGGGAGGACCAAATGCTCCCAGTGGAGTGCTATGCTGCGGCGAAGACAACATCAGTTACCGCCGCATGTACAACAAGTCATCCGACATCCATCGTCTGGCCATTCCCCGCCGGGAAGGCCCGACAGAGGATCCTAATCGCACACGTATCATCGTATCTGGCACTCTTTATACCCTCAAAGGTGGCGATTTCTTCTACCTTCTCCAAACCGAAGATGGAGATGTCTTCAAGGTCACCTTCGATACCGCTGGTGGTGTTGTGAACAGCATCAAGATCAAGTACTTCGACACGATTCCTGTCGCCACAAGTATTTGCATCTTGAGAGCGGGTTTCGTTTTCTGCGCCTGCGAATCTGGAGATCGGATTCTCTACGAGCTTGAGGCTCTTGGTGATGAGACGGATGATCCAGAGTATTCGAGCAGCCAATTTCCTACGGATCCCCTAGCATCTTTCGCTCCGCCCTTCTTCCGACCACGCCCTCTGAAAAATCTTACAGCTGTTGAGACTATTGCAAGCTTGCACCCCATTATGGACATGGAGGTCTCTGACATGACTGGAGAAGACGCACCGCAAATATACACGGTGTCTGGAACTGGTGCTCGCAGCACTTTTAGGACGACTCGAAATGCCCTACAAGTCCTGGATCTCATTGAGTCTCCCTTGCCACAGCAGGCAACGGGCGTTTGGACCACAAAGTTGTCCACCGAAGATGATACGGACACTCTCATTATTCTCTGCCTTCTCAGCCGTACTCTGGTTTTAAAGATTGGCGAGGATGTAGAGGAAGCATCAAATACAGGGTTTTTGGATGATGTTATCACTCTCGGCGTACAACAATTTGGCGAGGATTGCATTATCCAGATTCATCCTCGGGGCATCAGGCACATTCGTGGGCTTCGCTTCCCGGATGATGACTCTGCAGGAGAACACACTGACTTGACCGATTGGTCTGTACCTCCTCATCGAACCATCGTCGCATACGCTGCCAACAACCGCCAGGTTGCCATTGCTCTCAGCTCGGGAGAGATTTACTATTTTGAATGCGATCAAGACAGCTCTCTAGCTAAGGCCGATGATGAGATCAGCCTCGAGCACACCATTACATGCCTGGCGATGCCTGATGTCCCAGAAGGCAGTGTCCGAAGTTACTTCCTTGCTGTTGGATGCAGCGATCAAACCATTCGCATTTACAATCTCAGTCCAGACCAGGACAACACCATCCTGGTGAATATCTCCCTTCAGGTTGTGTCCGCTGCGCCCAGTGCATTATCCATCTGCTATATGCGCGATCGATCACCTCAAGGATATAGCCAGTATCTGCACATTGGTCTGAGGTCGGGTATCTACATTCGATCCACGCTGGACGAGCATACTGGAGAAATTGGTGATACACGGCGCCGATTCCTTGGACCGGCTCCCGTGAGATTTGCTCGTGTTACCGCTGCAGGTGAATCGGCTATTCTCGCCATGACCTCGCGGCCCTGGCTCAGTTACACGAATCCTCGGACTGGATCCATGGCAACTACACCCTTGGCCAACCAGACATTTGATGCTGCTTGGAACTTCGAAGGTTCATCTTTCAAGGGTGTCATCTGTGTCTCCGCTAGCGAACTTAGGTAAGGAGCATCCGTTCTCTTTCTCTTTTTCTTCCTGCTCTATGATGAAACCAAGGTATCCTATTTCCATGAGGACACATTTACATTATTGTACCAATTGTTCCTACTGAAAGCACTATTCACTCTCATAAGATGTCAGCACATTCATTACTCGAATGCTACTAAACAAGTATTAGGATATTCGCTTTTGTCGACCTCGCCAACAACACAACTCAGGAATCCATACCACTCAAATATACCCCACGGAAGATGATCGGTTATCCCGAACAACAAGTCTACTATGTCATCGAGAATGATGGCAACACAATGGATGCCGTGACACAAGCAAAGCTCAAAGCGGATGAGCCAAATGGCTTTAAAAAAGAACACGAGTCGGAGAATGGAGACGCTCCTGATGCGGATACAAATGAGGATGACCTACCCGCTGCTGATTTCGGTCATCCCAGACAACCAGGTCACTGGGCATCGTGCATTCAGGTTGTGGATCCCGTGACGGAAAAGGCTGTGGTTACTACCATTGAGCTCGAGAACAACCAGTCTGCCGTTAGTGCTGCACTTGTTCCTTTTGAATCTCAAAATAATGAAGTTTTCCTTGCCGTCGGTGTTGTCTCTGGACTCACCTTCTCCCCAGCCTTCAAGTTTGCCGGAGCATCCATCCAGCTGTATAAGGTCTCCGACGATGGTAGGGACCTGAAATTAGTACACGAGACAGAGGTCGACGATGCTCCTCTCGCCGCCATCCCTTTCAAGGGTAAGCTCGCCGTTAGTGTTGGTGCAGATCTATGTATCTTCGACTGTGGTATGAAAAACCTGCTTCGGAAAGCTCAAGCCCGCAAATGCACCACGAACCGCATTGTAGGCATCACATCACAAGGAAGCCGTCTTGTCGTATCGGACCAAAATCAATCCGTCACATACGTTGTGCACAAGGACTTGATTCATCCAAATCGATTGATTCCTTTTGCCGATGATTCCGTTTCTCGATGGACCACCTGCGCAGAGATGCTCGACTACGACACTACTGTTGGAGGGGACAAGTTTGGAAACATGTGGATTGTACGATGCCCACCAAAAATCTCTGAACTTGCCGACGAAACGATCGATGGCCAGCATCTGACGCAGGAGAAGGGCTTCCTTGGCGGTACAGCCAACCGCCTAGACCTCCTCATGCATTATTTCACCAACGACATTCCCGTCGCAGTGCAGAAGACGTCCCTTCTTAATGGAGGTGAACGAGTCATCTTCTGGGCTGGTCTTCAGGGAACGCTCGGTGCTATGATCCCTTTTCAATCGCGAAGAGACTTCAAGATGTTCCAGTCTTTGGAGCTCGTTCTCCGCAATGATGACAAGCCAATTTCAGGCCGTGATCATCTTGCCTTCCGAAGCTATTACACGCCATGCAAGGGCGCGATTGACGGCGACCTTGTCGAGCGTTTCCTCCTTTTGTCGAGGGACGAACGGGATTCGGTTGTAGCGCAGATTGTGCCGCAAGCAGGTTGGACGTCCGACAGCGTCGAAGATGCCATTTGGAACATGCGCGCCATGTATGCATTCTGAGTAAGTGAGCGTTACTTGGCGATTCTTTTCTGCCAAATTCCCTTCTGCCAATTCCCCTTCCCCCAACTTGCCCTCTTCTATTCCCTGCATTCCCTGCACGATTTTGAGCAGTGCCTTGGGGCGTTAAACGGCGATGGAGTTCACACCGGCTGGGAAACCCCGGGCTTGGAGGGTTTCAGTCTCAGCAGGGTGGTTATATACCTGTAACATTAGGATAAATATTGTGGAAATCACACAATACTACGAAAAGCTACGAACCTCCTACTTGTAGCACAGCTACGTTGTAAGTATGGAGATGGGTATGCCATGATGTAATTAAAGTAATAAAAACACGATCAAACATAAACAATCACCAACCTCCACATTTCTCTCACGCGACCTTGACCACAACCTCACCCTCACCCACAGGATCCTCAAACCCAGCCCAATACCCATCAAACACCTCCCTACTAATCTCGAGCGCCGAATCCGCCGTCCTCACCCCCTCACTCCTCCTCCCAATCCTCTCCCACAGCCTCTCCTTCCCCTCCTCGCCCTCCGCCTTCAAAAACACCAACACGACCCTCGCCCCCTTCCCCTCCGCCAACCCCCTAAACTCCTCCCGATCCTCCCTAGCATAGAACGACCGCTCCAACAACACGTCCCTCCCCTCCGCGAGCAGCCGCTCAAATTCCGCGAGGTAGATCCCGTCCGCCTCCTCCATGTACGCGTCGTACAGCGCCGGGTCGGCATCGTAGTCGCGCCCGTAGATGCCGTGGCGGGACCCGATGATGGCGTCGATGGAGATGCGCGTGAAGTGTGGGTGTTGGGCGAGGACGGCGCGGCCTAGGGTTGTTTTTCCGGCGCCTGTGTGGGACGGTGAGGGGGTGGATATGGGGGGAAGGGAGGGAGGAAGGGGGGGAGGGTACCTGCGAGGCCGCATGTCATGAGGACTACGGGGCGGGGGTCGGCATCGGTGCGTTGGAGGAGGGGGTTGAGGTCGTGGATGGTTTGGGCGAAGTCTGTGAATGCCATGTTTCTGTTTGTTTGTTTACTTTTTTGAATAGATATTGTTATGTAGGAAAGGTGGGGTTGCTTAGGGTGTTGGATGGTGGTGATGGTGATGCTGGTGGTTGGCGTTGGGGTGTAGGGTTTGGGGTTACTTTATGGAGGTCGTGAGTCAATGTCTGAGTCACGCTTTCGCATATATCGCATTCGAAGGTCTTGAGGGTTTGTAACACGTTTGAAAGAGCGAGGGAGAGAGGAAGATGTATGACTTGAAATTTTGCCCGTTTACTGTTTTGTGATATCCTTACCATAATCCGACAGCGCCAATCTAGCCCAGATGAAAGCTCGCCCATACCTTACAACATACCTCGCCAGCTCGTACAAGACAACATGCCATTCATTCAAGAAGCATACAGCGCCTTCGGCCTCCCATCAAACCCACACGCCGCAAACTTCCACCAATCCGCATTCCACCTCCCAAACGCCTCCCTCAGCACCCAGATGACCGGCCCAGGCAGCGGCGGGAAACGATGAATGCCCCCCTCGAACGTCGTATCATGATTCAACAGGATCAAAGGAAGCTGCGTCGTCTTCGACATCTTCGCCATGACCTGCTCCGCCTCGGCCTTGAGAATCGCTTGGATGTCAATCTTGTCCGCGTACTCCGCGAGAGCAAGCAGCGTTGGAATCTCATCCGCGAGATGCGTCGCCAGAGGCGCCATGAACTGGTCCATTATCCGCACGCACTGCTTTCCGTCGAACGTCTTGTCGCCGCTTTTTACGGCCTTGAGCCAGTTGCCCCACGCGTCGAAGGCGGTGTGGAAGGCCGCGTGCTGGGAGATGTTGGTGGACATGATGTCTGTGATTCCGGTGAGGCGTTCGACCTCGGGGAAGAAGTGCTCTTCCTCGCCGTTGTGGTGGGCTTCGAGGCCTTCGTAGGTGGCGAGGCAGTAGGATGTGAAGGATTTGTAGTCTGAGGGGGTGACGAGGGGGGCTTGGTGGTAGATTGTGTTTATGGCGCGGATGATGCCTGGCGGGGAGTGTTAGTTGAGATGGAATTATGGAGAGTTGGGGAGAGGGGGTTCGGACAGTTGTGGACGAGGGCCATTTCTGAGGCTGCGTTTGTGAAGGGGTCGGTTTGCCCGGTTTGATATGTTGGTGTGGGTATCAATTGCATTGGACCTGTCTCCCAGATGTGTTCAGATGAGGGTTTGGGAGGTTTGGTGCTCGCGACTGCATTGTCTACTGTGACTGTACTGGTTGCCATTGTGTCTTGGTCGTCTGACTGGGAGATGTGTGATGGGATCAGTGAAGAACCAGTTATTGGCTATGTGCAGGAGGATGACTACTGTGAATAGAGGAGATGAAGATGAGGATTCAAGATGATCGAAATGAAAGATATGCTTACGGCCCCATCTTTATAGTTGTTCTTCCACGCTGTGGTCGCAGAAGGCATTATACCTTGACCAACAAGCTGCAGTCATGGTAGCACGGTCATTGTCCTGAGTGAGCCACATGTTTGATTCTCAGCCTTATTACTATGATTCAATCGGTTGGCTGCAGCAATGCACCCAAAGGAACCGTGAAGTGACTTTAGTGCATTGTAATCCCAAGATGCTGATGGGCACATCGGCCTGGCCGCTTTCCACACTTGAAATGGACATTCTAGAGTATAGTATAAAGAACTAGCAGTTTAAAGACCTCGGTTTGTACAATTGCGGGCATAGCATGCGAGTAGGAGGTTAGCTTAACGTGTCTTCGTATGTCTTTGGCTGTATCTTCTAGGCTGAAGAAACACTTGGCGCCACTGTTCAGTGAAAGAAGGCTGAGCATGGAAACATTCCAAGGTAAACAGGCCAGTGGATGCACTAGTTATGCCATTTCGTCTCTTGTCTGTAGGATTCGCTTAGTAAATACTGTTCTTGCATGCAGTTCATGAGCTGTGTAGAAAGTTTAGCTTCAGCCTACTCGTACGCTATCCATAATGTAACGTCTCGTAGCTGTGGCGTCTGCACTGACCAGGCTAAGACAGAACTCGTTAACACAACATCAGCATGGCGCAAAAAGATGAAATGGGAACAATGTTGATTGGATGATTATGTTAGGGAGCGCGATGGCTCGGTATCTCGTTGATGCGCGTTGTTCATGGCCGGGTATCAGCTAAAATCCCACGTCCACTTTTAGAATGCCAGATTTCTTTTTTACTCAGCTTGATCTACTATAGTCTTTTCCAAGTAGTCATCTTTCTATTCTTATTCGTTTATTTCTTGAGGAGCTTCTCAAGCTCAGCCGCGACGGCATCACCAACCTCGGAGGTCTTGGCGGAACCGCCGATGTCCTTGGTGCGAATTCCATTGTCGATGACAATCTTCGTTGCCTCGTCGATCTTCTGTGCGATCTCGGGACGGCAGAGGGAGTATTTCAACATCATGCTCATTGAGAGAATTGTTGCGACAGGGTTGACGATGCCTTGCCCAGCGATGTCGGGAGCAGAGCCTGGGGAAAGTTAGATATGGACGACTCTGTGAGTAATTGGTAAACATACCGTGAATGGGCTCGTAGATGCCATTGATATTGGTCTTGCCATCGGGGATTCCTCCCAAACTGGCACTGGGGAGGAGACCCAAGCTTCCAGGGATGACACTAGCCTCGTCGCTGATGATGTCTCCGAAAAGGTTGCTGGTGACAATGACACCGTTCAAAGCTCTGGGGTTCTTCACCATCAACATGGCGGCGGAGTCGATGAGATGTGTTCCAGACTTGAGGTGTGGGTACTCCTCCTTCATGATCCTCTCGAAAGTCTTGCGCCATAATCTTGAAGTTGCCAACACGTTGGCCTTGTCCAGACTCCAGACAGGGACCGGTGGGTTCTCAACGGAAGCGAGGTTACCTGCCAATCGCACCACACGCTCGATCTCCTCCACCGAGTAGGGTTCTGTGTCCATAGCCTTGCCATCACCCTCATCCTCCTTTCGGTCGCCAAAGTATATTCCACCCGTGAGTTCGCGGATGATGTTGAAGTTTGTGCCACGGCAGACCTCGGCCTTGAGCGGGGATGCATCGACGAGGGAGTCTGAAGCGAAGAAGCAGGGTCGGAGGTTACCGAAAGTACCGAGTTCTTTTCGGAGTCGCAAGATGCCTTGTTCAGGTCGAACCTTGCCGGTTCCCCATTTCTGAAGAGTTGATTAGCACATGCTAACGTTGCGGCCGGGTCTTGGTCTTTACCGGTCCTCCCACGGCGCCGAGAATGATGGCATTTGCTGACTTGGCAGCAGCCAATGCCTCCTCTGTCAGGGGATTGTTGTGTGCGTCAATAGAGCACTATAATTGTGTCAGCGTGTGCTCATCTGAGCAGATGGCAATTGACGTACCCCTCCGAAGAGATGGTCCTGGAAGTTGAACTTCACATCGGTGTTGTTCTCGACGACCTTGAGGACCTACGATTGATGTTAATGATTTATCCAAGTGCTCTATCGGAGGTGGTACATACCTTGATTGCCTCTGCTACGACCTAGAGATGATTCATGTGAGCCTAGTCTTTGCAATGGACGCATGTAGCTTTACCTCAGGGCCAACACCATCGCCTAGGGTCCAATGGGTCAGCTGTTAGTTTCTCTTGAGAAGGTCTGTACTTACCGCCAAATACTACAATGTTGAATTCAGGCATGTTGGTGGATTGTTCGAGAAAATGATTGTGAGAGTGTGACAGCGACAAGCTCGAAATATTTCAAGAAGAAGCTCCCCCACATGAAATTGTAGTACCCCGCCGAAAGCCGGACCTCCGATTTCGGAGCGCACACAGCCGAGCACATCGCATGTCTCGAAGGCAAACAAACACTTTGCCCTTAACGACGCTCATTCCTCTTTGGCTCCATAAGTTTACAATGCCGATACATTCTCGCGACCTTTCCGCATATGCGCGGCAGAATCCGATCAGCAATGTGTACAAACCGAGGATCCCGGAATGCTTCCGATGTGGAGAGGCACTGATCCGATTATTGCAAATATGAAATTACATGGTGTGTCCTGTATGCCGGAAGCAAGATTCACGGACAAGAGAAATATGTTAAATTGATCAAGATACATACATGGTCTCACAGTCATTCACTGATCATTACTTGATTTATTCTTATGAAGGAGATGGCCTTGCACCGTACAATTGGCAACTGCTCCGTATCTATGTAACATGGAGAAGATTGCTCCGTATCCTTCTTTGCCATAACATACCTCATCATACCAATACACAACCTTGGCTCAACGCTGGAATGCGAATTTTACAGTAGCCTTTTGCTGTCCAGGGCCATAAATCCATTCAAAATGATTCTCAGCATTTCTTGAAATCGCGTACCATCGTGGCTGGCAAGACTTCCCAGCATCGAGTGATGGCCATCGGCGGATGGCCGCCTTGGCGTGACATCACTGGAGCATCTTGAGCAACGCCATCAAAGAGGGAACCTGACTGTTTGTACTTCTCCACAATGAGGTTTTGTGGGGTACAGAGAAAATACCCAGCCGTCAGCCCATTGGCGTGCCACGCGGCTCTTCTGGTGTCTCTGCATGTTCCATAGCTTAAGCTCTTTCTGGTTGCTCAGTGTGCACGCCGCTGACGTTCCCTGTCTTTTTGGCCCATAGCTTTGCACGTCCGGTCAGGTTATTACGCAAATGCGCATAGGCACAAGCCGGATCAATGCTCCGTGAGGAGACATAAAAGTATCGCACCTCCCGTGACATTACACTCGAAGTGTGCCTGACATCTTCTCTGCATTTTGTGTTGCCTCCCATCATGAAGTGCTCGATCTCATGGGCGTTGACCCTCGTGCCTCTCGTGGCCTCTATATACACAAATGGCAATATTACAGCGCCTTGTGATTCCGAGATCTACTGTTATGGCGACATGCTCAGAGAGATCGGGCTCGCTCGTCCCTTTGAAGATTCGAAGCTATTCGTAGACTTGTAAGATTAACGCTCCCCTATTGTTACACAAGCAAGGATTAACATAGTTACTAAGGCCGACATTGAAACCCTCGGACGAAGTACTTGCTGCCTTCCAGAATCTGTCCAGGCCCATTCAAAACAACACCGAATTGCAAGACTTCCTCACAGAAAACTTTGGCGTTGCGGGCGGCGAGCTTGAGGAGGTCCCAGTCGATCAGCTTGAAACATCACCCGACTTCTTGGACAACGTCAACAGCAGCACTGTAGCCAACTTCACCAGCCAGGTGATTGACATTTGGCCTCAGTTGACTCGTCGATATGTAGAACGTACCAACTGCACGGGTTGCGACGATTCGTTTCTGCCGGTAAACCGCACTTTTGTAATCGCCGGTGGTCGGTTCCGAGAACCATATTATTGGGATTCTTTCTGGATCGTCGAGGGCCTTCTTAGGACCAAAGGTTCATTCACCCAGATTGCCGAAAACATCATTGAAAATTTCCTAGACTTCGTTGAGGAATTTGGGTTCGTTCCTAATGGAGCGCGTAAATACTACTTGAACAGATCCCAACCTCCTCTCCTTGCCCAGATGGTTCGCGTATACGTTGAGTACACGCAAAACACCACTCTATTAGAGCGAGCACTCCCTCTTCTAGAAAAAGAGCATGAGTTTTGGGTTCAGAATAGGACTGTTGTGATAGAGGTTGGGGGGACCAACTACTCTTTGAATAATTATGAAGTAGACAACAACCAACCTAGACCCGAGTCATACCGCGAAGACTACGAGACTGCTACCAACGGGACGTTCTACAATGAAGAGGGCAAAACATTCAATGTTACGACACCACTCACAGACGAGGAAATCGCTGAGCTTTATTCCAACCTGGCTTCTGGTGCCGAAAGTGGCTTTGATTACACCTCACGCTGGATTGCGAATCCCAACGATGCTATCACAGATACCTTCTTCCCACTTCGGTCTTTGAACACCCGGAACATTATTCCTGTGGAGCTCAATTCAATCCTCTATCACAACGAGATCACGATCGCTGAATTCCATCGGCGCGAGGGCAACTACTCGGCGGCGAAAGAGTGGGCCAACCTGGCACAGGAACGCAGTGAGGCTATGCTTGCTGTCCTCTGGGACGAGGAGCATTTCTCCTACTTCGATTACAATCTGACTTCAGGCGCCAAGGACATATATATCCCAGCAGACAACTCTACCGTCGCAGATGACGAATCCGGTGCCCCCGAAGGCCAACAAGTTGCCTTTGCCCCCTCACAATTCTACCCATTCTGGTCCGGCGCCGCACCCGATGGCATCAAGAACAACCCTACCGCGATTCGCCGCGCATTCGCTCGCATTGAAGAGCTTCTCGATGACAGGGCTGGTGCCATCGCTGCTAGTAATTTACAAACAGGCCAGCAGTGGGATGAGCCCAATGTGTGGCCGCCACTCCAGTACATCCTTATCAAAGGCCTCATGAACACTCCTTACGAGGTCCCAACTCAGTATAGCGGAAATACGACTGACGAAGATTACGTCTGGGCGCAAAACCTCGCTCTCCGCCTCGCACAGCGATATCTCGATTCCACATTCTGCACATGGCGATCCACCGGCGGCCAGACCCCCGATTTCCCTCAGCTTGAGGGTGTAGAGGAAGGCGCAAATGGCACCATGTTTGAGAAGTACGCAGACACTGAGATCAACGCCGTCGGCGGTGGTGGAGAGTACGAAGTCGTGACCGGCTTCGGATGGACGAACGGCGTTCTCATCTGGGCTGTGGATCAGTTTGGACAGCAACTGACTACTCCTGACTGCGGAAACATCACCGCGGCTCATACTGAGAGTTCTGCTAAGGTGAAGAGACGCTCTGGTCCCAGTGCGGTGTATCTACCCAAGAACGACGCCAAATGGGTCAAACGATTTAATTGATGTATGATGTCAGTGTATATGATTTGACGGAATTTCACTGTATTTAGCACTTTTCAAATGTACATGATTTAATTTCTTTGCTTAATTCGTTGTCGAAATATTTACTAACCTCAATGCGAGGTAGCTTATTAAAAATATATGTTCAAGAAAATCCGACTTTCATCCTTCGAAGCTTGATATCGGCACCCAAATCTGACCAAGCCATAGCAAGAATGGTCAAAATACACTCATCACGGCATGACTTTACCACGCGGCTCGACATGGGCATGTTAGTCCTGAGTCTGTTGGCTATGCCCAGTATTGGGTGCCGCGCGTCGTCACCTGGGAAAGTTGACGCCTTGGGAAGTGGCGACAGCCTCTTACTACACCATGTGCAGGGTCGGCTTTGTGCCTAGTTGTATATCTTCATTCATGCCTCGCACGCTTCATGCGTTGCTCTTCCACATCTCTGCTTCCACCACTAATCATCTTCATCTTCGTCCTCGTCCTCGTCCTCGTCGTCCGAATCAGAATCAGAGTCCGAGTCCGAGTCTGATTCCGATTCAGACTCCTCCTCCTTCTCCTTTTCTTCCTCCTTTTTCTCTTCCTCGACAGGAGGTGTCTCGACCGCCGGCGCTGGTGGTGCAGCCTCTGCCGGAGATGCGGGAGGAGCCGCCTAACCCTAACTTTAGTAAATGACAAAGTTCCAGCTTGAAATGTCACTGGAGTAGAACTTACCTCCTCAGGTGGGGCAGGCGTAAAGGCCGCGTTGGCAAGCGGAAGCTCGCTAATGATGCCGCCTCTTGCTTCGGCACCGTCGACACTCTCTCCTGATGCCGCGGCCAACTTGGTGTAGTCGAGAATCTGCTGGTCATTTGCGCTAGAAATTACTACGTTAGCATCGCATATTGTAGACAGTTTCCTGGGACAAGCGCTTACGGATTGACGATCATAACCTGGCCATTCTGGCAATGCGGCCCAGTCGCGCAGTACAGGAACATAGTGTCCGAGCTCGGTACCAACATATTGAACGTTCCCACAGTCTGCTGTCCGTCCTGGAAGGGAATATGTCCACTGTGGACGCCGCCTGCCAGGGGCTTGCACGCATCGGTCGCGGTCGACTGCGTCACCGTGTGGTTTCCATTGCTGAACTGGAATTGGATGATGTCTCCAGGCGCGGCGTTGACTTTGTTCGGGATGAAGGTGTCTTGCGGTCCGCCGACAATGACTGTGATGAGCTTGTTTCCGCCAGTGGGTGTAGTCGTGTTGCCGGGTTCCTGGCGCTTCATGGGCGCAGATGCTAGGGGAGCGGCTGCTGCGCTCGCGACCAGAAGGGAGAGTGTTGATGTTGTGAGGATATGCATTTTGGATGTTTTCCGGATTGGTACTGTATCGTCGACGAAGGAGTGGATTATAGTGGGAGTACCGATCAACGGTGTGTGGAAGAAACGAAGAAAAGAATGACTACAAACCGTTCAACGGTGATCTGCCGAATATCCAGCGACAGATAGAAATAAACACCAACGAATTAACAAGAATGTTAAGAAAAGGAAAGGAAGTTGATGCAAAAGCGATCACAGGAGAAGGCAGAACAGGAAACATCTATAAGGCATTTCGTAACGACGCAAATGGGTAATCATCAATGACCCCAAGGCAGCCAAGGCCAAACTAGGTATGATCTACGCATTTCCTTTTGAGAACTTTCAACAGTCTTTGTTTCAGAAATCATGCCAGGGCCCACGAGCCTGAGGAAGACTAGGGTGGTGAATGTGCGACACGTCCTCATTCGTTGATTACGGTTCGCTTGGTCATGTTCCTTGGAAGGCACATCCCCTCTGTCTGTCCCAGACAGGGCGTCCATTACTGCTTCAGGACTCAGGATCTGATAGCTCCAAAATTAGAGAGTACATAGGCGCATTCGTACGTGCTCGTGAATCAATGCGATGGGCCGTTTATATGGAAATGACGACGACAGCCGCGTCCACAACTGCGCAATCTGATGCGACGTGCTTGAACACACTCTAAGTCGTGATCTCTTGGTTGCGACAATTCGCAAGATACTCGTCGTACCACAAAAAAGCATACGCGGACCGGATCGAAGGCATTGTACTACATCTTGGAAGTATCCCCTTTTCTGAGGCCAGCTTCTTCGACAACCGCCGCAGTCCGCAAGTGGACAGACAAGCCGTGGGTAAACTTGTGGGTAATCGAACGTTTCCGCATATACTAAGCGCAACCAAGAAGCCTGCCAAACCTTCAAAGAATGCCATATATATTCACGTTTTCCCCTCATCAGCCAGTGAGGATTGGGCGCGTTCATATAATTGATGTTTGATGTTATCCGCGTGTCGTTTGAGGATGCCGGCACATGTGGGGGCGTGTGTCCGTACCAATGTTTCAAAGCCACACATGCGACTCCGGGCCAAGCCGAAAGACAGCATGCGGATGAAACGCGACTCTGGTCGGCCCATCTTATATAGACGGTTCGGTCGGCAGTTTTTGAGACAGTTTGTTTGCGCTGGGCTGCTGATTGCATAAGCGCTGCCTGCTGATGCGGAATGCGGACTGGCACATTCTTTGCTATGGGAAGTGCATGTGATTTGCGCCAGCAAACTGTTTCGTAGATCCTTTAATTCTACGAAATATCCCCTCAGATACTTGCTTCACTGTCTATTGGTGCGCGGTGCATCAGGGCGCTTTCAATCCAGACAGCTGTGCGCATACTGCTTCATTGATTCACTATCATGAATCAAATGAGTGAAGACTCTAAGTCCTATGTGCAACGTCGTTTACCATTCCTACTGACCATTAAGAAAGGAACATACCATTACAATTAGCATGTTAGTTCAGAATCGTTACTCAGCTTCATGCATCTATAGATCTCAAGAGTATCCCGATGCTCTAAGTTCCACTAACCTTATCAAGGAATAGTCTTCCGGAGAGCCCTCCTTTTAATTGAACGTCATGACAACAATGTCTACCCTAAATACGATGATGCATATCAATTACACAATGCCTCATTGCAATCTGACGAAATATCGATGACACGGTCGCACGCTGACGCGCCTACACGTGATTGTCAGGGACAAGTCTAGCTTCGATGTATTTGCTTCGAGACAATTGGGAATTCCACAATGCACTAACGCAAGTCCAAGTGTAAACAGATCATAATGACAACATACATTCTACCTCGTTCATTGGAATTTCTACTGGAATTATACATGTGATTGTTCAATGGACTCTGTCATCTGCTCCTCTGAGGGCCTTCGATTGATCAGACAATGCAAAGCAATGCTTACTCTATTGCAATACTTCTAGAATCCAGGTGCTGGCTTTGTTGACATGTAGACGTCATGAAAAACTAAACTTTGACCTCAAGCCGAAATCTCTCAATCTACCCCACGATTCCCGAACGACAGACAGGGGTCGAGAAGAACGGAGATGACATCGACGGCGTCAGATACCCGCCGATTGCCTGCCATAGCGCTCGCCAGATCCGTCGTAGCCTTCATGGCGTTCGTCGTGCCTCACCTTTTACGATCAGACCTAAGTATTGTTAGATTGACATGCCCGACTTGATGCGTGTAATGCACTAGTAGAGCTGTATAACCTCTGACTATTGCATTGCATCATGGCTCGAGTGACCTCACGCTGACGGCAATCACTTCTGAACGTAAAAGTATAAGTATTTGCAGAAGAACACCGCCCTTAAAGAGTCATTCCTACCACATCATATCCCATTCAACTCCAAAAAGCAACAGTACCTCCTTCTTACATTACACCACAAACTTATCCCAAATACCATCATGACCGACAACACCAACCCAGGAAACTTCGCCAACCGCCCCAAGGAGGAGGTGCAGAACATCGCTAAGAAGGGCGGCGAGGCCTCGCATCTTGGCGGCTTTGCTAGTATGGATGCCGACAAGCAGGTAACCTTCCCTCGTGAAACCTTTTGGTAATGTACAGGTTGTTAAAGTTTCATGACAGAGAGACATTGCTTCCAAGGGTGGTCAAGCCTCATCTGGTTCTTTTGAACCCGGTAGTGAGAAAGCTCGAGAGGCCGGGCGGAAGGGCGGATTGAAATAGATCTATGCTATTGGAATTAGGCATAACTGTACAGGACTTCATACAGTGGGTGCTATCAGACAAATTGACGTTATAAAATTAATAAACCCTCCACGTAAAAGGAGCATCAAACCAAACTTTTACTACCTGTACTTTACAACAACGCTTATGGGTTTGTCAGAAAATCTTCATCCCGATTTTACAGATGATTCCGTACTCTTGTGATCTTCAGTCAACTGACCATGGCATCTTATTGATTATGACTCTATCATTGAAGCTTCTTTGCCCTACTGAGTCCGATGCTGAACGTATGTCGCCACATCAAGAAAAGGTACGCCATGTGTTAACTGTAAGAAGCTTGAAAGCTCTACTCAGGATCAGATATGTCTAGCTCATCAAAGTACTCATCCAAGTCACTTGTAGCGTCGTCCTTCGAAGCGCAGCATATGCCGCAGAAGGCTCCACGCCCCAGTTGCTGACATGCGCTATTGATAGAATTCATCAGCGATGTCGCCGTGAGCCGCTCCTGTGGTTGAGGTTCTACCATGTCCTGGACCCAATCAAGCACTACGTTGTCGGTAGGGCTGCCTATTGCTCTAAGCTGCGCGATGAACATACGCATGCCAGCAAGATTTGAACGCATGAATGTCTGCCGTGATCCATGCTCTCCAAGAAATTTGTAAAGTCCTTCCACCGTTTTACCTTTGAGAACCGCTACCATCTCGAGGAAAACGACTCCTAGACTCCAGATATCAGACGAGGTGTTTCGAGGCTCGTAGTTGGCTACCTCGGGCGCACAGTACTTCGGTGTCATGCCATTCACCATGCTAGTTGTAGTGCTACCGTCCCGATCCGTGAAGTCGAGCGCCAGTCCGAAGTCAGTGAATAGGACGTTTCCGCCGTGTACCAAGATATTGCTAGGCTTGATGTCTTTGTGCCTGATACTTTGTCCGTGCAAGAACTCAAGCGCCCTAGCTAGACAGCCAAAGAAGGTCCGAAGCTCTCCAAAGGTTGGCATATCGGCACGCGCAAGGTAGGTGGACAGATCCATATCAGCAACAGGACACATGATTAGCCCTATGTGCTGTGAGTCGGTGTAACTTCCGATGAACTCCACCACGTGGTGGTGCCTTAAACGTTTCAGAACTTTGAT